>NC_139221.1:27970395-28615395 GCF_055691185.1 Crinia signifera
GCCACGTGCCCCAACCCCCATTTCCATTGGTCCAGGAGGTACGGGCTGCCCCCGAAAACTGCTTTGTTTGCAATGCCGGCTTCTTAACAGTGACAGGAGCTGAGTGCTGCACGTAATGCTACAGAGCAGCACCCAGCACCTGTCACTAAGCAGGAACCAGCAGTTTCAGTATACCATGTGTGCACAAGCATGGATACTGTATCCTGAAAACTTGGCCTGTTAGGGTGCCTTGAGCACTGCAGTTTGGGAACCAATGCTATAACCTCTCCTTCCCAAACTAACGGTCACCTGAGGCTGTTCCTCTTCATAATCGCCTCACTCCTTCCTATAGGTAAACAGGTACACATTGTGGGAACTTCAATTAACCACATTAAGTTACGATTTTTACCGTTAGTACAACCTAAGTGAGTATGCGCACTCCTGCGATATTTACTCCTGAAATAGAACATGTTTCATATGGTACCTGCGCGGTAGTACTACCGTGTGTGACGGGAACTGCATGACGAAGTGGGGAAATGCCACGTAACTCCATAAACGTGGCCAATAATACTGGATCACAATAGATGACCGATCTATAGCACACACCAAAATACAGCCCAATTTTGAGCTTTTTGTAGAAATTTACATTAAAAAAATGACATGTTTTCATTGTCCAAATTATCCTAACGAAATGCTTCCAAGTGCATGATTATTCAGGAGGAGGGGTGCATGAGAGGTTCAGCACTGCATTCTAAGCAATGCAGGCTAGAAAAATTGCCCCCGTGTACCTCCCAGCAGCTAGATCTCCCATACACCCTGTAGCTATATGTGTATGGGCGATCTGTGCTAAACAAGTGCTGTGGTTAGAACAGGCCGGCAATTTGATTAGATCTTGTCTACATGTACTCAAGATCTAGTTGGGCGATGGCGATGCATCGCTCCGAGGCATACACACCGAGCGACAATGCTTAATTTCTAAGAGATCTAGACAGAACACTTAGAAATAATGGGTTCAACACACAGGACTGTGCTGAGAGATCTCTCAGGGTGTGTTCTCTGGGGAGAACACTGACCCTGACCGGCGATCTAACTAGATTTATGCTGGAAGATAATCGCCGGGCGATAGTGAAGTTCATGGCCGCGCATCGCTATAGCTACGGCCCCTTCGCAGAGAGCGATGTAGGGGCATTTTATAAGCAATCTAGTGAGATCTTACATCGGCCCGTGTGTATGTCCCTTCAAAAGACATTAATTGCACACATTGTAAATAGAGGTTTCTGCACCTGTCTAGGTGGATATGTAATCAAAAGGTCGACAATGACAATGTCAGCATTCACAATGTCAGTAGACATGTTGACATTGGTGAAGTGCTGGCAGAATGTCAACAGGTGAGTCAGGCTTTATTGATATGCTTCGGGAGAAGGTACGAGTTGGGCTACGGGGGTGGATTAGGATTAGACACTAGAGGGTTAACAGTACAGATTAGGAGAGATAGACTCACCGGAATGCTGGAGTATCAGAGGACTGGCCCAAAAGTGATGGTCACATGACCCCCAGTGCACCGTTGGATCTGCTGCCACCGCCAGGAGACGGTTTGTCATTACAGGGCCACCAGGGATATGCCAACATTCTAACAAGTTGGCATTTAATCATTGTCTACATGATAAATGATGACATGAACAATGATGCCATTTTGATCCTGTCAACATACCCATATCAGTATGAGGAATGTCAACATTATGGTTGTTGACATATCATACCCAACCCAAGCTAGATGGAATAGAACATCCAAATGTGTTAGGCTGTGTGGCTCGTGAACAGCGAATCGGAAGTGTCCGTGAAAGGCGCGGCTGACTGGGAACTTTGGGCACCAGTCTGTAGCAGCGAGCGGCTACCATTCAGTAACATGTTTTTTTTTGCACAGTCCGGGCTGGTTTATATGTAAATGAAGTCGCGATGAATGGACGCATAAACCTTACCTAATATTATGGCATTGTTTGCGGCACAATCGTTTTGCTATTAAGCAATGGCGGCCGTAATAAAGTAAACATGTCACAAAGATTAATCTCTGCTTGACAGATCGGGTGCTTGTGACAAAAGAAGGATGTTCTAATTGCATGTTTAGCTGTAAACAACGTGGGAATGGAGCATCAGGTATGTGAGGCATGCATCTGCCTATTAGATCAACTGCTTATGGAGGAAGCTGCAATCAGGAGAGTTCACAAGTTTACGCAGACAAAACAGAGCCTCAGACCCTTCTGTTCTGCTGTATTTATGGACCTCGGCGGTTCCCAGCAACATAGCAGAAAGGGAACTTACACTGGACTCATTCGTATTGTTTATTTATCCTCCTCAGGGCCATATTAACCGCATTATGGGCCCCGGGGCAAAGCCCCTACCTAATACATACAAACACATTAATAAATGAATAAATATAGCATGCACGGCCCCCTCCTGTACATATAGCGCTATGCACTTGTCCCTAACGCTATGCACCTGCTCCCCCCCCAATACATATAACACTATGCACCTGTCCCCTCCCCCCCTGTCCCCCCGCTTTTACTGGTCTCAGTGAGGTTGAGGCTCAGCTGGCACATAGGCCAGCCCGTACACGTAGTCCTGGCCCTCCATCTGTAATAGCAGCCAGCTGGGTCGGCCAGGCCGGTGCAGGCGCTTACCACAACCAGCGAGAGAGCGAGGACAGCGACGGGCGGGATACCGTGCTCAGGGCCGGGCTGCAGCGTCATCTTCCTGGCTGTCACCGGTTCTGTCCCCCAGCCACTTCTGACTGTGACCAGTAATGCTCTGCAGGCCCGGCGGCGCAGTGCAGCTGTCAGTGTGTCAAACAGTGTCGCAGACGGTGTGGGGGAGGCTTTCCCATGGCCCTGAATGGAAGGCTTGGGCGTTGGGCCCCTACAATTGTGGTTCCCTTGGGCAACTGCCCATCAAGCCCATGCGTTAGGATGGCCCTGGGACTAAGCACTGTAGTTTTGCGTATTTCCATCTGTTACAAGGGTTTTACACATTGTTATTGTGAAAATATGGAGTCTAAACATCAAACCACTTATTGGAACACTATGCGCGAATTAACAGATTCCGTGCAGGCCCCTCCTTTCTATGGCGCAGTATACTCGGGCATTGGGGCAGATGTATTAAACCTGACGAAGAGATAAACTGGAGATAAAGTGGAGAAAAAGTGGAAGGAGATAATGCACCAGCCAATCAACTTCCAACTGTCATATTTCAAACACTGCTGATGGCCGGTGCGTTATCTCCTTCCACTTTTTCTCCACTTTATCTCCAGTTTATCTCTTCGCCAGGCTTAATACATCTGCCCCATTGTGCGAGGTGGCGCATCATCTGGGGGCAGGGGAGGAGTCAGCACTTGGAGCGGACAGCGCTGCCTCCTCCAAACTATATAAGGAAAAGTGCATATGGACACATCAGCATAAAGGGGAGAATATTTATTTGCTAATGAGAGAGAAAGAGAGAGAGATAGAGATAAACACCTCCAATTAATTTTCCTTTCCTTTCTAATTTCCCCATACACTTCTCAAAGTCGCACGTGATTTCCCTTGGAACTCCCCGGCACCTTCTTGGGTTGCAGAATCGCATACAATACACAGTATGCAGGAGATTTTTCAGATCTCATCAAACGGCTGCAAAATCGCAACCCGGAAGATACATGATCAAGGGCAGAGAGGGAGATGCATTGAAAAGGCAGAGGGTAAAGAAAGAGAGATGGTGATGGGGAGATAGTGACGCATGGGAAAGGCAGAGGATGACAGGGAGAGGGTGACACCAGGAATAGGGTGATAGCAGTGAGTGACAAAGGGTAATGCTAAGGTAGTGGGTGGCCGCGAGAAGGGTGACACCACGGAGAAAGTGACAGTGGTTGGTGACAAGGAGAGGGTGACAGCAGTGGGTGACATGAAGAGGGTGACAGGTAGAGGGGGACATTACTGCTGCTAGTGCCCATTTGGTGCACCAAGTCACACTCGGGCTGCCAGATAATGCACTTTCAATGACTTGGGGGTGCGCGCATTACGCCACTCATGCAACACCTGTGCTAAAACGGAGGAGAGATGAGCGTAGAGATATAAAAATTGAGTATCCCTTATCCAAATATCCATAATCCAAATATCCATTATCCAAATATCCATTATCTAAATCATTCCAAAAATCAAAGTTTCCAGAATGTACTTTTTTTTTTCTTCTAAAATCACTACTGGGCAGTGGCGGATTCAGGGGGGGGGGGGGCACCCGGGCACGTGCCCCCCCTTGTCATTCAGTTTGTAGATGAGGACCAGAGCTTTCCAACGAGCCCAGCCCTGTGTCTCTAGCCCCCTGGGAACCGGAGATATCGCCTGGCAAAGCTGTAACATTTTTTCCCCATAGGATAATATGGGACCCATCAATTCCGACCCCCACCCAGTTCCGACGGCTGCCAGTTCCCCCCCTGGCATCACAGCTTGTGAGCTTGTTGTTGATGTCATTCAATTCCAAATCACTGGGCCTTCAATATGATACCAGGATGGTCCATATCAGTCAATCGGTTCCAGAGATATAGCGTGTAAATCGATTATTTTTTTCTTTTTAACATGTAATTTCATGGCTGTTCATGTTGTTTGAGGGCAGATTACTCTAGAACCAAACGTTCCAGTTTCACTGGACCAAAATCATTCAAAGCCCACTCAAAAGTTCTTCAATATGATACTTGTCTCATGTAAATGGGTCAGTTAGTTCCGAAGATATAGCCGGTTAAATGAGATAACTGGTTAAAGGGGGGGGGAGGGGTGGTTTTCTCTCCCCCTCACACCAGAAAATGCAGGGACTAGGCTGGTGTAAAAGGGGCCAACCTGGGAATGCATTTTCTGGTGTGAAATGGGTATTATTTCAAATAGCTGGGACCTGCAGTGCTCGGAATACAGCCAGGCTCTGCCACCGTCAGTGGCTATCACTTCTGCCTGGCGGCGGCTGTCCCCCATTTACGAGCATGTATTCCCCGTTGGCAATGAGCATGTAATCCCACATGGCAACAAGCATGGAACCTCTGGCAATGAGCATGGAACCCTTGGCAATGAGCATGTAGATAAGCAGCACTTACTGTATGTAGCATAATTTTTAATAGGCATTATGGTGTTTGGCATAATACATAATGGACATCATGCCATGTAACTTAACGTGCAATGGACATTATGGTGTAAATCAGGCATGTCCAACGTTGGCCCTCCAGATGTTGTGAAACTACACATCCCAGCATGCTTTGCCACAGTTTTGCTATTAGAGAATGGTAAAACTATTGCAAAGCATGCTGGGATGTGTAGTTTAACAACATCTGGAGGGCCAACATTGGACATGCCTGGTGTAAATGTTTAATGCGCGCCTCTGGTGGACAATGTCCCTGTTTATGAAGCGTATTGTGAATTTTGGGGACATGATATGTTCCTGGCACTACTGGGGACATGATATGTACCTGGCACTACAGAGGACATTATGTAACTGGCACTACTGAGAACATGATATATAACTGGCACTACTGGGGACATGATATATAACTGGCACTACTGGGGACATGATATATAACTGGCACTACTGGGGACGTGATATGTAACTGGTACTACTGGGGACATTATACGTGACTGGCACTACTGGGGACATTATATGTTACTAGCACTACTGGGGACATTATATGTAACTGGCATTACTGGGGAAATTATGTAACTGGCACTACTGGGGACATTACGTAACTGGCACTGCTGGGGACATATGTAACTGGCACTGCTGGGGACATATGTAACTGGCACTACTGGGGACATTACGTAACTGGCACTGCTGGGGACATATGTAACTGATATGTAACTGGCACTAAATATGTGCACGAACATGATTGCTTAGCATTAAAATTCAGTGCCTGAGATAGTACAAAACAATAGTTTGATGAACAGATAAAATATGTGTGTATTTCATATGTTTGATGTGTTTGTACAACATAAATGCAAGATACCTCATTAAAATATAAAAATATTCCGAAATACGGAATAATCTGTTATCCTACATGCTTCTGGTCCCAAGCATTTTGGATAAGGAATACCTTAAACCATTAGGAAATGCAAAATTGACATGGGAAATAAAGACAGCCCCAATGTCCTTTTATTCTCACAATTCATTTAACATATAAATCAGTCTCCAAGAAGAATTATTTCAGGAGAAAGCAAACAACTTGCAATTAATGAAGGGGCTACCACGAAACTGAAGGTAACTGGGATTCATATTCCCACCTAGGCATGCAACCCAGCAAATGTATAGCCCAGGGTTGCCGACTTTATAATTCTCCTCTCCGGGAGAAGCCCGGAGAGGAGAGTTCCAGCAGCCACTCAGGGGGCGGGGCTTAAGTGTGCCATCACTAAGCCGCCGCCCCCATTATGTCAAACTGTCGAATTCACGGATCTCCGTGGAGGGGGCGGGGCTAAAATGACGTGATTGTGTCATTTTAGCTCCGTCCCCTCCTCTGAGACCCGAGGATTGCGACATTTTAATGCCGCGATCCGGGGCGCAGGGGGGGTCCCCCCTGAATCTGGGAGGGTTGCCCACCCTTCCGGGGGGCCGGGAGGGGGTCCCGATTTTCGGGAGACTTACCGGCCATTCCGGGAGAGTCGGCAACCCTGGTATAGCCTATCCAGCACTACACTTTCCAGGAGCGAGGATAGGGTACACCAGGCTACTACCGGAGAGGGCAGCCAGCTCAGTGAGGCAGGGGATTGGGCCACTCCTGGGAACGAAAAAGGGAGCAGAGCCAATGGAGGCTTAACTTGTTTGGGGCGTGACCTGAGCGGTCGCGTCATTTGACCCACAGACCCCCCCTGCCGAGGGGCTGATCAGAGAGAGGGATGGCTCTCCGGGAGGGTTGTCTCCTTTTGTGGTGGGCCAGGAGGAGGACCCGATTTCCGGAAGGGTAGGCAACCCTGGGGTACACCAGTACAATCAGTGCTGTGCACCTTCATAATGTACTTCTAGGAAGTTATAGTTCTTGATGTTTAAGTTGCTGATTGTTTTTGGGGAAATTACGATTTAATAAATAAAAGCTTTATGGTTATTTTGTTACCAAAAGAAAAGGAACTTTAATATATATATATATATTTTTAAAGTACAAAGGTTCCTGGCATCATTGTTTATTTATAGCATTATTTGATGCCCAAACATTTTAAATGTTCCTGCCTTTAGAATGTGATATGTGATCCATCATATAACAGTTATCAGTGACTCATGCTCGGTAATGTGGGGGCTTCAAGTTCTTTTGTAGACATTAGGCAATTTTAAGCTGTCAAAATGTTAAATAATAGATTCTTATTTGGCCAAGCTAAATAGCTGGTATAGGCACCCGGGGGGGCACTTTTCGATGCATACATTTCCAAATAAGAGATTCCCTGTAGTGGTTGTGGGAGAAGAAGTCGGGGCTATGGGATAATTAGGACGAATTTAATTGCCATCAGGATTATTGATTTAACATAATCAAATGCATTGTGTTAATCACTATGGGCCAGATGCACGAAGCTTCAAAGGTGATTCAATGGAGAGTGATAAACAGCCAGCCAATCAGCTCCTAACTGTCATGTCACAGACTGTGTTTGAAAAATGTCAGGCAGGAGCTGATTGGCCGGCTGTTTATCACTCTCCATGTTATCACTTTTTAAGTTTAGTGCATCTGGTCCCTATGTCATCACTGTGGCACAGTGGTTAGCATTACTGTCTCACAGCACTGAAGCCTGGAGTTCAAATCCTGGTCATGCTATATGTGTGGAGTTTGTATGTTTCTGATGTTTTGGTGGGTTTCCTCTGGGGGCTTCGGTTTCTTCCCTCACTCCAAAAAACTGGAGTATTGACTGGGTTCAGACTTAATGGGACAAAGCATCTGGGCTGTATAAGGGCAATTCCTCGTTCTGCGGACATTGGAGTCGGTGCATTGTAATCTAAAATGGTGGGATCGGTGTGTCAGGCAAGCAGTATTTGGGCTGTACATATGCGCAGTCTAATCGCACGGCAGGCTAATTCGCAGCCGTGTGATCATGTCTGAATTAGGCCCCTAATACTGTAAAGGGGCCCATACACTAGTAAGATTTATCTTCAGATCTGGCTGGTTGGAAAAAAAACATGGTTATGGATGAGTGACAGTTTGTCAGTTTTCCAGCATTTCCAAGCAAATGGTCAACTGTCATTCGCTCTCATCCATAACCAGGTTTTTGTTCCAATAAGCCAGATCTGAAGATAAATCTGCGTGTGTATGTCCACCTTAAGACTGATATGAATGAATGATGTTATTTGTACAGTTCTGTGGAACATGAATGGTGATATATAAATGAATGATAATAAAGAGTTTTACCTCTTATAAACTCTTCAGTCTTCTTCAAATTGTGTTCCCAAAAGGAAGATATGCGCTTCCTCCTCTGAGGAATTAATAATGTTCAGATTACCTCTTAGCACATGCAGGACAGTAACTAGGAAGAGCTTGATGTGTATTAGGATATATGTCTAATAGTAAGATATTAGTACTTTAGGGCAAGATCAAAAGACAGAGTAATCTGCCAAGTACAGATAAGAGATTGCTGGGCACATGCACAGCGCTGTACACACGTGGGGAGGTGCGGCCCTGCATCGGGAACATAACATTACACTGGTGTCACTCCTGAGCAAGAAGCCAATAAGTAGGATGGGTGCGGGTCATTTTGTCAACCCAATACATTGGGTCGACACCTGAAATAAGCTGTCATGCCTAAGGTTGACACAAGTATTAGGTCGACAATGTCCAAGTCGATAGTCAAAAAGTATGTGCTGCACATACTTTTTGTACTTAGTTTTCATCGCATTGCATGCACAACGCATGCACAAGGCATGCAATGCGATGCGATGCGTGCTAGTTAAGTACAGAACGCACGCCCGCATCGGGACGTGTATGGGCGGCATTAGAACTTTTTCTATTCTTCATGGAATAGTCCTGGGGCTCCTGAACTGCGCTTCCTCAATTCTGGTGTTCCTGTGTCTCCAGTTTGTTCAGCATCTTCAGCTCAGCAGTCTTCTGAACAGTGACTCATGCCTCACACCTCGTTGTTCCTGACTGCACCTCTGCAGGGTACACTTGTTATGTTCCAGATCTACAGGGGTGAATTTATGAAACTTGGAGAAGTGTTATCTATCCCCATAAAGAACGTTATGAGCAAGGTGATAATGGTTCAGCCAATCAGCTCTTACCTGTCAATTTACATATTGTAGCTGATTGGCTGAACCATTATCACCTTGCTCATAACGTTCTTTATGGGGATAGATAACACTTCTCCAAGCTTCATAAATTCACCCCACAGTATCTCAGAAGCTCCTGATGCCTCGATGTCAGCTTACCTCGGCTGTGCCTCTGATGCCCTACCATCCATTACGGTGTGGTGGGAGAATATAGTAGTGTGCCAAGAGCAAGGCAACGTGACAAAGCATGGTGAATGCAGAGAGCCATGTAAGGGGACGCAGTACACTTACATGGAGTACATGTCGACTGTGTTGACATTTGGGACAAAAAAAATGACAAACTCATGTCAACCTTTTTGCTGTCAACCTAAATTAGGTCAACCCAATGACCCACACCCCTACTGGCGAAAGTTAATCAGTGAAATGCAGCTTATGTTCGTGCTTTGCATTACCCGTGAATTGCTTTATCGTTATCAGGTTTGTAGGGTGATTCTAACTCTCATATGTGAAAGACTAATTCGTCCGATTACTAGCTGGCAGGCAATGCAATAAACAGACGAGACCTCCCTGACAAGTGGAAAGAATTATAAATCCAGGCAAAATCCAAATGTCCTTCCCTGACTTTTCATGCTATGCCAGAAATATGTTAGTTATGTAAACATGTTCCTGCGCACAATAGCCGTACCAGCAACTCCGGGTACACAGTTCTCCGCAGGTCAAACACTTGGACAGAGAATGACAGTATCTTCTGCACTACATGGACACAAATTCCACAGAGGCCAAGAGTAACACTCGTGTCAGACTGCACTTGTTGCTGTAGCTGCCTATGGGGAAGCTGCATGATGGGCCAGCTTGCGGCTTCAGGCAATGTTACATGAACAATGCAGGTAATAAACGTGTATATATATATTCTGTTTCTTGTGGTCCCTGCGCACTGATCCCCGTTGTTCGGGGTTAGCTGCTTCACTAGCCGGGTGACCGGTCCGGTTTGGGGTTGAACAGGTGTGCTTGGGGTTCAGTGCAGCGCTCCGCCCCTTTTGTGTTGGACTGTGTTGGCGAGGTATAGTTCAGAATGCCACACCCCGGTCTATCACTTGGGCAGCTATTCCACACCATCAGGAGCAATGACCTCCTGCCTTGGAAACACTTTTATTAGGAAGCCACAGGTGCTGCTAATCAGCCCAACCCTGATCATATCAGCTTTCTTCTGTTGCTGTTGCTCTAAAACCTGGACTGGATCTTCCCCATTACTTTCATGGGTAAAGCTGTGGTCACTGCCACGCTATATATATTTTAGTGTGTGGTATATTTTGCTAACGTGGTTGTAGCGCAGACCTGTCCTCAATGCGTTTAAAGTGCACTTTTATCTCTATCCCAGAAGGTAATCGTAGCTAATGGTAACCCTTGGCTAATGGAAATGTCAGCATTATGATATTACTGACGTTTTGGATGCTGACAATCCCGAAACCATACAATTAATAAGAGGTAATGATATCCTGAATAAGCTGTGATCCTGAGGAAATGATTGATTATAAATAAAATCCTTTGGCTTTTTTTCAATCCAAGAATTCGGGATTGAAAAATGCTCAATCACGGCCTCCCCGCATATTTACTAGCTGGCGGGAGCAGCAGGGAGCTGTGCTGGTGGAGCGCCGGGGAGATTTGCGGAGGCGCGCCTGGCTGGTGGCTGGAGCAGGGTCGGGGAGCAATGCAGCAAAGCTGTGGACAGGCAGGCGGAGCTACTGTTCAGCCTTTGCAGCATGACCTCTGACCGTCACGTTGCGCACAGCTGCAGGTCGGGCATCGGGAACAAGCGCAGTCTATTACCGAAATCCCAGGATTAGAAACTACAATCCCGGGATTGAAATTCTGGTGTTTTTGGGGCCAAATCCTGGGATCCCGCTGATCCCGGGATTGGCCACCCTAGAGTGGCTTCTATGATCTAGGACAGGGGTCCTTAAACTATTTTGCTCTGGGACCCAATCAGACAATAAAAATAATGACAGGACCCCAGCAAGTTACTGCAAAAGGACATCACATCACATGTGTAGTCAGCAGACAGCACATACATGCAGGTGCATAACTAAATATTCGTAGGCCCCATAGCAAAAGTTTGTAAGGGCCCCCAATTTAGCATTTGATGGTAATAAATATATATAGCCAGGGCCGGATTTCCCACTAGGCCCGTGCCTCGCGGCAGCGGGCAACATTGAGATCAGATGGCCGGCAGTGCAGCAGCATGGCGGAGCGGGCATTAGCAAATGATGAGCAGCGGTGCCGGTGTCATGATCAGCGTCGGTGCCGCTTGTCTCTCACCACTGCCCTCTCACATGTGTGTTTGCACTGCAGTCCGTCTCCTGCCACAGCAATGTCACCGTCTGGTCCGGAAGTTCAGCTAGCTCAGCGTGCTGATGCTGAGCTCAGCTGAGTCACTGCCCCCCCTGCCGCTATTGGTTGCTGTGTCAATGGGCGTGCAGGGTGGGCGTCATACTGTGACTGTGTGCCGCAGCTCGAGGCTCCCGGTTGCTGGCTCCCACCCTCCCTGCCTCTCGAGACGAGTTCACTGCACTACAGAATTTTTTTTAAAAAGGAGCGTACCGCTGTGGCTGAAGATTGATTATATATATATGTATATATATATATATATATATATATATATATATACATAGGCGTGCGCAGCACATTTTATTAGGGGGTGCACTGTCAAAGTGGTGTGCCTAGCACCCTCTATTGGGCATGTCTAACACTGCCATTGGGTCTGTCTAACACCGCCAATCAGGCGTGCACTCACTACAATATAAAACGTCTCTCAGCCACACCATTATATCCGGCCTATTTCAGTATTAATCTTCTAATGACTCTGTGTAACAGTACGTGCAAATAAAGTCAAAATCATATCTGGATGACACAGATATGTAGTGATATGACAATGGTGTAATACAATTAATAATGCAAAACACACATAATTGAATGATGGGCGATTATTTTAATGGAATAGAGGTCTAAAAAGAAAAAGTCTTTGGTAAAAGGTATTGCTGGTATTACTAGCAGCAATAAGTGTGGGGGTGGGGGCACAGCATTAGGGGGTGCCTGTGCACCCTTACCACTCAATGTGCGCACGCCTATGTATATATATAAAATCAAAGTTCAGCCTGAACAATGATTATGTGAAAATGGGGGGGGGGGGGGGGGTGTGTGCATCAGGTCGTGCCTAGGGGCGGCCTGATCCCTAAATTCGCCCCTGTATATAGCACATATAATTTAAACAGCAAAGATGGGTCCCCTTCAGCTCTGGGCCCCATAGCAGCTGCACCTTTGCACCTATGGTAGTTACGCCCTTGCATACATGGCAGCATTGTGGAGGCACAAAATGAAATGAGGAGTCTACAATAACAGACAACTCAACAGACTGTCAGACTCCTTGAATTACTGACTGAGATTAGAAAAGTCATCAGCTTGGTGGTCAGCAATATGGAGTTGTGACCCCATGCTGAGAAGGTCGGGACCCACTTTGGGGGTCAGAACCCACAGTTTGAGAACCGTTGATCTAGGACAGCGGTTCTCAAACTGTGGGTCCTGACCCCAAAGTGGGTCCCGACCTCCTCAGCATGGGGTCGCGACTCCATGTTGCTGACCATCAGGCTGATGACTTTTCTAATATCAGTCAGTGATTCAAGGAGAAAAATCTGTTGAGTTGTCTGTTATTTTAGACTCCTCATATTATTTAGTGCCTCCATGCTCAATGCTGCCATGTATGTGCTGTCTGCTGACTACACATGTGATGTGATGACCTTCTGTAGTAACTTGTTGGGGCCCTGTAATTTAATTTTATTGTCTGACGGGGTCCCAGAGCAAAATAGTTTGAGGACCCCTGATCTAGGAGGTAAAGGTCTTTTGCAGCAGAATACGCACATTTTTATACCGCACAAACACGCAAAGAACCTTGTGCATCTTTTTTATTATCTTGTTTCTGCTTGTAGCAGGTGATACTGAAGCTGATCTTGGCCTTCCCACTTCTCCAAATGCCAGCACTGACTTGATCACCTGGATACAAGGTCTCAGCACACCACAAACCCTGCGGGAGGTGACTGTACCCTGGTGTTCTTTCACACACACACACACACACACACACACACACACACACACACACACACAGCATCCCTCCCATCCTCTCCATCCCACCCACAACACCTGGCACCCAGAAGCCATAGCTTCTGCTGCCTCTGGAAGCTCTGTACATAACATCAGAGAGATCCATTGCAACCTTCTACAAGTCTGTAAATACCGGTAGCCAACTACCGGAACTGGGTGAATCAAGAGCATGGTGATTTTTGCATACATGTACCTTATAAAGCATGGTTTAGTATTAAAATATAAATACTTGGGTACATGGCTGCCCTCTAACTTTGGACATCCATATATGTTACAGACTGTAGAAAGGGAGATTGTAGTTGATGAGTCATAATGCTAATTGATTCTACAATCCTCATCATTGTGATACCCTATTGGATAAAGTATGGCCATGCCTGGTGTCCACTACAATTCACTTTGTCACACTGCACTTCACAATAAATGGCCAACTACCTGAGCTGTAACTAGGAGTGAGTGAGGGGTGGCACCATCCATGGTCACTAATCCGATGGCACCAAATGGATTGCAGGGTGCCAATCTGGACAGCCGCCGCAAAGGTGGGCCAATCAGCTTCTGCCTAGATCCGGTGGCCCCACCCTCTTGTTGTGACATCAAGGCGTCACATGTGCGAAAGGCAGTGTCGGCTAAGGGCACATTGCCCTGTTATGGCGTTGACCTGATTAATCTTCTTACCCCTGCAGCTAACAGCCCTGATCACATAAGCCGTACCTCCAGGGGCTGGATAATAGTCCCCTGCATTACATACTCCACCTGATCCATTCACACCTGTTAACAAGGCTACAATTTTTGCAGATGAAAGAGTTCGATTTGGGTGGTGTGTGATCGCACTGAAATCTAAATTGCAGTGTGAGAATAAAGCAGCCAGTATTTACCCTGCACAGAAACAAAATAACTCACCCACATCTAAATCTCTCTGCACATGTTACATCTGCCCCACCTGCCGTGCACATGTTCAGCGGGTCCCAGTGGCATCACTGAACAATATTGTTGACCGATATCGGTCATTGCGTACACTCCATTTTGTTTGACTAGCGCCATCCCCCAATATAGTTAACCATGGCGAAGGTGCCCCAAGTCATCTTCTGTGTATGGGGAGTTAAGTGGTGTCATACATATTGGACTGGATGTGATGAGGTGCGAGTCTGGCAACTGTGCATCACACAGGCCTTTTTTAAAGGGGCAATCATTTACTAGGCAGGCCCATTATACGTGGATTACGTTTATACCTTTACATCTTAGAATGTGTGCAAAGGAAATATTGAGCTTAAGCCAATGATTACAGAAAAACAGAATTATAGCAGTGATTTAATAACACAGAAATGTGCATCCCTGGTGATTTTACTTACAGTTCAATGGATCTTGACAAGATGGCGGAGAGAGTGAGCAGGATGCAACCGAACGGTCCAAATTCAAACTAGGAAGTGTAACAGAATGAATCGGTTACATCGGTTCTAAGACTTTATTCTCATACGGACATTTCAGTAGAGAATATTCAGCTTCAGTATCTGACCCTTTGCCAACAAAAAGGTGGTTTTTAAAAAGAAATATGCATAGAAATTTACGGAAGCTGGTGCAATGTACAGTAAGAAAGTGGTGTAACTAGCCAGACGTTGCTGTCATCTTCTGACCCCGTAATAGAATGCTAAAACTTTGGGCCTGATTCATTCGCTGCCTAGGGAGTGGGTAAGCGCTGCCCTGCCGAACGCCCAGTTTAAAAATTGCAATCTGTTTTCACCAATTTAAATATACAATAATGATGTGAAACAAATGTTAGTATTTACCTGATTAACATTTTGCTGCAGAAAAGTCACCAGATCTTCATATTTTGTAAAGCTGTACAGGATGAGCTGGAACAGGAAATAAATCATATGAGCACTTGTAGTACAATTTGTTTTTGTTAAATCCCTGTGTCACACCCATGCTAATGCACAGGTGGTCTACCCTGTGACTATTGTAGTGCTCTGATTGGCTGCAGGCTGTCCTAGCAGCAAATACTGTAATGCTCTGATTGGCTGCAGGCTGTCCTAGCAGCAAATGCTGTAATGCTCTGATTGGCTGCAGGCTGTCCTAGCAGCAAATACTGTAATGCCTGGTACACACCAGGACGACTAGGGCCCGATCCCCTCAATCTAGATCCAATTCCGACCAATTGGATGTAGATTGTGTGGTGATTGGGCCCTTTTCTGTCCTGGTGTGGACCGATACCGATCCGCGGTCCCGCGGGTCGGTCGGTCGTTATTCAGATCCTACCTGCTGCAGGTAGGATCTGAATAACGACCATACTGCCGGGTGCGGGTCGCCATTGGATCGGACCCGCTCACGGTGCACATCGTGAGCGGGTCGTGCCCCCCGCATCATCGTGAGCGGGTCTGAAGAAACACTGACGACCCGCTCACAATGTGCATCGTGAGCGAGTCGTCGTGTTGTGTACCCTACATAATGCTCTGATTGGCTGCAGGCTGTCCTAGCAGCAAATGCTGTAATGCTCTGATTGGCTGCAGGCTGCTCTAGCAGCAAATACTGTAATGCTCTGATTGGCTACAGGCTGCTCGAGCAGCAAATACTGTAATGCTCTGATTGGCTACAGGCTGCTCTAGTAGCAAATACTGTAATGCTCTGATTGGCTACAGGCTGCTCTAGTAGCAAATGCTGTAATGCTCTGATTGGCTACAGGCTGCTCTAGTAGCACATACTGTAATGCTCTGATTGGCTACAGGCTGCTCTAGTAGCACATACTGTAATGCTCTGATTGGCTACAGGCTGCTCTAGTAGCACATACGGTACTTATTTCCTAGCACGGCGCCCGTCGGGTTTATCGCATGCCTTAAGTTTAAGGTAATTAAGGCGTGCGATCGACGCAATGGACCCGATTCTGTCAATCACCAGTTTATTTGCCGGTAAAAGAGAAAATCGCTTTGATCGCGTCACATTATAATGGTCCGCGATGCGACCGACGCGATCAACGCGATTTTCCCATAGACAATAATGTTAAATGATTTTTAAAGTTAAAATCGCGTCGGTCGCGGCCCATTATAACGGCCCACGATGCGATCGACGTGATCAACGCGATTTTACATAGGGAACAATGGGAAATGGGCCAATATGGCCTATTTCTCATTGTACATGTTATAAAGTATGGTTAATGCCCCCCCATTGTTAACGCCACCCAACTATTGACGCCAACCCGAAGCGTGGCGAGTGCTGCGAGCCCGCGAGGGGTGGTGGTACGCGTCCTCTGACCTTTTCATACCCCCACTATTCACGTCGGCGTGGAGTTGATTTTATAAAGTGTGGTGAGCGCAGCGAGCCACCGAGCCCGAAGCGTGGCGAGCGCAGTGAGGGGACGCGTATACCTGTGAAGTAATGCGCGTGCGCTCGCCACACTTCGGGCTCGGTGGCTTGCAGCGCTCGCCACACTATATAAAATCAACTCCACGCCGACGTGGATAGTGGGGGTATGAAAAGGTCGGAGGACGCGTACCACCACCCCTCGCGAGCTCGGTGCACTCGCCACGCTTCGGGTTCGCGTCAATACTGGGGTGGCGTTAACAATGTAGGGCCATTTCACCCATCAGGGGGGCCTGCTATTAAAATGGGGGGTTTTGGGGCTGTTTACATTGAAATTAATGTAAAATTGGGTCTCAGGGACCATTTCACATTGATTCCAATGTAAAAATCGCGCCGATCGCATCGCATGCGATTTGGTTGGCGGGCGCCGTGCTAGGAAATAAGTACCGCACATACTGTAATGCTCTGATTGGCTACAGGCCGCTCTAGTAGCAAATACTGTAATGCTCTGATTGGCTACAGGCCGCTCGAGCAGCAAATACTGTAATGCTCTGATTGGCTACAGGCTGCTCGAGCAGCAAATACTGTAATGCTCTGATTGGCTACAGGCTGCTCGAGCAGCAAATACTGTAATGCTCTGATTGGCTACAGGCTGCTCTAGTAGCAAATGCTGTAATGCTCTGATTGGCTACAGGCTGCTCGAGCAGCAAATACTGTAATGCTCTGATTGGCTACAGGCTCCTCGAGCAGCAAATACTGTAATGCTCTCTATTTTGGGTCTATATTTGGAGAAACTAAAAGATGACTGAAATATCTGCTGTATATCAGGTAGAAACCATATTAGAGCTAAAGGTAGCTATGGATTCATTAGGTTTGACTGGTCTTCAGTGTGAATTTCCAGAAAATAAAAATGGAGGAACCTTCTGAGGTCGGGAGCACAACTCCAATACCCTTGGGAAGTTTCCAAATGTCAAACCACCAATGCAATGGGGCCAACACTAGTTTCCAGTCATAGCCAGGACTATGATTTTAAGGAAGCAGAATTTGGTTTTAATGATCATTTATCTTGTTGAGATAATTCAACTGAAACATCACCGGCCGCATCTGCATGATGCTAAACTACAAGCGACGTAGTAAACTCTTACAAAGTTAAATACCTTCCACTGACCCCTGTGAGACCATTGAACCTTTATCAGAAGTTGTGGAATAAATGAGCAGTTTTTAATCTCTCTGAGGTTTGTAAAGTGTCTGTTCTGCAGAACTGTCCAAGATTCCACTAGCAAAAGTTAGGAGTTTGTGTGGGAATATTCCAAACTATTCAGAAGCCAAAGAGCATCTGAACTCGTTACTACTTATTGTTCTGTTGTTTAATTGTTCCAAAAGTGATACAAAGCGCAGAACAAAGAAATGCTGGCTCTGCTGCATTTATAATTATCAAAGCAATATTCTAGTATTCTAGGTGTAGTCCCCCCACTGCTATGCCACAATATTGGGCAGATGTAAAGTAATAAAGTGGTAGGTTATAATGCACCGGCCAATCAACTGCCAACTGTCAATTTCCAAACACAGCTGATTGGCTGGTGCGTTATCACCTTCCACTTTATCGGGCTCAATACAACTGCCACTGAGGGGTAGATGTATGAAGCAGTGATAAGGGAGGAGGAGTGAACCAGAGGAGAAGTGGCCCATGGCAACCAATCAGCTGCTCTGTATCATTTTATATTATGCAAATTACAGATGTTACGTCAGTGCTGGTTGGTTGCCATGGGCCACTTCTCCTCTGGCTCACTTGTCCCATATCACTGCTTCATACATCTGCCCCAGTGTGTGGTAACGTCATTTGAACTGTGATGGTTGACTACAGATCACTGCACATTGGTAAAACATAGCTGTGCCTCAACGAAGAGAAGGAGGAACCGTGTATTTGGTGTCTGGTCAGAGCGGCGGGTCCGAGTGGCTGTGTGGTAGACATATACAACAGATGTACAGTAAGTCTGTAAGTCTCTCCTGCCAAAATAAACCTTACACTTTCAAGGATTCCATCGGCTCTGTATCTCCCAGCTGGGCTGAACTGCTGCCTTCCCGATGACCTACAACACAATACAATATATATATATATATATATATACAGATGCCAAAATGGTACTCTCAGGAACAGTACTCTCAGAAATCCTCCCTTACTTCAAGTAACTGGAACGTTTTATTGCGTAGACAAGAAAATAAGCATTACACATGTTATGAGGTATGTACAAGAGCTATGGGCAAAATCACCTATTCTCATCTACAGAAGCTTTAGTCAATCTAGCCTTTGCGGTTTATTTAACCTGGGTACACATTAGCCAATATGTAGGTGTACCCAACACGAAATCGGGAGCGATGGGCAGTGGCATCGAGAGGGATGCTACATTTTACCTGGGTCCCGCTCCCTTCTCCTCTGTTGCAGGGAGCCGGGCACTGGGGAGAGAGATGGCAGGTTGCCGGTGCAGCGCAGCCTCTCTCCCCAGCTCAGTACAGGCTGCTCAGTGCTGTGTGCTGAGATGGGGAGAGACAGCTGCAGCAGAAGCCTGTCCTCTCTCTCCCTCCAGAGGCCACACCCCCTCCATTTTACTGGGGCCTGGTGGTATAGAAAGGGGTCAACGATGTGTCATTTTGAATGAACAGACGAAGAATAACATCATTGAAGATCCACGGGAGCACGCATTGTTAACGATATGGTGTGTACACACTAGATGATATGCACGAAAATATTGTTAACAATGGTTTTATCCTGCATATTATTTTGTAGCAGGTAAACAGCATACCAGGCACACAGCATAGGCAAGCATGGTTACAGCATTGCAGCATACAGGTGTCACAACATAGTACAAACTCCTCAGTATGCTCCAGTGCTCCCTACCGTAACCCACACCCCCAGCTTATCACATGGGCAGCTGTTCCACCATCAGGAGCACTGACCCTCTGCCCTGGAAACACTTATATCAGGAGAGCACAGGTGCTGCTAATCAGCACAACCCTGATAACACCAGTTTCCCTGCTGTTGCTGCTCTAAAACCTGGACCGGATCCTCCACATTACACTCATGTGGAAGTATGCTGTCCCTGCCACAACATACAGTATAACAGGCGGACTACAGGCGGGAGCTTGGAATCACAGCACCATCAAGTTCCATCTTGTTTTAATTTCTATTTTACCATCACAGGAGTGGCCCTTATACATACTGTGCTGGGATCAGCTCCCAATTGTCTGCTCCCCTTTAATGTGGAGAACCTAGTCTGATTTGATACATAAAGCAATAAAATGTGTAATCATTATTATTACTCACAATGTGACGACGGCTTCCTTGCTTTCTCCAGCACGCCATAAGATTTCAGCGATGGCTTTATACAGGCAATTGGTTCTATGAGTGTCTGAAGGCTGTAAAGTTGGGCTAAATAGGGAAATACTGAGCACATTAGACATATACACAAACGTAACAATGCATCAATAACATAACCAGAGACAGGAGATATTAGCATGTTAGCAGTGTAGAGTATACTCCAGTCACTACACAGTCTATACCATTTGTAGGTGGTGCATCTATATATTTATAGCAGAAGGACAACATCATACCAAATTAAATCTATTGGTCAGTAGATGTGCATTGTAATTGGTTACTTTGTTTTGGAGTTATGTGGAAAAACATCCAACCGGCCAATCACAATGCATCACCATTGTGCTCTTTGAAAATGTGACAGTTGGTGAATGCTCCCTGTGCACCTGTTGGGTGACCTGGAACATGTGACCCGATGTTCCACCCAGTAAATCTTTGCCCGGTTGAAACATCAGCTAGTAAACATCTCTATATATAAAAGGCTAACTACTCCGCTTATATATAAAAGGCTAACTGCTTGGATGAGGTGAAGTACCCTCGCTGACCACTAGAGGCCACTTGACGCACAAAATGACTCCTCTGTAACAGAAAGTGAAAGCTATATTTGCCGGGGCATTGATCGGTTTGTAGATGGGGACTGGTGGTGGGGTGGAGAGTTTGTGGACTAAAAACTCTGTCACAGCTCAAAGTGAAAGTAAAAACTGTCACAGCTCAAAGTGAAAGTACATTGCAGAACCCGTCATTTTGACGGGCTGTTAACTAGCTAATTAAAACCTTAGGTAGATAAATGTCTGCTAAATTGACAGACATGTTGGACCCTAAAATTCCATTTAACAGAACTAAGATTGTAGCAACAATGACACAGGGAACAATGATTGAAACATCTTAGCACATAAGTGGGGCTTGGTAACGTTAGTGTACAATGAACAGGGCCGCCAATAGGGGGGTGCTGTGGGTAAAGCTTTTCCGGGCCCCAGGATGCAAACAGGTTGGAATCTTTACTACTAATAGTAATTACTACAATAAACAAGGACCTTCTTGTATTACATGACATAATTCATTGTTCGACAAGTGCGCTTATGAATGTAGTTTCCCGTACATGGATGACAGGTTGTTACCTTATCACTATAAATTATAAATAAAAGGAAATGACTGTACTATAAAGGATTGTGTGAAAAGCCCTGATAAACGTACTGGCTTTATCTCAGTAGTGGATTAATGGATTAACCCTACAATTTCTTCTTATCCTTCTTTCACCATATTACCCCATTTACAGTTTTCTAGGTCGTGCTGCTTTTTTTTCCTCATTTTTTATGTGTTTTATAGGGGTACTGAATTTAAATGAACATTTCCATGTTCTACCTTCTCTTAACTGTTGAGACTGGATATCTGTATAATGTTCTGCAACTGCCTGTCCCATCTCCAACATGCATGCAATGTCCATCTAGCAGTGCCTTCTGCTAGGGAGACTGGATTAGACTAGGGATGGCCATTGGCCATCGATAATTCAGACTCATCGATGGTTTATGACCAATGTAGAATAGTTTGTCCATCGATGGTGGAGAACCAGATGGTTTCCCGCCATCGATGGCAAAGCATTACCAAATAGAATTTTTTTCTTATCCAAGGGACTGGGACACAGAGGATAGCTCCACCCCCGACACCCATAAAGCCCCACCCACAAGGTTCTGATTGGCCCACTGGCCAGTCAGCCAAATGAAAGGGATGACCATCGATAGTTAAAACCATCGATGGTCATAAATCACATACTATGATACCATCGATGGTCATTTGCACTATCACCATCAATGGCAACCATTTATGGCAATAGTGTCGATGGCCAACCGTAGATTAGATGAGGACTTTCAGGGGCAGGGCAAGGTAGAGCAGCAGTCGGGCAGGGGGTGGGACAAGACAAAGCAGCAGGCAGAGAGCTCGATGGAGAGGGGCAGGTGCAGTGTTTTTGCAGGTGGATGTGGGGGTGCTGCGGGTGTTGGGGGGTGATGTTGTAGGTAGGGGTGTAGTGAGCGTGTGAAGGTTGGGTGCAAGGGTGCTATGGGTGTGAAAAGGCATTAGGGGGTGGTGTGTGTTGTGAAGTGGTGGATGGGGGGATATTGTGTGTGGTGGAATGTATGTGGGGTGGTTGGCCATGTGAGTGGTGTGGGTTGGTTAGGTGTGGTGGTGCACCATTTTAGTGCGGTGCATTTGCAGTGGTGCTGTGGGTGTAGTAGCAACGGTTGTTTGTTTGGGTGAGGCATGGGTGCGTCGGCAGTGTAGGTGGGGGATGTGCGCGTATGGTGTTGCCATTGGTGGGTGCATGGATACTTTGAGTTAAGGAATTTGGGATTGAGGTGTGGCATGTGTTGGTGTATTCGTGCCAGGAGGGGCAGGTGCTTTTGTGTTGCGTGCATATTGTAGTGGTGTGGTTTGGGGTGGGGAAGGGTGCTTATTGGTGTGGGGGCGGTGGTGGTGTGGGACGGATGGGCATGTTGGTAATGCGGTAGGGTTATGGGCAGGTAGAGTTTTGTTGAGGTCTAGGGGGGTTAGGAGGTTTGGGTGTTGGGGTGGTGAGGGTAAGTGCATTAGTAGTGCGGTTGGGGAAGTGGGGTACGTGGAGTGGCTGCAGGTGGGTGACAGTGTACAGTGGTAGGGGTGGGTGTTCTGCAAGATAGTTAGGCATGCGGGGAGGGGGATGTGTATATACTGTAGGTAGACTGTGGGGGAGGGGGATGTGTATACACTGTAGTGAGGCTTGCAGGGGTTTACTGTATAAATAGAGTTAGGCTTGCGGGGGAGGGGGTGTATAGGTAGAGTTAGGGTGTGTGAGTGTGGTTACTAACCTGGGCTTAAAAGGAGGCCGCTTTTGGGGGACACGACGGACCAATGAACTATTGCATCCTATAGGGACCTCCGCTTCCAGGTTCACTGCAGGCTGCTTCTCCCTTCTGTACACCCTTCTGACACTGGGAGCCACATTTCTTCTGGTCCAGTGTCATGCACCCTGCATGTGTCCTCTTCTGCTACCTTTCATCAGGCCAGGCCGGCCTGACTAGTCATACATTCAGGGGCCGGCAAAGCAGAGAGCAGACACATGTGCGGGGAGGGAGAGACACTCTCTAAATCCCTCTGCCAGCCTGCACACACATACTGGCACTGTGCCAGTTAAGTTAAAGATTGAAGGGGGGGGTGAGGCTGTGAGCAGCGTGTGCGGGGGGGGGGGGCAGCTGGGAGTCCCCCCAGCATGAGGAATAGCGTCATGCGCACAGCGTCTATTCAGCGACGCAGAGGACGAATAGGGGGCGTGACCCGACGGGGGACAATTTGCATATGTGACGCCTTCATTTGCATAGGCCACACACCCTTTACGCAGCGAGGGTCCGGCTTCATACACTGAAGAAGTAGGGAGGTATGTGGCTGTGCCGGTGCCTACCCATCACTGCACGATGTGTGTGGGCTGTGGGGATGTGTGCACATAATGGGGATCTTTTTCGGTTCCCTGTAGCAGCTGAGTTATAGTGTTTGTGAGGACTGGAGTCTGTGACTGTGTGTATAACTCCGCCCATGACTCCGCCCAGCGTTATACACACAGTCACAGACTGACAGTTCTGGCTAAATATATAAGAGATACTCTGGGCAATTTTTCCACACTTCTCACTGCTTTATGAATAGCAAGTGTTATATACTACCATGATGATGTCCCTAGTGTAAGGGATACCATCACAGTAATGCACTAACAAGGATGTTAAAATCAGTTAAAACTAATGATATTCCTGAGGCAGTACCGTACCTCCCAAATACAGAGACATACACAATTAAAACAAACAAAGCCCTGCCCGATTCCAAGCAGACCTTCCTTAAAACAGCCACTTTTGAGAGAAACCCCATCCATAATCGCCCCGTCATAGTCAGGGATTTGCGACCTACCCATCAAATAGGGACAGCTGGGAAGTATTCAGCAAACAAAATGGCTGCCTCCTCTGGGCATGAGATCTGGGCACTTTAAGGAATCTTGGAGCTTATTGTATGCTATGGTTACCAGACCTGACTGAAAACTCCCCCTATCTCATGTGATCAGTCCAAGCCAATCAACAGCCTTTCAGACTTCCTACAATTTTGATGTCACTCCGGGCCAGATGTATCAATCTAGTGGAGAGTGATAAACAACCAGCTAATCAGCCCCTAACTGACATTTTTTCAACACAGTCTCTAACATGAGTTAGGAGATGATTGGGTTGATTGCTTATCACTCTCCACTTTATCATTTTTGAAGCTTGATACATCTGGCCCTCAGTGACTACATTAATACCAGGTCATAAATAAATGCCACAAGATTTTTGCATCTGGAACCCAAGTTGCCAGTGTCCTAAGACTCAAAATAGGCATTTTCCAATATAATGTATTCCATATCTGGCAACCAGGGGACTAACTACCCATTTTCTGGGTACTGTGTGTACCCAGTAGTCACAATATCAAATGACGAATGTACTATGTACAACAATTTCTGACGGACTCTAACAATAAAATCCTCTGACGGTGCCTCAATGTGGCATTATGCCGTCTATCACAAATATTCTATGCTTTTTATTTTTAAATGTTATTTCTCACCTGTTGTCAGGGTCTTTTCCAAAAAGAAGATGCTTCAGCACACAAGCTTGCACAGCAGCCAAAACCCCACAGGGGCCACCCTAAAATAGATCAAGAATGCACTGAGCGTGTTCAAGAATAACGGTCACACATATCAATTCAATTAGGGGTGAAGAGGGTGAGCTGCTGTTGGGGTTGAAATGGCAGCAGAACATGAGTACTATGGGAGGCTGTAAATGAAAATCTATGGGGTAAATGTACTAAAATCGAAAGGGTATGAATGCGCCATTTCGTACCTATTTGATATTAACTATGGCCGGGATCAGCCGTTTGGCTGATTTACTATCAGCCAAATTCGGTTGATTTGCTGTCCAACTTCAGCTGAATTTGGGTATACGAATAGTTATACCATCAAGATGGCCATGAGTTCTATGGCGGTCGGCAAATTTACTAACATTCGTACTGCTAAATTTGGCTACACATTCAGCAGAAAATACGAATGGAAAATAGACATTGCTGATGTCATGTGCAGCAGCTGTCTGAGTAGGCTCAAGGTGACCGACCGACCCACAAACAGACAGACAGATAGAATGAATAGTGATATAAATAGTTCCTATTGAATGAATCCCATTATATTCTATTGTCCTTACAAAAGTTACTGGTGCACCCCCTTTAACGTCTGCAGGCGATGGGTATGGTATAGAGGGAGACTAATGACAAACTGCAGAACTGTAAAATGATTTTTTTAAAGGTGGAAGGGTCACACAAAGCCAATTATTAGCACAATGTAAGTGTGACTGCACATTCAATGGAAACAATGTATCTGTCGGCTGAAACATGACAAGTAATAATGGAAGTTAATAAAGGAAACACTTTCTGTGCTGCTAATTGACAGGTGCTTAGTGACAGAAGGATAATGAGTCTGTCAGAGATCAGACCTTTCCCTCCCCACCATGGCAATCATAATCGTTGCCTAAACACTTCGTTATATGCGGATGCTGATTTCTGTATTACATACGGTGGGGATGTGGCAACCACAGGACCAGGAGAGAAGGGAGACCCATCTAATGGCTTCTGAATAGGGCTGGTAAGAGGAGGCTTCTGGTGTGAGCTAGGGGAGGAGCCTGGGATGCGAGAAGACTCCGTTCTGCCTCTCACCAGGCAGATCAATATCAAGCAGGGGAAGGGTTTTAATGTGGGGAGATCAGAAAGTTTTCATGTACCAGTTAGATACGTTTAAATTACATTTTAGGGTTATTTGGGGCATCTGGTGACAAGTACGATTTCATGGCAAGAGCAGGTCTGAGGGGCTAGTGGTACCATTTTGTGGTAAGATCAGGTCTGAGGGGCATGTGGGAGAAATTTGTGGTAAGGGGTCCTGAGTTAAATTCCCAACCAGGCCTCCAATGGAGTTTGTCCTTATGTTTTTGTGGGCCATCCTGTGGGTGAAATGGTTCCCTGCTGCAAACCAAAAGCATACTGGTAAGACTCTTGGGGCCAGATGTATCAAGCTTCTAAAAGTGATAAAGTGGAGAGTGATAACAAACAGCCAATCAGCTCCTACATGTCATTTTTCAAATCCAGCCTGTAACATGTCAGGCAGGAGCTGATTGGCTGGTTGTTTATCACTCTCCATAGTATCTTTTTGAAGCTTGATACATCTGGTACTTGGACCCTGCATTTATTATGGGTAAACAAATAAGGTAAATGTAAAAAAAAAAAAAAAAACAGGCCATTGAAACTCTATGGCAGCCTATGGAAACAAGAAATAGTCTTCACCTTTCTCTTAAAAACATAGAAACAAGTGCTTATCCCTCAATGGCGCAATCACAAATTTCAGTCCAAAAGAAACACCAGTTCCAGAAAATGTATATATCTCTTCTTCTCTTTGATTCTTGCACAAAGAGATAGATATTTCCTCTCGATTTCTGGTGGGGTAGAATAGTTTTACTTTGATTTCAGATGCACAATAATATCTAATACCCACACCTAAAATCAAACAGAATAAGAGCCGTGCAATATTGCTGAACAAATGCTTCTGAGGAAGGACCTTTATAGTTGCGTTAAGCAGGTGATATCTGGAGTCGTGGTGAAACCACCATTGTGGTGTATAACTACCGACCAGGAGTAGCAGCTCCCATGCAACTCTGCTAATGTCGGGCATCTATTTATGCCAAAAATGTCTATTATTGGCGCAGTGGCGTAACAAAAACATCTGCCCCCCCGCTGGGACAATTTCGCCCCCCCCCCCCATTAAAAGACAAAAACCCTCTCGGGAAGTTGGCAGGGGGGTCAATGCGGTGCGGGGGCACCTGCGTTCAGGGAGAGGTCCCTGCGGCGATGAGTATGACATTGCCGGGGTCCCTGCAGTGACCTGGAAACAACGCACTATCCGCCGCCCGGCGGCACAGGAAGTGCTTCTGACTTTGAAAACACTGGCCGCACGCTGATTGGCTGAGATTCAGCCAATCAGCGTGCGGCCAGTGTTTTGAAAGTCAGAAGCGCTTCCCGCGCCGCGGTACTGCGGATAGCACGTTCTTTGCAGGGACCCCGGCAACAACATACTCCAGGCTACCCCCACACCGCACGGACCCCCCTGCTCGCTCCCCACTGCACACTGCTGGGGGGAGAAACAATAGCGCCTGCAGACCCCCGACGCCTCCCCGCCGTCGCGGTGGCTGCAGCGCTATAGTTACGCCACTGTATTGGCATCACTTTGGGAATAAGATGCACAAGCAGCTTATGCTGATTAAAATAATAAGCACCTTGCTTATATTCTGTGTGACCACTGACCATGGCTGTACCTGCTGACAAAATACTATGTTACAGTGGGCCTTATTCTAGTTCACTCTTTCTGACAAAATCCTTCTTAGATGGACAAAACCATGTGCACTACAGGTGGGGCAGATGTTACTTGTGCAGAGATAGATAATTAGATTTGGGTGGGTTTTACACCTGCCGTGCACATGGTTTTGTCCATCTAAGAAATATTGTCAGAAAGAGTGAACTAGAATAAGGGCCTCAGTTCCTGCTGGAGCCTGCTGAAAAATAGCCCTGGGTAAATGTTCCATAAGCACCACATGCTAGGAGAACACTAGTGACAGCTGCGTGTCACCCTTATCTGCATATGACATTTATTATTACTAGCATTTGTAAATGCTACATGTGTAAGTAAATCGCCAGGTTGTATGAGTCCCACCTGAACAGAAATAGCCCTCTGAGACGTTTATATTGTACATACACAGGTGCAGAATGATGAGGGTATAGTCACCTTTTTTTGCACAAAGCCGTACTTCAGGGAGCAGGTATTACTGAATGTGAAACTCTGAGTCTTCCATTCCTCACTGAAACAAGAGAGTGGCGAGCCAAAGAGCAGGTTCTTCAGTTCCTGCGGCAGAGAAATGTCAGAGGAGAGAGATATAGGATGGTGTTAGTGAGGGGCAGAGCTGTCACACTGTACTAATCTGCTTCTATGTACATAGTATAATGCTCCAATGCATACAGTACAGTGTTCCGGTACATGCAGCACAGTGCTCCCCACACAACCTCCAGTAGCATTTATATCTAACTGCATCCAATCAGGACTGTCTTGCAATCTGATGGGAATGCCATGCTATGGAATTCTATCCTTATGTATCCCTCCTATTATCCCTATAGATTGTAAACCTGTGAGCAGGGCCCTCCTACCTCTATGTCGGTTCGTATCTACCTAGTTTGTTTATTCATTGTTGTTTCCAATTGTAAAGTGCAACGGAATCTGCTGCGCTGTATAAGAAACTGTAAATAAGTAAAAAATATTCGTACAGCACAGTGCTCCAATTCTTGCAGTGCAGTATTCCAATGCACGCAGCACAATTCTCCAATACATGCAGCACAGGGCCTCAATGCATACTGTATAGTGCTCCAGTACAGTAAATATAGAAAAGTTCTCCAATGCATACATCAGTGCTCCAATACGTGCAGCACAGTGCTCCAATACATGCAGCACAGTGCTCCAATGTGTGCAGCACAGTGCTCCAATACATGCATACATGCAGCACAGTGCTCCAATACATGCAGCACAGTGCTCCAATACATGCAGCACAGTGGTCAATGTGTGCAGCACAGTGCTCCAATACATGCAGCGCAGGGCCTAAATGCATACTGTATAGTGCTCCAGTACAGTAAATATAGAAAAGTTCTCCAATGCATACATCAGTGCTCCAATACATGCAGCACAGTGCTCCAATACATGCAGCACAATGCACCAATGCGTACAGCACAGTGCTCCAATACATGCATACATGCAGCACAGTGCTCCAATACATGCATACATGCAGCACAGTGCTCCAATACATGCAGCACAGTGATCCAATGCATGCAGCACAGTGCTCCAATACATGCAGAACAGTGGTCAATGTGTGCAGCACAGTGCCCCAATACATGTAGCACAGGGCCTCAATGCATACTGTATAGTGCTCCAGTACAGTAAATATAGAAAAGTTCTCCAATGCATACATCAGTGCTCCAATACGTGCAGCACAGTGCTCCAATACGTGCAGCACAGTGCTCCAATACGTGCAGCACAGTGCTCCAATACGTGCATACATGCAGCACAGTGCTCCAATACATGCAGCACAGTGCTCCAATACATGCAGCACAGTGGTCAATGTGTGCAGCACAGTGCTCCAATACATGTAGCACAGGACCTCAATGCATACTGTATAGTGCTGCAGTACAGTAAACGTGCAGCCCAGTGCTCCAATACGTGCAGCACAGTGCTCCAATACGTGCAGCACAGGGCCTCAATGCATACTGTATAGTGCTCCAGTAATTACAGCAAAGTGCTCCAATGTATACATTAGTGCTCCAATTCTTACAGTGTAGTGCTCCAATGCATACAGCGCAGTGCTCCAGTGCATACAGCACAGTACTCCAATACATACAGCGCAGTGTTCCAATGCATACAGCACAGTGCTCCAATACATGCATACAGCACAGTACTCCAATACATACAGCACAGTGTTCCAATGCCACCTTTTTGCTCCGCCCCAGCTGTTTGTGTGTGCGTCTCATTCATCTATCCATGTGTCTGCCACTTACCACTGCCTGCTGCAAATCAATAGGTTTCCCTTCAACCTGCACCTTACTCCTGGGGAGCAGAGCAGGAATTTGGGCAATATTCACTGCAAGTAAGTCGTCCTCAATGTCATCTACAGACAAGATATGTGGAAATAAAAAAACAAAACCAAAAGAATGTTCTGTTATTAACTTGTCATCTGAAGGTGGAAACGACATTAACAATTTCAGCGCCAGAGCCCACTGTGCATATATCTACAGGAAAATGGCCCTGACACAATTATCCAAGTGATGTATCCATTGTACAGATGCATATCTATATGAAAATGGCCCTGACATCATTATACTAAGGATTTCTCCATTGCACATGGGTATATCTACAGCAAAATGGAGCTGGCACCATTATCCCAGTGATTTCTCCATTGCAAAGACACGTATCTACAGCAAAATGGCACAGGCACCATTATCCCAGTGATTTCGCCATTGCACATGCATATATCTACAGCAAAATGGTGCTGGCATCATTATCCCAGTGATTTAGCCATTAAGCATGCATATATCTAGGGGGATAACAGCGCCAGAACGATTTTCCTGGAGACTCCAGCTGCAGCAGCCACGGGCTAAGTGTATTCATAGGGAGCAGGACACTCAGAAGCTGCCTTTAGGCTGCATAGCTCTTGTCGCACTGCAGACGAGGTTCATTGCTGACTAGCAGCAGCACTATGCACATTGGTTATACTGCTCACACAAGTTATTTGCATTACTCGAGACCAGTTCCGCTGCACAGTGCGAAAGGCTTCTACCCCTTTCACACCAGAAATGCAGGGACAAACCCAGGAATTCAGCTCCCGGGACCAGCAAGGACATTCCCGGGTTTGGACCCATTCACACCAGAAAAGTCCCTGCATTTTCTGGCGTGTGAAGGGGGCGGGAAGGAGGCCGGCAGGAGGTGGGGAGGAGGCGGGCAGTCGGCGGGATTGCATCAAGCAGTCGGCGGGATGGCGCCCTCACAGGCGCCGGAGAGCTGCGTCATCAGCATCCACCGCTTGTCCCGTCATTTGCGCCCGCCGCCTGCGCCAATTCCCGGCCGGACAGGACACCAAGGACCGGCAACCCAGGTAAATATACCCTACCCCATTCACACCAGCCAGGTCCCCGGGTTGAACCCGGGAACAAACCTGCTACCTAGCAGGGTTGGATTGCCGGCAAATTAGCCCAGTAATTTGTCCCGGGAACCCTTCACACCGGCGCTAGTACCAGGTTGTTTCCGGACTCAACCCGGGAATTTAGGCAGGTGTGAAAGGGGTATAAGAGGGCAGCAGGGTGCTTCTCCTGCCCACAGCTTGAGGTGTACATTGAGAGGGCTAGTGTCCAGGTTCCTGCTATTGGCTTCCTGTTCTGTGATGTAATGATGACACATGCACAATGAGGCCATGGGTAGGTACAGTAGCACTAATGTATACATATCTACATTATTCCCATTGTGTGTTACATCAGTATCCTGTATCAGTTACATCAGTATCCTGTATCAGTTACATCAGTATCCTGTATGTAGCCAGTGCATCTTTTGTCTTCTCTTGTGGTTTTAGTGCAAAATTGCTTTTTCAGCCCTAATAATAATCATTATAATAATGAAACCTCAATATGTGTTGTCTCTTTTTGTTACGGTACATCATGGACACGATACTGTCACAGCTGGTTTGTTTGAACTTGCTGACCCAATACGACCTCTTCGGCACAGCGATGCCCCCGTTGCGGCCTTATGGCGTGATCTCATGTAAGCTCTTCCGCAGAGATATTAAAGTATTCATTTTTACTTTGATTAGAGTTTCCCTGGCCCCTGTACATCTCTGGAATTTCCTGGTGTGGATCAAATGATCGTTCCTCGGTTCCTGTCTCTCACAGAGTAACGGTCTCACAGGGGTACACCCAGCGGCACATGGGGAACTTCAAAGGGCCCTGTGTGGTGCTGGAGCTTCCAGCCCCCCACCACATATCTGTGTGTCTGATCTGCCACAAAAGCACTTAATGCCCTAGTATCCATCCTGGATCACTGACAATGTACAGAGCGAGTCTCGTTCTGTACGGGACTATAATAAACACTAAGATGCTCATTGTACTGTACAGTATAAGCATTACCCTAAGCTCCCATTGGGCCAGGGACAGCGTTGAATTCAGGTCAGCTCTGCAGACGGATCCTGCGCCTGATTGAGACCTGGCAACTTAGCTGCGTATACTCACCACCAGTGGAGCGAATGGCCCGGCCTGTGTGAAACTCCCCAAAGCAGTACGCTCTCGGGTTTGCACATGTGCGTAAATGCACATGCATAAACCCCAAACATCGTGTAAGGGGCCGAATTCCGCCTGCTATGAGCGGGCCTGAATTGCCCCCTTGTGTGTTTTCGTGCTGCGTCGGTCCTGAAGCTGGGCGCACGCCATTATAGGGCGATGTGGAGTTTAGCGAAGGTGTGTTGGCGGAATTCCGAGCGGTATGTGTAATTATGCCTGCCGCGGATTTTCTCGCACCAAGTATTGTCAGGCTTCTTTATATCTTACGTCTTAAAGTAATTCCTGGTGCCAGGATGCAGCCGGCCGTCTCTAGTGCGCTGTGAGTGGTGCTTGCTGCGTCTGCCATTGCGAATAAGACTGAAGTAATAGACAGTAAGCTACACGCATGTCAGCCGCACATGACGGTGCCATGTGGTGCATAGACACTATGAGGACACATCTGCCCCAGACTACTAATAATCCACAGCTGGTTCCACTTCTTAGTAAAGTTATAAAAGTCCAAAAGTTACGTAAAATGAACACGTGTATGTGTGTGTATATGTGTGTGTGTGTGTGTGTGTGTGTGTATGTGTGTGTATATGTGTGTGTGTGTGTGTGTGTGTATGTGTGTGTGTGTGTGTTGTATTTAATGATGAAAACAACTGTATTTCTCTGTTGCAGTGATCCCAGCTATAGGGTGGGGCCCCTGAACTCCATCCTCCTTCCAAACTGCATGTAGACGATTTTTTTTTTTTTTGAGCCGACACACGCCGACAGGCAGTATTTCATGCCCTAGCATCCACTACGGTGTGATGGAGGAATAAAACAGTGTGACAAGTCGACCTTCAGTGGTCATCCAATGCATGTCGTCCTAAATTGGATCGACCCAATGACCCATTCCTGAGGTTGCCCTTGTGAACTCGCTGCACTATATAAGAAACTGTTAATAATTATAATATGGATGGCGCTGCTTGCCCATACAGGAAAGGAGACCACCGCCGGACGGCCCAAGCCCCTCGAGTCCCGCCAGTATCAGGAAAACAATTATTAAGCACAAATAACTTTAAGATCCACATAACAATGGACAAGATGTAATGCGCCCGAGTTCGGCGCAAACCATGCCTTGTAAGTGAGCGCCCCTTTAAAAAAAACAAAAAACGTATGACTTCGGCCAGCAACTGGCAAGGCCACCAACTCGGGTGGCATCCCACCCAAAATCTGCAGTGTTTGGTGGAATTCCTCTTAGGTAATATCTGTGATATTTTAGCCACTGGATGGATGGATCCGGTTGCAAGACAATACTGTTGTGCGTCGGGCAGTGGGGAAATACGGAAAGAGCAGGGAATTCTTTCTGGAAACCAACAGGGCATGTTTTCCAGATCCAGCTGGAACAGGTGCCGGACGGCTCCCCGAAAGTCGGGATTCCGACAGTCATTCCTCTGACGTCGGAATCCTGACTGCTCCCTCGTGGGGGTCCACGACCTCCATAGAGGGAGAATAAAAAAGGTGGCGAGCGCAGCGAGCCCACAAGGGGCTTCATTGCGATCCCCCCGCTGTGCAGTCGGGATTCCGACGTCTGACTGTCGGGGATTTATACCACACCCGCTGGAACACAGGTGTGTTAATTGACTAACACATTAGGGAGAATATTCTGGTTGATTCGCAAGTCCAACAAATCCCACCCGATGCCAAATCCCGCGAATGCCGGAAAGCCCCCTCGCAGCGTGTGTTCGCATGCACTGGCCATGAATGGATGTTTAACATAACCATCGAATGATGGCGAAGGTTCTCCTCTCCAAAATCCCTAACCCGAGATCTCATGTGATGCTAAAGAAACAATCAGCTCATAGCAGGGATCTCGGAGGGGAGATCTGAGAGGCAATGGTGGGAAGCTTGGTCCCGCTGGCTGACTGTCCATAGGGAAGGGACCTGAGGGCAGGGTGACTGAGAGCAGTCAGCATCACAGTGAGGTGAATGTGAGGGGGGAGCATGTGATCAATGGAAGTAGGGGAAACATAGTAACGGAGCAGGTGGAGACAAGAGGTGAGTGGGGATAAAAGTGAGACAATGTAGCGGCCAATCAATTAGAGAGGAAGTTAAAGTGAAATAAGGGTTGAGGATACCTGACATAAGTGAGTATATGTGGGATTATAGGAAATAATGTACATATTGATAAAAGAAGAGGAAGTGTCTCCATATACTGGATGTATATAAATCTCCATTTGGTTTCTTAATGTCTATTTACAGCATATAGGACCAGGTGTATCAAGCTTTATAAAGTGATAAAAAGGAGCCAGCCAATCATCTCATACCTGTGATTTTATTAACTTAACTTAATGTATGTATGCTTCACCTGCATAACAAGGGAAGGCGGGCACCCGTATCACCCACATGTATTATCCCCCCAGTAGCCGACAAGGAGAGCAGTTATGTCCTGCGCCCACAGCTCTCCTTATCGGCGCCCCTGCAGTGCTGTGTATGTGCATTTAAAAAAACCTTTCTCCCCTGGCTGGCTCACTGGGCATGCCCGAGATCTCGCTATTATCCTGAGAGCTTGTGCGCAGCCGGACCCAGCAGCAGGGCTGGCGTTGTCCCTGCAGTGGGAATAGGACAACGCTAGCCCTGGGCTGGTGAAGCGTCCGGGTTGGCTTAAAGGGCAATATATGCCTAAGAGGCTGTTAATTTATCGCCCCCACCACTAATTGCTGGGGGGATTGAAGGAGGCAGCGGCGCCGAGTGTTAATCGTTAGCTGTCCATAGCGCACGTTAGGCGCGCTGATAATACATTTTAAAAAAAATTTCTATCTTCAGTTAACCAGCGTTAAGTGCAACGTTAACTGTAACATGACAGTTAGGAGCTGATTGGCTGGCTGTTTATCACTCTCCATTGTATCACTTTTTGAAGCTTGATACATCCGGCCCACAGTAAGAAATGGCTTCAATATGGAGGGTAAAGAAAACAGAATGGCATTTACCTAGCCTTATATCTTCCTTACGATTAGCCTCTTCATGGACAATAGTCCTCACCGCCTTCCTAAAGGAAACACACACAGGTTACACATGAAATAACATTCCGCCCGCGAATAATCACTACACAAAAGGCAGTGTGGCAGCAATGGCCCGACCTGTGTCACTGAGCGCTGCCACTACGGATACAGCGTCTGCAGCCTCAAGGTCTCAAGGTCGCCTATTGTGATTAAAGTGCTGTTTGTGCAGCCTTCCAGACAATATTTATGAGGCTACTTTCCCACCAACACCCTGTAACGAAGTATATTGTGAGAACAACATGATTGATGCACACTTTCCATTGCAGGCTTCCATAACTCTATGACATCAGACAGGTCTAATGAGTGTATATATCCCGACTTCCTCATTGCAGCCGCCTGAGGGTAACACAGGAGCCGCAGCAGAGACACTTGTGTGTTGCGCATTCTTACAGTGTACGGAATGTAGATCATTATGGTGTATGTGATATTGAAATGTTCCGGCACTGATTAGAAAGGGATATAGTCAGCGGTCAGGATGCCGCCGCTCAGTATACCGTCGCCGGCATCCCAATTACCACTGGGACATTCATTAGGATGCTAGCGCCGGGATCCCAACTGCCGGGATGCCAATCGGTAAGAATGCCGGGCGAGGTAGCATTACGTCGGGGGGGGGGGTTAGGTTTAAGCACTAGTGGGGGGACTTAGGGTTAGGCTGCCGGATGTGTTAGGGTTGGTTAGGCTGCAGGGAGCGAGGGATAGGTTTAGGCCCTTAGAGGGGGGGTTAGGTTTAGGTGGTGGGGTATGAGGGGTTAGGAACCAGTGGGGTGATGTTGCCCATAGTAACCAGTTTCTGTCTATGATTTATTTATTTATTGCATTGAAGGAAATGATAGACAGATCTGATTGATTGTTATGGGTAACATCATCTCTTCATTTCTCATGGACAGGCTATGGGGGTGGGGGGGGGGCGCGAGGGTTAGGTCACTGACGGATCCCCGATATTCTCCATATCTTTTACGCACCAGCATCCCCACATCCGGGATGTCCTATGTATCCCAATTGAGCCGTATATTAGGGACGGACATCATTCTTCGATGGCTATTCTCGCTCGCTAGCGATCATTAATGATTTGCCGATGGCGAAGAAAACACCAAACAGGTTAACCATTCGATAACCATTGCTACCTCACATCATTACTCTTGGAAGCTGATTGGCTGCGTGCTGGACTAGCCCCTCCCTCTCCTATATGCTTGCATACAATACTTTGTTTCCTCTTACACCATGTTACTTCTGTCTCCTTCTGAACTTGACCTTTGTCCACTGTAACCTATTGTTATGAAAGGCCTGCTGTCCCCATCTGGGTTATGGTCATAGTTGTAGGTAAATATTAATGTACCCTCTGATCCACCATAGTCGTTAGAGCACAGGTTCTCAAAGTCGGTTCTCAGGACCCCATCCAGGGCATGTTTTTGCAGGTCTCCTCACAGAGGGGTTTATTCTAATCCATTCGGTCCTCTGTGCATTCGCACGGAGGACCGATGGTGCTCGTCTGTGCATGTGCAGGCGTAGGGTGCGTGCACGGCGAACTTTCGGTTTGCCGAAAGCATGCACCCATGACGGCGTGCGGGGGGCGGAGGGCGCCGGGCTGCCCCATTTCCATATGGGAACACCCAGCGTTCCATGGGCGTTCTCATGGTAATGAGACAGTGACGCGGGTGCAGAGGGCGGGCAGCTGACATCACCGGATGTCAGATGCCCACCAATATCCGTGCCATCGTGCACGCATATGTAAGTGACTTAAAAGTCACTTATATATACGTGCACGCACCGCATCATTCGATGGTCGGCAACCATCGAAAGATGTGGGCGGTTACCCGAGGCATGCGCATGGATGTTTATGCAAAACATCCATTCGCAGCCTATGCGGGCGAACCCACACTTCGAGGGGGGGCGGGCAGGGCAGGCGACAGGGGGGGTCAAGGGGGACAAGTGTGACGGGCCCCAGAAATCTCAAGGGCCCCAGAGCTTCCATGCTCCATCACGGCCGCTGGCCTGTCAGTGACATTTGCGGCCAGGCCGTCTACTGTGCACCATCTGTGTGTGGATGGGTCTGACTGACACTGTGTGCCACTGCTGTCTACTGTGAGTGCGCCCTGCCGTTCGGTGCTCAGAGCCATCTACTTTGTGTGCGCACATAGCCTGTGGCCGCAGGTGCACAGTCATACCCGCCGCTGGCACTGTTGCCTCAGTCTCTGGCTCCTGCACATGCGCGGGTCCTTCGTTCCTTGCCTGCTTGTAGTGCTCGGCGTTCTTTTGTGAAGTGACAGGCCAGCAGAAGCCAGCAGCCAGGAGCCAGGCCAGCAGGACTGAGAACGAGAGAAGTCTGCACCTGAAAGCAGGATCTGGAGCAGCGAAAGGTTAAATGAGGCTCGTACAGAAGAGGGTTGTGTGGATTTGGGATTAGGTGGGGGCCCGAGAAATATAATTGTACAGGGCCCCAAGATTTCTGTTGCCAGCCCTGGGGGCGGGTGGGTGGTCATTCGCAAGGCTGGGTTTGGTGGACTCGCAAGGCTGCGAACATGAAGTTTGAGAAGCCCTGTGTTAGAAGTTACAGAAGCTCGGTGACAGACAAATACAGATGATGTTCTGGATACAACCCCAGAGGCATGTGATCACTGCAGACAGAACTGTTGACATTCACTTCACGCATCCCATTGTCTGAGACATCCTCTCCTCAGCTTATTGTTTAACAAAGCTAATTGCATTAAGGAAACAGCACTTGCTTTAATGATAAACACAGTAGTCACTTTGTTGTACATAGTAATGGTGGCCATATCAGGTCTCGTCACTCTATGTTCCTGCTACTACTATATGGACTTAATCTACTTCCCCGTGCACCCACATTGTCCACCCAGAGCTGTTCTCCAATGTCCTCACCATACCTTTGTATATTAATAATATTGGGGCCGATTCAGGATTGGGCGCTATTAAATGCCTCAGGAGGATTCTTGTTTAAATGTGTGTCTTGTGTTGACCTTTTGGCCATATGGCAGGGGCAAACGCAGGATTTTCAGAAGGGGGTTTCCAGAGGGGCGGAGCAAAGCACGGAGATGGACACTTAGGTGACCCAGTATATGCCGGGTCAATTAAAGTATTATAGATAGACCAAATGTATATAAATAATAATTATATATATATATATATATATATATATATATATATACATACATACATACACACACACACATACATACATACATACATACACACACACATATATATATATATATATATATATATATATATATATATATATATATATATATATATATACAGGGCTATTTTTGTGCAGGCTCCAGCAGGAACTGTGGCCCTTATTCTAGCTCACTCTTTCTGACAAAATATTTCTTAGATGGACAAAACCATGTGCACTGCAGGTGAGGCAGGTGTTACTTGTGCAGAGATAATTAGATTTGGGTGGGGTTTTACTTCTGCCTCACCTGCAGTGCACATGGTTTTGTCCATCTAAGAAATATTTTGTCAGAAAGAGTGAGCTAGAATAAGGGCCACAGTTCCTGCTAGAGCCTGCACAAAAATAGCCCTGTATATATATATATATATGTACACATACATACAGGGGCGTCAACAGCAGTGTAGACCCCTGGGCATAGCAATGTATTGGGCCCCCTACCGATCCGCCAACGGTAGGGGTGGGGGAAGCTTTGAGCGGAAGCTTTGATGTCCTGCGGGTGGTAGGGGGTATTATATCACCCGCTCAGCATGTAGGGCCTGGATCAGTAATTTCCACTAATTACCTCTTCACTGCACAGATGGTGGGAGATGGGGTGGGAGAAGGGGGCATTGGGCTGAATGAAGGGGCCCTTATACATAACTTCCAGGGTGGTAGAGGATGTTTAATACGCAGAGGAGGGGTGTATAGTGGAGTGGGCTTATTATTCATAATTTTCTGGTGGGAGGACAGTTTGCTTCACTGCAGATATCTCCAGTTCCCGGAAATAGATTTCTTAGATATTAATGGGATTAAAAACTAGAGAATCCCACCTACCAAATGGTACTGGGGACTAGGGGATCAGAGTTCAGGAGGCAGAGCAATCTGCCAACGAGTATATAAAACTACATACCAGGTGTGTGGAGCTGGAGCAGTAACCAGCTGCTGGAAGGCTGATATCTCTGGTTTTGGGAACAGTAGAGACAAGCTGCTAGTGTCCATCAAAGGGGGAGAGTCAAAGTCAGACAGAACCTGAAATATCTGACTGGGAAGAGCAATTAACAGGCTTGGATGGGGACCACTGCTCTGAAGTCAGATATCTCTGGTTCCCAAGGGCCGATTTTTAAAATGCTTGTACCCATGGAAAGAGGGGACCCTCAGCTTTCAGACTAGGTCCCTTAGAATCCTGGGAGGGGGGTTTCTGGGTACTCAGAAACTCCCCCTGCGTGCGCTACTGTATGGTGTTGACCAAGACATTGTCTGTCAGCCTTACAGATACTGGCCCATCACTCCCACAAAACTCCTCCTTTTTGGGAAACAGTGGTCTTTTACTGCCCCCTTCACGCCCCCAAATGGAGCAGCCTGTCAATCACTGACAGTCTGCAATTGATCTGCCGCAGACATCACAGACCCGCACTGCACAAATCTAAAGTACAGGCATTGGTACTTTGCAAAACGTGCTGCAGCTCCAACCAAATCTGAATCAGGCCCCTTGTGTGTGTGTACTTTTTCACTTTTACTTTATAATGTCAGGGCATGCTAATGCTTGTAATTGCACATCACTAGTTTGATAATTGACACTTTTAGTTGCACAAGCCTCAGCATTCCCAATTAGTAACTGGTTGGTTTGCTGTAACGTAAACTGGGTACACACGGCCGCCCAGTTGGGCAGATTAGACCGAAACATCTATATGTATATAAAAGGCTAACTATTTCTCACCTCTGAGGTAAAGTACCACCAGTGACCACTAGAGGCCACTCAACAGACCAAATTACTCCTTAACAGAAAGTGAAAGTAAAATGATGGATACGGAGAGAGGGAGCTGTGAAGACAGGGATTGGAGTTAGGAGCAGGGGACTAACCCTATCGCCTACATCGCTTAGTGTGTCCCAGCAATATGCGCACACGCGTGGATGCATGTGACATCAGGTGAACGCTAATGAAGGATGGGATGCTAATTATTCCATCCTTCATTAGCATCGAACCAGCGTGTTCCAACAATTCATCATGATGGGGGTGAATCCCTCTTTGCTCCTTTTTGCACCCAGCTTTATATTGCCTCGTACCAAAGTAATCATTTTACAATTTAAACTTCTTCCATAACTCCCCCACCCTGAAAAATATGCCAAGAATAGTCTGGTATGGGTGCTGGCTTCAAGGGGTCTCTCTCTGAAGAAAATGCACTTCAATATCCAAATAGCAGCTGGTGGGGTGTACGAGGGTCAAAAATGTGAATTTGTTTTCATCTGCTTTCAGAAAAGACAAAAACATTATTTTTTATCATGATCTCCCTGTTTTTGAAAACACTTTGTCCATCAAGCTTTCGTATTCCCTCTTTAAATAGTTTCAGGCTGCGCTGCGAGCTACGAATGTACCACTGTCTTCACCTCTTCATCAGATGTGAATCTTTGTCCTCTTAGGGATTCTTTCAGGGGACCAAACAGATGATAGTCCGATGGGGCAAGATCAGAACTTTAGGGAGGATGTTGGGATGTGTAGTTCAACAACAGCTGGGAGCCAAAGATTCCCCATGCCTGACCTAGACACTTCACCGATACAGCCCTCTACCGTGTTAATTACTCCAAGTCATCCAATAAACGGCCAATGCTGCTCCTCACCTCTATGGGGGAATTCAAGTGTTGTATGCAGGGGTGGAAACTAGAGGGAGCTATTTACGTTTTACTCTGTTCAGGCAGGAACAGCAATCAGCGCTGACAATACTGTTATGCTGTTCCATTAATCACTCAGTGGTGAGCTGGGCCAGGCTGCCATCTTCCCCCCAGGACAGTACATTTCTACTACTACAAGGCTCCTGTTTTAACTGCTACCTAACTTACTGTCCTTCCTGGCGGCTCACTCAACTGTGCCGAGAAAGAAACTACCGGCGGCCGTTGCAGAACTGACACAATTCTACACACCCCGCAGATGCTGCCACCTTTGCCCGATAATGCTTCTCTGGCAGGTGCCATGTCCTTCTATAGGCACCCATACATAAGGCCGACTTGTCCTGAGTTTCCCTTGAGCTCTCCAGCCAGCTCCCTGGGAGGGTTCACTTACAATTTGGTATTGATGTCCCATTGTTTTACATGCGATAAATCTCGCCCGGACCCACTGCCGCCCGCTCAGTAGCTGCTGTCTGCCATGCTGCCCAGACCCACTGTTGCTCACTCAGCAGCTGCGGACCCCCCCACACACAGGATCTAGGGGATCATACCTAATACAAAAGCATCCACGATGTGCCGATGATGGGTCCAATCCGATCATTTCTATGGGCAGGAAGTTCAATCTCAGAGGTACGATTTATCGTCCCGATCCGTCAGAATCAGGAGAAATCGGACCAAATTGTAGTAGTGTATGGGAGCATTATACACTATGTGGAAGAAAGTCATTGGACACCCTGGTTTAACTGTGAAATAATGGAATCTTCCTGACAAAGTGAATATGGACTCTTCCTACATGTATAAATATGGAAGCAAGCGTCGTAGCAGATCATTTGCTGATAAAATGACGGACAGGAAGCGCACTCGGTTATCATGGTCGAGCTGCGGCTCAAAAGCCTCTGATCACAAAAACCAAAAACCAAACATGACAGAGACTTTGTTGGTGTAAGGAGCGGGAAAACTGGACGGTGGAACAATGGAAACAAGTTCTATGGAGCGATGAATCACGCTTCACATTGTTTCGATCAAATGGGAGAGTGTGGGTATGGCGATTGCCTGGAGAACGCCTGTTACCCGAATGTGTAGTGCCAACAGTAATATTTGGATGTGGAGGCATCATGTTCTGGGGTTGTTTCTGCTGGCATGGTGTGGGCCCACTCGTACAGGTACATGGGAACATGACATCGGCGACCTACCGAAATATTCTGGATAACTCCATGTTAACTACGTTGTGGCGTTTCTATGGCAACGACGATTGTGTGTTCCAGGACGGCAATGCCACGTGTCATGTTTCGAGGGTTACAATGGAGTGGTATGACGAAAATCGCGTCACCCGACTAGCTTGGCCTGCGCAAAGCCCTGATTTGAACCCCATAGAACATCTGTGGGACGAACTTGAGCGCAGGTTGCGGTCGCAACCACCTCGCCCTTCTACACTACCACAGTTGGTGACTGTACTGCAGGAGGAACGGCACAATATCCCACTATGTGTGCTACACAAACTTGTGGAAAGTTTACCACGATGAGTAGCTGCTGTTATTTCTGCAAAACGTGGACCTACCCCCTATTGATTTTAAATAAACTCATGGTTTCCGTTGACATGTGGTGTCCAATGACTTTCTTCCATGTAGTGTAGTATGAATGAAGCTGCATTTACGTTACACATTTGTGAGGTGTCAGCATTTTGTCCTGGGTCTATCTTATCGGTTTCTCGTATATAATGTTTACATTGAGGAGAAGTATTGTTACGGAAAAAAAAACGTTTCGGGAAGTTATAAATACAATGTAAACACATGAATTGTTCCTGAGCTCCAGAGTATCCTCTGCGCTGGCTGTCCCCTTCCTCACATGTCCCATCAGGGCTTCCTGTACTAACTCTGCGAAAGGAAACCAGAAGAGAACAGAATGTACCGCGGTATCTATAAAACGCTGTCCTATTGTATAGGCCGCGGTTCTCTAGAGATACTATACTGGGCCTATTTTAAGAGACGTGTATTAAATAATCCCCGAAGTACACCCGTGTCTGCGTTTCGGAGGGCGTTTTCAGCAACGGATCAGCCTGTAAGCCAGATTGCTTTATACACAGAGCACAAAAACATAGGATTCATTAATGCAGAGGCAGAGCGACTGTCCCAAATGTATAATGTACAGCCAGCGGCAGATTGTGCTGCGCTCTCCCACCTGGGCCTAGGCAGGTGCTCATATATGGGAAGAAACAATACATCTGTGATTTGTAAGGGTGGTATCAGGCCAGCAGCCAAACGTCTGTACACAGGAGCATATTGTCAGCAAAAGAGAATATGGAATATAATAAGCTGCTAGTAAGAACCAACCTGAAAAAAAATGATTTTACGCGGCATCTGAAGCCACATTCTGTTCACAATAAAAACACATGATTAAATAGAAGCTGCTTTGTATATGAGGACATAGAGACGCATGTCTGAGAATGGATTGTAAATGACATTTGTACAGTAATACCGCTTTCAGACCGCAAATGCAGGGTCTCACCGGGATTTTGAAACGATTCAGTCCCGGTGCGACCCTGCATGTACGTTCTGTTCAGATCGCAGCAGCGAACCGGCAATATTGCTGGTTCGATGACATCATCCGGGGGTGCGGCGGAGCATCATCGGGGGCTGGGAAGTGGGCGGCGCTTAGAGCTGGCGCTGCTCTAAGCGCTGCCTCCTCCATAGTGTGAACGGGAAGCGGGTCACTCAACCCTTTAACCCGTTCACTCTGCACAACAACATGGCAATGAACCGGTAAGAGCCCTGCGTTTAAGCAGGTTCGTATTGCTGTGTTGCTACTGGTTAGATGTAACCAGTAACACCTTTCACATCGCACCAATTACTGGGCCGAACCGGCAAGAGACCGGCTTAAACCCGGTAATTAGGTGCGATGTGAAAGGGGTATAATTCTGTTATTGAATGCATTTAAATTTGCACTGCACCGCGGCAGGCTTTCCCAACCTCTGACTAGGGCACACTAACAGCGCAGCATTTAGTGATATCAGGGCTTCAGTTCACATGGTTATATCAAAATAACTGAGGTTCCAGTTTAGTCAACTGTGCTCAAGCATCTCGCAGCCTAACTCTAACCTCCCACAGGCTAACCCTCCCTTCCTGCAGCCTAACAATCCCTCTTGCAGCGTAAACATAACCCTCCATCCCCATAGCCTACACCTAACCCCCCTCCCCTGCAGCCTAAACTTAACCCTCCCTTCCCACAGCCTAACACTAACCCCCCCCCGCAGCCTAAACCTAACCCTCCCTTCCCAAAGCCTAATTCTAACCCTCCCTCCTCGCAGCTTGAACCTAATGCAGCCCACACACGCGCCGATGCCGGCGGTGCGATGCTGTACGATGGGGTGCGCGCTCCCGCGGCACCTCATCGCACAGTACAAAAAGTATGTGCTGCACATACTTTTTGTACCTGCTTTTTCTAGCACAGCATCGCATCGCATGCACATCGTATGCACAAGGCATACGATGCGATGCTGTGTGTGCTAGTTCAGCCCACAACGCACGCTGGAATCGGTGCGTGTGTGGGCTACATAACCCTCGCTGATCCTGGCAGCCTAACTAACCTCCTCACAGCCTAAACCTAACCCTCCATCCCCGCAGCCTAAACCTAACCCTCCATCCCCGCAGCCTAAACCTAACCCCCCTCCCCTGCAACCTAAACCTAACCCTCCCTTCCCACAGCCTAACACTACCCCCCTCCCGCAGCCTAAACCTAACCCTCCCTTCCCCCAGCCTAACACTAACCCCCCTGCAGCCTAAACCTAACCCTCCCTTCCCACAGCCTAACACTTACCCCCCCCCCCCCTCGCAGCCTAAACCTAACCCTCCCTCCCCTCAGCCTACCACTACCCCCCCCCCACCCGAGCCTAAACCTAACTTTCCCTCCACGCAGCCTAAACCTAACCCTCACCCTCCATCTCCACAGCCTAAGACTCACTTCCCGCTGCCTGACACTAACCCGCCCCCCCGCAGCCTAAACCTAACCCTTTCTTCCCACAGCCTAATCCTGACCTACCCCTGATACTTACAGATATGTCCACATTGTCCATATCCTCCAAAGTCCCATTACACGATTTAAAATGCATGAGCTCAGTATGACTAGATAGCACCAAGTATATTTGCCTGCAACTTCTTCCTTTACAATATGTCTTATTAGCAAAGCCGTGTGAATATAACGCACAAGCAACTTCTGCTGATTTCAATGATATGCAACATTCTTTTATTATATGTGCAACCACAGCTGTATCTAAAAACTCTACATTATAGTGTTTTACTGGAAAACAGTAACACCATGGGAGGCTAGATGTACAATATGTAGACACATCTGTACGTTCGGGATGTTGGCTCTCAGGATTCCGGTGTCGGTGATTACGGCACCTGTCTTCCATCCGCCGGTATCCTGAGTGCCGGGATGCCAACTACATCGCAAATAAAGCCAGTCAGAAGGAAAAGTGATGTATTCGCAATTACAAAATTGATGTATTTGCAAATCCATTCGCAAAAAAATCAGACTGGAAATAGGGGATGCGGTTAATTTCCCGGCGGTCGGGATCCCGGCGGTCGGAATCCCGACACTGGAATCCCGACCGCCGAAATCCCGAAACTTTCTCCCTCCGTGGGTGTCCACGACACCCATAGAGGGAGAATAAAATAGCGTGCCGAGCGTAGCGAGGCACCGGGCCCGCTGCGTGGCGAGCGCAGCGAGCCCGCAAGGGGGGGCGATCCATGTCCCCCCCTTGTCGGGATTTCGGCGGTCGGGATTCCAGTGTCGGGATTCCGACCGCCGGGATCCCGACCGCCGGGAAATCATATCGGATCCGGAAATAGTCATCGCTGACATCAGAGACCCACCCGAAAAATGACTGGGCAAGCCTGCACACCTAGAAAACTCCATACTTCTGCCCTTAAACGCCAGCTTCCTGTCAATCAAACTGCGGCTGTTCTGGGACAGATATGTGGACAGATATTTTTTAACTATTTGGGGAATTATTCTGGTTCACTCCTTATGGCAAATTCCTTGTCAAATGGACAAAACCATGTGCACTGCAGGTGGGGCAGATGTTACTTGTGCAGAGAGAGTTAGATTTGGGTGGGGTTTTACTTCAAACTGAGATCTATATTGCAGTGTAAAAATAAAGCAGTCAGTATTTTCCCTGCACAGAAACAAAATAACTCACCCAAATCTAATTCTCTGCGCATTTTACATCTGCCCCCCCCTGCAGTGCACATGGTTTTGTCCATTTAAGAAGGAATTTGCCAGAAGGAGTGAACCAGAATAACCCCCTTGGGTCCTTATTTGATAGTCGTTCGATTTTCAAATTCTCTGAATAGCGATCCAACCTGAATTAGGCCCATAGGGTGTATCCTCCACTGTGGTAGGGACTGATGTGAATGACTAGATATTCCCTGCAAAGTACTGCAGAATATTAGTACGTTATATAAATAGCTGAAATAAATCAAGTGTGCATTATACGGAGGACATCCTTTAGTGGTTATAGATTCCAAGTGAACGGACCGCTACTAGGGAAGGCAATCCCGGGGCATTTCTTTAATTCCGGGATTCGGGATTGCAAAAAGATCAATCCTAGGATTCCCGGGATTGGCATCCCTAATTAAAATAAAACGCCCACGCCCCCTCCCCCCAAACCGACCACCACGCACAATGTGGTCGGTTATCCCAGCAGGCAGTGCAGCTGGGGAGCACTGAGCAGGCGGCAGTGGAGCAAGCGGCAGAGGTGTGCGGGGGTGCGGCCTGTGGAGCGCGACCTCTGACTTCACATCATGCTGCGCAAAGCCGGGAACAGCCAGGCAGCATCTGAGCGAGACGCTGCCTGGGGGGGGGGAGGGGGGTTAGAATTTATTGTTTAGATATATCAATTAAATATTTTGTACAAGCTATACTACAGATCTATTCCAGTGACATTTACACTTTACAGCCAAGACAGAAGGGATAATAAAGGAGAGTACTGGATAGGAAAATTAAGTAGGAGTCTTGGGGCTGGGGAATGGGATTCTGTTATGTTTCCTTTGTACAAGACTTCACAATATCTGAGTGTACCATGGAAGATGAAAGGAATAAAAGAAACATTTTCATTGATCAAAGCTTGCTGTGCTGCTATTGTGGCTATGAGAGAGAGGGGGGGTGATCAGCTGCTGATCCGTCCAGTGCGGACAATTCCCAGGCTGGAGGCTGTGCATGCTGCAGAGGTGATGTGTGTAGACTCTGGAGCGGGAAGCTGGCTGCGCTATTCTTACAGGGCTTCCTGTCTGCCAACACACAGGAGTATTGGCGTCAGTGCCGGCTGGAAACACATGCTCTGCTTTATTAGGGATACGCGACTCAGAGGATGGAAAGCTGGCACTTTGGTAGGAAGAAGATGGGGAAGTAGTAAAGGAGCAGATATTTTCAAGATAGGGTATTCCTGGGTTATTTAAGGTTTTGCTTCCAGACCCTTCCCCTTATTGTATGCAATTTCCAGAACAAAACTGCATAGAAATAAACGCCAATGTCTTAATACCTATATAGATCAGTGCGGTTACATACACTATTATGCTGTCACTGCAATCATATACATATTACCATGCAGTGAGTGTTATAGTATAGAGAGGAAGGAAGGAATATTTGGTACTCTTTACCTAGAAGGGCGCCCATCGTGGCCATCGCGGGCATTGAATGCACTAAAAAATAGGGTGCGATGCGACCGACGCGATGCCCGCGATTTCCCATAGGGAACAATGTTAAATGTCTCAATTGACCCGATTTTCCTGTTCAATGCCTCAATTGACCCGATTTTTCCATAGGAAACAATGTTAAATGGCCCACAGAGGCCAAATAGGCAGTGTGAAATGGCCACCCCACGATCAACGTCAACCCGAAGCGTGGCGAGCGCAGCGAGCCCGCGAGGGGTGGCGGTACGCGTCCTACGACCTTTTCATACCCCCACTATCCACGTCGGCGTGGAGTTGAGAATAGAAAGTGTGGCGAGCGCAGCGAGCCACCGAGCCCGAAGCGTGGCGAGCACAGCGAGCCCCGCGAGGGGACGCGGATACCTTCACAGGTATTCACAGCTGTCCGCGTGTGCTCGCCACGCTTCGGGCTCGGTGGCTCGCTGCGCTCGCCACACTTTCTATTCTCAACTCCACGCCGACGTGGATAGTGGGGGTATGAAAAGGTCGTAGGACGCGTACCGCCGCCCCTCGCGGGCTCGCTGCGCTCGCCACGCTTCGGGTTCACGGTGCTCGTGGGGTGGCGTTAACAATTGTGGGGGCCATTTCACACTTCAGGGTGGCTATTTGGCCTCTGTGGGCCATTTAACATTGATTCCTATGGAAAAATCGGGTCAATTGAGGCATTGAACAGAAAAATCGGGTCAATTGAGACATTTAACATTGTTCCCTATGGGAAATCGCGGGCATCGCGTCGGTCGCATCGCACCCGATTTTTTAGTGCATTCAATGCCCGCGATTTTTTACTAACGATGCTCACGATCAAAATCGTGGGCGCCGTTCTAAGTAAAGAGTACCGAATACTTACTCACAGGCAGAGACAGGGGTGGAGAACCTTATATACATCCATGCCCCCCCCCCCCCCCACACACACACTGTGCAGGGATCAACTACCAGTGGACCAGGGGGGATGTTGCCCATAGCAACCAATTAATACAGTTTGGAGGAAATTATGGAACCAGAAGCCCCAGCTGCAGGGCATGTGGGGCCTTGTTGGACCGCTCTTTCCCCCCACACACATACAGTGATTCTATAAGAGATGGAGATTCCAGCATTGCCCCTTCCCAGCTACTGGTGGGCAGGTCATCCATGTGCAGGGTGTCATCAGATCCCAGGTTGTCCATCTCCTCCTTGATTAGTGGATGTTGGAAGCCTGAGGACCACAGCATCTTTGCTGAACAGCTGGTCACATATGCCTCCAGCAGCCCCTTGCCAGCCACATTCACCCCTCCTCAGTACACTTTGTCAGGTCATGGGATGAGCTGCTATGGCTGGGCATGTCATTAATATTATCTCTATGTCTACCTTGTTACGATCGGTCTTCTCACCTATTGCCACCACTAATGTCTACTTCTAAGCTATAACTGCTATATTGCTTTATGTAACAATTAATGAAGATATTCAAAACTCTACATGGAAGCAGAGGTCCTGGTTGTTATCATTCTTTCCAACTGTCCCACTTTGGGTCCCGGTTTCCTTTGCCAGGGATGAGGGGGTATTTGGGGGGGGGACCACACACACGTGCCCTGCATAGCAGTGGGAAAATACTTAATCCTGTCTAGTTATGATCTAGACCAGGGGTGGCCAAATCTGTCTTCAAGATCTACCAACAGTTCATGGGTGAGATTTAATAGGATGAGATTTTCAGAAAGTGAGAGATTTGGTGAGAAATCTCCAGGTTTTTTTAAGCGGCAATCATTTACACTTTAAAATCAAACTGATTTAGCAGTGTAAATGATTGCCGCTTTAAAAAAACCTGGAGCTTTCTCACCAAATCTCTCACTTTCTGAAAATCTCATCCTATTAAATCTCACCCCATGTGTCTCAGGCAGCCTGTGGTTCTATAGTAGGAATGAATGCAGCAGGTTTGAAAATGTGACAGTTAGTAATGACTACAGCTGTGCACCAGCTAGGTGATCTGGGGAATGTGACAGTTACAGTAGTAATGACTACACCTGTGCACCAGCTAGGTGGCCTGGGAAATGTGACAGTTAGTAATAACTACAGCTGTGCACCAGCTAGGTGACCTGGGAAATGTGACAGTTAGTAATGACTACAGCTGTGCACCAGCTAGGTGACCTGGGAAATGTGACAGTTAGTAATAACTACAGCTGTGCACCAGCTAGGTGACCTGGGAAATGTGACAGTTAGTAATGACTACAGCTGTGCACCAGCTAGGTGACCTGGGAAATGTGACAGTTAGTAATGACTACAGCTGTGCACCAGCTAGGTGACCTGGGAAATGTGACAGTTAGTAATGACTACAGCTGTGCACCAGCTAGGTGATCTGAGAAACGTGGACTGTTGGTAGATCTCGAGAACCGGTTTGACGACCCCTGATCTAGTCATTTATTAAATATAGCTGTACATATGGGAATGTTCAAAAATATTATCTGTTAAGTGCTGCAGAATATGTGTACGCTACATTAATGACTGGTAATAAATAAAGAATACCATAAAACTAACTTCTTCAGTTGCTTCCTCCTCTTGCACAGTGTTGGCCAGACATCCTTTGCAGCAAAACATCCTCCATGTGCCCATAAACTCCTGCTACCATCTGTCCTCTCTGTGCACCACCACCTCTTCCTCAACCAAACACCTTGGAGGAGGAAGAATGGGAAGGTTTATGGAGGATGTAAGACGTCAGATCATTCTGCAAGGAAGAGACCAGTTGTGGGATACATACAATATGGTTCCTTATTTGTGAGTCCATATTTCCTTTTTAAAACGTCTGATGTACGGAACTAGATGGAAAAACTCTCCCACTAGCTTCTATAAACTCTGCTTATAGTCCCAACAAATACTTAAAAAGTGTAGAACCAAAGGATGTAGATTTAATAACCAACTAAGCAGCATTTATTGCTGCTTACAAACTAAATGTAGACACATTGCCTATTAAATTGGATGTATGGGAACTAAAGATGTGCTCCGGACACACGTCGTCTGCTAAGACCGATGCCTAATGTCGTAGCTGGCATGCAAAAACAAAAAAGCTAAATTTTACAATAATAAATGAAAAAGAAATTAATAATTTTAGGAGAATCGTAAATTGACAATAAGCTATTTACAAGAAAAGGCTAAAGACCCATACACTCTGGGCGAATTTGAGCTGAAAGCCGCTCAAAACAGCAAGTTTGAACGGCTTTCAGCTCAAAGCCGCCCAGTGTGTATGCCCCGGCGGTGAGCAGTGATGGGCGCTCCCGCATCATCGCCGGGAAAGACACTTACCTGCTGGTATTAGCAGCAGATGAGAAGCTTTGAGGACAGCTTTGCATGGCGCTGCGCTATGTAAAGCTGCCGGGCAGGGGGAAAGCCGCTCAGTGTGATCAGCCATCACCGCTGTCCATACACGCGGAGCATAATCACCCAGTGTGTATGGACCTTAAGACCTTGACCGGTACTTATGTATTATCTGGGCTCCCATGTTAAATGCACCCCATTTTTTCATACCCCTACTATCCAACTACGCATGGAGTTGATTTTATATAGTGTGGCGAGCGCAGCGAGCCACCGTGCCCGAAGCGTGGCGAGCGCAGCGAGCCCCGCGAGGGGACGCGGTCTCATAAGAAAAACGGGAGCCCAGATATTACATAAGTACCCCTTGACCTATGTTCAAGACTGGTGGTTTAGCTTCTCATGAAGATAGAAGTACTTCTTCCTTTCGAAATTAAAAAAAAAAAAATGCTTATTTTGGGTTTATCACCCTGTACAGCACCCCTGTAATTATGGCAGGCAGGGCACTGCTGGATTTATAGGGCAACATCGCTGGACTTCTGCAGCAGCAACAGGCAGCACAGGGCAGCACCGCTGGACTTATACGGCAGCACAGGGCAACACCTCTGAACTTATACGGCAGCACAGCTGGACTTATAAACAGCACAGGACAGCACCCCAGCATGGTCCCCCTGCGTACGGACCATGCAAATGTTAGCAGACTCCGGACATTTGGGAGTGGGACACATGCGGTTTTTGGGAGTACCCGAGAAAACGCAGGTGTTGCACGGATGTTGGGAGGGAGGGCCGCTGACTTCAGCAGCTGCCTCATTCTCCCCACGGCTTTCGCAGCATTGAGTAAGGCCTGACTTAGTGCGAGCAGGGGGAAAACCATTCCATGGTGAGTGATTTTCCCCCTGTGTGCACTGCTGCTAACACATTCGCAGCCATGCACAGGGTTGGGGGGGGGGTGGCTATTACCTGCTCCCTGGGCACTGAACACTCGCAGCCCCGCGAGCAGTGTTCCAGAACCATCAGAAGGACTTTGCTGTCTGTGAAGAAGGTGAGTAGCTCTGAGGCTGCCACTAACCTGCGACAGGCAGGAAGTGGTCAGCACTGACGTCACCGATCCTCCCCTGGGCACGCCTGCATTTCTTCTGACACTCACGGAAAATGCCAGGTTACCACCCCCTTTCCCTATATTTTCCCCTGAAAAATGTGTCTTCTTAATATAGCTATATGAATACGATGCACAAGCAGACTATGCTGACTAAAATGATATGCAGCTTGCCTACGTTCTTTGTGTGACTGAGGGTATATCTGTATATGAAATGTTATGCTACAGTGTTTTACCGGAAAACACTGCGGATGTATCTACCTAAAATACGCTACGGTACTGGAAAATACTGAAACCTAGCATTTCACATGCAGATATACCCACAGTGTACAGATAATAGGCATGCCACATATCAATTTAAACAACAGAAGGTGTTTGCACAACCTATTCAAACTATTTTGCAAATAAGATACATTGTAATGGAAGAAGTTTATGTGTGAGAGGCTGGAGGGTTGAGAGGAACAGAGGCGTAACTCTGGGAGGCAATGGAGTCATCTACCGCCGGACTCCTGCTCCCAAGGGGGCACCTCTTCTCTCCCTGCGAGTTTGAATGAGTTAATTGAAAGCCATTGATATCACTTCTGTGGCTGACTCCTGCTCCTTGCAAGACAATAGATGTCTTTACCCTAAACATCATTTTTGTCAGAGAGATCCAGAAAGTGAGAGATTTGGTAAGAAAAGTTTTTTTTAAAGCGGCAATCATTTACACTGCAAAACCAGTTTGATTTTGAAGTGCCAATGATTGCCGCTTTAAAAAAAAACCTCGGGATTTCTTACCAAATCTCTCACTTTCTGAGTCTCCCATCCTATTAAATTTCACCCCAAGTATTAGAATCCATGACCTGTTCCACTAGAAGCAGACACCTTCATACATACTGTACATACACACACACATGGATACATACAGTATATGTATATAAGATTATTTGGGAGTGTGAATGTGTGGAGGTGGAGGCACCAATATTTATCTTGCATCCAAGCAACTGGGGCGAACTTCCGCCACTGGAGAGGAGGCGTGGTAAGCTTGGGTGTAGAGATGAGTTATGAGGGCGAAGGATGGGAGGTTGGTAAATGTGATTTCTTGGAGCGCCAGTGTGAGGTGGGTGGAAAGGAGACTCAAGTAACTACAGGATTATAACTAAGCCCTGTTAGTAACCGGCATGACAGCGAGGAACAGACTGTTCTACAGCAGAAAATATTAAGCAGACAGATTTGGGGAAAACGTGTGAAGAATTGTGTCCTATGTTCAGCCAAGAAGAACACATTTCAGCCTCGGTTCTGACTTTCAGACATTCCTGCGGTTCTACAGGAGGGAATTGGCGGCACTCAGCATGATAACGATTCAGATGTATTAATGTCATACACGATGAGCCAGGCAGATATCTTGTATCGGAAGAGAGAAAAGTATTTCTGGGATATTTGCTGGACTACAAATCAGGGACAGGGTCCTCACTGAGCCGCGCTCCCATCTATGGAAGCAATAACAGGTTACAGATGTGTCCTCGTACATCCCTGCTGCAGCCGCGCACTCCAGGAAGAATGAGAATCTTCTAGCGCCTGGGGCGTGGATCAAAGAATAGACAGTGTCTAGGTTGACAGACGCCAAAAGATCAACATGCACAAAGTCGACACTGACAAAAGGTCGACGTGCGGATGGTTGAAATAGACAAAAGGTCAAAACACGCAAAAGGTCGACAGGGGAAAAGGTTGACACAAGAAAAGGTCAATATGAGTTTTTTACTTTTTGTGTCAAAGACGACATGGGCCCCCATTTAGTGTAGTGCGCATCCCTGCATGGCAAGAGAACTTCGGGCCCTTTAGCATTCACAATCAGAGTCCACGTGGATGTTAATTTAGTCCAAAAACATCTTCATAAACTCATGTCGTCCTTTTTACTCATCGACCAATGGCATGTCGTCCTTTTTACTCATCGACCAATGCCATGTCGTCCTTTTTACTCATCGACCAATGCCATGTCGTCCTTTTTACTCATCGACCAATGCCATGTTGTCCTTTTTACTCATCGACCAATGCCATGTCGTCCTTTTTACTCATCGACCAATGCCATGTCGTCCTTTTTACTCATCGACCAATGCCATGTCGTCCTTTTGCCAAGGTCAATCTTGCGCCTGTCAATCTATTGATATATTGTCAACCTATCATCCGCAAAAAAAAAAAAAAGAATCGCTCATGCCAAACAAATTTGCTAGGCTTCTATGAGGATGTCAGCAGCAACCTTGACATTGGAAATGCCGTAGACGTGGTCTTCCTAGATTTTGCTATTGTGCCACACAAGAGGCTGATAAACAAAATGGAGGAACTGGGACTAGGGGTAATAATTTGTAGATGGGTACAACTGGCTGTGTAATAGAGAACAGAGAGTGGTCGTGAACAGTGCCGTATCCAATATGATACCAGTACCAGTGGCGTAGCTAAGTTTTGGGCGCCCCCCCCCCGCCGTTGGGGGGGGCCCTCCCCGCCAAGCACCCCTACCCCGCTGCCCATGCAAACCCCCCCTCAATCCCCCACAGCCTTACCTATCGCGCTGGTCCCGGCGGCTCCGTTCTTCTGCTGAGGACCACCAGAAAATGGCCGCCCCCATACAGCAGACAGTTTCAGAGAACTGTGTGCTATATGGGGGCGGCCATTTTGTGGTGGTCCTCAGCAGAAGAATGGAGCCGCCGGGACCAGCGAGATAGGTAAGTCGGCGGGGGATTGGGGGGGGGTTAACTATAGCACTGCAGCCCCCGGCGCCCCCACATGCACAGCGCCCCCCCGCGGTGGCGGGGGCTGCGGTGCTATAGTTACGCTGCTGACCAGTACTAAGTGGGGTGCCACAGGGTTCGGTACTAGGGCCCATTTTATTTAACATATTTATTAACGACATTGGGCTGGGAATACTCAGCAATGTTTCCATCTTTGCTGATGACACTGAGTAGAGTTATTAGATTAACTGAGGAAGTCTCCTCGCTACGTCAGGGCTTTTTTTGATCAATTGCACAGGAAGGGAGATGGATATGCAGTTTATTAGAAATTGGCCCCCTCTTGTAGGGATAATCACAGATTGTGGTAAATCTAGGGGTGTGCTACCACCGACAATTATAATGCAATGCTTTTATTGAGAGAAAGAAAAAGGATTGTCATATGGTGGTGCACCATTTATAGAGAATTGAGTCATAAAAAATACCTTTTATTAATTTTGTTTTAAAAGAAGAACACGAAATATGACATACGACATAGAACATAAACACGAGTGAAAACAGTGTGTTTTAAAAGGCACGTGCGATTTCCAAGAGCAACTACCTTATTTAAGTGTTTTTATATTATTGATTGACACCACTATTAGACTCCTTCATGAAAAATAATTTGTTTGAGGAGATGGGTGTCTATTGGTAATTCAAGTCTGTGTTATACCTGTTTACTGTATTTGTCAAACAGCCATATAATTCGCTACCTTTCAACAGTTAATTGGGATATCTTGTTAGCACTCAATGAGTTACAATAAGCTTGTTAATTAAGTATCAGAGTGGTTTGTCACTCCTGTTTAGATACAGGGTAGATATACAGGGTAGATATAAGTAGCTAGGTGTTGTCAATCATATGTTTGTATCACATTCAACTGTCCTGATATGGAATAACAGTGAGCTCACTGTTATTCCATATCAGGACAGTTGAATGTGATACAAACATATGATTGACAACACCTAGCTACTTATATCTACCCTGTATCTAAACAGGAGTGACAAACCACTCTGATACTTAATTAACAAGCTTATTGTAACTCATTGAGTGCTAACAAGATATCCCAATTAACTGTTGAAAGGTAGCGAATTATATGGCTGTTTGACAAATACAGTAAACAGGTATAACACAGACTTGAATTACCAATAGACACCCATCTCCTCAAACAAATTATTTTTCATGAAGGAGTCTAATAGTGGTGTCAATCAATAATATAAAAACACTTAAATAAGGTAGTTGCTCTTGGAAATCGCACGTGCCTTTTAAAACACACTGTTTTCACTCGTGTTTATGTTCTATGTCGTATGTCATATTTCGTGTTCTTCTTTTAAAACAAAATTAATAAAAGGTATTTTTTATGACTCAATTCTCTATAAATGGTGCACCACCATATGACAATCCTTTTTCTTTCTCTCAATAGAAGTCTCCTCGCTTCAGAGCGATCTTAATAAATTAGATGAGTGGGCAAAAATGTGGAAGATGAGGTTCAATGTGGATAAATGCAAGGTCATGCACCTTGGGATACATAACCAGTGTGCTAGTTATAACCTAAGCGGGGAGGTATTGGGTAATTCAGTACTCGAAAAGGATTTAGGAGTCCAAATAGACAACAAACTACAGGGTGTAGTGCTCAGTGTCACATAGCAACAAATAAGGCCAACAGGATACTGGCATGTATAAAAATGGGCATGGAAACTAGGGACTCAAAAGCAATAATGCCACTGTACAAAGCATTGGTTAGACCACACCTAGAATATGGAGTACAACATGGACCCCACACTATAAAAAGGACATCATAGAACTGGAAAAAACCCAAAGAAGAGCAACAAAGCTTATTAGGGGAATGGAGAATGTAAGCTATGAAGACAGATCGAACAAATTGGGATTGTTTAAGGTAGAAAAGAGACGTTTAAGGAGGGACATGCTTAACATGTACAAATATATCAGGGGCCAATATAAGGAACTGTCAGGTGCCCTTTTTTACTGAAAGTAATGACTCTAGGAAACGTGGGCACGAGTTTAGATTAGAGGAAAAAAGATTAGCCACAACTCACGAGTCTATTGTGTTCCGACACCATTTGCCCACTAGGGGGCAGTAATCTATTAGCAGTCATCCTCAAACTTGGACGGATTAGAGAATTCCTGTTTTGTGAAGAGAGAACCTGTGTTTATGTGGTCTCACACAGATGAACCTAGCAGTAGAATAATGATGGGCAGAATTGTCTGGGAGAGACACTGGGCTGCTGCATGCAGGTTACTGGCTATATGAATACATCATTTTGCAAGAAGGAATATAAAAATGGTCAACAGGGAGCAACTGTGATAATAGCAGCATCTAGCACTCCGCGCTCCAGCCGCATTAAGCCGTCAGTCCAGCCCCATGGAATCTCCATAAATGACTGGACACACGGGGGCGATAGGGGCTATAATCGCTGGGAATATGGTCGCAGGCGACCATATTGCCAGTGATGGAAGTGTGCCCCGGCGATAAATCGCCGGGTGCGCGCTCCCGTTTTCAGCCCCATTGTAAATCGCTGGTCGCAGGAGCTTGCTCCTGCGACCAGCTAATTACCTCTGCGGCACTGCCGGCAGAGGTTCCCTTTCAAGGAGAAACTGAGCAATAGATCTCCCCCGTGTGTACGGGGCTTGAGCCTATAATACTTTAGTGGAAATGTACAATTTAAACCAAAACCCTTTTTTCCACACAGTATTGTGACTCTATCTAATATATTAACTGACCCCATACAGGTTTACATAGCGTCCACTCTTGCCTGTTAGAGCAGGACACTGCACCCTGCTCAATTTTTACCAGGCAAAATGCACCCAGCCCGTTTTGCGGCTCCTTGCTAAAACAGCCAGGCCCGCTTGTCACTGCCGCCGGCTTTCAAAGCGCTAGTGGGAAGCCCAGCACCTGTGTAGGAGCCTGGCAGGCCCACCCACATGAGAGACGTCGGCGGGCCCAGCCCACTGCATTTAAAGTGCCCCCTTTTCCCTAGTGCCCTGCCCTCTTATGATCCTGGAGGGATCACAATTACACTTTAGTGCCCTAGTGAGGTCACTGGTTCCTATTGAGTGGATAGACTGCATTCTCAGTGATGTCACTGGCTCCTAATAAGTGAGTAGCCTGCAATCTTAGTGATGTCACTTGTTCCTATTCAGTGGATAGGCTGCATTCTCAGTGATGTCACTGGCTCTTAGTAAGTGAGTAGCCTGCAATCTTAGTGATGTCACTGGTTCCTATTCAGTGGATAGGCTGCATTCTCAGTGATGTCACTGGCTCCTAGTAAGTGAGTAGCCTGCAATCTTAGTGATGTCACTGGTTCCTATTCAGTGGATAGGCTGCATTCTCAGTGATGTCACTGGCTCCTAGTAAGTTAGTAGCCTGCAATCTTATTGATGTCACTGCTTCCTAGTGAATTGATAGGCTGTATTCTCAGTGATGTCACTAGTTTCTAGTGAATGAGATGGCTGTATTCTCAGAGATGTTAGGATTTTCATTAATGATCCTGTTTTTTTAGTGAGTGGATACAGTCATACTTTCTGAATATGTTGGATGATCTCTCTGACTCTGCAGAGAGTCTAGCAATCTCTAGTAGTCTCTGAGGCTGGCCTGCTTTGGAGCTGCACAGAGATCAAGTACAGGCACTTGGGAGAAAAATGTTTTCTACAATAGGACGATGTGTGCTCCAGAAAAATGTCTGCCGCTGTCCAGCACACTGCCGGCTAAATGAGCAGGTTTGTGCGCAAAGATGTGTGATGAATTACAGGGATTTGGATCTGGTTGAAGGGGATACGGTCATTAGGTCTACACCAACTAGGTCAACAAGCATTGGGTTGACACCACTAGGTCGACAGGCAGCAAGGTCGACATGTGTTTAGGTCGACATGGGTCTAGGTTGACAGGTCATTAGGTCGACACAAGCATTAGGTCGACATGGGTTAGGTCGACAGTCAAAAGGTCGACATGGGGTTTTCACTGTTTTTTGAGCCGACATGTGCCGACAGGAGGTACTTCATGCCCTACCATCAACTAGGGTGTGGTGGGAGAATAAAATAATGTGCCGAGCGCAGCGAGGCACCGCACCCGAAGCATTGCGAGTGATGCGAGGGGATGCGGTGCACTTCAAACTGTATCCATGTTGACCATGTTGATATTCGGGTCAAAAGGCAGTGAAAAACCCCATGTCGACCTTTTGACTGTCGACCTAATGCTTGTGTCAACCTTATGTCCTGTCGACCTAGACCCATGTTGACCTTGCTGCCTGTTGACCTAGTGGTGTCAACCCAATGCTTGTCAACCTGGTCAGTGTAGACCTAACAACCCGCACCCGGTTGAAGGGAGAGAGATAGTGAGGTTTATTTAAGATGCCAGAAAACAGTATACTTCCTTATATGTTTAATGTACAGTCACACCTACGGTAAAACATCTCTCAGGTGGAGCCTTGTGTGAAATGGGCTGAAACTGGGTAGCAACAAGCAAGTTATCTGTTCCATAAAAGAATCATGGGAGTGACATGTGCGTGTAGCTAAAGCTCCATTCGAGTCAAGCGTGCAGGGAAGGGACGGCCGTTTCCAATGGAGTTCTTGCCCCAAGTATGGGCGAAGACTAATAATCATGGGTGCAGCGGTGGACAGAAAGACAGAGGAAAGAGCAGCTTCCTAATGGAGAGTGCACAAATCCTGGCATTCGTTCTGCAGAAACTAACAGTAGCATAAGGTCCTGTCCAAAGAGGGGGTGTGGACGCAAGTGCATCACATTCACAATGAAGGAGGCATTTGCCAGTGTTACATACTAGTAAATGCCATCTTTTCAAACCCCCACTATCCACGGCAGCCCGAAGCGTGGCGAGGGGATGCGTTACGTGTACTCCCGTCCTTTTCATACCCCCACTATCCACATTGGTGTGGACTTGATTTTATATAGAGCGCAGCGAGCCCCGCGAGGGGACGCGGATTACATGTAAGGTAATCCGCGTCCGCTCGCCACACTTCGGTCTCGCCACACTATATAAATTCAACTCCACGCTGACGTGGATAGTGGGGGTATGAAAAGGACGGGAGGACACGTAACGTGTCCCCTCGACACGCTTCCGTCTGCCGTGGATAGTGTATTTGTCGGCAGCCATAACTCATATAATGTACTGCTGACTGACTACAATATCGCTGACTGACTACGCTGGATCTAACAGGGACGCTTAAGCGGCCGCGGGAACACTACGCTACTTCTGACGGACTACACTAACTACGTTGGCCGCGGGAACACTACACTGATTCTGACAGGGACGCTACGCTGACGGCATAACTGCGGCCGTGAAACTACACAAGTACCGTTTCTTTTATGTATCTAATGTTTATTATATACATCCATTATATTTAAAGATATATTGGTCTGTACAATATTGTATTTCCCTTTTTCTTTAAACACCCCCCTCCCCCCCTTATACATATATACACACACACACACACACACACAAACACACACACACACATTGGGGGGTGCAAGCAAACTCCTTTAATAGAAAAAAACATGCTGCACTGCAGGTGGGGCAGATGCAACATGTGCAGAGAGAGTTACATTTGGGTGGGGTGTGTTCAAACTGAAATCTAAATTGCAGTGTAAGAATAAAGCAGCCAGTATTTACCCTGCACAGAAACAAAATAACTCTCCCAAATCTAACTCTCTCTGCACATGTTACTTCTGCCCCACCTGCAGTGCAGCATGGCATTGTCCATTAAAGGAGGAGTTTTGCAAACCAACCAGAATCCCCCCCATTGTGTAGTGTGTACTAAGCTTATCTGATATTAGGTGTGAAAGCAAGCCTTTATCTCATCAATGATTACAATTAATAATAATAATCTTGGTTAATAATGTTAGCAATAGGACCTTAAATCTAAACAGTAACAACCGATGCAGATCATCAATAAGCTTTGTGCAAATATATATGTTAAAATATACATCTTTATATCCCAGAGATATGAAATCTAAACAAGAACTGCCTGAAATCATTCTGACGTATGACCAGCATAAGAATAATGTTATTTTATTTGTGAACACGTGCTGCCCCCTGGTGTTCAAAAGCAATTTGCAGTTTTGCCAACATCATCAACTATGCCAGTGATTCCAAAACTTTTTTTGCATCACGGCACGCTAGATTATCAGAATATTTGTCAAGGCACCCCTTGGTGCAAAGTTTGCTACCGAGAATTTCTGAAAACAATATTAAATTAAATAAGTTGTGCTTATATGTCATCCTCAGGTCCAGTTATGTGGTGAGGGACAGGATTCACTTCTGTTTATCCACATATTTAAAAACTGGAAGCCACCAGCACTGATTTTGCATTACATTGACCATAAATAATTTGAATCGGTTCTGGACAACCAAACCGAGGCACCCCTGCATGTGCTCCGAGGCATCCCAGGGAGCCTAGGCGCACAGTTTGGGAACCACTGAGCTATGCATTAAGAATAATGTTATTTTAATTGTGAACACCTACTGCCACCTGGTGTTCATTTACAATATGCTCATTAATCTACTCTAAAGGCCCCCATATACCATGCGACTTCTCCTATCGGGTGAAATCAGGCCCAAATCGCATAGTGTATAGGGGTCTTTAAGGCAGAATTTAGGTCTGAATGTGCCTGTATTTGCTGATTGGTGCAGAACTGGAACACTGTATATGCACACAGCTGTATGTATATATACATGCATGTATATATACATGCACCATGTTTACTCTACCTTTAGTTTGTGTCATGTACATGTGTATATTTTGTGTATATTACTGACCTTTTGGAAGCAGAGGAACTGTCTCTCTTATTGGATGATCTTTGGTGCTTATCTTGTTCTGCTCCTAAGAATTTCATTTTGAAGTTACTGTAGGCATCTGTACTGCTCTCCTTCTCTGCTGTGGGGTGAGGCTGCTTCTCCCGCTTGGTGACAGAATGGGGAGACGGGTTCCCGAGCGATGCGTTGGAGGACGAGCCGCCCAGTAATTTAGCAGAGAACTCTTTGCCGAGTTGCAGTGCAGGGTTCGGAGAACTGCTCGGGGACTCTCCCATGTTTCCCAGGTGGCCATTAGTCTGGGACTCATCTTTAGGTTGAACGGGCTGGTAAACTGCAGAGGAACGCCTCTGCCCTCGCTTTTTCAGGGAGTCCTGACGGAGAAAGAGCAGTGGTTAATGTCAGAAGTACAATTACTCTGGCTTCTTGCTCTTTTTGTACAATATATATATATATATTAGGGCGGAGTGAAAAAGTTGAGACATTCAAAATCGGATAGTGTGGAAAGTTGTGATGACCAGAATAAGAAACCTGCAAAAGCGTTTTGCTCTAAGTCAATATCTTCTGTTCCGGAAAGAATCCTAAAGTTTCGCTTTTTAGATGAAAATAACGAAACGTTAATTTTAACTACATTGGTGCTTTTTATGTCAGGACTTCCTAAAGTGATTCATTAATATACTTTATCATAGTAAAAAGAGTACGAGCTTGTCCTAGTGCAAAGTTACTGATATTGGCTGGAGAAAAAAATCCCTGATAACTGTCCCGTTTTCATGGTCACAATCTCTTATATATTTAGCCAGATCTGTCACTCATCCCCTGTGTAGCTAACGTTCCTGCCCAGCAGCCCCCCCCCCCCCCCCCCCCTAGGAAAAAGACCAGTGTTTTATGTGTGTAACGTTTTTATGTGTATGACGTTCCACCCCCTTGATATCACCTCCCCCCGCCCAGCCAGGGCTACAGTACACGCCCACTATCCACCATTACTCCACAGACACCATCCACCATTACTCCTGCAATCCCCCCGGACCCCCATGACCCCCCCTCCGGTGATTCGCGGGACCCCCGCGACACACACACACCCCCCCCCCCGCGCGATTTGCGGACCACCGCCCCCTCCCACGATTCACGGCACCCTCCCTGCTGCGATTTGCAATCCCCCCTCCCGCGCGATTTGCGGGCCCCCTCCCGAGATTCGCGCGACTCCTGCGACCCCCCCCCCTTCCCGCGGTTCGCGGGCCCCCCGCGACCCCACTCCCGTGATTCGCGGGACCCCGCGACCCCCCTCCTGCGACCCCACCTCCCGCGATTTGCGAACCACCGCCCCCTCCCACGATTCACGGCACCCCCCTCCTGCGATTTGCGCCCTCCCACGATTTGCGGATCCCCTCGGCACCTCCCACGATTCACACCCCCCCTCCAGCACCCCCTCCCGCAATTTGCAGACCCCCTCCCGCGATTCGCGGCCCCCCCCTCCCGCGATTCCCACCCCCCTCACGCAATTCACGGCACCCCCCTCCTGCCATTCGCAGCCCCCCAGGACCACCCCTCCCACGATTCATGCCCCCTCCCGCGATTCACGGACCCCCGCGCCCCTCTCGCGATTCACGGACCTCTACAACCCCCCGTCCCGCAATTCACTGACCCCGACAACCCCCCTCCCGCAATTTGCAGAACCCCCTTCCCGCGATTCAAGCCTTCCCTTCCCGCGCCCCCTCCCGCATTTTGAAGACCCCCCTGACCGCCTTCCGGCAATTCCACCCCCCAGCGGACCCCCATGACCCAGCTCCCACATTTCACGTACCCCCATGACAATGGGGGATCCTGTACCGCCACAAGCAGGTGACAACCCTAGGTGGGAAATCCGGCCCTGGCTGCCGCGCTGCAGGTTCCCCCACTGCCAGAAGTGACCCCACGGTCCTCTGCACCAGCGCCACAACTTTTATCAATGTCTTGCCCACATACCACTATTATACAGCCTCCTGCTCTCATGCACGCTCACTCCCTTCCAGTGGGAGGAGACGCTCGCCCACTGCCGGGAGCTGCATACTGTCCCCCACCCTCCTCCAGTTCTAGGGATGCCCATCGACCATCAATGATTTCAAATAATCGATGGTCTATGGCCGATGTTGAATACTTTTGCCATCGATGTGGGAGGACCAGATTGTTTCCCTACATCGATGGCAAAGGAGAACCGATCAAGTTTCAAACATTTTTAAGGTGCCGGGACACGGAGCATAGCTCCGCCCCCAACACCCGGAAGTCCCGCCACCAAGTTCTGATTGACCCACAGTCTATTCAGTCAGATATAATGGATGACCATCGATAGCTACAACAATCGATGGTTATCCAAGTAATATGTTACTACTATCGATGGCATGGTGCAAAATCGCCATCAATGCCAACCATCGATGGCGTCTGCACCAATGCCTATCCCTACTCAGCAACAGCCAAAAACCTTTACTACCCCTCATACCCACACACCTCTATCACTGCCCTGCCTCCTGTTCTCCTGCCCCATAACTTCCACCAGTAGGGACCTGCTCACCCTGTGTTGCCCACATTCCCCTATCATGCTTTACCGCCCAGCCTCCTGCTCTCATGCACCCTAACTCCCACCCAGTCGGAGGAGACACTGACCAAGAGCCACCGTCCTGTACTCCTGTGATGCCACGCTGGACCCTCACCCACTGGCAGAAGCTGCACAGTGTCCCCCACCCTCCTCTTTAGTCCCCCGTATGCCCCCACACCCCTATCACTGCCCAGCCTCCTGTTTTCCTGTGTCGTGACCTCCGCCAGTGGGGACCTGCTGATTCAAAAACACCCTACTATACTATTGCACACACACACACACCTCAACAACACGCACGCACGCACAACCCCCCCCCCCCCCCCCCCACATCCACAAATGTCACTGTATACTCCACACTATCAATGTATATCTTACTCTGTAACCGCTTTTTAATTAAACAAAACAATACACACCCCCTTCCAAATCATATGCTCTCTATTTAACACATTTCACCTATAACTCAAGTTGCAATACAGGCATCTTTCATACAATTCTAACCATATTTAACACAATACAAACATTCACAAATTAAGGGGACGCAGCCCCTTACGCCGGTGTGAAGAGCGCCCGTAGGGTGCGATGAATCACCTAGTTGTGAATATTGTGTGTTTTCACCCGAAAGTTATTTATTTATTTTGGTACTTGTTTGCTAGCACGGCCACAAATCTTGGCCATCGGGGGTAATTTTAGTGGCCTGCGACGCGACCGACGCGATGCCCCCGATTTTTCCATTGAAATGCATTGAAAACAGTGAAAAATCGGTTCGGTCGCGTCGTGTGCGCCTAAAAATGCTTAAATGGTCCACCCGCGATGGCCGCGATTTCCCCATAGGGAACAATGTTAAATGCCTCAATTTACCCGCGATGACCCCGATTTCCCATAGGAAACAATGTTAAATGGGTCAATTTACCCAAATCATCATAGGGAAGAATGGTAAATGGGCCAGAAAGCCCAAAAAAAACCCCTGACCAGTGAAATGTCCCCCCAAAAGTAGTTCACGCCACCCCGCGATGAACGTGAACCCGAAGCGTGGCGAGCGCAGCGAGTCCGCGAGGTGCGGCGGTACGCGTCCTCCGACCTTTTCATACCCCCACTATCCACTAGGGCGTGGAGTGAGAATAGAATAGTGTGGTGAGCGCAGCGAGCCACCGAGCCCGAAGCGTGGCGAGCGCAGCGAGCCCCGCGAGGGGACGCGGATACCTTCACAGGTAAACGCGTCCCTTCGCGGGCTTCACAGGTATCCGCGTGCGCTCGCCACGCTTCGGGCTCGGTGGCTCGCCACACTATTCTATTCTCACTCCACGCCCTAGTGGATAGTAGGGGTATGAAAAGGTCGGAGGACGCGTACCGCCGCCCCTCGCTGGCTCGCTGCGCTCGCCACGCTTCGGGTTCACGTTGATCACGTGGTGGCGTAAACTACTTTTGGGGGGACATTTCAATGTTCAGGGGTGTTTTTGGCCCATTTACCATTGTTCCTATGATAATTTGGGTAAATTGAGCCATTTCCCATTGTTTCCTATGGGAAATCGTGGTCATCGCGGGTAAATTGAGGCATTTAACATTGTTCTCTATGGGGAAATCGCGGGCATCGCGTCTGGCCCATCGCACCCGATTTTTTTGCGCATGCGATGCCCGCGATGGCCCCGATTTTACCCCCGATGACCGCGATTATGATCGTTGTGGCCGTGCTAGGAAACAAGTACCTTTATTTTTTGCAGAGGATGCTCTGTAATTTAAGTGATCAAGAAATAAAACTTGTCCCAAAATATCAAGGAAATCCGTTTTATTTGCCCTTAATAGAATAGTGCACCTCTGTGCCTTCTAATGTCCAACTCTTTCCTGAATGTTACAGTAAGTTCAGTAAACAATGCATTACACTGTTATTTAGGAACAGTATTTTAAACACTTCTGTTTATTGTCTTTAATTGTGGCAGTTTATTTTAAACATTAATTGGTCTGAAAAAACGTTTTACATCCCCTATGCTGGGAACATGATTGGGCTGCATTAGAGCATATAATTATGCAAAAGATAAGCCAATATATTAACAGTTAAATACGTTAAAGTGCATTATGATGTACTAAACAAATAAATCTCATGTTAAGAAAAATAAAATCAAGAACATTGATTAAAAAATAACAGGTTTCAAAGATGTTGCACATACAGTATTGTCTTCTTGTTTTTATTTTGAGTTCAGTTTTATACAAACCACTTGTGATTGATATCAACTATTAGTAGACTGTTTAATTGGGTCAGTAAGCACATAAAAAGGAAATAAAGTACAGGTATTGCTGATCAATTCTGCCTAGGAACTAACACAGTGATTGGCATATACTGTATATACTACTGGACACCACTGATAGAATGAATAAGTCTCAATAGCATATCCAGTAGACTTTGTTATTATTTTCAGTACACACAATGGGGCAGATGTATTAAAGGCCCCCATACACTAGCCGATTTGGGTCAGATTTCGGCCAGATCAGTCGGATCTACCCGAAATCGGACCAAAATCGGCTAGTTTTGATGTCCCCTCAGATCCGATGCGCGGTCCCGTGCGCATCGGATCTGCGTCGGGTGGTCGGACCTGCTGCACGTCCGACCACCCGACTTGGGACCTAGTGGGGCGACGCGGTGGTGGAGGGAGCAGGGGGGGCTGGGGACGCTGTGGGGGACACAGGCGGCATAGAGCCGGGCAGGGGGAGCCGGGAGCTGTCAGTACTGAATAAAAAAAAAAAAGCCCATACAATGAATGGGCGGCCTGTGATTGGCTGAGCGCTCTCTCAGCCAGTCAGCAATTGGCTGAGAGCGCGCTCAGCCAATCACAGGCTGCCCATTCATTCTATAGGCTTTTTTTTCTAGCACTGACAGCTCCCGGCTCCCTCTGCCCGGCTCTATGCCGCCTGTGTCCCCCGCAGCGTCCCCAGCCCCCCCTGCAGCCCTGCTCTGTAGCCCCCCCCCCTGCTCCCCGGGTTTTTTACATGTGATAAATCGAGACGATTTATCACATGTAAAAAATGGCACATCAAGTGCCAATCTAATCAGCCGGGGAAGCTCAGGGGGAAGTCGGGGGCGACTTGTCCTAAGGACAAGTCGCCCTAGTGTATGGGGGCCTTAAGTCTTAACAAGAGAAAAATACAAGGGTGATAAGGAGAGATAAATGTCCAGCCAATCACCTGCTAACTGCCATGTTACAGGCTGTGTTTGAAAAAAGTCAGTAAGGAGCTGATTGGCTGGACGTTTATCTCTCTTTATCACCCTGGAATTTATCTCGTTAAGGCTTAATACATCTGCCCCAATACATCTATTTTAGAATTGTGGCTTAACAGTTGCTGTGTCAAATTTTTGCATAGCATATGGGTGTGGTATGACTTGCCGACAGTGACCATATTGACATACAGTATGTCTTCATGGATATGTCGACATGATGAACTGTCAACAAACCATCCCTGGTCTAATAGTGGTCTCGTACCATTTCTTATTGGCAGCTCCAGCTTCTCAGTAGACCAGTAATACTCTTGCATTACAATGAGTATCTCTCCCCAGTGCCAAATTGCCCACCTTGCTCTTCAAGACAGCATTAAATAGGTGCCCGCCACTATTTCCCCCTTCGGAAATAGTGGCGGGGATTGAATAACCCCCTAAGTCCAACAGCACTGGCTCACATAATCCTATTAAAGGGTTAGATGAGGATGGCTTTATCTGTCTGCAATTGCAACTATAACCTGAGTTATTGCCGGGTCGACCCAGGTCGAGGAGTGGTGTGAAAGCACCAAACTAAATGACCGGGGTCAACCAACCAGGCAATTCAACCCAGGTTATAAGAGGGGCTAAACCTGGGTCACCCTGTATATAATAGGTGACCCGTGTTAAGTGTGAAAGGGTCAGACCCGGGATCAAAGCAAAGCAATGTGCGCTCCTGCGAGTCAGTAGCAACCCCCTCTGTTGTCTGTACAAGCAGCCAAATTCTCGCCAATGACGGCGAGCTCATGGTTGTGGCCAATGAACAATATCATTAACAATATCGTTCAGTGTGTATGCACTATATAATTTGTGGAGAGTTCAAGGAACAATATCGTTCATGGAGGATATAGTCTAATATATACCCAGTAATATATACCCAGTAATAGGGTGAGAAAGTGTCTGCAACAGAAACATACCTCCTGAGAGCTGGCAATAGGACCAGACATCATCCCTCGGATCCGGCTCGTTTTAGGCCTCTGGGCCTCAGGCGTGGCACTTTTGGCCTCTGCTGGGGATTCTGGCATCGGAGATATTCCCATTGTGACTTCCTTTGTAGTCCTGACTTCAGTGTCAGTAGGAGAGCTGCTGCTGCTTCTTGGGCCATTGTCTGTGGTCTTACTCTTCCTGTCTGGGGCTCTTGTCATGCTGGTTTCAGGCCTATGGGACAAACACACGTCACATACAACCGATGTTCTAATGATAACTAGAATTACCGCACTTCTGTACGCTCCCGGGTGGACATCTGTATCAATGCACCATTATTTGTACTATTGAACTGCTACTGTTAACAAGTGCCACTGCCATCCAGCAATGCAAGAGATGCCCGCAGGAACGATCGCAAACCCATTTGCAACTACGTACACATTCACAGCCTACACGCAACAATGGCTGCTCAAGGACATCTAGGACTATGCGGACAGTGGCCACAGCAGCAGGGAAGCAGCTGCCAGGTTTCTCTGTGTACATAATTACCACTGATGTCCAATACATGCCCCAAGATTGGCCATGACATACCCACATTGTTTTGCCGCCACCACCCCCTAAATGGCCACTTCCTGTCGCTCACTCTGCAAAGAAATCCTCACGGTGAGCGGAATGGTAAATGCTCCTTTACAAATGCGCAGTCTGATGATAATCGCTCAGTTGCAAAAACATCTGACATATGTGAAAAGAACATATTTGATGTTCCAATACTATGTGACAATAAGCTGCAGGGTAATTATCAGAGGTTGCGTAAATTACAGAACTGTTTATAGAAGAACCACAAAGGCATTTATAATATAGGGAAAGGTCTCATTTCTAAAGCCTCTGTAGACACACAATAGTCTGTGGGGAACTAAAGGTAAGAGGTCAGCAACCAACTGCAAGTAGGGTAAATTCTCAAAGGCCATACACATCTGGGTAAATTCTTATGGTCTACCTGTAAATCCGGTGAGTTCTTAGCGACCTACCAGATACCGGGTAAATTCTCATCTGCCCTCCACAGGCCGGGTATGTTCTCAGCGGCCCACCATATACCGGTTAAATTCTCATCTGCCCTCCACAGACCGGGTAAGTTCTCAGCGGCCCCCCACATACCAGGTAAATTCTCATCTGCCCTCCACAGACCGGGTAAGTTCTCAGCAGCCCCCCACATACCGGGTAAATTCTCATCTGCCATCCACAGACTGGGTATGTTCTCAGCGACCTACCACATACCGGGTAAATTCTCATCTGCCCTCCACAGACCGGGTATGTTCTCAGCGACCTACCACATACCCGGTAAATTCTCATCTGCCCTTCACAGACCGGGTAAGTTCTCAGTGGCCCACCACATACCGGGTAAATTCTCATCTGCCCTCCACAGACCAGGTATGTTCTCAGTGGCCCCCCACATAAAGGGTAAATTCTCATCTGCCCTCCACAGACCGGGTAAATTCTCATCTGCCCTCCACAGACCGGGTAAGTTCTCAGCGGCCCACCATATACCGGGTAAATTCTCATCTGCCCTCCACAGACCGGGTAAGTTCTCAGCGGCCCACCATATACCGGGTAAATTCTCATCTGTCCTCCACAGACCGGGTATGTTCTTAGCGGCCCCCCACATACCGGGTAAATTCTCATCTGCCCTCGACAGACAGGGTAAGTTCTCAGCGGCCCCCCACATACCGGGTAAATTCTCATCTGCCCTCCACAGACCGGGTATGTTCTCAGTGGCCCACCACATACCGGGTAAATTCTCATCTGCCCTCCACAGACCGGGTATGTTCTCAGCGGCCCCCCACATACCGGGTAAATTCTCATCTGCCCTCGACAGACCGGGTAAGTTCTCAGCGGCCCCCCACATACCGGGTAAATTCTCATCTGTCCTCCACAGACCGGGTATGTTCTCAGCGGCCCACCACATACCGGGCCATAACATGTCCTCGTTTTTTTCTTTCACCTCTCTCTCTTATTACTTGCTATGTTCATAGGAGGTGCTTCTCTTTCTGAGCCAGCAAACAGCAAGTCAGGCAAGATGTCACAGCAGCTTAACTGACTGCAGCCTCAGCTTTATAACCAGTATCATTATATTTCTTGTAAACAATTAGATCTTGTTAGAAGATGTAAAATACATGGCTGATACACATACTACATACTACCCCATCATGGTCTCATGCCCCAATTCAACCATCCCTCCCCTGTCCGCCTTCTGTCCAACCCCACTTGGTTATTAATGAATTTATAGACTGCACTGTTATGGACATTGGTCCGGTCTACAAAATGAGACACTACGTCTCCGGGACAGGTGCACGCTAGAGCAATGCAGGTAGTAAGCAATTCACATGCTACAACAGATTAAGCTTTTCTACAGTTAATGCAAGTTCATATTCAAAAGCAAAAAAACAGATGTATGAAATGGCCTCTAGGTGGCGCTACAGTCCATGAAGAAGATACCTGTGGGTTCGGATTCTGCTGGTCTCAGACACGGCTGAGCTTTCCCCGGGTTCACTATCGGAGATGTCATTAACGTCCAGGAATGAGGTTCTCGGTTTACTCCTCGGATGTCCCCTGCTGAACAATTTGGAAGCATCTGCATTCTGGTCTGCGGTCGTTTTTAACTTTTTGTTTTTCCCAAAACTCTCTAGGAAATACTTTGTCATGAGCTCCAGAAGAGTTTTGGGGGGTTTTTCTGACAACTATAAAAATACAAAGAAAAAAAAAAAAAAAAAGACACATAATGAGTGCGGAAATCATCATGTCCTACATAGTGGTCTACACCGCGAGGCTTATACTATGCTGTGACAGAGATCCCATTACTGTCATGTCACAGAGATGCCCCTACCATCATGTCCTACATAGAGGTCTACACAGCGAGGCTTATACTGTGGTGTGACAGAGATCCCATTACCGTCATGTCACAGAGATGCCCATATCAGCATGTCACAGAGATGCCCATACCAGCATGTCACAGAGATGCCCATGCCACTGGTATGTCACAGAGATGCCCATGCCAGCATGTCACAGAGATGCCCATGCCAGCATGTCACAGAGATGCCCATACCAGCATGTCACAGAGATGCCCATACCAGCATGTCACAGAGATGCCCATACCAGCATGTCACAGAGATGCCCATGCCAGCATGTCAGAGATGCCCATACCAGCATGTCACAGAGATGCCCATGCCAGCATGTCAGAGATGCCCATACCAGCATGTCACAGAGATGCCCATGCCAGCATGTCAGAGATGCCCATACCAGCATGTCACAGAGATGCCCATACCAGCATGTCGACTGATATGTCACAGAGATGCCCATGCCAGCATGTCAGAGATGCCCATACCAGCATGTCACAGAGATGCCCATGCCAGCATGCCAGAGATGCCCATACCAGCATGTCACAGAGATGCCCATACCAGCATGTCACAGACATGCCCATACCATTGATATGTCACAGAGATGCCCATACCAGCATGTCACAGAGATGCCCATACCAGCATGTCACAGAGATGCCCATACCACTGATATGTCACAGAGATGCCCATGCCAGCATGTCACAGAGATGCCCATACCAGCATGTCACAGAGATACACATACCAGCATGTCACAGAGATACACATACCAGCATGTCACAGAGATGCCCATACCAGCATGTCACAGAGATGCCCATGCCACCGGAATGTCACAGAGATGCCCATGCCAGCATGTCACAGAGATGCCCATGCCACTGGCATGTCACAGAGATGCCCATACCAGCATGTCACAGAGATACACATACCGGCATGTCCACATTGTTTCCATATTCCCAATTAGGTGGTTTTTTTAATCTTTTTTTTTTTCTTTAAGGGTGTTTGACTTGGGTGAAGTCCCCAATATATCATTCAATCTTATGGGAGGCAGTGACCAGAGACCAGACCATTAGGATGATTCTGTTAGTGAGAACACTGCATGTGACAGTGGCAGTGGCATGATGTGAGGATGGGAATGGAGGCAGCAGGAAGCCACAGACTGAGAGTTATACAGTGGGAGGAGCAGGGTCCCCAGCAGCACAGAGTATATCAGGAGATGTGATGTGTCAGTGAGGGCAGGGCTGTATGTGACAGGGGCAGTGACATGATGTATGGAGGGGAATGGGGGTAGCAGGAAGCCACAGACAGAGTTATATATTGGGAGGAGCAGGATCCCCAGCAGCACAGAGTATATCAGGAGATGAGTGATGTGTCAGTGAGGACAGGGTTACATGTGACAGGGGCAGTGACATGATGTGAGGAGGGGAATAGGGGCAGCAGGAAGCCACAGACTGAAAGTTATATAGTGGGAGGAGTAGGGTCCCCCGCAGCACAGAGTATATCAGGAGATGAGGGATGTGTCAGTGAGGACAGGGCTACATGTGACAGGGGCAGTGACATGATGTGAGGAGGGGAATGGAGGGAGCATGAAGCCACAGACAGAGTTAAATACTGGGAGGAGCAGGATCCCCAGCAGCACAGAGTATATCAGGAGATGAGTGATGTGTCAGTGAGGACAGGGTTACATGTGACAGGGGCTGTGACATGATGTGAGGAGGGGAATAGGGGCAGCAGGAAGCCACAGACTGAGAGTTATATACTGGGAGGAGCCGTGTCTCCCAGCAGCACAGAGTGTATCAGGAGATGAGGTGGTGTGTCAGTGAGGGCAGGGCTGCATGTGACTGGGGGAGTGACATGTGAGGAGGGGAGTGGAGGCCGCAGGAAGTCACATGGAAAGAGAGTTATGGAGAGGATGGAGCAGGGCCCCCAGAAGCAAAGAGGAAATCAGGAGATGAGTGATGTGTCAGTGAGGACAGGGCTGCATGTGACAGGGACATAGGAAGTAATTCAGTTATGATCGCATGGCAGCGAAGACGCCGCCCCACCAGTGTGAAATCCCGCCTTGCGAATGAAAGTGATCGCTGTGCGGATAGATGTGTACGCCTGCAGATCTATTCGCAGCCGTGCAAATATGTTCAAAACCATCCGTAAGCCGCTCACCATGGAACGATTTTTTTCCACTGGACAATTACATTACTTTAAAAACACATTGAATACATTAAAGGTATAAGATTTCACACAAACAACACATCCCAAAAGTGACAAAGTATTCTGCAGTGCAACAAAAAGGAAGACAGAGAACATATATAAATAGACTGAGCAAAATGCATAGCGCTCCAGGTCATGCAGACTATAAGGAGGAGAGATGACGGGAGACACAATGCGTGTTACCTACCTTGTTGTCTTTATATAAAGCGTCCAGATGTAAAACGTTCCTCAGTTCATTCCTGTTATTGATGCTTTGTGGGGGGCGAGGATATTCCTCTTCCAGAATCACACTCGTCTTTTTCAGTCCCTTAGAGAGGATGAGATAAAATGATGATAAAGCAGCAAATAGTGTAATTAAATAGACATCAAACATTTGCCTTAAGTCCATAATAATAATTGTATTTATGTAGCTCTTTCTCCAATAGGACTCAATGCACTTTTTTAGCATCTGGAAAACTTAATTAACCCTCCTTCAGTGCCATCATAACAACCACCCAATTCAACATGATTAACTCCTTATACTCATTAACCCTTCATACCCTTTATGATTTACCAACTCATCAGTTCATTGGATATATGATCATTAAGTATTACCATAGCATTGCATGTATTTCACCAATTTGTTGCATGTAGGATCATCCCCATTAATGTACATTCCAATGGATGCTTCAGATGTTGTGCCCACAGTATTACGAAAGCTGTGTCCATAAATTGCAATGCTGTAGAGGTCACCAAATTGGACAACCAAAATTGCATAGTGTGTGGGTCAGAGCGGTCAGGGGCCGACCGGGTTTGGGCCAGCACCAAAGTGGACGGGTCGGGCCTGCCAAAATCATCATTGGTGGCGGGCCAGCCGCCAGGCCCTGCCAAAGTAACTGCCAGGGTAGCACTGAGTGGCCCAGGCATCTACAGGGGCGCTGGCCTTCCTTCCTTCGTGTGCCCCAGCCCCCAGCGGTGACAAGCAGCAGCCTGTTCTAGCCCCCGTCGGCTCCCCCCAAAAAAATAGCAGAGACTGTCTGCTGCTGCTGTTAATTTCCAGAAATGACAGTTGGGCACATACCACTAGCAGAACTGTAGTGTCCTGCTAGTGGTATTGATGCCCTGGTTCCAAAGTAAATTAATAAATATCTAATGGAAACATAAAATGAAAAACACTGGAAGCAGCCAGTGATGCAAAAATATTAAGCTGGCAGGGTAGTTCGCTATCTCAGTCATTAAAACATAGTACTGCATACATTGTGTATTATTCATAATAATTATAGTTATTATTACTGTTTATGTACATGTTTCTACACACACACATTTAGTTTTGCCATGTAGAACAGATGGAGGCCATCGTGTCCTTCCATGTGCCCCGGGACTACAAGCCCCATAATGCCCCGACACCTGAGAGTTGTAGTGTCCCAGCTGGAGAGCCGGAGGTTGCCCTGGGCTATAACCGTAGTAGATCGTAGTGAGATGAGCACAAGAGCTGACAGTCTACAGCCGCCGCCTGCCCTGCCCAGTGCCCGGCACCCGCGCACATCATATGCCGCATCCATGTGTCCCGCACATACGTACATGTGACGCTGGCGCACACGCATGTGTCATGTACCTTCCTGCTGAGGAACTCCCGCACCACGGAGAAGGCCGCGGCCTCTATGAAGCTGTCGTCCATGATGAGGGGAAGCTGGAAGGCCGCTCACTGTGTGCTGCCGCCGGCCGGGGTTTCCATCATGCGAGGCCCTAGGCCTGGGACCTGTTTAGGCCCGGTTGCCATGGGAAGGTGGTTGCTATGGTAACTGTGGCTGAGGGCGTTCGCTGCTTCTCACTTTAGAAATATTCCTCACACACACTCATCCCTGCTGTGCACTGTGCGTGACGTCATTATACTGCAGCATGCCGTCATACTCGGCACAGTGACAGATAGATGTGTGTGTAATGGCTATCTAATATCTATCTCATCTCTATACTGTATCTTATAGCTTCTAATATCTATCTATTTATCTCATATCTAACTGTATCCATATCTATCTATCATCTAATATCTATCTTATATCTATCTATCTTGCATATCTATCTAATATCTATCTGCGTATTTATATCAGTACACTATATATACATATATATATAAAATAGTTGACACATGAAAAGGTCAACATGAAGGGGGTGTTTTTTTCCCCTTTTTAGGACTTTTTCATACCATCCATGTGGTCTCTGATTGCGTACAGTAAGGTGTGCCAAGCTCTGCAGTAGCGGAGGTAGGCACCTTTCCCGAAACATGGCGAGTGTGGCAGTACACCATTCTACCCTATGTGCTGAAATCTACAAAGTGACATTAAGAAAAAAAAAACCTCATGTCGCCCTTTTCATGTTGACTATTTATTTGTGTCGATCTTTTGTCTATGACCCTTTATAACATAAACCATTCCCCCTACAGCCCTGACCCATACATACCAACTGTCCTGTTTTTTGCGGGACCATCCCGGTATTTTGGGATGGTCCTGCCCCCTTCCCGGGGTCGGCAGTGTCCCGCAGCAAGGGGGGGGGCAGTTAGGAGTCCCCCCAGCCTGAAGGGAATGTATGCTGTGTGCATTCTTGCATGGGTTAAACAAGATTTACTATTGCTGCGTGCCTGGTGAGTGCTGCTTGCTACAGGATAAAACTTCTGAGTTCTGAGCGTTCTGGATAGATAGATAGATAGATAGATAGATAGATAGATAGATAGATAGATATACAGGGGCTCCACCTGTATGTACAGATGGAGCCCCTGTCATCCTTGGCCAGGGCTCGCCAGAGCCTCCCCTCTGGCGAGCGCCGGCGGACAGGGGCTACACTGAACTGTGTATGGATCTGGAATTTCCAGACACTTTCTCAAGAAACTTTCCTTGAGCAGAAAAGTTTGATTCTGGTCTGTATACGGATGTGTAGTAGGTCATTAAAATAATCTAACGATTGCTTCTTTTAGTGGTTCAGGAAAAATGCCTGTCTGAAATTAGCATTGTACTACTTTGGAAAATACAGGGACGATTATATCCATACACTCCATTACAAGCTGGGTTGCGGCAGGGTCCAGGTCACCAGTTGGTGGGACATAACTTTGGGTAGGTTCAGCAATATCTTCTACATCCATTTGGTTTAAAGCTGGTCCATGAAGCAGGTGGCTTACAGTCACAAGCTTGGAACTTAAGTGGCCAATCACCGGTTCAGTGGGATACCCGGGATTTAGCCCCTAAATTTCAATCCCTTTGGGATTAGACTGCGCATGCCGGGCAGCGTCTGAGCCCGTGCTCAGACACTGCCCGACTTCTCCCGTCCCTGGCGGTGTGGCTCTGCTCAGTGTGACAACATCATAGGTCACGCTGTGCAGGCCACAAAACCGCCTCGTCCTGGGCACGCTGCTGCCCCGCCTCCAAGAGCCCACCCATCCTGTCTGCATTCAACCACCCACCCGCTCGGCTCCATTCGTTCGTCTGCCGGGGCAGTTTTTTTAATTAAGGAATCCAATCCCGGGAAACCCGGGATTGGGCATTTTTCAATTCCGGGATTGAAAAAATGTCCCTGGATTGGCATCCCTACTTGGAACCTTGGCGCTCACTTAATGGCATGGTTGGGATTCCAGCCCAGATGGAAGATTTTTTTATTTTGTTTACAGTATTTATTCATAAATATCAGGAATAATTACTTTAAGGCTAAAAGCATCAGTATGCATTTATGACTGAATATCCCCCCTCCCCCACCTCTGGCTGCGCTGCTGCAGTAATCACCAGGAAGCTGACATGTACGGGTTCCAGGAAACACTAAAAAAAATGTATTTGATGTCACTCAGAGACAACCAGAAGAGGGAAAATAAGTAGGATGCTGAAGGTGGAGGATATAGTGGGATGTAGAGACACTGGGGGATAAGACACGGGGCTGAAGAGACAAGGGGGGGGGGGGGCTGGAGAGACAATGAGGCTGGATGTGGCAGGAATTATTGGCACTGTGCTGACACTTCCTACTGTTAGACTAACACTAAAGTTTTATTTGCAAATAAACTTTTAATTTATGTCTAAACTTATCTGCCAATGACCAAAGTTATCCCTTTGCGCTAATGAATATATATGTATATCAATTATATTAGTTCTGGCTTTCACATTAATTGATATGTTAATATTGATAAGAAAACATAATGTATCTCAGGCTTGGCTTGGCTTGGTATTATATGTAGAAGTCGGTTGGTTTTATGGCCCAGATGCCAGAGGCCAGTTGCCACAGACCGTAAATCTAAATTATTCCAGTATGAATTGAAACATTCATTAAGTAATAAGTGAAACCTTTCGATTGCCACTGCTGACCTCTACTGAGTATCAAGTGCTACTAATCTGTCCCAGCTCGTAATAAATATCAATAAATGAACTCTTTTTTTCAGCATCATAAAAGAACAAAGTATACAGCATCGCATAACTCTGCCTAGTAAAAGCCAGATATAAAGCGAGCATGTCACCGGTACACAATGGAAAAGTTCGCCTTTGTGAGCTGAGGCACTTTTCTGATAATGCAGTGACATCACTAGTGACATCACAGCAACATGGGATTTGAGATTCCCTGATGATGGATTTGTCCAAAGCAGGGTTCTGAAACTTGGCCATTAAGGTACCCTCATAGTTTAGGTTTTAGGGATATCCGTGCTTAGACCCAGGTGACTTATTAAGTTTCTGTCAGTTTGATATAAATGTCTTTGAACACAGCAGTGATGTTAAAATATACAAATGCAGGGGGTAAAAAAAAAGATGACTCCTGGCAACGCCGATCCAAGTGCTGCCTATGAAGACCACTGGGTGTCTGAGAAACCCTGAGGTCACTCAGATTGGCCCTCGATGCTCCATAGCCAGGGCCAGGAAGTCTGCGTGGGAAGATGCAGATCCTGGCTTTGCCACTCCCAGGTAACATGGTTGACATGCCCCTTTTCCTGGAATGGTGGAATGCGCCCCTTCCTCGCAAATGGACATGCTGTGGCTTAGGAGCGCCACATGTGATGCATAGTCCCTTAAACAGGTCCTCCACAGACATCTCACCATCAGAGATAGACGCAAATCTCGGAATTCTGTCCTCAAGTCTATTGGAAATAAGTAAAGCAAGTTGACCTTATTATATGGAAAAAAAAAGACACTGGGTCTGATTGGGATTCAGATGCAGCCACAGATGATTTTGTTCATAGTGAGACGCCCTCTTGCGGTGGTGCAAAACCATGTTGGTGCGTCTTTAGATGCCCCCATTGGAGACACCATCAAAACGTCTACCGGCTCCATGGCAAAAGCAGTGTCTGCATTGTAACACGACATTCTGAGTGTGCTGTGCCTTTAGATGCTGCTGCGGTCAGCAACAAGCCTGCTGCATAATTACCCACCTGTTACCCACCTGCAGCTCTGTGCAGTAACCATTGGGATGTATGCGCATCATTTACAACATGGGCGAAATGCGTGAACATCGGCATTACATGCAGTTGGCACCTGACTCAGAATAAGAACCGCTATATGTTACGGTATTGATGCAGAGGGAATACTACGTGTACACCATATTACATTAAAGAAATGACTAGAATAGCTGCCAACATACCCAAGACTTGCTGGGGCCAGTAATACACCAATATTTTTCTCGAAAAACTTTTCATTACCCTATGCCCACGGCCCTAGGGTTGTGGAATAAGCTCTAGGGCCAAATATAATAGGTTTTGAGAATCAGAAAGTGAGAAATTTTGGGAGAGTTTTCCCGTTTTCTTAAAGCGGCAATCATTCACATGGCAAAAATCCACCTGGTTTTTTTTTTATTATTGGCCCCGTTCATGTGAAGTCAGTGGACATCCTGAGTAAGCTGAGGGTACCCAGATGTCCGTTGTTCATGCAAATGATCCAATGCTGTGTCCTCAGATGCAGCAGCAGATCAGAGAAGTCAGCAGGAGCCATAATTTTGCACAAAGTGTCTCCTATGGCAATTACATATCGCCATACATCTATACCAGTGGCGTAACTATAGCTCCGCAGCCCCCGCGGTGGCGGGGAGGCGCAGAGAAAGTTTGGGCGCCGGGGGTCTGCGGGGCTATAGTTACCCGCTGCTGTCTGCGGTACCTGCCTGCCGTGCCGTGACTGCCGTCACAGTCCCGTTTCTGTTAGCGCTGGCTCCTGCTTCTATAATGAAAACGAACACATAGAAAATGGCTGCCCCCATACTGCAGACAGTTTTTTGTCTGCAGTATGGGGGCAGCCATTTTCTAAGAGTCACTTTTCATTATCAGCAGCAGGAGCCAGCGCTACGGGACCGTGACGGCACGGCAGGCAGGTACCTACCGCAGACAGCAGTGGGTGGGCAGGTATGGGGGGGGGGCGCCGAGGGGAGGGGGAGCGATTTTTTTTTTGCGGCGGGGCGCATAATAAGTAGTTACGCCACTGACCTGTACCGTACCCAAAGGCTATAGCTTCCATTCTCTGAATCGGCCCCATAGATTGGAAGCTCCACTGGTGCAGAGAGGCCTTTGTGTAAATAGGCAAAGGCATAGTGATTAGCATTAATGTCAGGCAGGTACCCCCCTGTCATTTCTGACATTTTTATTCCCACTGGACCACCTTTTGAGCTGCCGCTGCCCGCCACCAGGAGGAAGTGAATACAACCGCAGCCGGGAAGAAAGCATTGACAGCCGGGCAGAGAGCGGGGGCTGCCTGGCTGTATTGAGATCACTGCAGGTCCCGGTTATTTGAAATGTCGTGCTGCCGGGTCTGCGAGCCAATCGGAGCATGGTCGCTGTCCAGTAACCAATCAGGAGCCACCACTACTGATTGGCTGCTGGACCGCAAGCTTTAATTGGCTCACGGACCAGGCAGATGGCAGCGCGAGATTCAAATAGCCGGGACCTGCAGTGCTCTGACAGCAGAGCAAGATTTCAAATAGCCAGACACCCCACGCTCTCTGCCCATCTGTCAACGGCTGTCACTACGAGCATGTAATCCCACATGACAACAAGCATGTAATCCCACATGGCAACGAGCATGTAATTCCATATGGCAACAAGCATGTAGGTAAGCAGCAGTGCTGTAGCATAATTTGCTATAGGAATTACAGTGTTTGGCATAATACGTAATGGACATTATGGCGTGTGGCTTAACATGCAATGGGCATTATGGTGTAAATTTTTGAAGCGCAATATCCCTGTTTAGGGAGCATATTGTGACTTTTGGCTTAATCCGTGTAGCATTATGTGAATTTTGGCTCATTCCGTTTGGCATCATGGGTAAGGAGCAAGTATATTGGGGTCTACTATTTTGTTGCATAATGTTTAGAAGTGATATATGGTGTGGTACACTCAAGGACACGCCTCCTTTTGCTTGGACACACCCTCTTTTCCGGAGCACGTGCGCACAACTACATCCTTCATTTTTGACGCCAAGGTGGGCCTGTGTAATTTAAATGTCAGGGCCTATTTTTAATCCCATTCCCACCCTCTCTCTGCTCTCCTCCTCTCTCTCTCTCTCTCTGTGTGTACACTGGCATCGCTAACACCCCCCCTCCTCCTATCCCATATCATGGTACCCCCCCACACACACCTGTCATTTTCTCCTGGATCCGCCCCTGCCTCACTGCACTAAATCTATGGTTTGATTTCAGCAAAGCACATATTTGTGTGGAGCTTGTATGTTCCTTTACTGTCTGTGTTAGTTTCCTCTCACATCTGTGCAGGGCCGGTGCTAGGGTGTCCGGCGCCCTCCTGCAAACCATACATTTTGCGCCCTTTTACATTGCCATTGCAACAAGCTGCAGCCCGATTGTATGCAACATGCGATCCTATGGAGATTCTCGGGTGCATGTACATGTATGCATACACCATCTCAGTGCTGTGTCCGCAAAATGTTGCAGGCACTAAAGGTGCCCATACACGCTAAGAGAATCGCATATGTTATGGGCTAGAACGCATTGCACGGCATGCAAGAGGGAGGAGATAGAGGTGGCGGAGTGTTGAGGACTGGCAGTGGCACTGGCACAGCACACTGAGAAGAGGGAAGGAAGGGGAGGCGGCGCTGCTGCCTGTTCGTCATTTGATTGACAGCTGACAGGCGCAGGGAGCAATGGGTAGGGGGCGGATCCGGACATGACATGTCATCCAGGCATTCACAGACAGAGCTACATGCCTCAGCACAAGTGTCCGTGAGGAAGAGGGGGCAGGTCGCAGGAGGAGCACAGTGTGTGCGCGGTGCAGGGAGCTGCTCAGCCTCTCCATACTGCCGCCCTCTGTCAGACAGGCTCTGCGGGCGGCGTGCAGGAGGCAGTGACAGTGAGGGCTGAGACAGCTTTAGCAGAGCAGGGAGGGAGACAGCGCCTTTTCAGCATGGCGCCTCCCTGCTTTGCAGGAGCTGCTGAGTGGGTAGTGCCGGCCCTGAGTGTGTACATGTACATGTGGTGGGAAATACAGAGATAGTAAAACACACTGATGTGTATGACTGACCAGGCCCGGCGACATGGGGTGTCAAATGTATGGATCATTGGATAGACAGACATTAGGTCTACAATCATTAGGTCAACATAACTGATGGTCTACATGGTCATTAGGTCAACATGGGCTTTTTCACGAATGTCGACAGTGACACTAAAATAACCTTGTGCTGACCTTTTGACTACCGACCTTCCCCATGTTTACCTAACGCTTGTCGACCTAGTGACCATATCCCATGTCAAAGGGGATCACAATGACCTGAGTCAGCCCTCTACTCAGCAGCACCCCTATTCCCCTCCCCCCACGCCACTTGGTCTCCCCATTGCTCAGCCACCTGCCCACCTCTGTCACTTAAGGAAGCCGTCTGCGCTGGGGGCAGGCAATATATGGAACATCTTAACAGTACTACTCCCTCCCGGCTATGCACCACTACCCACTACTCCCATCCTCTCTCCCTGCTCCACACCAGTCCTACCACCCTCCCTCCACTACACCACTACTCCCTCCGTGCTCCGCACCACAACTGTGCTCCCGAAGTATGGAGAGTGACGCAGAACACCAATTGGGTCGCCACACGCTTAGTTGTCAGCAATGACACCGTCTAATAAGATGCCTAAAGATAGTTTACAGTGTCTAGATCGACAGCAGCGGCGGAACTACCATTGGTACAGAAAGTACAGTGCACTGGGGCCCCTGAAGACTAGGTTGCACAGTTGCACTTATCACCCTCTTCCTGTCACCCACTGTTTTTCCCTGTCACAGTTTGCCTCCCCCTACCTCTCCCTGTCACCCACTTCCATGCTGCACATTGTGATCTTGAGTTTGGATAGAGAAGGGGGGACCCAAATTATATTTTGCACCTGGGCTCACTACCCACAAGTTCTACCAGTGATCAATAGTTACCAAAAGTTAGATGCAAGCCTTAAGGCCCCCACACACTAGAACGATTTTTTGTCTAATTTCCGACCGATCTTCTAATATATCGGCCGATTATTACTGATAATCATCAATAACCGGCCGATTATTGCCGATATCGATATATATCGGACGATCGGTCGGAAATCGGACAAAATAATCGTTCTAGTGTGTGGGGGCCATTAGATCGATGAGGATGTGATCGGCAGTCACACGGTTTTCTATTTTTTTGTGCCTATATCGACATAGGTCAGCATGTCAGCGGACAGTGTCCGTTTGTCATGCTTCAGGCACGGTGTTTTGCTACACTCCGCACACTATTAAAATCTAAATGTATGCCCACTTGGAAGGTAAAGTATAACCAAGTCGGTCTAAAGCAAAAAAAAAAAAAAATGGTACTTGTGTAGTTTCACGGCTTCTGAGACCCCTTGCGGGCTCGGTGGCTCGCTACGCTATTTAAAATCAACTCCATGCCAACATGGATAGTGGAGGTATGAACTATCCATGTTGGCATGGAGTTAAGTTACTTTTTTGGACATATTTCGTGGCGAGCGTACACCCGGAAGGAGCACGGCGCCATGCTGGCGTCGTGAAACTACACAAGTACCAAAAAAATAAATGTCAAACTTGCGTTGACCTTGTTACTTGTTGATCACCTCGCCATCAATCTAGCACTTGCATCAAAAGACGCCGTAGACTATCTTACGGTGATGTACTGTATGCGATCTCGCTGCCGGGGAGTTTCTGAGGTATCATATGCGAGGTTGCATGCAATACCTTGACCTTTAGTTGCAGCCCTGAATAATATATTCAGAAGTAAAAAGAGTGCCCATAGCAACCAGCTGTGCCCTTAGCAACCTGATAGCATCAAGTACAGTCTATAAAATGATAAGTAGGAGCAGATATTGTACACAGCGTACCATTCTCCCACTTTCCCACCTCTTCACTGTATTCACTGCTTTGTTATATCTCTGGCAACAATCTTCCTACATAGCAGACTTCAATGACAGAAACTGTTGTATTGAGAAGAATGACTGACTCAGTTTATTAAAAAAACACAACAACATAATACTTCAAAACACACAAGTCTGCGAGCAGGCAATGTGAAAAAGAAATGGTTACAAAATCTGTATATGGAAAGAAAAAAAAATACAGTAGTTTTGAGCAGGAAGGGTACATTATTTGTTATTTCTTACAAAACATCCGTCGATAGGATTCAGGTCCAACCCGTTAACAATGTAACTTTAAGATTAAACCATCATAGATTACGGTTATTTTCAGGAAACTGAATAATCCATCCTGGCTGCGACAGTACAAAAGTACAAGACTTAGAAAACCAGTATTTAGTGGGATTGCAGTGCTGTGTGCTTTCATAGAAGGTTAATATTCAAGAGATAGAACTCCCTATACTGTACGTATCCTATTGTGCATAAATATCCACATTCCCAACTGATACCTCAGTGTTCTATAGCCATACCTCCCAACATTTGCAGGCTGGAAGGAGGGACTGTGAGGCAAAACTTTGGGGGCATGGCCTAGCGGGAAAGGGGCATGGCCTTCACTGGCGACGCAGCCGTGGGGCCACGCCCTCATTTTTGCAGTTGCGGGGGCTGTGAGCTGCTGCCTATGCCCCCAGCCCCTCTGGCTGCAGAAATAGACGCTATTCATGGGTGATGTGGGGGCACTCCCAACTGCCCCCCCCCCCCCCCCCCCACTGCGGGACTCGGGACATTCCCGCGATAAGCGGGACAGTTGGGAGGTATGTATAGCAGCGTTGAGCAGCAAGGATGGGCTGGCCATCAATGGTGGCATACTATGCCATGGATGACCATTGATGGTTTTACATATCAATGGTCATCCATTTTCATTGACTTATTGGCCTGTGTGCCAATCAGAACATAGGGGTGGGGCTTCTTGGGAGTCAGAAGAGGAGCTAAAACCTTTGGGGAGAAAAAATAAAATAAACTATTCGGTTATGGAGGGAAATTAATATGAATATGCTCCTTTATAAAAACACAAGCAAGGTGCAAACTATACACCTGGGGTAGACAAATCCAGTCCTCGAGAGATGCCAACAGTGCACGTTTTCCAGGGCTCCTCACAGAATCACAAGTGAAATTTTTAGCTCCACCTGTGGATCATTTAAAATGTGTTAGTAAGTAATGATTACACCTGTGCAGTAGCTCGGTTGTCTTGAAAATGTGCACTGTTGGTAGCTCTCGAGGACTGGAGTTGGCTACCACTGCTATACACCCTGTTTGCAATGCATTAGATATTGAAGGTTTTGCACTCAGTAGGCAAAGGTGTCCTAACATACAAAAAAAAAAAAAATTGAATTTGTTATTAGGCATAAGATACAAAAATAATGAAACCATCTTTAGGGCTATGTCACATGCTCCGGCTCCTGCCGGGCGGCGAAACCCCGCAGGGCCAAATGCCGTGCCGCACACAGTAGTTGTTAATGGACACGATTGTGTCCATTCACATGGGACGGCCAATGCCCGGCTGCAGCCGGATCCCACCACTGGAAGGGACGGCTGCCGGGCTGTGGCCATCCCTACCATTGTAAATTGCCGTGTGCGGCACGGCTTCCTGGCCATGTGGGGTTTCACCGCCTGGCAGGAGCGTGTGAAATAGCCCATAGAACTGTAAACATAACATTTGTACAGAGTAAAAAAAAAAAAAAAAAAAAAAAAACATTCAACCTGTTTTTGTTACGACACAATTTAAGACTAGAAGGAACCTACAGTATTTCTGCATAGAAAGACTTTTTGGCTTTTGACTTTTGAAATATCATTGGCTACCATTGAATGATTTCTCTCCCCTTTGGCCATGCGAGGGGATGTGTTCTAGTACACATCCCCTCGCATGCTAGTGAGGGGATGCGGGCAGCGCTGACCTGTTCGCTAGGCTGCAAGAATAGTGCACTACCCACCCGAAATGGACGTGAGACTTCTGAAAATCTGGTCCCCCTCCCGGCCCCCTGGGAAGGTGGGCAACCCTCCCGGATACCGCCGACACACCCATAATCTCCCTGGGCGCAGCGTTAAATTACCACGATTTGCATTGTTTAGCCCCACACCATCCTTGAAGATCCGCAAATTACGGAATTTGCTGTACTGGGGGCGGGGCATGATGGCGTATACAATTTTTTTAGCCATGGGTTTTTCTGGATTTTTTTAAGTTTCTCATACTTTACCATCCAGGTGGTCTATGATTGCCTGAAGCATGGTGAGAGAAGTGAGCCATGCCATAGTAGGTGGTACACTAATTGGGGTTGCATGCACTCAGATCTACAAACATATACCCCCAAAATTGTGAAACTCACGTCGATTTTGTGCCTGTTGACCTTTTGTGGCCGACCTAATTGCTGTCAACCATATGATACAGGTTTGAACCCTTCCGCATCCCCAGTGAAAGTGGCGGGACTGGGGACAGGATGCTGCAGGCAGATGCGGGATCACATGATGTAGGAAAGTTTGCAGTAATATATTCTGTATAGAAAAAAAAAAAATATTCAAAAAGTGTCACTGGCCAAATTAGCAATGCAGACTACAGTCCCGGGCCTCCAATTTAAAATAGTCCCATCAGCATGATAATGACCAGCCACCAACTGTCCACACGGTCAGCCAATATTAAAATTGTAGGAGTGTACACACCCATAAGCCACTGGCTACACCCACACAACACTGGACACACCCTCAGAGTAACACTAGTACCAACTCCTCTACTTCTCAAAATAGGCTCTGGAACATTTTAGCCTATGCGGCAATTAACAAGGCCCTGCTTATAGGTTACCCAACAAAGCACACCCTGTGTACAGTATATTTGGAAAGTTAGTTTACCATATATAAAATTATCAGCTGTAGTCAGGGTAGTTACGAAGCTCTTGGCGACATTTGTTTAAAAGGTCAACACATTTATATCCCCGTAAAAAATATACACTGTATATAATCATAATACTGTTCATTACTCCAATATGAGAAGCCACATTTGAGGTCCATAAACTTAGAGCAACATTCCGTCGTCAGCCAATCATGAAAGTCTTTTTGTTTTTAAATCACGATTGCATAATAGGAACATACAAAAACATTATAGGTTATAGTTATAAAACATACAAAATGATCGAGGTTAAGAAGAAAGAAATACATGCAGAAAATAGGAAGTATCTTTTACCGCCCGAACTGTCGCTGCTACAAACGAGTATCAGGTGTAACCCGTTAACAGTAAATTTAGGATCACACCGTCATATAGAACAGGACAGTGCACATAATCCTTCTTGGAGCTACAGTACATACAATACAAAAAGACATAAATACAAAAAAAATAAAAATATACATATATAAAAAAAGGTTACATTTTGCGTGTATACTAGTAAACAAGAACATGTTAGGTATTAATGGTTTTATGCATAGGTAGAAAGAATACAGGACCACAGGCTGGCACGTACAGGTTGCGCTTGAAAATGGCAAACTATATTTGGGGGTCAAAATTCCCCACGTATGCAGAGAATGATAATTTACAGGTACCTGGTATAGATGAGAAGAGCAGAATTAGGGGTACACACTGACCGATAGGCTGTCCGGTGGGTCTGGACCGGCATAACGTGAATATCGCTCAGTGTGTATTTGCTTCCTCCCGAGGTAGCATGCGACGACACTAGGTTTGATGTGCTGCACATCAAACCAAGCGACATCGCTTGCGACACAATGCATGTTAATGAAGGACGGAACAGTGATTGTTCCGTCATTCATTAATATCAGTCCAGCATGTATGGGTGATCTGGGCTGACGGGAATTCGTTTCCGGATGTCAGAATGAATCTCCATCACTCCAGTGTGTACCCAAATTAAGGGAATCACAATGCATTGGTTGTAGGTTTCAAACTTAGGCGATTCATTTAGATCAAATTCATTTAGGCCAGGTACCTGTCGTGGGGATGGCCAAACATCTTTTTGGATCAAGATCTTTGTATTTAATACTGAGGATAATTATGCAAATAATACTAACCTGCTACAAGATCAATATTAATTTTGCCATATGCGCAGTTGGGAATTAGAGAAAATTGCTCCAATTGTTGTAATTGCGTAATTTAAAGCGGGGGGTCGTGACGGTCAGGCTTCCACAATAGAGCAAGAGACACTAGGACCAACTGCTGCTGAAGATCTGGTTGAGCAAAGCAAGAATGGGCAATAGATTGATCCATCCATACTAGGATTTTTGGGGGCAAAAATGCTACAGTGTTGGCACAATAGCCCAGCTGCAAAAATCAATGTATTTGTGGAAAGCTTTATGGCCTGTTTCCCATCAGACAACACATAATTTATATCAGTGGTTCTTAGCCCTCAAGCATTCCCCACAGGTCATGTTTTGATGATCTGTCCACGGGAGTAGGTGGGATAATCTATGTTGCTGGGTCAGTAATTTAACTCACCTGTGTATGATTAAAGACAACCACAAAACATGACCTGTTGGTGGTACTTGAGTTTTAAAGTATGGACAATGCACTTAAAATTTAGATATTTGTAGTGTACAACTAGGAGTTCATAAATGGCTTTGCTTTCTCCAGCCCTTCTCTCAGAAACTTTATATAAGTGGAACTAGATATGTCCTCCAGACCATCAGAAAAGCTAAACACACTGGAATCCACTTCCTCTGGCTTGACAGAAGTGATATCTAGAAAGTGATTGGCATTAATATGATGGACTACGGTTCCATTGGCGAGACAGATCATCATCTCGACCGGGAAATTATATTTTTCCAGGTGGAGAGAAGCAAAAGTTGCATACGATTCATTGTCTTTGTTGTTTTGCAGTTCCTCCAGTTCTTTCACCAACGACCAACTGCTGACGAAGCTCTGGTTGAGCAAAGCAAGAACGGGCAAACTCTCCAAGACGGTTTCCCGGAGAGTTCGCCCCGAACCTCAGCAGGACTGATCGTCCAAGGCACCCCACAGTAAGACAGAATGCACGAGTTTATTTTCGGCAAATGCCCTGTCAAATGCTTCCTTGAAGGGAAGATAGGACACCTTCTTAAATGGGTACATAGTGACCTCTAGTTTCTTGGCAGCTTCTTCCCAACTTATCTCTTCCTGCCAGTTTATATCTTCAAATACAAATTCTACAGGTTCACCTCCGGTATTCTGGCTATCGATGAGGTCTCCATTCTCATCATAAATCAAAGAGGGGATGGATGGCCCCAATGATTCTAATTCCATCTGAGGTAGAAAGCCAATGTCAACCTCCATGTTACTGCTCTCACTTGCGCCATACAACCATTCCATGTCAACATTCAGAGTCCGATTATTGGGGACGTACAGCTTGAAGTATCGCACATGAGAAGCATCTTTAGAGATGACTATATGACCAGCGAACTGACCAGGAGAAAACCAGAATGGGAAATTGGGAGGTTCATTAAGCTGGAACTCCGCATGGATCCGAAACACAACATCATAGTAGAAGTCGCTGATTGCTCGGATACAGGCCACCGAACCCTGTGCAGCAAACCTGGTTTTTATGAACGGACGAGGATGAAACATTGACAAGAGTTTGTGGATAACAACTTCTTTTCCTTTGTAAGGAGGAGGATAGTATCTGTTGTTCGGTAAATAGCCGGTGAAGATATTTAGCTCACTTGGAATAATCCACCAAGGATCTCCCAGACCAACTTTGTTTCTTGGTGGAAGGAAAGCCTTGAATTGCTTGGCAAAAAACACTGTGTTCGGCATCATTGGCACAGTCCAGTTTCTCAACCCCGATAGTGCGCTGTTGGCAATTCCTAAAAATCCATCTTTGCTCTTTGTCATAGTTTCCATGATCAGAGGTTGAAAACGAGCGGCTATGGACAGGGTTTCACCGTTGGGATCCAAGTCCTCCACCTCTTCATAGTCAGATGCTGGAGTTATCCCGGTGAGTTTTTCAGCGATAGGCTTAAACTCTTCAGGACTTATGGACATATCTTTGTCAACATCCAGAGAAGAGAAAAGAAAGAGACCCTCAGTACCTAGCACCCGAAGAGCTGCCTCCTGACTTCTTACCAGTTCATGATCTCTGTACAACTTTACTCCAATCAGCATGACAAGTACTAGCACAACAATCATTGCCCTCTTAAACCATTTAAACCAGACCAATGGATGCCTTTCTTCCTTGCTTTTCTCTTTGTCCACAGTTTCCTCGTGGGTGGCATTGTCCAACTCCGTTTCTTTTTTCCTTTTTCGCAGATCAGTTGTCATATCTAGAATAAACAAGAATTTTTACTAACATTTGGTCACATAATAGCACTACAAGGTTTCACAAATTTATTATAAATATGTCACACCTTCCGTGAGGAGTGTGTGGCAGGAGGGGGGCGCAATTGACAAGGGTCACTTCACCAGTCCAAGCTGCTGTTTAAAACCTAATTTTAGTGTTGTATTTGTATATCCACAAATGTATTACTAGCCAGGGCCGTAACTAGGGGGGGCTGGGGGGTCACGCGCCCCAGGCGCTGCATGGGGGGGGGGGGGGTCAGGGACGGGCAGCAGGGGGTCTGGGGACGGGCAGCGGGTGGATGGGTGTAGTGGCAGCTGGAAGCAAGCTATGCTATTTGCCGGGCGGGAAGCAGATTTTGAAAAGACTTGCCAGACGCTGATTGGCTGAGAGAATTCAGCCAATCAGCGTCCGGCAAGTCTTTTCAAAATCAGCAGTGCTTCCCGCCGCCAGGCAAATAGCATAGCTTGCTACAAGTGAAAGCCGCCGCTGCCCGTCACCGGACCCCCGCTGCACAACATAGGTATGTGGGCGCAGGGGGTTTCTCAGCCTCCGGCTCCAGGGGCAAGGCAGTCATTTGGTGTGTGTGTGTCCCAGTCAGGGGGGAGCGACCAAATGACTGCCTTGCCTCGGAAACCCTAGTTTCGGCCCTGTACTAGCTCTGCAACCTCTATAAACTATTTAACCAAATAGTCTATTTGAAACCCAACACTACAGAGTTGGTCTGTTTGTGATTTGTTAAAATATTTATATAATAATTACCATCATCATCTAGTCTACTCTCCACACATGCAGCAATAAGATTCATACAAGTGTTGGGTTTTTGTTTGCTTGATTAATGGTACATCTTATAAATAGAGTATGTAGTCCACTTTTAGAAGACCAATAAATACACTTGAGGCCCAACCGCTCTTCGATCACCAGGGTTTAGCACTAGGGACGGCAGTAGAGCAGTTTAGTAAACACATTTTCTGATTGGATTAGGCAAGACTGTTATCCAATCAAATACCACATTTGCTGTACACATTGAACAGTCGTCTTCCCCCTTACGCACTCTATCCTATAAGCGCCAACGTTGCACAAGAAGATACTGTTAACAGTTTTCAGGTTATTCACTATTTAACAACCCACATAAAAATAATAATAATTCTCAGAGACACATTTTATACGAGCCAGTGTCTGGTTTTTAATAAATCTGAAAGCAGCAAAGTCAGAAAGATTTCTAAGTCAATGTAAGCTGTGTGCCCTACTGTAGCTCAATCTTGACTTATACTTTCTTCCCCTTAATGCTGCTTTCCAAACGTTTCCAAAAACAGGTCTGCCAGGTGAAACCCCCTTCACACCGCATCTCTTAAACGGTATATTACCGTTTAAATGCCTTTTTTTTACATACCTGGCAGGCCCGTTTTTGGAAAGTTATCAAATACAGGGTCAAAGCCAGTGGTCTGGTGGAGATAAGCAGCAGCCGTGTGTGTGTCTGTCTTGCAGCGGCACAGGGTATGTGTGTGTCTTGCAGCGGCACGGGGGGGGGGGGGGGGTGTGCTGGGGATATGTCTCGCATCATATGTCTCACGTGACAGGAGGGCAGTGTCTCACGTGACACCAGCAGTGCCGCCTGCAGCTGCGACAGTTGTTGATGTCATGGCTGCTGCAGTTGCCGGCTCTCTCCTTCTGCTGCTGTGCCTGGCCACCCACGTCTCCAAAGTATGCCCCCAACTGGGAGTCGCTGGACACGCTGCCGCCCTGGTTCGATATGTCACAGAGGACGCTTGTAGTGGTGCTCCCCCCGGCGTGCAGGTGGAAAGGGAATGATCGCGCTGGGGGGTACTAGTACTACTAGTTCCCATCCGCTGTAGGGACCCCGCCACTGATCTATCATACACTGCAGGGGGCCCCAGCGCGATCATTCCCTTCCTGCGCTGCCCAAGTTGGGGGGGGGACCAATAGTGGTCAGCTCATTAGATATGCACAGAGCGGACCACTATTGGCTGGGCCCTAAATACTGTTTCAGAACCAATTTTGGTGCGTTCTTCTGTGTTTGCAAATGTTCCAGAGCAGTAGTAGCCAACTCCAGTCCACGAGAGCTACCAACAATTCACGTTTTCCAGCTCACCTCGCAGGTACACAGGTGCACTCATTACTGACTGACACATCACTTGTGATTCTGTGAGGAGACCTGGAAAACATTAACTTTTGGTAGCTCTCGAGTACTGGAGTTGGCTACCCCTGTTCCAGAGAGTATCCTGACAGTCCACAATGTTGCCATTCTCAGAATACAGACGGTTAGGGATAGGCACTAGGAGGAGCATATGGTTTGGCACTAGGGGAGGTTAGAATTATGAGTGGGGACTGCGGTTACCATATATACTCGAGTATAAGCCTACTTTTTCAGAACATTTTTTATGCTGAAAAAGCCCCCCTCGGCTTATACTCGAGTGAGGGTCCCACTTGAGTCAATAAGTTTTCCCAGTTTTTTGTTGTAAAATTAGGTGCCTCAGCTTATATTCGGGCCGACTTATACTCGAGTATATACGGCTATGTGGAATTCCAGTGAGTATTTTTCACCTACTGTATCAGCCATTGTGGAAAAAAGCCTCATCACATGACCGGTGCAGCAGATGCCAAATCTGGACATTCCGCTACCGTTGGACCAGGGAGATTAGGTAGAAATTCCATCATGTCACCCATGTAGACATGAGGAATGTTACTGGTCACTGTCTACATTCTAAGTAAGTTGATGTTCTGCATCCTTCCATGGTAGTTCCAAATATTTGTCTAACCGATATATCATTCCCCCCCCCCCCCTCTAAAAACACCTTGCTTGAGCATATGAACATGGGAAATTTCTTTATGCCATTACAGTACATTGGAAGAAAATGAGGCAAAGCCACTGATTCCCCTCTGTAGCACATCCCCTCGCATTCCTCCACTGCCGGAGAAATTATTCAATGGTCGAAATGACTTTTATTTGCGTGTCTGCCTGGCCGAAGACATCAGCCTACCTGCGCACCCATGGGAATGCCCAGCGTTTTCATGGGAACGCCCATGGCCGATCCCTCCTCTGTCCGTCCCCATTCCTCCCTCTAAAATGTAGCAAGCACCAGCTGGTGAGCCAATCAGAACTTGTGTACCAGCAGCTGCTCTGATTAAGTAACGGTACGCAAGCTCATAATTGTTCTGATGACCTGCACGGGACATTCCAGAGGTCGGGGCCCGGGACAGCTGTACCCACAGCACCCCCCTGTTGGCGGCCCTGCTGGCAAGGGGGAGGGGGGGGTACAGATGACAGAGTTGGGAGTTAACAACCCATAGGAGCACGTATCAGCCGTCAGGTGCCGCACACACACTGGGCAATATCACTCATTTTACCACCCAGTGTGTACAGGGCTTTATACTCACTGCTTCTCAGTAGTCTCTGTCATTTTGGGGGGTGGCCTAACAAAAGGGGCGTGGCCTATACTTGCTGCTCTCGTGAGGCCACGCCCAATTTTTACCACTGTTGGGCATGAATAGACGCCTCTATTCATGGATGACAGTGGGGACTCCCAACTGCCCCCCCCCCCCCCCCCTGCCGTGGGACACTGCCAGCTCTGGGCGGGAAGCGGGAGCGTCCCCAAAAACCAGGACGCTCCCACGGTAACCAGGACAGTTGGAAAGTATGGTTCTTCAGGCATGGTTCATTCTAGCAGCCTCCATATTTGAAAACCCATGCAGTTCCTCTTCCCTGCCTGGGGTGTCTCTGTCTGCTGTGGTGTTTCTAGCACAGGTGTGGTTTACATAGCAGTGCTGATATACAGACCACACTGTGCAGCAGTCAGCGACACCCCAGGCAGGGAAGAGGAACTGCATGGGTTTTCAAATATAGCGGGTGCTAGAATAAACACTAGTATGGCACATGTGCAGCTTTCGCCCACATGCGTATACATGACACAGCACCGCCCAAGTGCAAAAGCATAATGCAATGAATGGGCAGTTTGCATTTAGTCTTGCTTCCAACTCAAGACCCCACATCCACATATAAAAAGGAACTAGACACCCTCCTAGCAGAGGGAAGACACACTGGGATTCTTAACAAGGCAGAATACACATTTATCAAAACAGAACACCCCATCATACCAGTCTTTTACTACCTACCGAAATTGCACAAAAACCCCATAAAACCACCCGGCAGACCCATCATATCAGGAATAAACTCACTATCCGCCAATCTTGCCCAATACACAGATAATTTCCTACAAGGGATAGTGAAAAACTTACCATCTTACATCCGTGACACAACAGACATACTCAATACACTACAACACATAGACTGGCAGGAAGATTATTGGATAGCCACCAGCGACGTCACTTCACTTTACACTATTATCAATCACAAACAAGGACTCGACAGCACCAAACACTTTCTGGACACCGTCTCCACACTACCATCAGAACACACAGAATTCTTAATAAAATCACTTGACTACATACTGCTACACAATTACTTCTGGTTCAATAACTCCTTTTATCTACAGACCACCGGGACCGCCATGGGATCAAAAGTGGCGCCCAGCTATGCAAACCTATTTATGGGGAAATGGGAGGAGGACCATATCTGGGGTGAGCATAGCTGGAGCGACAATTTGATCCTGTGGCGGAGATATATTGATGACATAATCTTCATCTGGAGAGGTCCAGAGGACTCTATACAACACTTCATACAAACCCTCAACACAAACAATAACAACCTCAAATTCACCACCAACTACAGCAAACAGTCAGTACAATTCTTAGACCTAGAAATATACATCGACCATAACACCATCCAAACCAAGACTTACAAAAAATCTGTTGATGTGAACAGTTACATACTGTACAACAGCGGACACCATAGACCATGGTTAGATAACATTCCAAAAGGTCAGTTCCGCAGACTGAGAAGAAACTGTTCCAAAACCATAGACTACACCACACAATCAAATGAGCTCAAACAACAATTTCTAGAAAAACAATATAACCCCACACTAGTTGAAACTGCACAGCAAGAGATACTCAACACAGACAGGACAGACACATTGACCATAAAAGACAAAACTGAGAGCACAGACAACAGCAACATTCTATTCATTACCCAATATAACCAGTCAGCACTCACCATCAAGAAAATTTTAAAGAAACACTGGCACATTCTGCAAGAAGACACAGACCTCAGAACATTAATTCAAGACAAACCAAAAATAGTATATAGAAAAGCCCCTGACCTTAAACAAAAATTGACAAAAAACCACATCAAACCATCCACTTCTGTTCAGAGCACCCTTACCAACAGCACAGGTTTCTTCCATTGTGGCAGATGTGCAGGATGTAAGAATCTGCATGATATCAGCACCAAGGCAAATACCACATGGCACTCAACCACAATCAATAAAACTTTCAAATTCAGAGAACACTTAACATGCAACTCCACAGGGGTCATATACCTCATCAAATGCCCATGCAATATGGAATATGTAGGTAGGACCATAAGAACACTAGGCACCAGACTGTACGAGCATGTGAGGAACATAAAAAGAGGTTATGAGCAACATAGTGTATCCGCACATTTTAAAGACAAACACAATTGTGACCCAAGAGGACTGCAGTTTACAGCAATTGAGGCCCCTAAAAGGAATTGGAGGGGGGGCGATTTTGCAGCCACTCTGGACAAAAGAGAGATGTTCTGGATTTACCAGCTTAAGACACTCAAGCCCAGAGGTCTTAATATAGAATTCAACCTAGGAGCACTATCCAAATAATATCCTTAACTATATGCATGAGCAACAATAGTAGACACACATACCGACACGACATGTGTCCACCTTACTACCCCAGGGCACCAACACCATTTTCGTTGAGATGGGTTATCCCCTTTCTTTTCTCCCTTACACACCCCTCATGTGTGTGTACAACAACCCTATCCCTATTCAATCACTGCTTCTCATGTCGTCATGGAGATGCAGTCGACACTACTCATGTCAACCACCCATTTAAAATAAACATTAATGGAGATATCGACATGCACCATCACATGGAGCAACTTAAAAGCAGCATCACACAAACCCTGCAAACGTATGTGACTCTTTTCTCTTCTGAAGAAATCATGTAATATCGGCACAGACACAGAGCTGATGATTGACAACCACACAGACCAATAGACACCCTCCTACAAGGGGCGTGTCTAAGGAACACCCTTTATAGAGCGATGCTCATACCCAGCACAGACATCCTTGAAAAAGACCCCAGCGGGGTTGAAACGCGTTGGACGACACCTGCACACCTTCAAGACCTTTCCAGCAGTCTCCTCCCCACCGGGAGTGCAGCCCGTGTCACTCCAGGAGTTGGAAGCACCCGGTAAACGCACGCCAGCGGGACCCGGAAGTGCCTCTATTCCTGTGGAAGCGACACGGTTTTCTACACTGGTGATCTGCACGGCTGTGCAGACACCAGCAGGATTAAGTCCGTCTACAGCGAAGCGGCGTGGGACGGAATTACTGAAGATTCCAGCGGGCACCAGGTAAGTGTTAGGTGCACCGCCAGGGATTCCCCGAGCGACACCTGGCAAACTTACACTGACCTACTGCGAGAGACTTTCTGTTACCATCCAGGACCTGCACAGCGGTCACCGCTAGAAGGACTCATCCTCCAATTTCCATTCCCCCCAGAACACACGGACTGCGTTCACCTCAGGAGGTGAAGCAGGGTGTGCTCTGTTTTCCTATCCCATCGATCTGGACTCAGGCTAGTGTTAGCCAGCACCCGCCCTCCTGCACCCCTGCAGAGAGCCCCATTTTCCACATTCCCATCCCCCATCCCCCCCTCCACCCGCACCCCATATGGTGTATTTACACCCATTTATATTGAATAAAATATTAATTTTATCACATTTATTGGTTACATCATCATTGCTGCTTATCCAGCCTTACAGATACTACATCACTCCTATTTTCAGTTTAAAGCCAGAGCGCTAGTCACCCCCGTATCTCTAACATTGCTTCCAACTCAATCAGACCCCAAGTACTTCTGAATAAGATACAAATAGGCTGACACTCTAGATTCTGTGCCAGGTGAGTCCAGTGCTCTCATCCAGGGAAATATGCCAAGCCGCACCCTTCCAATATTACTTTACATGGAATTGTAACTGAAAATGTTATTGTGCCGGTCACCTCCCCGACATAACTGTGGTATCGCCAGGTTACTTGTTCCCATTGTTTGTGTGAATGTTACAGCCATGCTATTGTTATAATGTATGTGTTATTTACTGCAGATGTCTGTGCTTCATAAATAACTAACAATCCTAGTAATAGTCTTGCAATGCAATTAAGAAAAAAAAGACATGGATCATACTTGTCATCTTCTACATAATTAATTAAGTCGGGTTTGGAGCATTCTCAAGCGTATAAAAATCAAATTAAGTGCAACTTTAGCCTACGGACATTAACCACAATCAATGCCAGTAAGATGTTCAAGAGTATAATGTGCAGCAAGCATCCAGTAGTGCAGAACCTTTGTGTACCAGCACTGTACTCAGGTGTGGTATGTTAACCCTAACCGTCCTGGTGGAGCCTAACTAGGGACGGCCAATGGGGAGTTATCCATCGATTGTTACCATTGATGGATAACCTAGATAGCGTGAAAACATCTGCAAGGGAATCATCGATTGCTTCACCCACTGCTGGCCACTCCTGCTTCAGTGTGAAATAAGTTGCGAGCCAATAAGAGCTTTGGAGCGGGGCTTCATCGGTGTCAGGGGAGGGGATAGGCTGTGTCCTGACACTTTGGAGAACAAAATAAAATATACTGGTATTATCAATGGTGGGAAACCATCTTGTTCTCCCCCATCGATGATTACAGTAGTTACCATTGGTCATAGACCATCTAGGATTTCAAATCAATGATGGTGGATGAGCATAACCCTAGCCATTTAGATGTCAACATGTGCCTTTCAAAAGTGTTGAACCATACCGACATTCTAGTGTCAATGCTATGAATGTTAAAATGGTTATTGTCGACCATTTGACCTGTGTTCAGTCCAACCATCAGGTTTGTTTTACCTTGTAAAGCAGGGCTGGGCAATTGCGGCCCTCCAGATGTTGATGAACTACACATCCCAGGATGCTTTGCATTAGTTTTGCTATGTGGCCATGCTGAAACTGATGCAAGGCATGCTGGGATGTGTAGTTCATCAACATCTGGAGGGCCGCAATTGCCCAGCCCTGTTGTAAAGGGTTGCCACTTTAAAGATATGGACAGTCTCACAATGCAGTCCTGCACTTCTGGCTTATCGCACCCTATTACATTTACCCCAATGCATCACACTGCTGTCCCCCTTACAGCACTGTGCACAGTGATGTAAAATATCAGCCACACTGCTGTTCCTTTACAGCACTGTCTGTACTGTTATTCAAAGTATCAGCCACACTACTGCACGGTTTTAAACAGGTTAATTGATAAGAAAGGTGTTTCACCACAGGTGAGGGCAATCAGAAATGAAGAGGGAAGTCCAGAAACAGAGCATTCTGTTCCTCTTGGAGAGGGTTGTGTTGGGAGGATTCAGTATTAATTCCCGGCGGTCGGGATCCCGGCGTTCAGAATCCCGACGCCGGAATCCCGACAGCCGAAATGCCGACAAGGGGGGGACGTGGATCGCCCCCCCTTACGGGCTCGCTGCGCTCGCCACGCAGCGGGCCCGGTGCCTCGCTACGCTCGGCACACTAATTTATTCTCCCTCCAGGGGTGTCGTGGACACTCCAGGAGGGAGAATGTGTCGGCATTTCGGCGGTCGGGATTCCGGCGTCGGGATTCTGAACGCCGGGATCCCGACCGCCGGGATATTAACTGCATCCCGTGTTGGGAGGTATGCAGTGGTACAAAGTATGAGCCACACTGCTGCCCCCATACACAGTGGTACAAAGTATGAGCCACACTGCTGGCCTCATACACAGTGGTACAAAGTATCAGCCACACTGCTGCCCCCATACACAGTGGTACAAAGTATGAGCCACACTGCTGGCCCCATACACAGTGGTACAAAGTATGAGCCACACTGCTGGCCTCATACACAGTGGTACAAAGTATGAGCCACACTGCTGGCCTCATACACAGTGGTACAAAGTATGAGCCACACTGCTGGCCTCATACACAGTGGTACAAAGTATGAGCCACACTGCTGCCCCCATACACAGTGGTACAAAGTATCAGCCACACTGCTGGCCTCATACACAGTGGTACAAAGTATGAGCCACACTGCTGGCCTCATACACAGTGGTACAAAGTATGAGCCACACTGCTGGCCTCATACACAGTGGTACAAAGTATGAGCCACACTGCTGCCCCCTTACACAGTGGTACAAAGTATGAGCCACACTGCTGCCCCCTTACACAGTGATACAAAGTGTCAGCCACACTGCTGCCCCCATACACAGTGATACAAAGTATCAGCCACACTGCTGCCCCCATACACAGTGGTACAAAGTATCAGCCACACTGCTGCCCCCATACACAGTGGTACAAAGTATCATCCACACTGCTGCCCCCATACACAGTGGTACAAAGTATCAGCCACACTGCTGCCCCCTTACACAGTGATACAAAGTATCAGCCACACTGCTGCCCCCATACACAGTGGTACAAAGTATCAGCCACACTGCTGCCCCCATACACAGTGGTACAAAGTATCAGCCACACTGCTGCCCCCATACACAGTGGTACAAAGTATCAGCCACACTGCTGCCCCCATACACAGTGGTACAAAGTATCAGCCACACTGCTGCCCCCATACACAGTGGTACAAAGTATCAGCCACACTGCTGCCCCCATACACAGTGGTACAAAGTATCAGCCACACTGCTGCCCCCATACACAGTGGTACAAAGTATCAGCCACACTGCTGCCCCCATACACAGTGATACAAAGTATCAGCCACACTGCTGCCCCCATACACAGTGATACAAAGTATCAGCCACACTGCTGCCCCCTTACACAGTGATACAAAGTATCAGCCACACTGCTGCCCCCTTACACAGTGATACAAAGTATCAGCCACACTGCTGCCCCCATACACAGTGGTACAAAGTATCAGCCACACTGCTGCCCCCTAACACAGTGGTACAAAGTATCAGCCACACTGCTGCCCCCTAACACAGTGGTACAAAGTATCAGCCACACTGCTGCCCCCTTACACAGTGATACAAAGTATCAGCCACACTGCTGCCCCCTTACACAGTGATACAAAGTATCAGCCACACTGCTGCCCCCATACACAGTGATACAAAGTATCAGCCACACTGCTTACACACACGTCCAGGATGTGCAGCAGAACCTCTGATACAATGAGAACACAACAAGCTGGTGACACTGAGAGGACACAGAAGAACTGCTACTTACCTCCCACTCCTCCAGCCAGAATGAGGACTGTGCTGCCTTAACACAGGCCCTCACCATCTGCCAGTGCAATGGGTGGGTAACAGTCCAGGGAAACCTCCCCTCCTGGACACTTAGCACTATACAGAGACATCACTACCAGGGACCTGTATGTTAGCATCTCATCACTTCCTCCAGGGGAAGAGTTGCATGTCAATAATAATGATATAAAGTAGTGACCACCCCCTCTCCTGAGTGCAGTGGTACAGTCCGGGGGAGCTGTCTGCCGGCTGCCTTGTATAGTCAGTCCTGCTGAATTAACTCATGCATTACTACTCTCAGCAGGAGGTGGGAAGCGGTCATTGTGGGGGTCAGTCAGTAGTTGCAGATGTTGAGTTAACCCTTTCACCGTGGCCGCCCATGCAAAGTCAGCAGCTATTGCAATCATTTTGTGGAATTGACAAATATTCCTAAATTTCAGGTTTTGGGAAAATTGTCCCTGAAAATTGTTGTCCCTATTTTTTAATACTGTCCAGTAGGCTAGCTAGTACAATAAAGTTTCTTATTAATGTAGCCTTTACCATGTATTCTTATTATTCCTAACTGGTTTTGTTGTTACAGGTTGAGTATCCGGTATCTGGACATCCCTTATCCGAATTATTCCAAAAACCGTGGTTTTTGGAATCATTCGAATTTATTTTATTTTTTTTAACCCCTAACCCTCTTTTCATACTTACCAAGTCCCCGGGCGTCCACAGCAGGCCTCCGGCATCTTCTCCAGGGTCTCCAGCGATCCCAGGAATGCATTGCGCGAGTGTGCGCGCGCGCCGGTGACGTCACCGGTGCGCAGGCACACTTGCGCAATGCATTCCTGGGACCGCTGGAGACCAGGAGAAGATGCCGGAGGCCTGCTGTGGACGCCCGGGGACTGCGCGGACGCCGAGGGACGCCCGGGGACCATCAGGGGACAGGTAAGTATGGCTGCAAAAAAAATATTCAAAAAACCGGAAAATTCCCCTATCCGAAATGCTCGCGGTCCCGAGCATTTCGGATAGGGGATACTCAACCTGTATTTATTTACTTAAGAAAAACGTTTGATGTTGCACAAAGTTTGTTAGTAATACCCCTTTTACACCAAAGCGCCGGGTCGCACCCGGGCTTTTGGACCCAGCTTCAAGCCCGGTGCTTGGTCCCTTTTACACTGGCGCCCCCCCCACTCCCGGTGCAGGCGGTTCCTGAGCCACCGCTTGGTGATGACGGTGGTGTAGCTCACAGACAAGGTCCATAGTCAGTAGGTAACTACCCTCCCAGAATGGCCGGGAGTCTCCCGAAAATTGTGTCCCCCTCCCGGGCCCCCAGAAAGGTTGGCAGACCTTCCGGGATACCAGCGTCCTCCTCCCCCGCAGCAGCGTTAACTTCCCACGATTTGTGGCTTTTCGGGGGCGGGACTAAAGATGCAAATCGTGTCATATAAGGCAAGATGTATCAAGCTTCAAAAAGTGATAAAGTGGAGAGTGATTAAACAACCAGCCAATCAGCTCCTACCTGTCATCTTTGAAACCCAGCCTTTAACATGGCAGGTACTGTAGGAGCTGATTGGCTGGCTGTTTATCACTCTCCACTTTATCACTTTTTGAAGCTTGATACATCTGGCTCTGATGTTTACATCAGGCCCCGCCCCCTGAACTGCTGCTGACAGTCTCCTCTCCGGGCTTCTCCAGGGGAGGAGACTTAAAAGTAGGCAACCCTGAATATCACAGCATGCATATGGTCCCGTGGTGCGGTTCTGCGCATGCGTAAGGGGGGATTATACACATGTGCAGGGCCGCTGTGCGAACGCCTTTGGCGACTATTACAGTGGCCCGATGCCTGTCTCATGACATCTGTGCCTGCACCCTCTTCGGCGGCCTCCAACGAAAATAAAGGTCAGTTTAGACTGACTTTTATTTCAGAAGGGGAGAAAAATCATTCGATGGTCACCGACCATCGAATGATTTCTCTCCCCTTCGGCCGCTTGCGATGTGTTCTTGCATGCTGCCGGGGAGATGCGAGTAGCGATGTCATAATGGATATAGGGGATACGGTCGTATTGTCGACCCGACTTAGGTTGACAGTCATTAGGTCGACACCGTTGGGTCAACAGGCAACAAGGTCGACAGGGTTCTAGGTCGACATGGATGAAGGTCGCATCTGATGGCTGCCCATTCATTTGTATTTTGCTCTTGGCGTGCCTCCCACATTTAATAAATGGCACATCAAGTGCCAAATCGTATGTGAGCCTTCCTGGTGAGTCCGGTCCTACTTGTCCTAAGCACTGGTGTATGGGGGCCTTAAGGCGGGCGCTCATCTATATTCGGGTGTGGATCGTATTGTCGACCAGACTTAGGTCAACAGTCATTAGGTCAACACCGTTGGGTCAACAGGCAACAAGGTCGACAGGGTTCTAGGTCGACATGGATGAAGGTCGACAGGTGTCTGGGTCGACATGGGACAAGGTCGACATTGTTTTAGGTCGACAAATGTGTTAGGTCGACATGGGATAGGTCGACATGTCGACATGGGTTTTTTCACTGTTTTTTTGAGCCGACATGTGCTGACAGCCGGTATTTCATGCCCTACCATCTCCACTAGAGCGTGGTGGGAGAATAAAATAGTGTGCCGAGCGCAACGAGGGGCTGCGGTTGACTTCCAACGGTGTCCATGTCGACTGTGTCAACATGTGGGTCCAAAAACCGGAAAAGGCTCACATACGATTTGGCACTTGATGTGCCATTTATTAAATGTGGGAGGCACGCCAAGAGCAAAATACAAATGAATGGGCAGCCATCAGATGCGATACATCCCGCGATGTGCCGCTGACGGGTTCACATAAGATTTGTTATCTTATGTGCAGCACATATGATCTCCGGCTCCGGTATGATGCTCACGGGACTGCGCATCGGATTGGATGTCATAAACATGATTTTGGCCGATTTCACAAAATTTTTCTACCCAATCCACCGAAACCGGGTGAAATTGGGCCCAAATCTCTAAAGGTGCATACACACGGTTAGATCTGGCATTCGATGTAACATGTGCAGAGAACGTTATATTTGGGGGAGTTATATTGTTTCTGTGCAGGGTAAATACTGTCTGCTTTATTTCTACACTGCAATTTAGATTTCAGTTTGATTACACCTCCCCCAAATCTAAAGGTCCATGCACACTGGGCGACTATGCCCAGCGTGTATGGACAGCGATGATCGCCATCATCGCTGCGGGGAAAGCCGCTCAGTGCATACACACTGAGTGACTTTTCCCCTGCCCGGCACCGACAGAGGGGGGGAGGACGGCGTTGCATAGCGGAGCGCTATGCAAAGCCATTCTGAAAGCCGTTCATCTGCTGGTATAACTAGCAGATGAGCGGCTTTCCTGGCAATGATGTGGGAGCGCGCAGCAGCGCTCACCGCTCATCGCCGGACCAGACACACTGGGCGGCTTTGAGCTGAAAGCTGCTCAAACATGCTATTTTGAGCAGCTTTCAGCTCAAAGTCGCCCAGTATGTATGGGCCTTAATCATACCTCCCAACTTCTGACCTGTAGAAATAGGGACAGAGCGCCCGAAAAGGGGGCGGGGTGTATGCAAATGAGGTCACGGCTTATGTTAATTAGCCGCGACCTCATTTCCATACGAGAATAGACGCTGTGCGCATGCGCACAGCGTCTATTTTACTAGATTGGGGGGTCTCCCAACTGCTACCCCCCGCAGCGGGACAATGCCTGCCGCGGGTGGGACAGCGGGACAGGACCCGAAAATCGGGACTGTAATCGTGACAGTTGGGAGGTATGTTTAATGCTGCTTTCACACCGCAAAAACGGCATGGACCCGGTGTTTTTAAACGTTTCTAAAAATGGGCCAGACAGCTAAAACCCCTTTCACACCGCATGTCTTTAAACAGTATTTCAATGCCATTTTTGTCCCTTCACAACATTGAACCCGTTTAAACCCATAGGAAACAGTGGAAGAAAAAAAAAAAGGGTCTGAAACAGGTAGGACCCTGCTTTACTGTATTAGCGTTTAGAAATACCAGTTTTATAGCACCGATAAATTCACTCTGCACCTTTCAGAATGCACAAATTACTGTTTTGAAACGGTAAAAAAACTGCAAAATAACGGGTAAAAAGTGCGGTCTGAAAGGGGCATAACTCTCTCTGCACATGTCACATCTGCCCCACCTGCAGTGCAGCTTGGTTTTGTCCATGAGAGAAAAATTTAGCTTTGTGATCCATGCTGAATTGGGTATGGGTCATTAGGTCGAAAGTCAAATAGGTCTACCACTATTGGTCAAAAGGTAATAGGTCGACACATAAAAAAGGTCAACATGCTTTAGGTCGATGTGAAAATGATTGACACATGAAAAGGTTGACACAAGTTTTCATGTTTTTTGTTTCTGTGTCGACATGGACACCGTATTAGCATACCGCGTCCCCTTGCATGGCTTGCGGCACACTTATAATCTAACTCTATGACATTTATAATCTAACTCTATCACACTTATAATCTAACTGACATTTATAATCTAACTCTATCACACTTATAATCTAACTCTATGCCCACTGGGATGATGAAGTCTGAAGAAGTCGGTTTAAAAATAAGAAATCATGAAAAACTCATGTTTTTTCCATGTCGACCATTTACGTCTGCTTAGAGCATGTCAACCATTTTCATGTGTCGACATATTGTGTTGACATACGGTGGCCTGTCAACCTAGACACTATTAACCTAGTGACCACATAGCGCTGAATTAGACTGAATTGGACATGTTGAGTCAATATGTGCCGACGGGCGGAATTTCATAACCTACCATCCACTACGGCGTGGTGGGAGAATACAATAGTGTGTCTGAAGCATGGTGGCCGCATCAAGCCCAGCGAGGACGCAGTACACTTAGACGGTGTCATGTCAACTATGTCGACATTCGGGACAAAAAAATCTTTTGTCAACCTTTTAACTGTCGACCTTCCCACCTAATGCTTGTGTCAACCTCCCAACCCTGTCCACCTTAGCCATGTCGACCTATTTCAGGTGTTGACACAAGCCCTTATCTGTAACGACCCTATGACCCATACCCATTATATACAATATGGCTCGGAAGGGCCACAATGAACGACATCATTTAAAATACCACTTGGGTACGAAGGGAATATAAGGGCAGTGCGGGGGTAGGAGGGTGATTACATTTAATCACCACACTTTTTTATATGTTTTATTGCCTGCAATTCCCAATACAGCCCTGTGAAGCAGAGGTCCCAAGTTGGTAACGTGTGAATAACAACATCCTGAGAACAGTCAGTGACCAGCTGAGGAGTTCTGAGTAATTAGCAGTTATGCAGCACATGTGTTACCAGAGGACACCTCCCAAATGCTTTCACACACAGACGGGGGAGGAGAATATCTGACAGTGAACATTGCTTGGTTCTGGATATGTGTCTTATATATGCTCTTGGGGTAACCTGGGGTAGTTCCTTTGTGAACCCCCAATAATAAGCTTGGGGGTCTACCACTCCCACACAGCAGAAGTTTCCTGCTTCTCATGGATCCTGCTGCATACCAACACACCGACCAATCCCAGCTGGCTTTTCACAGTGGGGCTGAAAATGAAAGCAAGCTTGCTATTGGAGTTTCACATCTACTTCAGACAATTGCCAGTGAGCGGGCAGGATAACTACTTTCATTCTCCTGGGGAGTACTGCTGTGTGCCTGGCTCTCAGGATTACACTGGTGCAGCAAGGCCAGCAGACTAGCCGGGCGCAGAGAGAGGACAGCTACGCTGCACGACAGAAAGTATATTCAGCCCAGTTCCCTGCTGCTTATAAGAATGGCTTCTGCTGAACTGAAGGAGGAGCTGAACTGTTCCATCTGCCTGAGCATTTACACAGATCCTGCTGTCCTGAGCTGCGGACACAACTTCTGCCGCCTCTGCATCAGCCGGGTCCTGGATAGCCAAGAGGAAGCTAATGTTTACACCTGTCCCGAATGCAGAGCGGAATTCCCGGAGAGACCAGCACTGCAGAAGAACATGAAGCTGTGTAACATTGTGGAGTGCTTCCTGTCTTCTCGGCCAGTGCAAGAGCAAGCCGGGATCTTCTGTACCTACTGTGTGCACTGCCCCGTTCCCGCTGTGAAGACCTGTTTGCAGTGCGAGACGTCCCTATGCGAGGTCCACCTGCAGGCGCACAGCAAGCTGGTGGAACACACTTTAACCGAGCCGGCGACCTCTTTGGAAAACCGAAAGTGCACCGTCCACAAGAAACTCCTGGAGTATTACTGTCCCGAGGACGCTACGTGCATCTGCGTGTCCTGCTGCGCCTTCGGAGAGCATCGGGGACACCAGGTGGCGCTACTCTATGAGGCCTCAAAGAAAAAGAAGGACAAGCTGAGGCTGGTCATGGAGAAACTGACTTCCAAAAGAGAGGAGACTGAGAAAAGGACGCAAAGTCTACGGGAACACCGGCAAAAAGTCGAGGAAAAGGCAGCCGGTATAACCGAGAGAGTCAGCCTCCTGTTCAAAGAGATTCGGGAACACCTGGAGGTCCTGGAGAAGAGAGTCCTGAGTGAGATCACCGGCCAGGAGGAGCAGGTATCTATTCACGTGTCCGATCTCATCCAACAGCTGGAGATGGAGAAGGAGGAGCTCTCCAAGAAGATGCGCCACATTGAGGAACTGTGCAACATCACGGACCCGCTGACCGTCTTGCGAGGGCGGGAGTCTGAACCCACCGTCTGTTGCGATGCTGAGGAGGAAGATCCCAAGGACAGGAAGAAAGACGTGAAAACCGTCCAGGCCGTATGCGATTTGGATGAGGGTCTCATCTCTGTGATTTTACACACAGGCTTAACGGACATTGTAACGAGCCTAAAGTCAAAACGGGGGTTCCACATGCAGGTGGCCTCGGATATACTTCTTGACGTTAACACGGCGGGGGACTATGTGGCTGTCTCGCGGGATTTTAAAATGGCGTCTTGGTCGGAAACCAAGCAGTGTCGGCCTAAGACGCCCGAAAGGTTTGTGAATTATCACATCTTGAGCACAAAAATTTTCACTTCTGGACAGAATTACTGGGAAGTGGAGGCCAGTGAACTGGGCTACTGGATGGTGGGGCTGGCATATCCCAGTATAGAGAGGAAGGGAGATCGGGCTGTGACAGGGTATAATAAGAAGTCCTGGTGCCTCCGTATGTCGGATAAAACACACTCAGCCATACATGACTCCAAAATTAACCCCTTGTACCCTGACATTTCTGTGCAAAGATTAGGGATATACTTGGACTACGAGGCAGGACGACTGTCCTTTTATCAGATCTGCGGGTCAATTAGACACTTGCACACCTTCATCACTCACTTCACAGAACCTCTCCATGCTGCGTTCTGTGTGTATAATAATTCCTGGGTCCGGATCAGGAGCTAAGACCTCTACTATGTAGTGACTGATACAAGGCCAGATGCACTAAGCTTCAAAAGTGATAAACAGCCAGCCAATCAGCTCCTACCTGACATGTTATAGACTGTGTTTGAAAAATGTCAGGCAGGAGCTGATTGGTTGGGGTTTATCACTCTACATTTTATCATTTTTGAAGCTTAGTGTATCTGGCTCACAATCAATAACCCTTTACTTTGAAACATGCAGTATTTGTTAGAGACCCAGATGTATCTAACGGAGCATACATTGGGGTAGATGTATGGAGAAGTGAGCCAGAGGAGAACCAACCAATCAGCACTGAAGTAATATCTATAAATAATTTGCATAGTATAAGATTATACAGAGCAGCTGATTGGTTGCCATGGACCACTTCTCCTCTGGCTCACTTCTCCCTTATAACTGCTTCATATATCTACATATGTTATTAAAAAGTCATTACCTCTGTTGCTTTCATCCCTGATATTTATAAGTTGCAGATGTTTTAAGTATTTTATAGCCCACTGCCTTTTTAGGAACAGTGTTACTCCCAAACATGGGGATGGTCAGGGATCCAAGCCTATGATGGTCATGAGAATACAGCGAATCAGCTCTCTAGAATCCAGTGACATCATGTTTGGCTCCCTAACTAAATTATGTCACTACAGTAGTTCCTTGTTAATTAATAAATTTAATTTTAAAGAGTATTGATTCATAGTTGTAAATGCAATAGAATATTTTGGCACTGTATATATAAATAATTGTTAATAAATAAATTGATTCATCCTACAAAATGTCTGACCACAGTATGCTTCTACAAAGTAAATATCACCACAAATACATTTTCTTATTTAGTGCATAATCGCTTTGTGTACAGTACAGTATATTGCAGAAAACCTTACTATTGCAATTATCTACTGTGTATAGTGTTCATTCTAGCACCCGCCATCTTTGAAAACCCATGCAGTTCCTCTTTTCTGCCTAGGGTGTCGCTGTCTGCTGTGGTGTTTCTAGCACAGGTCTGGTTTGCATATCAGTCCTGATATACAGACCACACTGTGCTAGAAGCACCACAGCAGACACATACCCTCCAACATGTCCCATTCCATTAGGTACAAGATGCTCTGTTCCTGGACTTCCCTGCCAGTGGCAGTTACAAAGGTGGGGCTCCAGCACAGTCCAAAATTCAAAGGGGGGGGGGGGTCACATCAACTGTCAGTGAGTCCAGGGCAGTTATGTTTGGAGTGGCAGTAGGTGTGGCTCCTCTTTTTGAATGTTGGACTGTGCTGCAGGCTCACATCTGTAACTGCCACTGGCAGGGAAGTCCAGAAACAGAGCATTTTGTACCTAATGGAATGGGTCATGTTGGAGGGTATACAGACAGCGACACCCCAGGCAGGGAAGAGGAACTGCATAGGTTTTCAAAGATGGCGGGTGCTACAATGAAAACTATGTAACACAGGAGCCCATTTATCAAGCAATATTTGCGGCTAAAGCCCCGAAAACACACGTTTTCGGGGGTTAACTGCAAATATAAAGTTTCACCTAAATGTATTAAAGGGGACCACAGCAGGAATCTCCGATCCCTGCTGCGACTTCCCCCCCCCCCCCCCCCCTGCAGCGCCGCCGGCCGCATCCCCCATAGGTTTCTGGAAGCTGCCCGATGTATCAACATCGGGCAGCCCTGGGCTATCGCCATTCTAATGTGGCGATAGCCCGTTGTAGCCTATGGCTACATATCACACTGCCCGAGCGGCAATGCGGTCAGGGGGGTCAGCGCATAACCGTGCATGCGCAGACCCCCCGGCTTCCGGGTCAGGGCTTCGCAGGGACTGTCCCTGTGCCTTTGCAGATAATACATTTGGGCAAAATGATCGCATTTTACAATGCAATCCTGGGCGGTAATATTCCGCCCAGATCGCATTGGAAATGCGATCATTGATAAGTGTGCCCCATATACTTCACAACTATTGTTCTCAATCCATTGTGAAGCGTGACCTGCAGTGGAGGAGCCCCGGGCTAAGGGGGCGTGGCACCATGTGATGGGGCGTGACCACAATATGCTTGTCTCCCTGTGTTGTGTTACCTGAAAATCCTTTTAGCTTCCAGGGTCGAAACTGGCACCAACCCAGATAACATGAGTCACACCGCTCACAACCCAGACCATGGTCAGGCTAAAAATACACACACAGCCAGATAACCAGCGCTTTGAGATGATGTCATCACCAAACTCCTGGTAGATTAGGCAGACTGCACGCTGGTGCAGTCTGAAAGGTGTCTACCTAGCAATATACCGGGTGCAGCCTGTGGGTATCCGGTCCCTGGGTGGACAATGTCTAAGTTGACAGTCACTAGGTCAATCACTAATGGTCGACAGTGATTAAGTCGACACCGGAAAATGGTCTATATACCATAGGTTGGTATTGACACTGGAAACGTCAACACGAGTTTTTCACGTTTTCTGTAGACCAATTTGGTTCATACATTACTATCGAAGGGGGCATAGAGAGAGTACAATAGTGTGCCGAGTGCAGCGAGGCACCGTGCCCGAAGTATGGCGAGTGGATGCGGTACAATTATGTCGACAAAGGCATCAAAATCTTGAAAATCTTGTGTCAACCTTAAGCTTGTCAACCTTCTGTCAATGTCGACCTTTCTATTGTTGACCTACTTGCGTCGACCTTATGACCCTGTTGTCCTTATGCATGTTAACCTACTTCAGGTGTCAACCTATGGCCTTTCGGCCTTCAGTGGTCGACGGAATGCGTGTCGAGCTAACTATGCAATTACAGTCCAGGAAATCCATGTTTAAGCACAGGTGGCTTAATTAGTACTTCAGTCAGATTGATTCAACCACCTGGACTGGATGGATATTCATAAAACCTGTAGTGGCGTATAAATCAGCTATATGACAATAAGCCCCGGAGGTTATGCAGGGATGTAGAAAGTCAGGACTATCCCTTCCTTTTAGTAATGATACTGTTTTCTGGGCCTGGTTCACATCCCTTCGCTCCTGGGCGATTTCCAGTGATGTGTGAGCGCTTCACTGCAAGCACATCGCGGGACAGCCTTGCTCTGTGCTGGGAGCCCCTCACAGCCTAACGCTGCCAGTTATAGGTTAGAGATTCCTTGCTAAACTACAGCGGCGTCTGCATCAGGCCCTCAGTCCATTTACGTAAAGGATTTTTTTATATATGCTAAGTGAACCGTGGTCTTTAAGACATCCTTACCTAGGGTCTGACACTTATGCAGTCATTTCAGGTCCCTGGAAGACTTTCCTGCCCCCTCACTACTGCTGACATGGTGTTGTGCTGTATAAACAGCTGCTTGTGCACATAGAACACCAGGGGGGTGTGGTATGGTGCTCCGACAGGGGGGGATCCTGACGGTCAGTATCCTGACCAGGGGGGCAAGCACAAAGTAGACCCTTGCGGGCTCACCATGCTGCGGGCTCGGTGGCTCACTACGCTCGCCACAGGTTCGTGGGCCCCCACAAGGGAGAATAGCCCCTGTGAGTCGGGATCCCCCGTCGGAGCACCGGCAGTCGGGATACCGGGGACCCTCCGGATCCCATGAACACCAGACCACAGGGAACTCCTATTCTGTTCATCCCAAAATTTAATTTTGATTTCATGTGGATGGAATTTGTTCTTTAAAAGCTGACACAACAAAATAGATTGAATAAAATGAAAATCCCCAAAGAAAGAAATGCTATATGCAAACATTGCAGAGCTCCTTATGACTGCATGAAGGTCAAGCAGAGCCTGCAGCATTGCTCACTGAGGCCATACGGTGCCTGCAGCACTGCTCACTGAGTCCATAAGGTGCCTGCAGCACTGCTCACTGAGGCCATACGGTGCCTGCAGCACTGCTCACTGAGGCCATAAGGTGCCTGCAGCACTGCACACTGAACTTACAGTACATTATGCCTGCAGCGCTGCCCAGAGAGGTCACGCAGAGCCTGTAGCACAACTCATTGAAGTCACATGGCAGGTCCAATAAGCCATATAACACCTGTAGCAGAATGCAGGGAGGTCATATAGCAACTATAGCAGAATGTAGGGAGGCCATATAACACCTGTAGCAGAATGCAGGGAGGTCATATAGCAACTATAGCAGAATGTAGGGAGGCCATATAACACCTGTAGCAGAATGTAGGGAGGCCATATAACACCTGTAGCAGAATGCAGGGAGGTCATCTAGCAGTTGTTCTTACATTACGTTTGTGCCTTGCTTTGTACATGCTTGTTTTAGCACGTTACTGAGGTGAAGGGTAATGTGTAGGGCCCTAGAAGATCAGCAGGAATAGTATCTCACCTCCATGGAGTACGAGCTTGCGGCTTTACCTACCCCCTTGGCAATCCCAAAAGAATGCAGTCACAGGCCTGTGGATGCTGGTGATTGGCTGCTGTATGGGGCTGAGAAACCTGACGCCTGGGTTTGGGAAAGAATTGCATGCCTGGAATTCATAACGCTGCGTTTAATAGGCATCAAAAGACTATTAATGCCCAATGTTATTCTGAAACGCTTTACACTTATCAGTATTTTATGAAGTGCCTGTGAAAGAGATTATTATTTTATTATTACATTTTATTTATAAGGTGCCACAAGTGGTACGTAGCGCCATACATATAGGCGAAATCGCACCAGGACTGATGTTTTGCGTATGCGCAGCAGCATTTCTGTGCATGCGCTGGGAGTGTGCGAACTCGGTGCAAAATCTGTTTGATGAGTGCATGCTCCTGTAGAGCCTTTTCAACCCCCACTATCCACGGCAGCCCGAAGCGTGGTGAGCGGACGCGTTACGTGTCCTCACGACCTTTTCATACCGCCACTATCCACGTCAGCATGGAGTTGATGTTATATAGTGTGGCGAGGTGACACGGATGACCTTACATGTAACCCGCTGTGCTCGCCACGTTTCGGGCTCGGTGGCTCGCCCCACTATATAACATTAACTCCACGCCGAAGGTTGGGTGGATGCGTAATGTGTCCCCTCGCGGGGCGCGCTGCGCTTGCCACGCTTTGGGCTGCTGTGGATAGTGGGGGTTTAAAAAGGCAGGTGTGTCTCATTGCTGGAGCGTCTGAGACGCTCCTGCGTGTCAAACAGATGGAGCGCCTCTCCGCTGGCACCAGAGAGGGGGTCATGCTGGCGCCGGCGGTGTGAGAGGCGCTGAGTAGGCTTGCCAGGGACAGAGATGCAGTTCCCGGCAACAGTACGGTAGTTACTTGTGTAGTTTCATGGCGCAGCCTAGGCTGATAACGTAGCTTAGGCTGCCACCGTGAAAGTACACAAGTAAGGCAGCCGTTGGGCTACGCTGATAACGTAGCTTAGGCTGCCACTGTGAAATGACACAAGTAAGGCAGCCGTTGGGCTATGCTAATAGCGTAGCTTCAAACGTATCGTAAGCTGCCGCCGTGAAACTACACAAGTACCAAAAATAATGCCTGGGCCCCAAAATGGAGCACTTATGGAACCAGAACTGCCAGAGTCCCTTGGAGTAAATTACTGGATAACCAGGAACAGAGAATGATGCGGAAGCGACCACCCAGCCAGGTGCCGTCGGGTGGAAGTGCCTGAGCATCTCTGATTGCCGAGCAGGGGAAAGACGCCACTGACAGCGGCTAATAAGCGGTAGGGAAGAGCACAGGTAACAGCGCAACAATCGGCGGTCCCAGCGCTTGGAGATGATGTCATCTCCAAGTGCCACCGCAGTGTAAATGGTGCAAATCCTGGATCTGACCTGGCTTGGAACAGGTTTCCAAATACCGGGTCGGATCCGGGATTTGGGTGTAAAAGAGCTGTAACTGAAGACTGAGAGGCGAGGGCTGTGAGAACATGAGGGAAAGGGGCCCTGCTTCAAGGAGATTACAATCTAGAGGAAGGGGGAGACAGACAGGTGAAATGAGGTGCAGGCAAGGAGGCTTCAAGGTAAGCCGTGAGCATGGCAGGGATGTCCCGAACATAAAGCAGTAGGTAGAGAGAGCAGCCTCGGTTCTAGGTTATGCAGGAGGGTACGCTTTGGTGGACAGGTGGATTTTACGTGACCGTTTGAAGCATTGCAAGGTTGGGGAAAGTCTGCAAAACCAGAATAAGGGGGAGATTTATTAAACCTTCTAAAGATGACAGCTGAGGTGTTGACTTCAGATTCTACTGTAGCTTTCATGTATATAGTATACCACTCTACTAAATAGCTACCATCTGGTTGCTATGTACACGTCCACTTGTTTTCTGCTGTAGAATGTAATATGGCCCAAGTTAGCGGAGATTCTGGATTTTGGCCAACAAGGCAAATCCAGGTTGGTTTTTCCTTGTACTGTAAATGATTGCTGCTTTAAAAATATGGCCAATCTTGGACCCTATTCCATTTCTCCGCTGGTCGCTCTCCCCTGTACTTGCACACGCTGAATAGTAATCTGTACATGTTGTAGTATCCGGATGATACTGTAGATCTACTCTCTCTAGTTACACAGTCAATAGGTCAACAACATATGCATTAAGCCGACAGTGCTTAAGGTCCACAGCTACAAAAGGTGAAGCCAAATAGTCAACGCATGCTTTTAGGGTTTCTCATGTTTTCGCAGCATTTGCATCATTTACTATGAACATGGACCACGATTGGGAATTGCAGCCTATGGTAAACATTCCCAAGGGGGTCTTCATTTCTACTGATGGTCTACCCATGTTTTAAGTGACCCAGCATGCACAGGAGGTAAGAAGAAATCACCTGTGGTCCAGCCTGGGAATTACAGGAACACGTTGTGACTGGTTCTGCTGTCTGCTCGTTCACGAAGCAGCCTGAGACAATCCTCACTACATCTGCATGGGAACTCACCCAGGGCCTGCAGGGACTGACTAACAGCTGGGGCTGCACACTGTATGTATGTGACAGGGCTGATTAAGGCGGATCTGCAGCTGTTTTATCTCTGGTTCCTCACTGAGTAATTCCTCAAATAAACAACCGCCCCTCAGCGTTACACAGCTGCATCAGGGTGAGGTGGGGGAAGCAGCAAGCGATTTCCCACTGTATATTACACTTTCTCATCTGACCAGTATAACCTGGATGTCTGCCTCGTCTGGTGCTCCTATGGGCTGGATGAACAATCAATGCAATTTTTTCAGTGGTTATCTTGTTAGTCATTTTGCATGTTACCCTTATGGGGCTTACTTACATGTTTTGCTCATCTGGCACACTGTAATGGTACCTACACATGGGGTGATTTCAGGGCATTTTTTAAAGGCCTCTCATACACTAGTGAGATTTGGGCCGATTACAGGGGAGGCCACTGATTGGCGGAGAGAATTCTCTCAGCCAATAACCGGCCGGCCAGTCTTTTGAAAATATTTTTTAAAATTCAGCAGCTGATTACCACCCTGCTGCCCAGCACCTGCCGCTACCAGCCTCCCCCCCCCCCCCCCCCCGCCACTGCTGCAGCTCCCCGGGATTTTACACGCAATAAATCTCATGCGATTTATTGCATGTAAAAATGGCACATCAAGTGCCAAAATCGTAAGTGCGCTTCCCAGGGAGCTGCAGCATCGCCCTGTGTGTAGGCCCCATTATTTATTTATTACCAGTTTCTTATATAGCGCACACATATTCCGCAGCGCTGTACAGAGTATAGTTGAACACTCACATCAGTCCCTGCCCCAGTGGAGCTTACAATCTATATTCCCTACCACATGTACACGCACACACAGACATTCTAGGGTTAATTTTGTTGGAAGCCAATTAACCTACCAGTATAGTTTGGGATTGTGGGAGGAAACCGAAGTACCCAGAGGAAACCCATGCAAGTACAGGGAGAATATACAAACTCCGCACAATTAGGGCCATGGTGGGTATCTAACCCATGACCTCAGCGCTGTGATATAGTAATGTCAACCATTACACTATTATGTGTTGGATAAACAAGGCAGAAATCTAATGAGTGTGTAATTAAATTCCCTCAATTACTCCACAGACTTTCCAGCCCTATACTGAAGTAGAACAGGTTTAGGTACTTGTGTAGTATCACGGCAGCACCGCTATGCTATGTTGTCATCATAGCACAACGGCTGCCTAACGTAGTCAGCGTACTGTCCCCGCGAGCTGCAGCTGTTTCTGGCTTCCCTGGCAAGCCTAGTAAGCTCCTCTTACACAGCGCCGGTAACCATCAGATGCCCTGCGCTGGTGGATGCCGGCGGAGAAGCGATCATGCGGGTGCCGGCAGAGAGGCGCTCCATCTGCCTGAGACGCATGAGCCTCAGTATTTTGTTCAGCAGGGTATTGTGACCCTGCCCGTGTCCGCTTCAGGGAGACAGAGTTAAGGGTTCGGTAGCACGTGCATCTCGTGTACAAAGAGGGGTGCGGGCGCAAGTGTCTCTCATACACAATAAAGGACGCATTTCCCAGTCTCCATGTTACATACTGGCAAATGCCTCCATTTCAAAGCCCCACTATCCACGTCAGCCCAAAGCGTGGCGAGCCCAAGTACGCGTCCTCCCGACCTGTTCGTATGCCCACAATCCACGTTCACGTGGAGTTGATTATAGAAAGTGTGACGAGTGCAGCGAGCCCCTTGAGGGGACATGGAAAACGAGCCTGAAGTGTGGCGAGTGCAGCAAGGACACGGTATACAGGTAAAGTAATCCGCGTCCGCTCGCCACGCTTTGGGCTCGTTTTCCACATCCGCTCTCCACGCTTCGGCCTCGGTGGCTCGCCACACTTTCTAAAATCAACTCATCACCGACTTGGATAGTTGGGGTATGAACAGGTCGAGAGGACGTGTACCGCGTCCGCTCACCATCCTTCGGGCTGGTGTGCACATGGGGGTGTTTTGGTAACACATTCACACCTGTCATGTCATCCATCTGAAACAATAATGATGACACGTGTTAACTGTTCAATGGAGTTTACTGACTAAAGAATATTTTATTTGAAAGATAAAGAAGAAAAACAATGAACAATGTTAAATAATAATGTAGAACAAGTCCCAGAAAGGTCCCAAACACTTATTCCTCCTGCACACCAGATACACCCCTTCAGATGCAGCTGATGTCGACGCAGCTGTGTCATCCACGGCTGCTTTGTCGGATGTTGGATAGTACATGTATTTTGCGTAGGAAAGCATCCCTAGGGTTTTGTGCCGGATGAATTCCTGCAAGTATGAGTCCAGGTACTGGCGTGCAGTGCCCCTCTGCCTCTTATTCCTCCACTTGCAGGAGCCCCAGAGCCAGTGTTCCCTCTAAGCTGTGCGCACGTGCGCGCGCACACAGCTCGACAATCGTGCGCACAGACATTACAACTGAGCGCACAAAGCAGCAGTGGTCCCTTTTTACAGTTGTGGACTCAATTAATGTGTGTTTCACCCAATAACTACATTGTGTGCTGTGTTTTGAATGTTTAAATGTTTAATATCATTTTTAAGTAAAGTTAACACAAATGTTGAACGTCATTTATCAGTTATATATAATTGACGCACAAAAATTAAAATTTACTTCCAAAGTTGCACAGCCAAAATCTTTTGCCGCACACAACCTTCGTAAAATTAGAGGGAACATTGCCCAGAGCCTCTCTATATTCTGGGTATGGACCCCAGTGTCTGGGTCCATGAAGTTATAAGGGTGGTGGACGCACAGGTGGTGGTACCGCACCTGCTTAAGTTCTTCTGTATTGTACGCACGCCAACAGTCTGAATAGATGGTGGTACCTGGCTCGATGTGTGTCTGGATGGCAGACATCAGTGTCCTGGCATTACAGCTGGCTACTGGTGTGATAAAGAATTCATCGGTCTCACGCAATATCCCACCGAAGAGCCACTGCTGTGGTAGGACACGTCTAACGTGGCTCTTATGCCTCTTATGCTGGACAGACTTTCGTCCACCTCAACGGTTTTGCCAGGTCCGCCAATCCGCCTTTGGGGTTGGGACATCAGATCGAGGGTACACGCCTCCCAAATCTAGAGTGGTGCTCACAAAACTGGATGCTTCTCAGCTCCTCCACCCACGAAAATATGAACCGCAGAAAGGTCAGGTGACATCTGCAAAACCATTGTGCGGCCCGGAGACTGACCTTCTTCCCACAGCTTATGTGACAGCGCCACATATGCTACTTTACGTTGAGCCTCATAGGATGCCTGTTGACACATGTGGTGTCATTGGGAAAACTCCACCAACTCCTCCTCCGTCTGCGGCAGGTTGAAAATGGTCAATGGTTCGGCAGCCATAACCCACACAATGTAATAAGCGGTGACACAACGCTGACTCACTACAGTAACTGCGTAAGCTCCGGTTAGCTGCGAACGTACACACAGTCGCAGATACAAGCGGACTACGCTGGCTGCGGGAACACAACGCTGATGCTGACAGGAATGCTGACTATATGACGACTAAGCCGAGTACGCTGCGATACTGACAGGGACACTATGCTGACTACTTAAGTGCCGCCGTGAAACTTCACAAGTACCCAGGATTACTCCCTCTACAAATTCATCTTCAGGTATTCTAGATTTTTTACAGATGACAATTTCTGGAAATTGTCGTAAGAATTGCATTTACTTCACTATTTCTTTAATTCTAGTAATTATCACACAATTAGAGACTGTTGCGCGGATGGATCCTGTGTTTATGTCCCGTGCATACTGCAGTGGAGGTGGCGACTCGTACACATGTAATCAAATGGCTGCTGCATGGGTTTAAGGACATCAGCAAAGTGTAACAACTGTGTCTTACTTGAATTGCACTCTATGCAGAGAAGTGCGTACATGAAGATACTCCTGTTTTGGGAGACTCTTTTGCACCAAGGACAGAGCTGAGGCACCATTGTAGATGATGGCTGCGCAACTTATGCAGCTGCATACACATGCAATCCAACATATAGATGACATCTGATATTCCTGCTCCATTTGCATGCAATGCGGGTGCAATTTTGTGTTCAATGCAGCAGCAGCAACATAAATTTTTAAAAAGTAAAAAAAAAAAATCCCCTAAGTGCGGTATATTCAGATCTGTTACTAGAACGCCAATTGCGGTTTCCACTGTATAAAGGCAAAGAGCTATTACAGCAGCCTCCCACACACTGGCACCCCCACAGAATGCATGCTAATTTGCTGTCACTTTAGACAGCTGAATGACTGAACAGCCGGCTCGGCGGGCAGTGCTGGTATGTTTAACTCTTTTTGGTCAGCAGGATGTGAACGGAATAAATATCATCTCCTGAGGCGATTTATCTCACTCTTGCGCTTACAGAGAGAATGATTAATTAATAAGGCGACACGAGAGAACACACTATATTCTCAGCCCACCGTACAGACTTGGAATGGATTCTCCTAGTTTCCTCAAGGTCTCTCCGACCTCACCGCAAAGTCAGATTATTCCCGCTGGTAATGTGAGGCGGTGTAATTAAACACGACGTTAAAGTGGGCTTGATTCAATAACAACCTTTACATTAATTTATCTCAGCTCCTCAGGGGGGGGGATATCTGCTTTCATGATGTTATAATCAGGATGTGAATGATAAGGCCTCGGAGAGGGACATGGCCGGTCGGAGAAGAAAAGAGATGTACAATTAACTTGGCTTTATTGACAATCATTTTCCGCAAACCCAAATCACTGAGGTAAAAATTATAAACAGTTCTCATGTAGTCCCAGGCGTTCAGCTCTTTCTCTTTGCCTGAGCGTCCAGCATATCCTTTGCTTCATTAATCTTGGCTGCAAGGTACGGAGATCCACCTACAAGGAAAGACACCGGTTACAGTGGCACCAGAGATGCAAATACAGGGCGATGACAAACAGAAGCTCCACACACTGGGGGGGAATTCAATTAGGAGTGATGTTCCCAATCCCTGAGAGTAATGTTGCACTTACAGTACTGCTGTTTTCACAGATTTACATTGTCAGCCCGATAGAGCTGCTGGCCAAAGCCCTGAATTCCAACACCGACATTTACACTGTCGCATCACTCACTCGCCCCCTTCATGTGCACAGGGAAAGTTAATTTAATACCCCCTATAGGCCAAGATCAGCTTGTACAGAAAGAGAACAGATTATCCAGAGGAAAAAAAAAAAAAAAAAGTGTTGTTTTGACCCCAATATTTGAAAACGTTAATATATGCCGTTAAACATGCCCGGTTCTGCATTTAATAGAATTTGTTTTTGAAATGACAAAATTTGCCACCATTTAATAAATCTAATATAAGGGCTGAAAGGAATGGGAGCAATAAAGAGGTTCAGTGAAGCACCTTAAAATAGGTTTTAAAACCAACTTTCACAAAAAAAAAAAAAAAAAAAAAAAAAAAAAAAAAAAAAAAAAAAATATATATATATATATATATATATATATATATATATATATATATATATATATATATATATATATATATATATATATATATATATATATATACATACATACATACATACATACACACACACACACACACACACACACACACACACACACACACACACAGGGAATTACATTGGCTTCCATTATGCTAGGACAGGACTCCTCAAACTCGGTCCTCAGGACCCCGCACAGTTCATGTTTTCCAGGTCACTTGACAGGTGCATTCATTATTCATTGACACATTTTACAAGAGCCACAGGTGGAGCTAATTATTTCACTTGTGATTCTGTGAGGAGACCTGCAAGACATGCACTGTGTGGGGTCCTGAAGACTGAGTTTGAGAACCTAGGAGGTTTATGCCAATTGGATTGGATTTGAACCTACATAGGATCTAGAGGGTTTTATACAGATATGTGTCAGGAGACAAGGAGCAGTACTTACCTTTGTCTGGGTGGTTCAGCAGCATAATCTGTCTGTGAGCATCTCTGATCTTGATTTTGTTGGCAGTTGGGCTACAAGGAAAACAGCTTTGTTTAAATGAACTGCAGGTCAGTTTACTACACCGCACAGAACAAGAAAGGACGATTGGTTCATTGTAATGCACCGGACTCCGCAGCCCAGTTTTAGGCTTTTGGGGAGGCTAATATAATAGAGGGTATCACAGAAGAGGCTGGGATAACAGAAAGTATCAGGGAAGGGGCTGGGATAACAGAGGGGTCTTGCGGGAGGATGAAGGATTCCCGATTTGCTATAATGTTAAGAAGTAATAGGGGAAGGAAGGGAGGAGTGGAGAACCCTTTATGTAACTTGCGATTACATTTATTTTGCAAATGGATAATAAACACTGTTTTGCTTTGACAGGAATAAGCACCACACAGTACATTCGCAGATGTCATTACAAGGGATACAGAAAATAAATAGCTCAACCATTTGTCCCCTCTTGCAATTACCATGTGACGTCACAGGCGAGAAATCCATGGATGGCTCAATACACAGTCATTTGTTTAGGGATAATTACTGCAGGACATGCAGAAACCCATTAGGCTGCATTGATCCTGAAATCCCTCAGTTCCCAAATGTTCATTAAACAGGCTGCAGCCTACTGTAAGGCAGAACTGGTGACTATTTACCACCCTGGCTGTGAGCTGGGAACACTAAACAACTACTACATAATCTTATACTAATTCTAATCAGCTGCTCTATAATGGGGACTACACATGGGGCAATGTAAGGGCATTTTCTAAGTGATCTGACTACAGTAGATCGCTTAGAAAATGCAACTGAAAATGCTTATGGAGGGTAAGAGCAGTGGAGTCGCAGTTTGACTGACAGGAAGCCGGTGTTTGGGGGGTGGTAACCTGTAATTTCCTGGGTGTGTCAAAAAATACAGGTGCGCCCAAGCGTTTTAAGGGTGGGTCTCTGACATCAGCGCCGGCCTCATTCATAAAGCGAGATATTTTCTATTATCAAATAAGTGTGTCTTGATGAACAGCGTCAGAGGTTTTCTGAAGTCACTCCAGCAGCGCAGTGTATAATTCTCCCGTTTTGTAAACTCCTCTATTCACGTTGATCAGAGAGCTTGAGGGAAGTCCAGCACCTCCGCAGGTGCCAGGCAAGCCCCCCAACAGTGCGTTCCAACACATTAGTGTCGGCAACCATTGAATGATTTCTCTCCCCTTTGGCCGCATTCGAGGGGTACCGAGGGAATTCGGCAGCAGGTAGGGGGTGGGGAAGCGTTCGGCTGGGCAGCATTAAGGGGCTTGCTAGGCAGTGGACGACTAACTGCCTAGCAAACCAACTTGAATCTAAGGATAGCCATTGACCATCGATGATTCAAAATCATCGATGGTTTATGGCCGATGTCGAATACTTTTGCCATCGATGGGGGAGAACCAGATGGTTTCCCTCCATCGATGGAACAGCAAAACGATGCCAAGTGCCGGGATATGGAGCATTGCTTCGCCCCCAACACCCACGAAGCCCCTCCCCCATGTTTTGATTGGCCCACAGGCCAATCAATCAAATACAATGGATGACCATCGATATGTAAAAATATCGATGGTCATCCATTGCAGTTTAGCACTATCGATGGCCAGCTGCAGAATTGCCATCGATGGCCATCCCTACTTGAATCACCCCCATTATACTGTGATATCACTGAGATCCGGGGACAATGAGAATTGATTGTCAAGGTATTTACTCCACCAAACTTTGTTGCATTGGTGACTTTGGATCATAAAATAAACCCAACTTGCCAGTTTCTTTAAGCCAGGGATGGGGAACCTTCGGCCTTCCAGCTGTTGTGGAACTACACATCCCAGCATGCCCTGCAACAGTTGCCACATAGCTAAACTGTAAGGTACTTGCTTCTTAGCACAGCGCCCGTCGGGTCCCATCGCATACCCTAACTTAAGGTATGCGATGGGACCCGACCCACCCGATTTAAGGGTTTTAAAGACCTTTCCTTACAATTTTAAAATCGGTCGCATCGCATGCCATTATAATGGCATGCGATGCGACCGATGCGATGGACCCGATTTTACATAGTACCCAATGTTAAATGCCCCCCATACCCGATTTTTTATTGTATACCCACCTTGATGGGTAATTAGTATGTGAAATGCCGCCCCATTGTTAACGCCACGATCAACACCAACCCGAAGCGTGGTGAGCGGCGGCGGTACGCGTCTTCCGACCTTTTCATACCCCCACTATCCACGTCGGCGTGGAGTTGATTTTATATAGTGTGGCGAGCGCAGTGAGGGGACGCGGAATACATGTGAAGTAACGCTTTGGGCTCGGTGGCTCGCCACACTATATAAAATCAACTCCACGCCGACGTGGATAGTGGGGGTATGAAAAGGTCGGAGGACGCGTACCGCCGCCCCTCGCGGGCTCGATGCGCTCAACATGCTTCAGGTTGCTGTTGATCATGGCGTTAACAATGGGGGGGGGCATTTGACATAGTAATTACCCATCAATATGGGGTCTAGGGGGCATTTACCATTGGGTCCAATGTAAAATCGGGTCTCAGGGACCATTTAACATTGGGTCCAATGTAAAAAATCGGGTGCGATGCGACCGATTTTTCCGACCCGATGTCATACAATTCAAATTGGTGGCGTCGTACTAGGAAACAAGTACCAACTGTAACAAGGCATGCTGGGATGTGTAGTTCCACAACAGCTGGAGGGCCAAAGGTTCCCCATCCCTGCTCTAAGCAAACACTTACAGCTCATGCGTTTAGTGACACATTGAACACGTGGTAACGGTGTTGAGTTGCACAGGCAGGAATGGCCTTCGTCAGTGAGCACAGAACAGTAATGGATGTGAATGTGAGATGCGGCTTACCTGACACCTAGTATTAGTGCTGCTTCCCTTTTCGTCATCTTGGGTTCAAATCCCCCTTTATAATAGCCAGCGAATGCCTGGGAAGATACAAAGGAAACATTTCTATCTAATGTAACAGGTGCTGTGGCACTCAGGGACTCATTTGATACTGGCTATTTCTTAGTACGGGATCAATGACCCCCCAACCACAATCCAGGGAAATCATTAACAACATGGAGGGTCAAGTTTGGGAATATGTTTCCTGCCAGAACTAGTTCAAAACACAGCGATTCTTGTGTTAATAAAACATAATGTATACATCTGACTTACTTAATGTACTTAGCCATTCTACCAATATAACCACTAGGAGCAGCCCGTGTAGATACCCACAATGGATTCATTTTACTAGGCTGCGCTTTTCTCAGACGCTGCATCTTCAGTGGTTTTGGTCGCAGGACTAAAGGCCCCACACACTAGTCTGAGTTGTCTGAAGAGCAAGTCGGACCTAATATCCCTTGAACTCTCCCGGCAGATCCCAGGCAGTCCCTCATATGATTTTGCACTTGATGTGCCAAGTGATTTATCGCATGTCAAAATAGCACTGAAGGATTCCCGGGAAGCTGCCGGGGAAATCAGATGCGATACATTGGATAATGAACTCCCGGCACACACAACATGGAGGTGAGCGGGGCTGCGCTGCCTGTGGAAACTGTGGCAGACATAGCCAGCGTGTTGGTGTATAGAAGCCCTTACCATCGGCATATGCTTAAAAGCGGAGGAATTGCAGACACCGGAACCCGCCACGGTACTCCTGCCACTCAGTGATATATCACCAGGAACATCTTAAGGACTCTGTGTGAGTAAATTCCACCTCAAGCAATACCATGCTTCAACTCCAACTGGAGGACTAATAGCAAAATCATCTGTGTCTGGGAATCACTCACAAGAGCCCAGCTTCACTGGCTAAGTTACCCCGGGTGGTATAATATTATATTATCAATCTTAGGTTTTTATTGCTTAGTTTTTTCATTATGCTTCTTTTTATATTTTTTAGCTATTTGTGTTTGTGATATCTGCATGCAACTATTAATATTGTCTTTAAATTGTCGTAATAAATACTATTTCTATTAATTGTTTCCTGTGTATACACTGAGCGCCTGACGGTACTACTTTATCTCTTTTTACTTCTGGAGGGAGGCATCCCTCCACCGTAGTGGCCGCTGGTGTACAATGCCCACAACAGCTATCCCTAGCGCTCTTGACATATTTGTCCAAGCAATACATCGGATGCAGCCATGATGTGCACAGAAGCACCGGGCCGCACATCTGATCCAACATCAAACACATGTAACTTGGCCGATTTTAACCCGATTTCTCAGGCCGACCCATCAGATTCAGAAGAAATCAGTTAAAATTGCATACGTGCAAGGCCAGCTTTAAAGGGGCAATAATACCAAATATAGTAAACCTGATATGGTCGCTTTAATCATTTAGGGTTACTCTGAAAAGCACTGCTTACTAAATTTACCACTATGGTGTTTTATCATCATTTAGCTTCCTAAAAATTACTGGGCTACAGTCATTGTGTAGTGAATAAGATGCATTTAATAATAAATTTAATAAAATTAATAATAATAAAAAAACAATGCTAGAAGATTGTCATGTGACATGGCTTGCCAAGAGAGGCTGTTTGGCGTGACTCCAGATAAGTTGTATGAGGACATCTCTATGGGCCAGATTTACTAAGCTTAAAAAGTGATAAAAGAGAGAGTGATAACCCACCAGCCAATCAGCTGCAACTTGCCATGTCGCAGGCTGTGTTTGAAAAATGATAGGTAAGAGAAGATTGGTCGGTGGTTTATTACTCTCCATTTTATCACTTTTCAAGGCTTAGTACTATGTAACAAAGCATGTTAGTAAGGAGAGGATCTTTCTTACCGACTTCGGCAGAGTCTGGAAGGCTTGCTTCACCTGAGGCTCCAGGTGCTTAAAGGTTTTCAAAGCATAACGGCCTAAGACAGAAAACACATCACAGATCACTGCAAACTGCGGGTTTCTTGTAGCTGTAGTGCACGTTCCATGTGAGGGTTTTACATGTGATGAAGTGATAAAGTGTTTTTATCACCGGCCAATCAGCACCTACCTGCCATTTTTCAAACCAAGCCTGTAACTTCACAGTTAGGAGCTGATTGGCTGTTGATGAAAACCAGACACTTTATCACTTCACCGAGCTTAATAAATCTGCCCTTGTATCTTCTGCTACTTATTTCTACATTCCACATTTTAGGACCAAACATCTTTGTATGCAAAGCTTTGTACATAAGGGACACCTAGTATTGACATTGCAATTATTAACATATAAATAAAAAAAGGTTGATAGAAATGATCGTCTGGCACAAAGGGGGTGATTCTGGTTGGCTTAATCGATATGCGGCAAATTTGCTGCTTACCGAGCCTTCTAACATTGCCCACCGTTCCAATGCACATCCCCGCTGCTTTGTGAATGGATGTTTTGCATAAACATCCATTTGTTGGGTAGCGTGCGGGGGGCAAAATCATTCAATGATCGCCGACCAGCGAATGATTTTTCTCCTGCTCGCAAGTCAGTCTGGGCCGACTTAGGCTTGCGGCATCCGGTACAAGAATGGGGCAGGCGGCTCACGTCCTGCAGTGTCAGCCGCCCTACACTGCCAGGCAGCTGCCCGCCTGCGTTTGCATAGGGACGCCCAGCTTTTTCCTGGGTGCACCCAGCGGTTTCATGAGTATGCCCAGGAAACGCTGGGCATTCACATGTGCACTCCCCCTGTCCGTCGCCGCCACCCCCCCCCCCCATGTAGGCGCCATGTCGACTATACAAGCTACGATTGCACAGAAACTCTGCACATGTGCCTATGTGAATAGGTGCATGTGCGATGCTAAAACATCGGTCCCCGGTGCGAACACGCTGGGGACCGAGTGAATAAAAATGAGGGCCAAAGTGCTTCTGTATTAAAACATGCCGTTTGATACCAATATAAACTTTTGTCATGAAATATGAGTATTAGAAGAGCCTGCCACTGCCTCTACAATGCTGGATCCATGGAGTACTTCTGATGGTAGATAGACGGTAGACCATGAAAATGACTATTACCTACCTGCAAATCCAGCTACGGCGATGGTCAAGCCAGCGGCTATCAATGTACTTGCCTACAAAGAAAATAAGAGAGGACACTTCAATGCATAAAGGAATAATTATGTGAATATAAAAACAATGAAATGCTACATCAATCAGGATGCATCGATTCCAAACCTTAATATATAACAAGCAATATGTAACTAAAACCCACTAGGTTCGACATCACTTGTATCGGACAGTATATTAAATATGATACAAAGGTAGAGAAGCAGAAACTGACAGGAGATGGTATCTGTAAGCTGTTTGTTACAGTGATTAGTAAGTTCTGATCTACATGAATAAAACGGTTTAAGGCTAAATTGAGGTTACAATGTTAAATGTTGTCATTTTATAGTTATATATTTACTGAACCACAAAATAAATATTTGCGAAATGCGCATTACGATAGAAAAATATAAGCAAATGTATGATTTAATATATTACGACAGTGCAGGATATTCTCCAATATTGGTTTTGTTAATGGGGAGAGTGCACAGCTCTTTAGTCTATACATCTGTTGCTCAAGACGTTTTCAGGAGAATTTTGATATTTCTAAGAAAAAATATGTTGGAAAAAGATCATATAAGACCCGGTTTGATATTTCACTTTGACTTCTTGCTACATAATTTCCATTGGAATACAAGTTCCCATAACTTATAAAATTGTGGATTTTATTAATAGCTTATGAAATTCATTTTTTATAGGAATAATATACATTTAAATATGTGGCCCTAATTCCAATATTCTACTTGCAGTATGAGACAATGCCCTGCTGCCTAGGTCAGAATTAGGACACTTTGGCTCACAAGCTGGTGAGGAAGTATAAGCCACTGCCAGCTGAAGATACCATGCCAAACCTCCAAGGCGGTGCCCGACCAAGGCCGACTCTAGACAGGTGGTGCCCGACCCTGAAGGATTTCTCTTAAACCCGACAACAATGGCGGGCCCCTGACCAACAGAATGCCCCTGATTTTAACAGGCATGTGGCATCCCCAGACCGATTCTAAAAGGTAGTCCTTTACTATGTAAACAACAGAACCTGACAGAGTCTGAGGAGCACCCCCTGATGGGAAGTTGCCGACACTGAAGACTCCATCCCATCACCCTAACCAACTCAGACGGGCATCCCCTCACGAGACCGACAGAGAGGCACCCCTTGAACGACTCCGTCGGGCATCCCGTCAACCTAAACGACTGTCGGAAATCCCGTCAACCTAAACGACTCCGATGAGCACCCCGTCAACCTAAACGACTCCGTCGGCCACCCCGTCAACCTAAACGACTCCGTCGGCCACCCAGTCAACCTAAACGACTCCGTCGGCCACCCAGTCAACCTAAACGACTCCGTCGGCCACCCAGTCAACCTAAACGACTCCGTCGGCCACCCAGTCAACCTAAACGACTCCGTCGGGCACCCAGTCAACCTAAACGACTCCGTCGGGCACCCCGACAACCTAAACGAGTCCGTCGGGCACCCCGACAACCTAAACGACTCCGTCGGGCACCCCGACAACCTAAACGACTCCGTCGGGCACCCCGACAACCTAAACGACTCCGTCGGGCACCCCGACAACCTAAACGACTCCGTCGGGCATCCCTTCAACCTAAACGACTCCAATGAGCACCCCGTCAACCTAAACGACTCCGTCGGCCACCCAGTCAACCTAAACGACTCCGTCAGCCACCCAGTCAACCTAAATGACTTCAGAACTCTGAAGGGCTCACTTAACAGTCTGCCATTAGAAGGCCCCTGAACTGACTACAATGACCGGTCCCTGATTCTAACAGACGACCCGGACTGCGGTGACAGGACAGACATCAGTTGAAGGTCATGTGACATTTTCAAGGCGGCACCTCCGTCCCAAGCACTCACCATGCCGACAGGCACTAACAACAGCGCTGTAGTGCGTGAGTCACATAGCCGGGGCAGAGGCGCCGACACCGGGACACTATCCCAGTCTCCGAACCGGGGTTAAACGTGCTGTCCTAACCGGGTGACGAAACTTCCGCCAGTACTGAACTGCAGCTCCGCCCACTGCATCCGCCAGAAAGTGCTGCAAGTTAGATTGGTCCGTGTGAATTTTCTGATTGGCTGATCTGGCTTTTGTAGACCGTAACTTTATTGTTTCGGGACAGACGGACAATTGTATGTGACTTCTTGTACTACCTGGGTAAGGGGGGAACCTGGAACTTGGAAGGAACACACGTGTTCTTTGACATTCACAAATACACGTGTTCTTTGACATTGTATAGCTGAAATCTTAGTACAATACATAGTAAGCGCGAATTTATTAGATTGCTCTGAATTCCATTCAGACACATGGTGCCCCAATTCCTGTTATTATTTATAAGTGGAATAGCCATTAAATAAGGATGGACATCTGCCATTGAATCTTTCGATGTGATGGTCACTGACCATCGCTTCAAAAAAATGTAATAGAATTTTTTTTTATATGATTTGCGCATGGGCAATCCCCCACCCCATGAGCATAAGTACTGAAGCATGGCTGGGAGGGGGGCAGGCAAACATCGATGGTGGCATCTAATGGTAAAACCAGCATGGCAGCATCCAGGGCAGTGAAATTTTATTGTTATTTATTTACAGTTTCTTATATAGCGAAGGCATATTCCGTTGCGCTTACCTACCACTAGCCCTAACAGCAATTCGGGAGCCCAAGAGAATCGATTGGATATGTGTCTATTGCTTAATGATCCATCCAGATTGCAGAGGTTCTTGGAGGGCTGAATGATGCGGTGACCCTGCAATCTTGGCCAGGGGTCAGGAGGATGGGAAATGAGAGGAAAAGGAAAAAAAAGGAAGATCTCGCTAATTACAGACCCGTTAGTTTAACATCAATTGTGGGTAAACTATTTGAAGGCTTTTTAAGGGATGGTATCTAGGAATATTTAGATCATCACCGTCTACTCAGTACTAACCAACATGGGTTCGTGAAAAATCGTTCATGCCAAACTAATCGGTACTTGTTTCCTAGAACGGCGCCCATCGCGGGCATCGCATGTACATCGCATGCCATTATAATGGCATGCGATGCGACCAATGCGATGGCCACGATTTTACATAGAAATGCATGGTAAAATGTAAATCGCGTCGGTTGCATCGCATGCGGCCAAAAAATCGTATGCGATGCAACCGACGCGATTACCGATTTTACATAGGGACCAATGTTAAATGGCCCAATTGACCCGATTTTACATAGGGAACAATGTTAAATGGCCCACAGACCCCAAATAGCCACCCTGAAGTGTGAAATGGCCCCCCCAATTGTTAACGCCACCCCACGATCAAACCAGCCGTGCGAGGGTAGACACGGATTACTTAACATGTATTCCGCGTCTCCTCGCGGGGCTCGCTTCGGGAGCGTGTTCCGCGTCCCCTCGCGGGGCTTGCTAAGCTCGCCACGCTTCGGGCTCAGTGGCTCGCTGCACTCGCCACACTTTCTATTCTCAACTCCATGCCGACGTGGATAGTGGGGGTATGAAAAGGTTGGAGGACGCGTACCACCGCCCCTCGCGGGCTCGCTGCGCTCGCCACGCTTCGGGTTGACGTTGATCGTGGCATTAACAATTGGGGGGGTCATTTCACACTTCAGGGTGGGTATCTGGGGTCTGTGGGCCCTTTAACATTGTTCCCTATGTGAAATCGGGTTAATTGGGCCATTTAACATTGTTCCCTATGTAAAATCGCGGTAATCGCGTCGGTCGCATCGCATGCGTTTTTTTGGCCGCATGCGATGCGACCGACGCAATTTTTTTCCTTGCGATGCCTAAGATCAAAATCGTGGGCGCCCTTCTAGGAAACAAGTACCAACTAATCTACAAGGGTTCTATGAAGAGGTTAGGAAAAACCTCGATAATGGAAATGCTGTAGATGTGATTTTCCTAGATTTTACTAAAGCATTTGATACTGTCCCACACAAGAGATTGATTAATAAAATGGAGAACCTAGGATTGGGTGAAAATATCTGCAGATGGGTAAGGAATTGGCTATGTAATAGAGAACAAAGAGTGGTTGTGAATGGTGCCGTATCAGATATGATACCGGTACTAAGTGGAGTGCCCCAGGGTTCGGTTTTGGGGCCCATTTTGTTTAACATTTTTATTAACGATATTGGGATAGGGTTACTCAGCAATGTATCCATCTTTGCGGACGATACAAAACTTAGCAAAGTCATCAAATCATCAGAAGATGTCACCATGCTTCAAAATGATCTTGCAATTCTAGATGAGTGGGCAAAAAAATGAAAGATGAGGTTCAATGTAGATAAATGTAAGGTTATGCACCTTGGAAGACACAACCAGTGTGCAAGTTACAACCTTAGTGGAGAGGAACTGGGTAATTCCATACTTGAAAAGGATCTAGGAGTCCAAATAGACAGCAAACTGGGATGTAGTGCCCATTGCATACCTCCCAACTGTCACGCTTTCCGCGGGAACGTCCTGATATTCGGGGACGTTCCCGCGTCCTGCCCGGGGCCGCCATTGTCCCGCGGTGGGGGGGACAGTTGGGATCCCCCCCAGCTTGCCGAGAATAGACGCTGTGCGCATGCGCATAGCGTCTATTCAGCGCGACGAGCGGCGAAAACGGGGGCGTGGCCGAAGTTACTCGTCACCCCGTGAGGCCACGCCCCCTTTTCTTGAGGCCGCGCCCCCTTTTCGGGAGCCGCGCGAACGTCCCGACCTCCCAACTTCAAAAGTTGGGAGGTATGCCCATTGTAATGTAGCTACAAAAAAGGCCAACAAAATTCTGGCATGTATTAAGAGGGGAATGGAAACTAGGGACTCAAGGGTAATTATGCCACTGTATAAAGCATTGGTAAGACCTCACCTCGAGTACGGAGTGCAGTTCTGGGCCCCACACTATAAAAAGGACATCATAGAATTAGAAAAAGTTCAAAGGCAAGCAGCAAAGCTTATTAGGGGAATGGAGAATTTAAGCTACGGGGAGAGATTAAGCAATTTGGGACTATTTACATTAGAAAAGAGACGTTTAAGGGGGTGACATGCTCAATATGTACAAGTATATCAAGGGCCAATATAAGGAACTGTCACACATCCTCTTTTCTACTAGAAAGGAATCTAGGACGCGAGCAGTAGCGCACGCAGGGGGGGTTTCCGAGTACCCAGAAACCCCCCCCAGAAGTCTAAGGGTCCCCTCTTTCCATGGGTACAAGAATTTTAATAATAGGCCCTTGGGAACCGGAGATATATGACTTCAAAGCAGTGGTCCCCATCCAAGCCTGTTATTTCGGGTTCTGTCTGACTTAGAGTTTTTCTGAGGGTATATTCCAAAAGCTGAGACTCTCCCCCTTTGAAGGACACTAGTAGCTTGTCTCTATTTTGACCAGAACCAGAGATATCAGCCTTCCAGCAGCTGGTTGCTGCTCCAGCTCCACACACCGGGTATGTAGTTTTATATTCTCGTTGGCAGATTGCTCTGCCTCCTGAACTCTGATCCCCTAGTCCCCAATACCATTTTTAATTCCATTAAAATCTAATAAATCTATTTCCAGGAACTGGAGATATCTGCAGTCAAGCAAGCTGTCCTCTCACCAGAAAATTATGGATAATAAGCCCACTCCACTATACACCCCTCCTCTGCATATTAAACATCCTCTACCACCCTGGAAGTTATGTATCAGGGCCCCTTCATTCAGCCCAATGCATACCTCCCAACTTTTGATCTGAAGAAATAGGGGGCGGGGCGTATGCAAATGAGGGTGCGGCTTATGCTAATTAGCCGCAACCTCATTTTCATACGAGAATAGACGCTGTGCGCATGCGCACAGCGTCTATTCTACTAGATTGGGGGGTCTCCCAACTGCCATCCCCCGCAGTGGGACAATGCCTGCCGCGGGTGGGACAGCGGGACAGGACCCGAAAATCGGGACTGTCCCTCTAAAATCGTGACAGTTGGGAGGTATGCCAATGTCCTCATCTCCCACCATCTGTACAGTAAAGGGGTAATTAGTGGAAATTACTGATCCAGGCCCTACATGCTGAGCAGTTGATATAATACCCCCTACCACTTGTGAGACATCAAAGCTTCCCCCACCCCTACCGCTGGAGGATCGGTAGGGGCCCGAATACATTGCTATGCCCTGGGGCCTACACTGCTGTTGATGCCCCTGTATGTATATATATATATATATATATATATATATATATATATATATATATATATATATGTTTTTATTATTTATATACATTTGGTCTATCTATAATACTTTAACTGACTCGGCATATACTGGGTCACCTAAGTGTCCATTTCAGTGCTTTGCTCCGCCCCTCTGGAAACCCCCTTCTGAAAATCCTGCGTTTGCCACTGGCGAGGGCATGAGTATAGATTAGAAAAAAAAAGATTTCATTCCGCTAGTAGAAAGAATTTCTTTACAGTCAAACTCTGGAACTCTCTTCCCAGAGAGGTGGTAACGGCTGGCTCATTAAATGCGTTCAAGGCAAAGTTGGACAAACATTTACTGGAGAAAAACATCCATGGGTACAAATAAAAAATATAATTTGGCTGTAAAATATCAGAACCTACCAAATCAGCAATGGATATCTATACCAGGTTGAACTAGATGGACGCAAGTCTTTTTTCAGCCTTACCTACTATGTAACTATGTAGAGACAAAAGAAGTGAAGATATCTGTGGGCTGTACAGTGGGATGTAATTGAATAGGAAAGGTTTTGAAGGTTATAGGGTTGGTTCTGGAATTTGATAAGCTGCCTGAAGCGGTGGAAGGGGACTATGTAAAAACCGGACCCGGACTACACTCCGGACCGCCGGACAGGACATCAAAATCTGCAGTCCGGAGCTTGTAGGGTCCAGTCCGGGGGGTATCCTGTCCGGGGGGTGTCTTGTCCGGGGGGGTCCCTGTGATAGCTATCACCAGGGACATGGGGGAGGGGAGAATACAGCCTCCCCGTGTGGTCCGGACCGTCTGGTTTTTGCTACATGCCCGGACCATACAGAGAGGCTTTATTCTACCCCTTCTCCTTTACCTGGTGACAGGTGTGACAGGCAGCACCCCCCAGACAGGACACCCCCCGGACCGGAGGCTACAAGCTACAAAATGCAGAGTTTGATGTCCGGTCCGGCGGTTTTTGTCCTGGTCCGGTTTTCACCCATACCCGAGGTGGAAGTATATCAGGGTTGCCGACTTGCAAAAAATCCTTTCCTCCGGGAGAAGCCCGGAGAGGAATCTTTCATTACGAGTATGGGGGTGGGGCTTAACGGTGACGTCATTAAGCCCCGCCCCCATTACGGAAAATAGCCGAAATAACTGATCTCCATGGAGGGGGCGGGGCTAAAATGTCACCATTGTGCCATTTTAGCTCCGCCCCCTCATCTGAGACCCGCGGATTTAAATGCCGCGATCGGGGGGGGGGGGGGGGGGCTCAGTGGGGGTCCCCCTAAATCCGGGAGGGTTGCCCGGTTTTCGTGACCCTCCCGGCCATTCTGTGAGGGTAGGCAACCCTGCAGTAGTTGTGCACTCAGCATTAGTGTGATAAGTTATCAAATGTGGAAATGTATTTTGGTGCTGCATAGGGTTGCATGTTTAGTGCTCAGTTAATGGTGAATATGAGGCTATTCTTAATTTTGCAGCATAGAGTTTATTTGAAGCATTCCAGGTAAATAAACACCTTAAAATTGACCTATGAAATATTGTGTGTAATCCACTTTGTGGTGAAGTGTGTAGCAGATGAACATTGAAAGTCATTTCTGCAAGGTTCTGTGATAGGGGATAGGGGTGAGGATGCATCCTACCCCTGGCGTTCACTAGCCATACTATACCCAGTGCCAATTTTTTCTTTCACTGAGTGACTAGTATAGTGGGGTGACAGGAGCAGTTGAGTTGCTGCCCACACTTGGTCTCACTAATCAAATTCCTATAATAAGGTTTAAAAGTCTACGACAGCGCAATTAGGGACATGGTTCCCTGTATTTAAATACATTAGCTCGGATTTGCATCTAGCCCATTTATAGGAAATATACCTATTTTGTCATGTATTAACACGGTGAACTGTGCGCACCACACATTCTCTATCATACAGAGAATTAGGCACACCAATCCTGCCAAGTCAGGATTTTATATCAGGGTTGCCGACTTTATTATTCTCCTCTCTGGGAGAAGCCCGGAGAGGAGAGTTTCAGCAGCCGTTCAGGGGGCGGGGCCTAAGAGTGACATCACTAAGCCCCGCCCCATGATGTTAAACCAGCGAATTCACGGATCTCCGCGGAGGGGGCGGGGCTAAAATAATGCGATTGTGCCGTTTTAGCTCCGCCCCCTCATCTGAGACCCGAGGATTGCGGCATTTTAATGCCGCGATCCGGGGGACAACGGGAGTCCGGGAGGGTTGACCCTTCCGGGGGGCCGGGAGGGGGACCCGATTTTCGGGAGACTCCCGAAAATTCCGGGAGGGTCGGCAACCCTGTTTTATATCCTTTTTAATAGTACTGTCTCACATCTTTACATGTTATTAGTTTTGCTTTTACACTTTGCTTGCAAATTTTTAGAAGGATGAATTAAAAGTTACATTTTATTTTAGTAATTAGTTTTTTTCCTTGTGCACCACCCACGGACATTCTTCTCTTTCTTAATTATTTGGATTCCCTATTGTCCAGTGGTAGCACACCTCGTTATCACATTTGCTGTATGGTTCTTATACACATTATGACGTAATTTGAAGCTATTGAATAATAAATCTTAACTCCAGTGCGACCGCCAACCTTTCTTCTTTGTGCAGGTTCTGTGATACTTGCCTTCAGTGGGTGACACACTCACACAACATACCTCCCAACAGTCTCGATTCCCACGGGAACCTCCCAGTTTTCCGGGGCTGGCAGTGTCCCGCAGGCGGGCTTTTGGGAGTCCCTCCCTGTCAGCGCTAACTACACATTGCCAAATTGGGGGGGGGGGGGGGGGGGAATGGTGGCTTCGTGGGAGGACATGAGTATAGGCTTCGACTCATTTCCGGCTAGCCACCCCCTAATTTCTATGTCCCGCTTCAATGACCCTTAAAGTTGGGAGGTATGCACACACACACATACCAATCAGCATTGAGGTAACATTTGTAATTTGCATATTATAAAATTAAACGGAGCAGCTGATTGGTTGCCATGTGCAACTTCTCCACTGATTTCATTGCATTATGAAAAGTGCACTGCGACTTTCTGAACACCCTATATAATGCCCGTTCTCAATAGACATCAACTAGCCCCATTTGGTGCACCACTGACTGTGCCATGCCACACGTCCTGCCACATAATTTTGTAGCAAACTTGCATCTTATTCGTATCACTATTGCAAAAAAAGTGCACAACTTCCTTGGACACAGGCCCTGACATTACATTCAGTCGCTGTGCCTGACTCAGACAATAACTTAGATCAGTGGTTCCCAACCTGGGGTACTAACAACCCTGGGGTACTCTGCAGACCATTTGGGGGTACTTGAAAATAATATTAGTAATGGCAGTAGAAGAGGAATAAGTCTCCTGATGGCAGAAGAAGTCTCCTGTTTCCATGGAGATGAACCACATCACATCACTTCCATTTTCCATCAGCAGCATCTCCTTGTGCTTTTGCCTGACCAGCAATCCGCTGGGAGCAGGGCCGGTGCTAGGGTGTTTGGCGCCCTCCTGCAAACTTTAAATTTGCGCCCCCCTCATAGTTTACAAAGAGACAGTGCACAAAAAAAATGTGTGGTCTCACAAGGAAGGGGCATGGCCACACAATAGTAATTCCATTTCTAATTATGCCACAATCTTATTCTCATTACAGAGCACCAGAAACAAAATTGTGACCCCCACCACCACCACAGAGAAAACAGGGACATGGCCACATAACCGTACCATTAACATCGTTATTACACATTATACCACATGCCGTAATGCCCATTCCACAATATGCATCACAGTATGGCACTCTCGGTCCAACAGCCAATCAATAACTGCAGCTGCCTGTCCACAAGATCTGATAGCAGTGACAAATGGCGGTGAGTGGTGCTTCCAGATGGTATACCCACAGTGCAAATGGGCAGGGCACCACTGGCACATCTATTTATGGCCCTGCACAGCCCCTAGTGCCCCTTATTCACATTACACTTCAGAGTAGTGCCCCTTACACAAAATGTTCACAGTAGTAGCGCTGCTTATACATATAATGCCCACAGTAGTAGAACCCTTACACATACATTATGTCCACAGTAGTGGCGCCGCTTACACATAATGCCCACCGTTGCCCTTATTAGTAGCGCTGATTATACGTAGCGCCCACAACAGTTGCTGACAGCAGTAGCACTGCCGGGGGCATGGAAGTCAATTGATGCAGTGCTCTGTGTATCTGGGAGGGAGCTGATGCTGCTATTTGTAAGTGTTCTGGAAGGTACCAGGGGTGCAACTTTCTGTAGATTACAAGGAACAAACAATACTAACCCAAATTCAAATGACGCCACACAGCAGTGCAATCCTATTTATATCAAACCACACAATAGTCCTCGTATTCATATTCCATCCTACATATTGTAAGTGTCCTTTATTCAGGCTAAGCCACACAGTAGTGCCTCTTATTGACATTGCACCACACAGTAGTGTCCATTATTTACATTACACCACACAGTATTGCTCCTTATTTATATTATAGCACACAGCAATGCCATTTACTGTATACATGTTCCATTATACAGTACTGCAACTTATTCACATATATAATACAGGAAGCAGCACTATACCCCTTAAAACACTGATGGTAGACCAGTGATAAATAAATTGAATAAATAGATAAGTATTTTAAGATAAGGAAAATAGCTCTAGTGTCAAATTTAAAATATGTAATTTAATTACCCATATTCAGAGTTATAAGGGAAGAGGTAGGGGGGAGTGAGAGAGGGGAGAGGTTGAGAGAGAGCGGACTGTGGAAGAGAGGGGAGAAGCGATAAAGAGGAGGGATGGTGAGGGAGAGAGGGGAGAGAAAGGAGGAGGGATGGAGAAAAAGGGGAGACAGGGGAAAGAGGAAGTGTGATGGAAGGAGGGAAAGGAAGAGAGGGTATGAGAGTGGGAAGGGGGGTTTAGGGACAGAAATTAAATTAGAATGGAATATTAGTAAATATTACAACACTGCCTGTCCTATGATGCATGCTGCTGCCAATATGCATCAGCTGTCTCATCAATGGGGAGGGTACCAGTTGCCAGTTCCAACAGCTGTTGTGTGGACCTATCAGCAATGCAGATCATGCTCCCCATGCTGTCCTGTTTTTCCTTTGTGGCCGCTTATACACAGGTACTGACACATATACAGATGGATGCTGATATAGACACTGACACTCTGACACTGCTACATGGACACTTGCTGAAATACATATACAGAAAGCTAACACACAGACTGAGGGACACTGACAGACGCTAAAACACAGACTGACACACAGATGCTGACACACAGATAGATGCCAACACAAAGACGCTGACATGCATACAGACACTGCTGCGTGAAAGCTCACACACTAATGATGACACATACACACTGGCAGGCAGAGAGATGCTGACACATGGAGTCTTATATGATGACACAGTGGTATGCGGGCGGTGACACGCAGATATTGACATATGCGGGGGGGCGGGGGAATGGACAACGCCGCCGGGTGCCTGAGAGGGAGTGGGGGGGAGGTTTGGGTGGTCTGACAGCAGCACGCCTGTAACAATAGAGGTAGTGGACACAACCAGGACCACGCAGCACTACTCACTTAATTTTTGGCCATATAGCGCAGAACCATCTACCTGCTATTGTTGTATTCAGCAGCATGCCTGTGTCATTAGCGGAAGCGGAGGTGAGGAGTCTCAGGTGCGGGACAGACAAATGGAGGGGCGGATTTACTGGCACACTTTGAGGACAGGAGCGCCTGCATTAGCCACTCCCCCCGCAGACTGGATTGGCTCGCTCAGTCCAATCCAGCCCAGGCATACTCTTCTAACCCTGGCTTCCACATGTCACTCAGTTACTCACTCCTTGGCTGTAATCCTCCGGCTCCTATCCCGCCATGCACTGCCTCTGGCAGTCCTCAGCCCGCCGATGCTTGCTGTCAGCAGACTGAGCAGAGTCGACCCTAAGCTAGGCTCTGGGTACACTCAGGGCTCCGCTCTGTGCTACCTGTGGGCGCGCTGAGCACACTGACGGCGCCGCTGCCTGTCATATAGTTTGACAGGTGCCGGCTGCGGAATGCACCCGGCAAGTGTGATAAGTTGTCGGGCGGGACTCGGAGCGCCTCTCAGGGCCGGCGCCTACCTGCTTTGCAGGCTTTGCTGAGCGGGTAGCGCCGGCCCTGGCTGGGAGCTACCCGCACTTCCTTCAGTCACCGGCATTCATCTGCCTTGCACTGACGCAGCAGTGGAAGAAGCAGCAGCATTAATCCTACAGCGGCCAGACACAGAAGGACCCGATTCCTGACCGCACACAACTCCTCCGTTACTCCTTAATATAAGGACACAAACATCGCTCACTTCCACTCCAGTACTGTGGATATTTCGAGCAGGGGGTACTCATAAATAAAAAAAACCTAATCAAGGGGTACAGGAGACTATGCCTCATGCCACACAAAGCTGCACCGTTTGGTGCAAAGAAATGCATGAGGACACATCTGTAGCATACTTGCCTACCTGACCCTCTCCGCGCAGGAGAAAATGCTCTGTTTCTGGTCTTCCCTGGTAATGTATGATTGCCATCACCTGTGGGGAGCTAGGTAAAGGTGTTTCACCACAGGTGCTGGCAATTATACATTACCAGGGAAGTCCAGGAACAGATCATTTTCTCCCGCATGGAGAGGGTCAGGTAGGCAAATATGTTTTGTTTGTTATTGCCAGTAAAGGTGCCATCATTTCTCTGCTGATTCAGCCCTGATCGCAGGTGTGTGAATTTGCAGTGACAGGAGCTGGGCATTTTGGAGGCAGTGCGTCTGTGTTTTCATAGGAGTTCCCTGTAAAATGCAGGCATTGCCTGGACGTTTGGAGGAAGGTCTAATGACATCAGCTGTGGTCTTCTTTTCCCCTCGGCCATCGCAGTGGTGCAAACAGGGGGGAAACTATTCGGTAGTAAGTGATTGTGAATGTTTTCCCCCTGTGTGCACGGCTGCGTACGTATTCACATGGGCGGAGGGGAATTTTGGCGGGGCGGCATTTACCTTATTACTGGGCGCAGAAGATTTGCAGCCCTCAGGTCTGAATCAAGCCCAAAGTGCCAACTGCTTCTTGGCCACAAGATGGCAGCAAACTACAAAGCAATTTCTTCCCTGTTTTTAGAGCCCTGTCAAAGTTAATACATCATTAAGAATAAATAAGCCAAAATAAATAAATTGGCGTGCCTAAAGGGATAGTAAATAGAAGCTTGTAACCCATAGTAGCATAGGATAATTCTTGTCCATTCGAGGACTAGAACATTTGCACGGGGACCGATGCTGGGCCATTTCTCTGCATGTTCATACACCAGGTGCGTGCAGCCATGGCTAACAGACCCAAGGTGTGGCCGGGCAGTGTGGGGCGGTGGCAGATAGTTGTGCCCCCGGGAACACCCAGCGTTTCATGGGCATTCCCATGGTAGTTGGCCTGTGATAATGGTCCCGGGGGTGGGCAGCTGACATCACCGGGTGTCAGCTGCCCGCCCACTTCTTCCCGAGGGTGCATGCAAATCTAAGTGACCTGAGAGTCAGCGACCATTGAATGATGTTCACCCACAGGCTGCGATTTAATGTTAATTTAAAACATACATTCGCAGGCCCTGCGTGCGAACACACTCTGCGAATGGGTGGTGGCAAGGCCAACATCAGCAAGGCGGGGTTTGGTGGACTCGGAATCAACCAGAATAACCCCCAAAGTCAGGCGCTACAAGTAGTTCTACTGTGCCCAGCAGAGCCTCTGGATAGACAACCGTTTCACCTGTCGGCTTCCTCAGTGTGTGTGAGCTTGTGGGCTCAAAATGTCTCTCTTATAGCAGCGTTTATTGGAGGTAACAGCGAATCAAAATGAGGCCACACGTCCATGCGCGAGCCTATAGGCCAGAGAGGGTGGGTGTATTCCTGATGTAACTGGGAGGTGATAACAGCTGGTAACGAAATCCCAGCGCATCATAGCAGAGCGGTCAGTAGACAGCACGGAGACCCTGTGCGTCTCAGGCTCCCTGTACACGCGGCTTGACTAGAATCCCGGCCGTCACATAGATTTGTGTGTATATTTATACTGAAACATTCGAGAAATAGTTTATACTGAAATGAAATAACATCAAGTATCTTATAAAAAAGTATGCTATGGAACAATGGGGCAGATGTATTGAGTGTTAACAAGAGATAAATCCAAGGGTGATAAAGGGCCTTATTTTGGTTCATTCTTTCTGACAAAATCCTGCTTTATTTTTACACTGCAATATAGATCTCACTTTGAAGTAAAACCCCACCCAAATCTAATTCTCTCTGCACAAGTAACACCTGCCCCACCCGCAGTGCACATGGTTTTGCCCATCTAAGAAGGATTTTGTCAGAAAGAATGAACCAAAATAAGGCCCAAAGAGAGATAAACGTCCAGCCAATCACCTGCCAACTGCCATGTTACAGGCGGTGTTTGAAAAAAATCAGTAAGGTGAAAAAACTGTGAATGAATTGTCATACCGGTACGATAGCACCACATAGTCTTGATTGCCGGACAGATGTCTGTGCAAATAGAGGACACCTCCGTAACCATAATAGGGTAAAGTATAACTACCTATCATTAGCACACCGGCGGAAGGTTGACAATGCAGAAGGTCGATACTGTTTTTTTAATTTTTTTCCCCACTGTGGTTCTAGAACAAGCGGTAGTTGATGCCCTACCATACACTAGGGCATGGAGGGAGAAGCATTGCGAGCACAGGGAGTGATTCGAGGGGCTGGTGTGCTCTTAGGCAGTGTCCAGAACTAGATGTCTACATCTAGACACCTAAAAAAACCCTCAAAAAATATGTGTCAATCTTCTGCTAAGGACCCTGTCGACCTTCAGTCCCTGTCAACATTCTGCCTGTCGACCTTCTGGTGTCGACCTAAGGAGTTTTGACCTTTCTTGGGTTGCCCTAACGATCCATACCCTTGCTGGAAATATACTGTATAATTGAGGTCATCACTGATGTCCCATTTGGAAGAAAGTTCTTTCTTGTGGCTTAATGCCATCCCCTAAAAGTTTTTTTGTGTTGTGTTCTAGTGCCTCAGGACAAATGATGGCCAGAGGGATTGGTAACATATGTATTGTGCTGTTCTACAAACCTGGAAAATACTGAGATAATCCAGTTAGTGTATGGTTCAAGAGGGGGAGAAGGGGAACTGGAGAGGGCTCGTGCCCAAGCTGAATAATTGCTGTTGTATCGAAAACTCCACAATATGTTTTGTATACCCGAGAAAATAAGGTATGCTGTAGTCACTCAAGTGGGTAATGAAATGTTCCCAGCTACACACGTGGGGCAATTTAAGCCATTATTACTGGCTAAATGTTTGCTGAGCGTCCATATTGCCAGTATTTTTTGTGTTGTGACAGATAAATCTCTATGAGCGCCCCCCCCCCCCCAGCCAGCCCTTAATGGTCACCGGTTCCAGGAACATGCACCTGCGGTTCTGGCTAAAAATTGCTGGTCATTGCTGTGCAGCCCCTGACTACACCTGTGCACCAGTGACCAGCGATTTCTAATCAAAATGAGGTAGAGACAGAATGAGACCAAATAACTTGCAATTCTCAGCTAAAATCCCTGGTTACTGATGAAAACGGTATACTGAGCAATATATTGCTGAGAGATATTAAGCCAAAATTGCTCAGCGACCAAATTGCTCCATGTGTGTACACACCTTAAAGATTCACAAAGTGGTGCATTATCGCCATTGCATACATCTCAAATTAAATTACATGCAGTTGTCATAATAAACACAAGATGGCAGCATACACCTATGCCTGTACTAAGAGAACAGTGCAGTGCCCTGCAGAACATGCTGGTGGTTTCTGCGGTGACTTATTTAATAATCATAGTGTGACCACTTACACTGATTATTAAATATGATCCCACCATAAGCAGTTTTCCCTGCAATATGCAGGATACTTCTGGTTACATAAGCCTTAGACCACAATTGATATTGTATATGTGATTTAACCTCACTCTTTTTTTCACTTGCACCTTTTATTAAAAAAAATATACATAGTATGTGTGTGTGTGTGTGTGTGTGTGGGTGTGTGGGTGTGTGTGTGTGGGTGTGTGTCTGAGCATTTGCAACACTTCCGTCACCTCCCCCAAACACTCGCTACCTGTCACTTTGCGAATAGATCCTTCTATGGCCACGGTACCTGCACAGTCGCACGTGCACAGGGCCTGATTTAGACCCGATAGCTGCGATGCGATGTTCCGAGCCCAGCGATCAGGTAAAAGCCGCCCTGCACGAGTGAAATTCCACCCATGTGCACGGCTGCGAATGAATCAGGGCCACAGCTTGGAGTGTACATAATGGACCTTATTCTGGTTCACAGTTCGCAGCACTGAGTTTGATTTTAATGCTGCTGGCACAGCCGCCCGGCCCCCCTCGCTCGCCGAATGCGCCCACACGGCTGCGAATAGATGTTTTGCATGAACATCCATTCACAGACTTTTTCGGGTGGACCAAATCATTCGATGGTCGTCAACCATCGAATGATGTGGAACGAGCATGCAAAACTAAGACATTAGCAGGTGTCTCAGCTTTGTGTGCGCCCTGTACTAGAACAGGGTGGACAGCTGACATCCGGTGATGCAGAATTGAGCCTCAGTCTAAATGTGTCCATTTCAAGCTGTACTGTATATGCACCAAGTATAGAACAGCCTACCTCCCAACATTCCCTATTTTAGCGGGACAGTCCCGATTATCACGGCCTGTCCCGCTGTCCCACCCACGGGCGGCAGTGTCCCGCGGTGTGGGGGGCTGTTGGGAGTCCCCCCTGTCAGCTGGTAAGCAGCGGGGAATAAACGCTGTGCGCATGCGCACAGCGTCTATTCCCGCAGCCAGGGGGCTGGGGACATGGCTAGAGGCTCTCTGGGTCATGCCCCCATAGTGGCAAAATGGGGGCGTGGCCTCGCGGGGAGCCACGAGTATAGGCCACGCCCCCGGATTAGGCCACGCCCCCGAATATTTCAACACGTCTCCGGCGCGCGGCAGCAGCGTCCCGCCGGCTGATCTCACAAAGTTGGGAGGTTTGGAACAGAGACAGTGGTGGGTTTCCTAATAAGTGCGTGAAGCACGTGCCTTAGGGAACCACAGGATGGGGGTGGCATGGGACCACACCTTAGGTCTGCAGCTAGGCAGAATGGCCGAGCCGCTTATAAGCTTCTTTAGGAACTATTATTATTATTAACATCTTTACAGTGGTGAATTTAATTGGAGAGGGGGCCTCTGGGTGGAAGCCTGGGGAAGGGAATGAGGCACCTCCCATCCCTCTTTTGCTCACCTTACCTACCCAGGCCAGCTGCCCGCATGGTCTCTCAGTGACAGTACGTCTCCTGCAAGAGATGGCCAGGCTGCAGATAGGTCATGTTGGCTGTGTAGTGTGCAATGTCTCTATAGAGCATAATAGAAGTGTATTGTTGTGATTGTGTCCAGTGGTCAGGTCATGTTGGCTGCGTAGCGTCCTGTGTCTGTATAGAGTATAATAGAATAGTGTACAATGACTGCACAGAAACCATTGTGCCCATTTTCCATTAATGGTGCTTTATGCGTTACCTGTTCTGAGTGGGTTACTAAAGCACATAACTCCCCTCCTTTCATTGCTCCCAAAGTGCACTAAAAGCTTTCAGAATGTGCGCCTACACCGGTCCTCGCTGTTACATTGTTCTGCCGCTGACGGTTCTGCCTAGTACTCCACATTCCTAGTAGCTGTGAGGAATCCAGCTCGGCTTTCCCTGTGTGCTGAGTTGTTTGGTGCCATTAGTGGTATCTCGCTGCTGCTGGAGTAGACACTATACAAGGGCTGCTGCTATTATAGAGTGGGAGGCTGAGCTGCTGCAGATCTTTCTCAGTAATTGTCTTATTTTAATTTAACAATTATTATTTTTCTTTATAGGATAACGCAAGGGCTCAGCAGTGGTTGCGCTCAGCTAAAAAATTGTGGGACCCTTCCCTTTACAAAATAGAGGACATACTCCACCTATTATGGGGGATGAGGGCAGGCAGCAGTTGGGACAGTGCTGGTGTCGGGAAGCATTTGGGGGTAGAATTGGTTAAGGGCAAGCAGCATTGAGTGTAGAGGCAGGGAGATGTAGGGTTAAAGGGGGGTAAGGGCAGGCAGTACCGAGAGTGAGAAAGAGCAGACAGCAGTTTGTGCTTGGGGGTAAGTAGGAGGTCAGTACTGGGTTTAGGGAGGGGGTAATGGTAGATGGAACTGGGGCAGATTTGCGGGCAAGGAGGGGCTTAGTGCAGGCAGTGTTGGGGGTGGGGAAGAAGTAAGGGTATATAGAAACCTAGGCGGTACTGGGGTGCTAGTAACTGGGAGTCAAGATAGCAGCTAGGGCATTATTGGGGGTAGATAGGGGGTCACTGTTAGATAACAGTTGGGGCAGTATTGGGGTAGGGGGTCACTGGTAGATAGCAGTTGGGACATTATTGGGGGTAGCTAGAGGTAGATAGCAATAGCAGTTTGGGCAGTATCGGGGGTAGGTAGGGGTCACTGGTAGATAGCTAGGGCAGTATTGGGGGTAGGTTGGGGGTCACTGGTAGATAGCTAGGGCAGTATTGGGGGTAGGTTGGGGGTCACTGGTAGATAGCATTTGGGGCAGTATTGGGGGTAGGTAGGGGGTCACTGGTAGATAGCAGTTGGAGAAGTATTGGGGGTAGGTACAGAGTCACTGGTAGATAGCTAGGGCAGTATTGGGGGTAGGTTGGGGGTCACTGGTAGATAGCATTTGGGGCAGTATTGGGGGTAGGTAGGGGGTCACTGGTAGATAGCATTTGGGGCAGTATTAGGGGTAGGTAGAGGGTCACTGGTAGATAGCAGTTGGGGAAGTATTGGGGGTAGGTACAAAGTCACTCGTAGATAGCTAGGGCAGTATTGGGGGTAGGTTGGGGGTCACTGGTAGATAGCTAGGGCAGTATTGGGGGTAGGTAGGGGGTCACTGGTAGATAGCAGTTGGGGCAGTATTGGGGGTAGGCAGGAGGTCACTGGTAGATTGCAGTTGGGGCAGTGGTTACCTGCTTCCTCTTGTTGATAGTCCCTATCCTGCTCACTGTTGTTCACCTCCAGCTTGAACTGCAGCCCCAGTAGTTCCTCAGCAGCCTGGTGTAGACCACCAGCTCCTTATTTTCAGGAGGCCAGGGCGGTCCACCTTCCTGGCTTCCAGAATGCACAGAGCTGGCTAAAGGAGTTAGGGATGGAGCACAGGTAGCAGGAGGCACCACCAGTACCACCACCAATGCCGTAGCAGCCAAAAATGTCACATGGTGGTTAACTGAGGAAGGGTACTGCATCTAAGGGTGAGATGGATTCCAAGGCGGAGCCCGGGGAGGCTGGAAAGAGATAGATTTAGCTCCATCAGTCTTGGTGTCTCCGCGGTATTATCCAAGGGTATATACTGTATATGGTAAATAAAAAACAGTGCCTCATTTTATGGGTGAAGCAGACTGGTTAAAACCCATTCAAAGTAAAAAGGATTCCGAAGGGAGAGGAGATGATGGAATTAGTAAGGAGGAGAGGACTACATAAGGGCAGCGGGCCCTGTTTGTTCCACTTTATAATCTATATTGGAGGGGTAGACACACAGGAGTGAAACATAGGATCAGACTGAAGTGGGTCAAGGATGGAGTGGGAAGACTGATAAGTGTCAGTTGTAGATCATAATCCTCTCAAGGAACCTGGAGGCAAAGGGAAGAAGAGAGATTGGATACGACATATTTATTAGGTGATAAGGGGCGGGATGCTATATAGCAGAAATGCGGTAAAAACCCCGTTTTCGGGGTTTCTACCGCATCTCTATATGCTATATGGCGCCTCCGCAGTGTCAGCGCTGCGGAGGGAATCGCCAGCTAAAGCTGGCGAATCCCTGCAGAAGCCTATGGGCTTCTTACCGCAGCGCTGTTTGAGGGATCCGTCACGGATCCCTCCCAGCGTGCCCTGCGGCCGGCGCCGGGGTCTGCGCATGCGCAGATGGACTCCCGGGTCACAGACCCGGAAGTCCAGCGCTGGCACCGCATCGCAAGGGACAGCTCTTACCGCAAGAGCTGTCCCTTGCATGAATAACGGCATATGTTATAGCATATGCCGTTATTAAAAATGCGGTAGCCAGCGATAATGGGCGCGGATGTTACAACATCCCGCCCACAGTGTCTTTATCACCAGCCAATCAGCCCCCAACTGTCAAGTTACGGACTGGGTCTGAAAATGTAAGTTACGAGCTGATGAAGTACCAATCAGCCCTGAACTGTCAAGTTGAAAAATGGCAGTTGTGCGCTGGCTGGTGATAAAGTACCAGGCACTTTATCACTTCACCGGGCTTCATAAGTCTGCCCCTTGGGGTCAAGGGTGTTTTAATGACTGGAGATACAGGGGCACGATTGAACGCAGAAGGGGCAATACCCAATAAATTAAATAATGTTAAATCTGTTACTAGTCAGGACAAACTATGATATCTACACATATATTTAGACGTAACATTTTATATATATATATATATATATATATATATATATATATATATATATATAGTATAGCGAATAGCCGGTTGAAGTAGTCCGGAACATCAGAATGCAGTAAACGTACAGTAAGTTCTGAATAGTTATACGTTGTACCAGAGAAGTGCGTGGGGACTTGGAGTAAGGGTCTCATTAAATAATGATGGATTTATTGCGACTGTAAGCCTGGTAAGCTTGGTGCTGCCGTCTCTCCAGTTCCATCCTGATAATGCTAATGACTAAAAATCAATCTACCTGCAATACTAGTATTAATTCCCCTACTTAAAGAAATGAATTACCTCGGGAAAAATCAATACACATTCTCCTTGGAGATGAGATGTCCCATTTGTATTTACGGTGAGGGACTGCAGTGAGTGAGGCCAGTAACGTGCTTTACCTCAGGTAGCAATCTTAGAGATGCGGTGGGTGGCCATTGCCTCCATGCAGCCTGTGAGGCTGGGTTCTTGTGTCCTGTGTTCCCAATGAATGCCTCAAAGGGAATTCTAGGATTGTTGCCAAGGGAACATCATCCAGGGGGTGTTGACGTCCTGCTCTGGGCCATCCCTGGCTTTGGTCCCTGTCCCTTGCTGCAGATCTGGTCTACTCTCTTACGTCAATTGAGTCTTGTGTCAATTGAATGAAGTATTGTTTTTTTTTTCCATTATTGATCCAGTTTTAAATACATTGGTATTACCAAATCTGCCCCACGCCTCACGTTAACAATGGTTTTAGAAGATTGTGGATATATTGATAAAATATTGTGATCTATTGTGAAAAATGCAAAACAGTGTAAACATGAGCAACAAATCCCAGGGGTAGGGGGCATTGGGTCGACCAAAGTAATGTCGACATACATACAGAGGAGAGAGACTGGGCACAATGGGGGAGATTCTCTAATCTAAAAATGCGGTAAAAACCCCGTTATCGGGTTTTTACCACATTTTGGGATGCTCTAAGCTTCCCCCGCCGGGCGGGGGCATTGCCAGAATAATCTGGCGATGCCCCATAGAAGCCTATGCGCTTCTAACACAACCCCTCGCCGCCCCGCACTGACCCACCACCGCACCGGCTCCGGCCCCCGCCGCCCCGCACCGACCCCCCCTCACCTGTGTCTGGGCAGCACAGAGCTGTGCTGCCCGGACCTGTGACCTCCTCCTCCCTGCACTATGATCCTCTTCCGGGTGCTGGGAGGAGGAGAGCCCGGCGCAGCAGTAGTAGTGCCGGGTAAGGGAGGGAGGGGAGAGCTGCCGGGTCCCCATGGGACCCGCTGACTCTCACCGCAAAGGACAGCTCTTAACGCAAGAGCTATCCTTTGCCATAATTATCGCATATGTTAGTGCATATACGATAATTATGAATGTGATGGGCCGCGAAGGGGGGTGGAGCTGGGCTGCAGATGTTAGAACATCTCCCCCCATTATCACAATGCCCCTTGAAGCAAGTAGCTGCGATTCTCGGGTCACTGTGGAGGGGGAGGAGCTTATATGACACAATCCCATTAGAACTGCAACGTTTTAGCCCCGCCCCCTCCCGATAGACCCACAAATCATGGCATTTTCCTGTGAGGGGGCGGGGCTTAGTAATATCCATATACGGAAGAAGAAAAATTCTGCGGTTGACCGCATCTGGTGGGTCCATAATGCTAAGCTTCAGGTCCAGGGCGTGGGAGCGCGCATCATTAACATTGTGGAGTGAACACACTAGGGCTATATTGTGAACAATATTGTGTATTTTGGGCTTAACTCTCTCTGCACATGTTGCATCTGCCCCACCTGCAGTGCAGCATGGTTTTGTCTACTTGCAGAAATTGCAATCTTGCTTACAGGTCTGATTTAGGCCCAAATACAGAAGCCCCTACTAGGGTTCCAGCACAGCATGTAATTAGCACACCTGGGAGACCCGTGCTGCACCCATGCTTCACCCCATTTCCTTGTGGATTACAGAACGACCCCAGCATTGAACCTTATTGCAGTTCAGCCGTGCAGCGTGTGCTCCATGTACGGGGCTTGTCTTTTGATTAAACTGGCAACCCGAGTCATTGGTTTCCTCTCCATATACTGTACTCCTGGTATACTGGAAGCAGAACCCCGCAGGAAGCCAGTGAGAACACAATGTTCCGTTCCTGCTCTTGTTCGGCTCCTTTTTAAAAATGAATTGAAAGAAGAATAAGTGGTACAGATGGAACATTGCAACTGCCCCCCACCCAAAATCACAGGATCAACCATTCCACTGACTGCAATAACGGAATGGAGGCTCCATAATACTAAAGGGTACATTTATGAAGATATGTTGCCCATAGCAACCAATCAGATTCTTCTTATAATTATTTATTTAGCACCTTCTTGAAGATAATACAGGTTGAGTATCCCTTATCTGAAATGCTTGGGACCACCCACAAGAGATTTTTCCAGATTTTGTATTTTTTCCCCCCTGGTGGTGCCCCGATGGTCCCCCGTCGTCCACGATGGCCTTCAGGATCCTCTTCAATTTGATTGGTTGCTAAGTGTCTGTGATGTATACCCAGTGCCGGTGCAAGGCACCGGAGCACCCCAGGCAGGGGGGGTGCTCCGGTGCTCACCCGGGCGCAGTACAGGAGGGGGTGCTGGTGATTGTGGCGGCGGTCCGCCGCGGTGCTCTGGGGGAACGGGACGCTGCGGTGCTCATCATCCCGGACACTTTACAGGGGGGGTGGGGGTACCGGCGATTGTCCCAGGATTCATCTGGGGGTCGAGCTTTCAACCATGGGCCTCGGACGTTATGGAAGTCTCTTCCACACTCTAGAACCCCTCAAAAATAGACCCAGGACTCTCCTGTTTACCCATTTTATTCTATGCTGAGCACTATAGAAATAAAATAATTATAATGATTGGCATTCTTCTGTACTCTCAACAATATAGTGTTCATTCTAGCACCCGCCAACTTTGAAAACCCATCCAGTTCCTCTTCCCTGCCTGGGGTGTCGCTGTCTGCTGTAGTGCTTCTAGCACAGTGTTGTCTGTATATCAGCACTGATATGCAAACCAGACCTGTGCTAGAAACACCACAGCAGACAACACCGCCACAGGCAGGGAAGAGGAACTGCATGGGTTTTCAAAGTTGGCGGGTGCTAGAATGAACACTGCAATAGTTTGCCAACATCTTTTCTGTCAATAAATTGATTACTTCTGGTTGGATAGATGTGTGTGGAACAGTGAAAGCTTCATCACCTGCACACACTTATGATTGGTGGAGCTCATTACATGCTTCTCAGGCCCATGGAGAACAGCAGCAGCAGCCTAGTCTTGGGAGGGTTTTTAATCAGAGGCAGCAGTGGCACTGTGAGGTCTTCTACAGAGTAAGGTGCAGAGGGACAAACACAGGCTTTTCATGTGGTATGTATGTATGTATGTATGTATGTATGTGTGTATGTATGTATATATATATTAGAGATGTGCACCGGCCACTTTTCGGGTTTTGGGTTTTGGGTTCTGATTACCTTGAGGTTTTGGGTTCTAATGGGTTTTGGCAAAACACCTCCTAAGTGTTTTGTGTTTGGATTTATTTGGGTTTTGGGTTCTGATTTTTTTGTTAAAAAAAGCCTAAAAACAGCTAAAATGGCAGAATTTGGGGGTTTTTTTGCTCCTACGCTATATTGACCTCAATAACATTCATTTACACTCATTTCCAGTGTATTCTGAACACCTCACACCTCACAATATTGTTTTTATTGCCAAAGTTTGCACTGAGGTAGCTGGATAACTATGCTAAGCCACACAAGTGTGCGGCACAAACACGCGGCTCATGTAAGAGTGGCACTGCAGCGGCAGACATGATGGCAGTTTAAAAAAATAGGCCCATAAAAGATACCTATCTGGCTTGATCATGCACTGTTTACCATGTGCAGCCAAGGAGCGGTGGGCATTTTGTGCAGCACAGAGTGTGTAACTGTTTCGATCACTTTAACATCCAACAAGACCCCTATCTGGCTTGATTGTGATTATGATTATTTATTTATAATTAATTTCATCTGATTTTTAATTTGGTGATTACTGATTAGTAATATTATTCATTTATTATTTATTATTACCATTCGTCTCGTCAATCATTGCCTAATGGGTGGAGGGGAGGGGTCTAATCAATGACTAGGTGGCAGCTGGAAGAGTTCTATCTGGCTGCGACTTCTGTAACTCTATTGATCGCTAGGGTGGATTCAGGTGATCTGGCTCGCTAGGCGGGTGTTCCCTTTGCTCACTGCTTCACATGCGTCCCTCGTGAAGCTGTGCGCTCTGTCGAGGAGGATGTCCTTTGCCGGTAGAGAAGTACTGATCTTCTCTCAAGGTGTTACGACTCGTAGCTGCACTCCCCTGCTACAACCTCAAAACAAGCACCAAGACCCCTATCTGGCTTGATTGTGCACTGTTTACACAGTGCAGCCGAGGAGCAGTGGGCGATTGGTGCAGCAATCAATTACTCTCATTAGTGGAATGCAATCAGTTGTATGCATTTAAAAGACAAGTCCCTCATACGAATGACTCTCAGCAGTGGGCACCAGACCAGACAGGTAGATGAAGCAGTACTAGACACCACACGGTAGATAAGTCAGTACTAGGCACAAGACCGGTAGATAAGGCAGTACTAGGAAGTACTAGGCACCAGACGGTAGATACGGTAGTACTAGGCAGTGGGCACTAGACCAGACAGGTAGATGAGGCAGTATTAGTTGTGTGTGTATCTGTTTTGGTCAGTTTAATATTTAACAAGACCCCTATCTGGCTTGATTGTGATTGATTGATTATTAATTAATTTTTTGATGTGATTGATTCATGGTCGAAACCCCGTTTAACAACCTGGCTGATCCTGACCCTGATGTGCAGTTTGTCTCTGTGCTGAAAGATCCCAATCTCAAATGGCAGACTGAACAACCTGTGGATAGCCATATTTCAAAAAATGTGAATGGGCTTGTGTGGCAGCCCACTACAGGATATCCCTTGTGCCCCTGGAGTGCCCCCAAAGAAGTTTAATTGCAGCCAATGCTGCTCAGAGGAAAACTGCAGGGATGTGAGGGGTTAAACAGCCCCAGCTCAGTCCACGTGCAGGGAGCCTGACACCCCCCTGATTGGCTGCCCAGGGAGTGTGGCAGTCCACCCCTGGTGTACTCTTGTGCCCCCAAAGAGATTTTAATTGCAGCCAATGCTGCTCAGAGGAAAACCTCCTTTGCTTGTGGAAGCTGCAGGTCTGTGAGGGGTTAACAGACTCAGCTAGTGTCCTAGTGTCCCAGCTCCCCTGCACATGAGACAGGAAGCTGGGAGGTCAGAGGTGATCCCAGCAGCAGTGTGTGAGAGAGAGAGAGAAAGTGTGCAGAGGGGTGAAGAGCTTGTATCCTGAGCCAGGAAGCATGCAGACAGAGATGCTGTGCAGAGAGAAGCACACATCTGAGACCAGGCACTGGGAGCAAGGACCCAGCAGTTAATGACAGCCAGCACTGCTGACCAGAAGAAGGGGTGAGCAGCATGTGAAGGGAGATAGAGCCCAGTAGGAGTGACTGCAGAGACCTACAGCACGGAACTAGGCAGAGAGGGACATTGCCGCCCATCTGGGAGTCACCCAGAGGACCACACAGCACCCAAGACAGGCAGTGGCCAGCCAGGAGTCGTGACCAGCAGGAGCTGGCAACTGCAGCTGATTGTTCAGGTACTGGGGTGTTGGATACCCCCACTAACAGGACTGCCTGTTTGCCTCTGATACAGGAGATTGCCCTAAGGGATGGGAATCTGCCTGCCCCTCTTAGAGAGGATTTTTTATCACTTTTGTTATACATAAAAGTAGTGTGCACACTAAGTTATGGCCTAATCACCTTGTGAGGATTTCCTTCGCGGGACCGTTATTCAAATTCAGGAACTGTGTTGTTTTGCACCAGGGACTACCGCGCAGTGTATATAGGGTGCAAAGCGCCACTTGGCGGACATGTTGTGACGTAATATTATTCTGTCATATTGTTATTGTTGTGATGTAATTTATTGCGTAATCGTTCTCTCGTTAATCTGGTCATTGATTAGTTATAGCTTTAATTACTGAATGATATAAAGTGACTGTTTTGCATAAGTACGTGAGTGTATTGCAGCAACCCATTTACATATCTTCTTTAAATAAATATTTGTTGCTGCTAGCCGTAGTAGCCTTGTCTTTTGTGGGTTCTCCTTGGGTTGTGCCATTCCCTGCCACAGGTTCTCCGGAAGAAGCCGTGAGGAATCCAGAAGCTGCCGCCGTAATCAGCTCCAGATTCAGGTACCATTTTGCACCACACCGTTACAGGGGCACTGTCACAGGAGCGCAAAAGGAGAGGTCAGAGGTGAAATGAAACTGTGCAGCGTGACGGAGGAGGGTTTGCAGCAGCGTGAGAGAGGATGACACGTGCTTAGAGAGAGAAGACGGGCTGGGCACCCTAAAGATCCACAGAGAAAAGAGCAGCAGAGTGCGCAGCCTGGAAGCGTGCAGAAGTGAGACCCGCTAGAGAGGAGAGAGCCGGGCAGCGTTTCCGTGCAGGAGACCCGGCGGTGATGGACAGCAGCGCACACAGTGAGAGCCAGCAGCCAGCATCATGAGGAAGGCAAGAGGGAGGCCCTGCAGAGTGCCAGCCGTGACACCAGGGAGACGCTACCGGCCAGAGCCGGCAAAAGCAGCAGAGTACAAGGGTGCCCTACCCCCACTCAGCCTGTACCCTTCCTGCCCCAGCCCTGACTCCCCCAAGTCAGGGAGATCACATTCTCACCCATGAAGATGGTGACACAATTTTAAAAGAGGACAGAGAACAATCTCATGCACATGAGACCACTGTGCTTGATACAAGACAGACCAGAGTCCACCTAAAGGTGTCGGCTAGTACAGCATCCCTAAAAGTCTCAAGGCTCCAAAAAAAATTAGGCAGTGAGCCCCTGACCAGACAGGTACAGCAGTATTAGGCAGTGAGCCCCAGATCAGACAGGTAGATACGGCAGTATTAGGCAGTGAGCCCCAGACCAGACGGTAGATATGGCAGTACTAGGCACCAGACAGGTAGATAAGACAGTAGTACTAGGCACAAGACAGGTAGATACGTCAGCAATACTAGTATTGTGCACCAGCAGAATTTATAATAATTAATTTTCTTATTAGGTACTGCTTGGCCGTGGCACTCAGTGGCAGACGTCAGTGCACAAGCAGCATGGAATTCTTTTTTACAGTCCCACACAGCACAAGTATTATTTTTATTTTTATCAAATTAGATATAGCAGCTGTGTGGTTGGAGGAATATGGCCGACGTGTCGCTGGATGAACTGATCAGGAAACGGGGAATGTCCGTGGGCACCGGGATGTACCGCAGGGTCAGTAACAGGGGAGGTATAGGAAACGTGAGATCCAGACTCCAACCATCTGTGAACAATCGTCCACTTGCCACCAGTTTTCAGAGAACATTTGATGCTCGTCAGAAAATTGGTGTGACTAATGCACGCCAAAAACTAGGGATAAAAGATGCCCGTGAAAAGTTGGTGGCCAAAGATGCTCGCTTCCGCATAAGGGGTAAAGTGCAGGACACCCGTGGGTACTTGTGAGTTATCCGGGCGTCCGATTTTTTGATTGTATGCCTTAAGTTAAGGCATACAATCAGATGCGATGCGATGCGATATCGCATCGCATCGCATCGCATGCGACCATCGGATGCGATGACCCGATTTTTCCATAGGAATCAATGTTAAAATGATTCCTATGGAAAAAGGGGTCCTTTTCATACCCCTACTATCCAAGTGGGCATGGAGTTGGATATAAACCTGTGGCGAGCGTAGCGAGCCACCGAGCCCGAAGCGTGGCGAGCGAAGCGAGCCCCGCTAGGGGACGGTATTCTGTGTCCCCTCGCGGGGCTCGCTACGCTCGCCACGCTTCGGGCTCGGTGGCTCGCTACGCTCGCCACAGGTTTATATCCAACTCCATGCCCACTTGGATAGTAGGGGTATGAAAAGGACCCTTTTTCCCATTGAATTCCATGTTAAAAATGGACTCAGTCCATTTTAACATTGATTCCTATGGAAAAATCGGGTCATCGCATCGCATCGCATCCGATGGTCGCATGCGATGCGATGCGATGTCCCGATCCGACCCGATTTAAAAATCGGACGCCCGGATAACTCACAAGTACCCACCCGTGAAATGCTGAATTCGAGAAAGCAACAGATCATGGCAGGAGACAAGCCTATCAAAGTGATGGACGCTCGTGAAAAGATTACTTTAAGAGGAGTGCTCCAACAGTAGCTGCTAAATCACCTATGGCACAAGGTTCATCGGCAATAAACCTCACAAAAACCATCCAGATTCCACAACACAAGACCATTTCAGGTCTGAATAACTCTGTCAAGGGAATGCGAATAAATGTGGTCAACCACCAGCCTGTTAAACAGGTCTCATCTCAGGATGATGACTATGATGATGATGATGAGATGGAACTTGCTCCCATCCCTTCCAAACAGATGAAATTCACAGCTGCAAATACTTTACAGAAAAGACCAGGAACATTGGGCAACCAATTTTCACTTGGCCAAACATTACCTTTCACTAAAGTTGTACAGAATGATACGTACACTGCTCCCAGTGCTACACCGCCTGCCCCAACAGTACCTTTACTACGGACTAAAACGCTGACCAATATGTCACGTACTCTTGTTACAAAGGAGGCCCTACCAGCCGTACCACCTCCAACAGAGTCTGTTTTCAGCCCCCTAGAAGGAACGAAAATGACGGTAAATAATTGCAAAATATTGCGCTCAAGGTCAAGCTCAAGTTTAAGCCCTAGCAGCAGCACCAACACACCCTCTCCCAACCCACTACTTGACTGGAGTGAAGATGGCGGGCGCGTCAGCCGCTTATAAAGCCTCGCGAAATCCTGCGCCAGGAGATGACGTTCTAATCACGCGGATGGACCCGAGTCAGGTGGGAATCTCCGAGCGCTGCTCGAAATCGGGCTCGGAAAGATGACGTCCGTGGGGGCTCGGATCTCTGAAATCCGAGCCCGCACATCTCTAGCAGTAACTGATGGACCCGGCTGTGCAGATAAGGAGGATGCTGACAGCGATGATGTCAAATGGAAAGCCAGCGAACTGTTGCTCCATGCAGCACTGGAAAACTTTGCTGCCCGTGGTGATGCCATAGGGCATGCGTAACTATCACTAGCATTGGTTGCAGCATTGGCAGTAACTGATGGACCCGGCTGTGCAGATAAGAGGATTAAAAAAGGAGGATAAAAAAAATTTAGCCTCCCAAAAAGAAGTGTAATTGCAGCCACCCAAAAAGAAGTGTAATTGCAGCCTTCCTGCCCCAGCCCTGACTCCCCAGGTCAGGGAGATCACATTCTCACCTATGAAGATGGTGATGGTGACACAAATCCAAAAGAGGACAGAGAACAATCTCTTGCACACGAGACCACTGTGCTGGATACAAGACAGACCAGAGTCCACCTAAAGGTGTCGGATAGTACAGCATCCCGAAAAGTTTCAAGGCTCCAAAAAAAAAGACTGCAGTGGCAGACTCCCAAATTAATGCAGGGTGAGAGCTGCAGCCAGCAGTGGGCGATTGGTGCAGCAATCAAGTGGAATGCAAACAGTTGTATGCATTTAAAAGACAAGTCCCTCATACGAATGACTCTCAGCAGTGGGCACCAGACCAGACAGGTAGATGAGGCAGTACTAGTTGTGTATGTATCTGTTTTGGTCAGTTTAATATTTAACAAGACCCCTATCTGGCTTGATTCTGGTTATGATTGATTGATTATTAATTAATTTTATGATGTGATTGATTCATGGTCGAAACCCCGTTTAACAACCTGGCTGATCCTGACCCTGATGTGCAGTTGGTCTCTGTGCTGAAAGATCCATATTTAAAAAAATGTGTGGCAGCCCACTACAGGATACCCCCTGTGCCCCTGTGCCCCAAAGAAGTTTAATTGCAGCCGCCCCCAAAGAAGTTTAAATGCAGCCTCCCCCAAAAAAGTTTAGCCGCCCAAAAAGATGTGTAACTAATTGTACCCAACTGGTCATCAAAAAGAAACCAATCTTTGTGAAAACAAGGTATCAAGTGGCAAAGAAAAGGAAGCCAGTGATGAGAATTTTGTGAGCTGTGAAAGTATTATCAAGGAAACATAACTTTACTTAAGTTTTGAGGAAAGGCTTTATCGGACCATTTCATGAATAAAGAACAGTTGATGAAGAAATTAAAGAAGTATTCATCGTTCTTGTCATTAAATAAAAAGGAGAGAGATGCGAAGGTCAAATCATTACAAAGGTTATCTGATGAGGAAAAAGCAGTTCTCTCTAAAAGGCTATGCACATATGACAAATAGTACAAAATGTTTGCAAATCAATTAAAAATTGAAAAGGGGGGCCAGAAGGTTTGTACAGCTTTATCTCCTAAAAAATTTCCAACAACTTGTTCCGAAGCAACTGTGTCTGTTAGTAGGTCAGCCTGTACAACTAACGGCAAAGAAAGTGACTATCTTCAAAACAAAAGGATTTTTGCCGCTTCAGAAACTGATCATGCTCAAGGTGAAGGCAGTCAGTGTACACCTCAGAATGCTAACCAAATACACAAAGTCCATGCAAAGATAAAGGATATTGTAAAAGAAAATTGCACTGACAAGTCTTCAACTTACAAAAACCAAGCTATGTATAAAACTGCAGTAACTGGAAAACTAAAAAAAACTTTAGCCGCCCACAAAGAACTTTAATTGCAGCCGCCCAGGCTTGATTCTGATTATGATTGATTGATTATGATAGATTGATTGATTATGATTGATTGATTATGATTGATTGATTATTAATTATGATGTGCCTGATCCTGACCCTGATGTGCATTAAAAATGACTCTCAGCAGTGGGCACCAGACCAGACAAGTAAAAAAAGTTTAGCCGCCCAAAAAAAGAAGTGTAATTGAGCCTTCCTGCCCCAGCCCTGAGTCCCCCAGGTCAGGGAGATCACATTCTCACCCATGAAGGTGCAGAAATGAGGTGGAATGCAAACAGCTATATGCATTTGAAAGACAATACCCTCATTAAAAATGACTGTCAGCAGTGGGCACCAGACCAGACAGGTAAAAAAAAGTGTAGCCGGCCAAAAATAAGTGTAATTGAGCCTTCCGGCAACAGCCCTGACTCCTCCAGGTCAGGGAGATCACATTCTCACCCATGAAGGTGCAGCAATCAAGTGGAATGCAAACAGTTGTATGCATTGAAAAGACAAGTCCCACATATGAATGACTCTCAGCAGTAGGAATAATGAATGGTGATGCAAGATGGAATTGTCCTTGGGCCCTCCCACCCACCCTTATGTTGCGAAAATAGGACATGCACACTTTAACAAACCAAACATTTCAGCGACAGGGCCTACAAAACTGTGGCTGAAATGATTGGTTTGTTTGGGCCCCCACAAAAAATAAACCAATTCATAATATCTCCCTGTATAAACTGGCTCTACAGTAACAAGATGTCATCGTCACTCATCATCATCATCATCATCCTCCTCCTCCTCCTCCTCCTCTGATTCCTCGCCCCCTTCAGTGTGTACTTCCTCATTCTCAATTATCAATTCCCCGCTGGACTCCACAATCACAGGTCCAGTTATAATCTCTGGAGGCAATTCCTGCTCTTCATTGAATAAGTGATAATTCATTTTTATAAACATCATTTTCTCAACATTTTTCGGGAGCAACCTCCTTCGCCGCTCACTAACCAGGTTCCCCGCTGCACTGAATACTCTTTCGGAGTACACACTGGAGGGGGGACAACTCAGGTAAAATAGAGCCAGTTTGTACAGGGGTTTCCAAACTGCCTTTTTTTCCTGCCAGTACAGGTAAGGACTGTCTGACATGTCTACTTGGATGCTGTCACCAAAGTAATCATCCACCATTTTTTCAATGTTGACAGCATCCAATGCACCGACAGTAGACATGTCAGCAATCGTTGGCAGGTCCTTGAGTCCGGACCAGATGTCCAAACTCCCTCCTGCCTGCCCTGCATCCCCGCCAGCGGGTTGTGTGGGAAATCGCAGCTGTTTCCTCACAGGCACAGGTGTGGGAGAAAATGAAGGAGGAGCTGGGGCCGTGTCACGGTCCCCTTCAGATGACAATCTCCTGACCAGCAGGTCTTTGCACCTTTGTAGACTTGTGTCCGCCGGAAACAGAGACACAACATACGCTTTAAACCGAGGATCGAGCACTGTGGCCAAAATGTATTCCTCTGACTTTAACAGACTGACCACCCTCGTATCCTGGCAAAGCGTATGGAGGGCTTCATCCACAATAGCGACATGCTTTGCGGAATCGCTCCGCTTTAGCTCCTCCCTCACTTTCTCCAGCTGCTTTTGTAACAGCCTGATCAGAGGAATCACCTGACTAATGCAGGCAGTGTCGGAACTGACTTCACGTGTGGCTACTTCAAACGGCTGGAGAACCTTGCACAACACGGAAATCAGCCTCCACTGCGCTTGAGTCAGGTGCAGCCCCGCTCCTCTGCCTATGTCGTAGGTGGCTGTGTAGGCTTGAATGGCCTTTTGCTGCTCCTCCATCCTCTGCAGCATATAGAGGGTGGAGTTCCAGCGCGTCACCACCTCTTGTTTCAGCTGATGGCAGGGCAGGTTGCGGAGTTTTTGCTCCCGCTCCAGCCTTCGGCAGGCTGTGGCAGAATGCCGAAAGTGTCCGCAAATTTTGCGTGCCACCGCAAGCATCTCCTGCACACTCCTGTCATTTTTTATGAAATGCTGCACCACCAAATTTATTGTGTGGGCAAAACATGGCACATGCTGGAAATTGCCCATGTTTAATGCCCGCACAATGTTACTGGCGTTGTCCGACACCACAAATCCCCAGGAGAGTCTAAGGGGGGTAAGCCACAGGGAGATGATTTCCCTCAGTTTCTCTAAGAGGTTGTCGGCGTTGTGCCTCTTCTTGAAACCGGTGATACACAGCGTAGCCTGCCTAAGAAGGAGCTGGCATGCAGGAGATGCTGCTGCTGCTGCGGAAGGTGATGCATCTACCCAGTGGGCTGTCACAGTCATATAGTCCTTAGTTTGCCCTGATCCACTTGTCCACATGTCTGTAGTTAAGTGTACAGTGGGTACAGCCGCATTTTTCAGGGCACTGAGGACACTTTTTCTGACCTCCCTGTACATCGCGGGTATCGCCTGCCTAGTGAAGTGGAATCTAGACGGGATTTGGTACCGGGGACACAATACCTGCATCAACCGTTTAAATCCCACTCCATTGATGGCGGACACCGGACGCACGTCTAACACCAACATAGCTGTCAAGGCCGCAGTTATCCGATTTGCCATAGGATGACTGCTGTCGTATTTCATCCTCATGGAAAATGACTGTTGGACGGTCAATTGCTTAGTGAAAGACGTAGCGGTCTTACGACTTCCCCTCTGGGATGATGACTGACTTCCCCTCTGGGATGATGACTGACTTCCAGGAGCAGCAGCAGCAGCAGCAGCAGCGGCAGTAGTAGTAGTAGTAGGCGTAGTGCTGCAGGATCCTCCGGAGGAATCTATGGAGTCATTCATGCAGGTGAGATGGACTGCAGGACTCCCCCCTATCCGGATCGAGGAGGAATTTGTCGAGGAGGGAGTTGGTGGTGTGCTTTTCAGGCATTTGGCTCCAAAAGGAGGACCAAGTGATTTAGGTGTCGCTGGACTGCTAGCCGCACTTTCTGGACTAAACACTGAACCATGACGCGTCTTTAGGTGACGTTGAAGGGAGGTTGTCCCTAGGTGGGCAAGATCCTTACCCCTGCTTATTGGAGTTTTACATAAGCTACAAATGGCAATACTTTTGTTGTCCGGATGCGGATAAAAAAAATTCAAGACCGCAGAGGTGGATTTATTGGTCCTTTGTCCAGGCATGACGATGGACTTTTTCATCCCATGGACAACAACTTTTTCCCCCAAAGGTGCCTCATTCCCCCCTGGTGCGTCATTTAAGCAAACCAAGTCTCCATCCTCCTCGACAACTTCCTCCTCAGTGCCAGCTACATCAATATCCTCCTCCTGGTGTACAACATCACCTTCACTGATAAAATCTGGAACTAGACTGTGGGTGATCCTTCCAGCATATGCAGAGGGCGTACTGCAAATGGTGGAAGGAGCCACCTCTTCACGTACAGTGATGGGAAGGTCCGGCATCACAACCACCGCCACCCTCAAACTCTCCGTGGGGATTTGGGATATGTCTTTAGAAGGATGAGTTTTTTCCAGATTTATTTTCTGAATTTTTTTCTGTTTTTTTTTCTGAAATTTTTTCAGACTTTTTTGAGTCGGTGTCAGCCTAACTCTCTTTGATTTCCTATTGGGCGGGGAGAGCGGAGTAGGAGGACTTTCCTCGTCATCTGAAGCTGCACCACTAGTCATGAAGTTAGGCCATGGCCTTAGCCGTTCCTTGCCACTCCGTGTCGTAAATGGCATATTGCCAAGTTTAAGTTTCTCTTCCAACGATTTACATTTCATATTTTTATTCCTTTTACGGAAGTTTGGTTTCAATTGTACATGCCCTCTGCTTTCACACTGGGCATCGGCCGTGGCAGACGACGTTGTTGGCATTTCATCGTCTATGTCATGACTAGTGGCAGCAGCTTCAGAACTATGAGGAAGTGCATCTTCATCTTTCCTTTGTTTGTTAACCTCCATATTTTGGATCTCCATTATTATTGTGGAGTTATGTCACAGAACAGAACCACTGGAGTGCAATTATATATATGTCAGTGAGTATGCACCAGCAGGCAGTTATACAGATACAGCAGTATTAGGCAGTGAGCCACACACCAGACAGGTACGGCAGTATTAGGCAGAGAGCCCTAGACCAGACAGGTAGATAATGATATACGGCAGTATTTAGGCAGTGAGCCCCAGACCAGAGGGTAGATACGGCAGTATTGGGCAGTGAGCCACACACCAGACAGGTACGGCAGTATTAGGCAGAGAGCCCCAGACCAGACAGGTAGATAATGATATACGGCAGTATTTAGGCAGTGAGCCCCAGACCAGAGGGTAGATACGGCAGTATTGGGCAGTGAGCCACACACCACACAGGTACGGCAGTATTAGGCAGAGAGCCCCAGACCAGACAGGTAGATAATGATATACGGCAGTATTTAGGCAGTGAGCCCCAGACCAGAGGGTAGATACGGCAGTATTGGGCAGTGAGCCACACACCACACAGGTACGGCAGTATTAGGCAGAGAGCCCCAGACCAGACAGGTAGATAATGATATACGGCAGTATTTAGGCAGTGAGCCCCAGACCAGAGGGTAGATACGGCAGTATTGGGCAGTGAGCCACACACCACACAGGTACGGCAGTATTAGGCAGAGAGCCCCAGACCAGACAGGTAGATAATGGTATACGGCAGTATTTAGGCAGTGAGCCCCAGACCAGAGGGTAGATACGTCAGTATTGGGCAGTGAGCCACACACCAGACAGGTACGGCAGTATTAGGCAGAGAGCCCCAGACCAGACAGGTAGATAATGATATACGGCAGTATTTAGGCAGTGAGCCCCAGACCAGAGGGTAGATACGGCAGTATTGGGCAGTGAGCCACACACCAGACAGGTACGGCAGTATTAGGCAGAGAGCCCCAGACCAGACAGGTAGATAATGATATACGGCAGTATTTAGGCAGTGAGCCCCAGACCAGAGGGTAGATACGGCAGTATTGGGCAGTGAGCCACACACCAGACAGGTACGGCAGTATTAGGCAGAGAGCCCCAGACCAGACAGGTAGATAATGATATATGGCAGTATTTAGGCAGTGAGCCCCAGACCACAGACCGCCAGACTGGCAGATTCAGTGCAGGCAGCAGTGCAGCACCAGTGGACTATATATATTTATATTTAATATAATTAATAATTATTTATATATATAATAAATGGCACAGCACAGCACCAGAGGTATGCCCCAGCACAGAGGAGACAGTAGTACTACAGGCAGGTACACACACAGTTAGACTGTTCTCCTAAGCAGAGGAGAACATAGTACACAGCAGCACTGAGGGAGACAGCCCTAACAAATAAAATAATTAATTACAGCACAGGTCACCAGAGGTAGACCGCACAGAGGAGACAGTAGTACTGTACAAGTACACAGTTAGACTGTTGTCCTAAGCTGAGAACAGAGTACACAGCAGCACTGAGGGAGACAGCCCCAGCAAATAAAATAATCAATTACAGGCAGCACAGCACACCAGAGGTAGACCGCACAGAGGAGACAGTAGTACAGTAGTACTACAAGTACACAGTTAGATTACTACACAGCAGCACTGAGAGACAGCACCAGCGATTGCAAAAGCTCAAGGTCAAGCTCAAGTTTAAGCCCCAGCAGCAGCACCAACACACCCTCTCCCAACCCACTACTTGACTGGAGTGAAGATGGCGGGGCGCGGCAGCTGCTTATAAAGCCTCGCGAAATCCGACGCCGGGAGATGACGTTCTAATCACGCGGACGGACCGAGTCAGGCGGGAATCTCCGAGCGCTGCTCGGAATCGGGCTCGGAATGATGACGTCCGTGGGGGCTCGGATCTCTGAAATCCGAGCCCGCACATCTCTAATATATATATATATATATATATATATATATATATATATATATATATATATATATATATATATATCTATCCACTGAAGTTACCCATTGACCAAGTTTATACCGCCTTTACTCTGTGTTTTGACAGTGTAATAGTCTCCCATGCAGTTTGCGGCCAGTAATGACAAGTGCAAGGGGGCCCCCCTGTATAAAGTGCCCCGGACCCCCCGAAGGCTTAATCTGGCACTGTGGTACTCTATGCATTATACACAGACCAAGGGCTGCTCCTTGGACACGTTTTGTGGCAGCTGGATGGACAATGATGTGTGATTCAGTGAACTTAAATAACTGGCTAGATACTTCAGGTCCGGGGGTCTCTGCAGATGGTGTCTTGATCTTAAATATTTCGGCTCAAGTAATCGCTGTAGTGTCACGTTCCAGATATTTGGTAGTAAGCACCTGATGTTCTGACACTTTTAGAAGCATGCTTAAGCTGAGTGTTATTATCGCTGAGAGGCCATAATCTGGGTGAGACAACAGGTGCCTGTATTCCCGTCTCCCTATATATTCCTTATGCTGTTTCCTGAGATCCTTAATTGACCTGAACCATCGGCTCTGCATCGCACACATCATCTAAAAGGGGGTAGCCCACCAGTTTGCGCTTCATTAAGAGTCTGCAGCATTTTGCTCACTGAAAGTCCACAGCTTCTGGGGCTGATGCTAATTTAAACCAGGTTAGCCTATTTCCTATTTTCCTGGTTGGGGAGGACAGTCAGTTCAGAGAGGCATGGGGGGCGGGGCCACTGACAGGGCGGGATAGCGGCAGGGCTGTGCAATGCCGGTATTTCAGGCCTTGCACAGTGGGGGGTGGGGCTACAATGACATAAATTGCATCATTTGTGTGTGGGTGTGTGTGTTTAGGTCACGGGCGGCTGACGTCATGCGCTGACGTCACACTTGTGGGGGCTTCCTGTGGGGGCTCCTTGCTGTCCTGCCTGTTTTAAGGTCCCAGGCAGGCAGCAGGCACATTCTGATGCTGTGCTGTGCAACGGGCTGCAGACGAAGTGCAGCCCACCGATGTGAGGAAGGATGGCGGCCGCCGGCTATGTACTGAAGAGGCACGGGGGTGCTGCAGGGATAGAGTGGCCTGGGCCGGGCCCTACCCCTCTGGCAGAGCGTCGGTATCTGGGACAGTTGGAAACTTTAATCAGGCCTTGGCCCTGACCATTCTAGTTATGTCATCCCTAGCCTTTTCCTAGTTATGTCAGACATGACCCCTCACCGGTAAAGGCAATCATACACTTATGCGACTTATCGGATCCTTAAGTCACATGCAATTTCCCTTGAACTCCCCGGCAGCTTCCTGGGCGGCAGGATTGCATATGAGGCTGTCCTTTTGCATATGATGTACCATATGCGATCCCAGCAATGACTGCGGGATCCTATAGACCTTTATGGCAGCCATGGTGATCTCTGGCTTCAATAAGAATTGGATCAGAATCGGAAGTTAAACACATATGATTTGACACTTCACCAAATTTCTCAGCTCGATGCATCGGAATCTCGACTTCTCCTAGTCGTGTCACCCCTGACCTTTCTCCTAGTTGTGTCACCCCTGACCCTTCCCCTAGACGCATCATCCCTGACCCATTCCCTAGACGCGTCATCCCTGACCCTTCCCCTAGTCTCATCACCCTGACCCATTCCCTAGATGCATCAGCCCTGACCCTTCCCTTGACATGTCAGTCCTTACCCTTCCCCTAGACATGTCAGCCCTGACCCTTCCCCTAGTCATGTCAGCCCTGACCCTTCCCCTAGTCGCATCAGCCCTGACCCTTCCCCTAGTCACGTCAGCCCTGACCCTTTCCCTAGTCGCGTCAGCCCTGACCCTTTCCCTGGACGCGTCAGCCCTGACCCTTCCCTTGACGCACCAGCCCTGACCCTTCCCTTGACATGTCAGCCCTGACCCTTCCCCTAGTCGTATCAGCCCTGACCCTTCCCCTAGTCGTGTCAGCCCTGACACTTCCCCTAGTCGTGTCAGCCCTGACACTTCCCCTAGTCGTGTCAGCCCTGACCCTTCCTCTAGACGTGTCTGCCCTGTCCCTTCCCTTAGTCATGCCAGCCATGACCCTTACCCTAGTTGTGCCAGCCCTGACCCTTCCTCTAGTCATGCCAGTCCTGACCCTTACCCTAGTCGTGCCAGCCATGACCCTTACCCTAGATGTGTCAGCCCTGACATTCCTCTATTTGTGTCAGCCCTGACCCTTCCCCTAGACGTGTCTGCCCTGTCCCTTCCATTAGTCATGCCAGCTATGACCCTTACCCTAGTCGTGCCAGCCCTGACCCTTCCTCTAGTCATGCCAGTCCTGACCCTTACCCTAGTCGTGCCAGCCATGGCCCTTACCCTAAATGTGTCAGCCCTGACATTCCTCTATTTGTGTCAGCCCTGACCCTTACCCTAGACGTGTCAGCCCTGACCCTTACCCTAGTCATGCCAGCCGTGACCCTTCCATTGTCATGTCAGCCCTGAATCTTCCCCTAGATGTGTCAGCCCTGACCCTTCCCCTAGTCGTGTCACTCCTGACCCTTCCCCTAGACGTGTCAGCCCTGACCCTTCCCCTAGACGTGTCAGCCCTGACCCTTCCCCTAGACGTGTCAGCCCTGACCCTTCCCCTAGACGTGTCAGCCCTGACCCTTCCCCTAGACGTGTCAGCCCTGACCCTTTGACTTTAGAGCGCACACTACACATGTTAACTTTAAATTGTATAATTGTATAAATTGTATAAATGTCACCATTTCATGTAAAAGGCTCAGAACCCCAGCTAACAAATACATAGAATACAAGAGCTGAGCCCTAATCTACAGAAGAATACACAGATCTTTCCTCTATACGTTGTGGAGACTGAAGGGTTAAGCAGAGACATTACTGTAGCTGGGAAGCTGCAGCATGGACAGCCCTTGTATTCATGTAACAACCTGACATTGATTATACTAAATGGAATCTGTCACCTAAATCAGACTTGTGATATTTACAACAAAGCAGGACACAGTCTTATCGCTTCCAGCTAACGTTCCCGAACTAGAGATTGCAATCATACTTAAACATGGGGGAAAGAGGTTGCCACATACAACATCTAACAGGTTATCAATTCAAAACAGAAAATCATTTACATAATTCTACATTTTGTTTTGGTGAGACAAGTTGTCCATGTTGCCCATAACAACCAATCAGATTCATTTCTTTATTTCATCCTAGAACACGATAGACAGACTCTATGGGGCAACTTCACCTCTTTTCACTTTTAGAATCTTTGGTAAATTTACCCCTTTGTCTTCTATATTTTTCTGCTGTGCAAATAGTTATCTCCTTTTCAAAATCACTCTGGATAGAAATCAAATATAACTGCCAGAAACAGACACGGACTCGCAGACTGCACCCCATGATTTCTTTAAATAGCCAGGAGGGAAAATGCATGAACTTATATGTAGTGTTAGTTAGGTTTTCCCTTTAATGCCAGTTTATCAGAACTTTATTTTGCTTTTATCCCTTATTTACTTCTGGATTTTGTTTAAAGTGTGAAAATTGTTTTGTTGGTAAAATCCTCAGTGCGATCGTTGTTTTATTATAAGATCCACAACTGCTGGGAGACATTCATTTAGTTTTCCGCAAATATTCACAGTTTAGCTTGAATATCACTAAGTATTATGAAACAACCTAACTGACGAATTTGCGTGTCACATCAATACATTTTTTATATTTTTTATCCCCTCTTATGGGATATAAAAATTTATACCCCTTTTCCATCTGAAACCCGTGTTAAACACGGGTTTTTGAACACGGATCATACCCGTGTAAGACACGGGTAAAAACACTGTTCACACTGCACATAGACCCGTGTTATACCCGTGTCGGAGCCTTTTACACTAAACCCGGGTAAACTTTGAAAAATCACAAGAATGCCCACAAGACATAGCTTTTTTCCAGTCCAAACCAGTTTGAAGTCACAAAGGGGACAAAGGGGAGGGCTGCAAATGTGCTGCAATGGCTACTTGTGCCCAGCGTGGGCAATGTGCTGCGATGGCTGCTTGTGCCCAGCGTGGGGAATGTGCTGCGATGGCTGCTTGTACCCAGCGTGGGGAATGTGCTGCGATGGCTGCTTGTGGCCAGCGCCGGAGGAGCTGCTGCTGGGAAGCCTCCTCGTGGTCAGCGTCTCCCAGCGTCTCCCAGCGCGTCTCCAGCAAATGACATCATCTTCTGTTGCCCCTGAAGAACCAATTACCGGCCTTAGAGCCTTACCCGGATCTAAAACACGGGTAATGTGCGTTTACACTGCGCACAGACCCGTGTCATTGCCGTGTTTTACCCTGGTAGATACCAGGGTAGAATTCCCTGGTCTCTCTACCCGTGTTTTGTGAAAAGGACACGTTCACACTGACAAAAAACCCGTGTCGGTGCGCGTCCACGAGCAAAAACCCGGGTAGAATTTGCTAGTGGAAAAGGGGTATCACTAAGATGGGAGTTCTGTTGAAGATGGGATATTACAATACAAAAGTTAGGGGTTCAAGACTTCTGAGGCGCGGTATTATTTGACAAGGTGGCGACAACAGTGACTGAGACTCCGACGCCTTACACTCTTGTCAAATAATACCGCGCCTCAGAAGTCTGGAACCCCTAACTTTTGTATTGTATGGTCTGTGAATTGTTATTGGGTGATAACTGTGGGATAGTACAGACTAGAGGCTGCGACAGCGCCAGCAGGTAGCCAGTTCCTATATTCTTTTCTTGTGAAGATGGGATATTACCCATAGCAACCAACCAATCTATTTAGCACCTTCTAGATAATTAATAGAATCTTATAGGTTGTTATGGACAACATTCTATCTTCAATAGAACTCCCATTTCAGTAAATTTACCCCTTTAAAGGCCCCCATACTTTAGGACAAGTCAGTACTGATTTCCCCCGAGCTCCCCCGGCAGCTCTCCTGGAGAGCTCACTAAGATTTGGCACTTAATGTGGCATTTTTTTACATGTGTTTTAAGCCCGGAAAACTGCTGGCAGAGGGGGGCAGAATTTAAAAATCCTATTCAAAAGATTGTGCGGCTGCTGATTGGCTTAGAGAGCTCTGTCAGCCAATCAGCGGCCACCCAGTTTTTTTAATTCTCCCTGCCGCTCGCCACACACCGGGCCCCACTCTCTTCCCACTAGACCCTGCTCCCTGCCCGCCACACACTAGACCCCGCTCCCTGCCCGACAGACTGCCCACTGGACCCCTCTCCCCGCGGCCGCACACCGACCAAGCTCCCTGCCCGCCAGACCCTGCTCCCCGGACCCCACCGCACGGTTTCCGATGCGATTTATGGTGGATGCTTTGCACCCACGATGTGCTGCTTACAGCAGCCCATCCAACCTCAGACTCCTATCCAATGCTTATCCAATCGGATGTCATACACTTGGATTTGGTCTGATGTCACTCGAGTTCTCATCCCGATCTGCCGGAATCGGGTGAAATCAGGCACAAATCGCGCAGTGTATAGGGGCCTTAAGACTCCTACGTATGAATCTAAGCAGTAACAAAAGAGCTTGCCGATTTCTTTCAAAAGATGGCAGTGCTGTGTTTTGTATTTGGTAAATGGTCTCCTGAGCTGAAACATAGCAGTTGAGCCTTATTTTCTATACAAGAAGATTGATGCTTTGACCGACTGCTTTAAATATATGAAATGCATCATTTTTTCTGCGACCAAGGCTGCTGAATGTTCTCTAGAAATTGAAATATGAAGGTTTTATAAAAAGTGAAAAACTGATCAGAAAATCCGGTAAGTAAAATTAAATAAACAGTAAATTTGGAAAACCTACCGTATTAGGCAAGAAATAAAAATGTAAGAGAAATCACTGTATTTCTTTTGTATACCGTATTGATTATGAACATTATATATTGTGGCAATAGGAGCAGTATGATACAGGAAAATCGGGAGTATTTAGCTGATAAACCCAGGGAATTCATGTATTTGGATGATAGTATTTTGATGATAGAAAATGTGTCTTACCTGCAGTGCATTCCTTACTTACAGCATAGCCTGGTGCAGGTAATAGCATGTAATTGATAAACCAAAGCACCTATTAGGAACTCCCTTAAGAATGAAAGGAGGGTGTGTCACTTGCCTATCAATCTTGCCTTTTCTGGGTTTGTGAGCAAATTGCTCATTATCGGTTGCTTCCATACAGTACCAGATTCTCAATTTAACCAATCAACTAGTTGGATGAAAGTTGGTCAAGTGTATGGCCAGCTAGTTTTCTTTTGGATCTTCTTTCTCAGAATCTTACAAATAATGGATTTCCAGTTGGATGGAACTGGTATTAACAAAATTTACAGATGACCTACCATGGTACAAATGTAAAAACATTGGTGTGATCCAGTCCTTCTGGGATCAGATCACTCCAGGAGGACTGGGTTGACTGGGTGGAACTCTTGGAAAACAACTCTCTAGAAATCTGCACATCTGATATAAATATAGCATAACAATACTATACTTGCCCAATTTATACAGGAAAAACACCTACTGAACACCATACTGTGCGCATACCAGTGGCGTAACTACTGTAAGGTAGCTCCAGCAGCCACTTGGGGGAGCAAGCAGCAGGGTCTGTGTGGGCGCCGGCACCCGCTCGAAGCACTGACATGCTGCTGCCTGCCGCTGCCCACTGACTAAGCACTGGAGGCAAGTCAGCCGCAGCGTGGGTGGGGCCATGGCAGAGATGACAAATCCCCCCACTGATTCAATTGACTGTACACAGAGCCGGCTATTGGCTACTGTGTACAGGATGGGAGGGCTTGCTAGGGCGGCCTGTGATGCGTCGGAGCCATGGGAAGCAACAGTGTGTGCTGGTCTCTCTTCCTATCTCCTGCTTCAGCTTCTCCATTATGCATGTGATGTCATCACGGCACACACTGGGGAAACACGCTGGAGAGGAGCCTGGGGGGGAAGGGGGGCCCCACAAACTTTTTGGCAGGGGGGAGCAAAATTTATAGTTACGCCACCGGCACATACTGTATGTAGCCAAAGCAAACTATTATTAGGATGATAACATTTCCAAAAATGTTATATCCTCTGTGAGCATCCCCATAATATTATCACAGCAGATGAAAAAAAAAAAAACAACAACATTATTACAGTATTCAGAAACTTCATGTGGAACCATAAAAACCCAAGATTAGCCTCGTTATATTACAGAAAAACTGCAGCAGATGGAGGGATAAACTTCCCAGATACCAAACTATAAAGCCAGGCAGCCATCTGCTGCTATATAAAGTACAGCGGATTTATAAACATGATACATACGCAAACTCCTATCTAGAGGAACAGTTTTTACCTAAAATTAACTTAGCTGACTTCCTTCATTTAAAGAAGCATGACATCCCAGCTGAGGCCATGGATAACCCTACACAGGGTGAGTAGCCCTCATCCGTATATCCAAAAACCAAAATATTAAGTTTTTTTTAAATTGTACCCCCGTGTACCGTTTTCCATACTTACCTGGTCCCCCGGCGTCCATGACATCACCTGCGCTCCCGCACAATGCATCATTGGTACTGGGCATGCCTCTCAGAGTGGATGCCTGGAGGATGCCGGGGGACCGCCTGGGATCCAGATGAGTAAAAAGAAAAAAATATTCCCAAATCCGAAATGATCCCTTATCCAAAATGCTCCGGATAAGAGATACTCAACCTGTTTTAATCACAAAGTCAGCACGTCACAAAATCAGGTGTGTATGGAAACAAAAGAGCGACCACTCGATGGGGGAGAGGCTTTAAGCCTTAAAGAGTTTTAAAAGAAAGATAAAGTACCAGCGAAACAGCCCCTAACTGTAAGTTTACAGGCTGTGTTTGAAAAGTGATGGGCTGATTGGTTGGTAGAATATCTCTGTCCACTTTATAATTTTACAAGGCTTATTATATCTGCCCCCTCGTTTCTACCTCTGCTGAGGAACAGTGGGATTCAAATGGATGGAGACTACTAGGTCCAAAATTGTTTTCAAGGTTTTTCTTTGATCCCACCACTAAACACCATTATCACTCAATCAGGCCCAGCTCTAAATTCAGACAGTACCATTGAGAGGAACAGGGAGCAGCAGGCCCTAAATACCCTGGCTTGTTAGAGTGGACCATTGGGGTCCCAGATCTACCCCCCCACTTCCCGAATCTATAGATTTGGGTCCCCCACCAGAGCTGTGTGGCCCCAACTGTTTATTGTTCAGATGTCAACCCAACGATAAGGGTACCAACGGTCAAGTCAAAGCTTCTATCAGGCGTTCCTATCATTGTACACAATAGTGTTATGTTGAAGGTATTTCTTAATGAGATGAACCGTGTGACAGAAGTGTAGTTCACAGTTGTTCGATTTCAGGACATAAACAAAAAATTCTTAAATCTGAAAAATATAAACCAATAACTGCAATATTCATAAGGGTATAGTCATAGTAGGTGGGATCTATACATTACAAGAGGATTGATGATAAATGTTATTAATTTCTCATCGATGTTATCATCTCTGGTTTATCTTAGTTTCTTAGCTTTACTTGGCATAACCTGACTTTATTAGCTTTAAGGCTATTTCACACGCTCCGGTTCCTGCCGGGCGGCGAAACCCCACATGGCCAAAAGCCGTGCCGCACAGAGTAGTTAATAATGGACATGATTGTGTCCATTCACACGGGACGGCCACGGACCGGCCCCCCTGTTGCAGCTGGATCCCACCACTGGAAGGGACGGCTTCCGGGCTGTGGCCATCCATACCATTGTAAACTGCTGTGTGCGGCACCGCTTCCTGGCCGTGCGGGGTTTCGCCGCCCGGCAGGAGCCGGAGCATGTGAAATAGCCCTTAAAGTGTTACATAAGGGATGTGTGCCTATTTATGTACTGTAAGTGACTGCTGAAATAATATTTATTGTGTAATATTTAAAACATTTCTCTCTTTTTACAAAAGGCCTTATTTTCTTCCAAATTCTTTTTCTTCGAGTAAAGATGAATGTGTTGCTCTATATTTGTGCATGTTTAGTGTGTTGGGCTGGGAACACCTGTCTCTCTGTCGTGGTGTGGGGAAATGGTCTGCAAAGGGTGCTGCTGAAGGCTGGTGTCAGAGCAAGTATCTGACCCTGTACCCAAGCTGCAACTAGGTAATATCAATCCTGCAGTACTCATCTCTATCAACAGTCTAATCAATTGGGGTACCACACTTTTATGCTGCCAATGTGGAGGATGACACTGCATATGTGCATATCTATCTACCCTTTGACCCCTGTCATAAAGTAAAAAAAAAAAAGATGTAAAGCAAACATCAACAATCAACAACTAGAAACATCCCTATAGAAGGCAACTACAATTCCCAATCTCAAGCCCATTCATGGGGAAAAATGCAAAAAAAATCATAACATGCCCCTCCTGTGCTCCGACACCATCTCCCCACTTCACAATCAGAATGCTGACAGCCATTCACTGTCTGGCTGCAGGCTGGGAAGCAGGGAGATAATCCTGTACTCTGATTGGTGGATAGCTTCAACCATCTACCATTCAGCCTGCTGACAGCCATTCACTGTCTGGCTGCAGGCTGGGAAGCAGGAAGAGAATGCTGTACTCTGATTGGTGAATAGCTTCAGCCATCTACCAATCAGCATGCTTACAGACATTCACTGTCTGGCTGCAGGCTTGTAAACAGGAATAGAATGCTGCCTGGCCGATCTGATTGTGTGTAATTCGCAGAGCAACCAGGCAGCATTCTCTACTCAGTCTACTGCATTCAAAGAAGCTCAGAAGGCAGATGCCCACAGCCCAATCTACCTCTACATGAAGGTCCCAAGAATTGGTGGGCCCATTGGGCAGCTGACACTGTACATTAAGGTAGCCCTGGCTGGTATGACATATGGCTGCTCCATTACAATACACCAGTGTTCTGCCCCTATGCCCAACAAAATCTAGCACTGTCATGGAAGATTCTATAATTGCCTCTTCCATACATTTCTCACTCTTCTGTTTATGATCACATTCTACTATGATGAGATATTATACATAGCCCATTGTATGATATGATGAATTATATGAATTAGGTATTTATAGTACTAAGAATTGTGTTCTCCTTATCCTCTCTCCTCCACCTCCAGCAACGTCTGCAGTTCTCCACTGGTCTAATTTACTATCCAATAAAAACAATTAAAATAAAAAATAAATAAAAAGGCTGCCAAATATTTGTGCTCCAGATGTTAAATTAGGTCGAATTTTCCCTGCACGGTTTGTCTGCGTGTAAACTTGTACACTCCAGCTGGGTTTGTTCCTAACTCCAAATGAAAGTCCCTAAAAAGAAGGGAAGAAAGACAGAATTATACCTTGAAGGTCAAAGCAAAATGTAAATTTGTTACATTTGTTGTTTTTATTTATACATTTTGATTGTTTTTCAAAAGTTTACTTCTAAATTACTGTTCTATTTATGGAATAATCCACATTGTTCCAAGGTTTTGTTTGGCAAGTTAATTCCACGTCTTGAAAAAAAAAGCCAAAATCCAATGAATCTCAAACCATGCCAATTGATTTCTCTCCTTTAATACGGTAGTTTAAAATTAGATGTTTTCTTTAAATTAGACCCCATATATTGAGATTCCCTAAGGCAGAGACTGTAAAAATGCGAAACGCGTTGTCAAGATTAGCAGTGCTTTCAGATTTGGTTGAAGGCTGCATATACAAATTTATGACTGATGCAGATATATAATCAAGGTGATAGAAATACTGTTTAAACAGCTGTAAAATATATAATTATTTTTGTAAACCTTGGATATCACTAATTCCCCAAAAATCCTTCATAACTTTTTAAACGCGTTTCTCCACCGCAGACTGTATTCACCGTTGAACCTTCTCCAGTTCCTGTTCTAGCATGGTGCACAGAGACTGGGAAAATCATCAAAAAGAGGACACGGCTGGCACTATAGCAGTGTTTTTCCACCACTGTGCCGTGGCACACTAGTGTGCCTTGAGCTGTTCTCAAGTGTGCCCCCAGATCTAGAGATGGCCAAACCAGTTTACAGCCACCACCAGTTCAACTGTTATTTACTAGTCTCTTATTTTCCTGTAAAGAGCCAATGTATTTTATTTGTGTTACCTGTGGGGACCAGTGTGATTGTTTTTAATATGGGGGCCAATAGGTTTTTTTTTTTTTCTGCGGGGGCCAATGTGTTTTTCCCTATGGGGATCTCACGGTATACCTTGGTAATTTTAAAATCTTATTTAGTGTGCCACAAGGTAAAAAGGTTGAAAATCACTGCACTATAGTAATAACCAGGGGGTAAGTAACAGGGCAAATTTAGGGCAAGGAGCCTTTGGAGTCTTTTTAGCTATATGCCTGCACTAACTAGGCTTCCAAGAAGCACATACAATTTCGGGAAAGCGCTTAAGCAGGGTTACTAATTAGTAAGAACTTTAATAACCACTTACTGTATTTACTTTTTCATTGTTTTATTACTTAATTATTTTTTTCCATTGCTTATAGTTACCCACTGCTACAGTTTATACGGTACAAAAAATATCCCTCGTATTTCAATATAATTGTGAACGATAAAGAAATGTTTTACATTGGTGGGCACTTTAGGAAATCCCATAGCCACTCAGAGGGTGAAAGAATTTTTAATATTTGATAACTGGAGTTCCAAAGAATTTAAAGAATGCAATATTATTAAATTTTGTGCTTAATTGTCATTGTCCCTCGGGTGCATTTTAAGGTCTTGGTAAACTTCACTGTAGGGAGAGATACACTTATATTTGTCGGTTATGGGATACACTGGATTGTGCACACGGTGGAACTATTAAAAAGCTCCCGCTGGGTATTTTCATTAAGTAAACCATTACTATAACCGCAGTTTCGTGGAATCGGATAACCATGAGCATGGATTGATGTCAAGACTGTCTACATTATGTTTCACACTTTGGGGGTGATTCGACACTGCTGGCTCAGCAGATTAACACGGCAGCTTGCGGCATGCGGGCCGAAGAGGAGAGAAATCATTCGATGGACCATCAAATGATTTCTCTCCCTTTCAGAAATGAGTGAGTCAGCACTGACTTTTATTTCCTTTGGTGTCCACCAAAGAGGGGGGCGGGTGATGATGTCCTGTGAGGTCATCTGCCCGCCCCATGCAGGCATCGGCCCACCTGCGTTCCCAACGGCCAGTGTTTTCATGGGGATACCCATCAAATGCTGAGCGTTCCCCCTCCAGACGCCTCCTAACCGCTCCCCTACCGTATGAATGCCTTGGCGTTTGTACAGTGGCACTGCACATTTGCAAATACGCAGTGGCGGTTTTTACCTATAGGCTGCAGCCTCCCCAGAAGTGGCGTAACAATAGCCCACAGACACCACAGTAGCGGGGAGGCGCTGTGTAAGTGCGGGCGCCGGGGGGGCGGTGGGGCTATTGTAACCCCCTGTGGGGTTATTGTAACGCAGACCCGCAGAGTTATTTGTTATTTGTTGTGGTCCCGGCTCCCCTCCTGGCTTCTTTCTGATGCTAAGGAGACGGACCATCATAAAATGTCCACCCCCATATAGCAGACTGTTCTCTGAAACTGTCTGCTGTATGGGGGCGGACATTTTGTGATGGTCCATTTTTCATAGAAGCCAGGAGGGGAGCCGGGACTGCACTGATGACAAGATCTGCGGGTCCCTGCAGCTGGCAGAGAGCTGGCGGGGGCATGTGCAGCCGGGTTGAGCTGCCAAATGATCGGCATAGACTATAGTTACGCCACTGCTCCGCAGGTAAAATCCACCACTGAAGTGAACCAGTCTGTGAGACTGCACTGGCTTCCCTGTGGCTGGCAATGACTTCCTATTGGAAGACCAATCTGCCAGTCACCAAGGCAGTCCCATTGGGTGGTGTTCCCTCCCTCCGGGATGCCTTGCTGTGGGCTGCCGTGCAGAATCGCCGATTGCGCATGAACTGGTCCCGGTGCCTGTCATTTGTATTGTACAGGCCCCGGAACCATGATTACTTCTATGGGCTGTTGCCAAAGCAGCCCATAGAAGCTGGCCGCATGTGCAGTACAGAGGTTTATACTTAGCATGCGCCAGTTCCGGCGCCTGTCATCAGAGCACAGGCAATGGGAACTCTGTCTGCAGGGACCGGCGACAGGGAGGGGTGCCTGCCTGCATCGCGGTCAGAGGCAGCGCCCCTCCCCAGAAAAGGTTCGGGCCACCAATGCAAATATTTGCATGCACAGAGCCGCACCATCGGCCCCCCAGTGCGAATGCTCTGGGGACCGATCACTATTGCTTCAGGCCCTTTGTGTTTTGCAGTTATTGCATTGCGTGAAGCCTAGAATTATGACTTTCTGTCACTGGAAGCTGCAAAGTGTGTCAATGCCACTTTTGCACGGGGGAAACGCCAGGGGCCAGATGTACTAAGATTGAAACGTGATAAAATGGAGAGTGATAAGCCACCAACCAATCAGCTGCTTACTGTCATGTCACAGGCTGTGTTAGAAAAATGACAGATGGGAGCTGATTGGTTGGTTTATCACTCTCCATTGTTTCACTTTTCAAGCTTAGTACATCTCGCCCCGGATCGTATTGAGAGGAGACAACTGTTGCTCACACATCCATAAAATGGGGGATTCCCTCCTAAAATACACTGTTGGGCTTGACACAGGTGCCCCAATAAAGATTATGAAGAGGCGCTGAGGATGATTTTGACGGTTAGAATGTTGACATGAGAATATCAACATGGTCCTATTGTTGTTGTTGACCACGCCGACATTCATCGTGTAGACAACGATGAAATGTCAACATATATTGGTCCAGATGCATTAAGCTTCAAAAAGTGATAAACCAGCTTCCAACTGTCAGGTTACAGACTGGGTTTGGAAAATGACAGTTATGAGCTAAAAGGCTGGTGCATTATCTCTCTCTGCTTTATCACTTTTTGAAGCTTGGTACAGCTACAGCTGGGGAGGGAGGAGGGGAGGCGGCGAAGACCGACAGGGTGCTCTGTCGGAAGGGGTAGTGCGAGCGTCTCGTGCACACGTGTCCCCATCCGGAGGCTGGCGGTTGCCGATCCAACCGCCAGACCTCCGCTGAATGAGGCCGGCTCCATCTGTATTAGATAAATACATAGATATTAGATAGATAAATAGATATTAAATAGACAGACAGATCTCTTCGGATTAATCACCTCCGAGTTCTCTTCTCAGTACAGAGCGGAATCATATTTTTCTTTTCCACATCGCAGCAAGAACTAAATATATCCTGACTCAAATGTCATTAAAATCTTTGTTGGCAAATAAATTCCACCGTCAATGTCTGATCCTAGTTTAATTTTTGTCTGGCTATCAGTTTAATATTTGTAAGCTTGGAAGATTAAAATGCATTGAAATGTCATAGTCTTATGGGAAATACAAGCAGCTTAGTGAGTGTGAGTTTTTAAATCAATGTTCCCTATTCCGCAGTCTTCTGTTCTGCAAAATTATGCAAGAAACCCCCCCACATACACACGTGCAGTACAGTGTACGAGGGATGACGCCGGTAGGTGGGGAGATATTGTGGACACAACAAGGCTGTGAATGGGCATCTCTACATAGGCAAAATTACGCAAGGGGTATTTCAGATGGAACCTGGTGGGGCTTAAACAGGTCCATACACTAATGGTGGTGGTTGTGGCTATAGACAGAAAAACAGTGGGCTAAGCGGTATGTAATAGGATGCATGGATCCTCGAATAAGCCCTACAGAGAATCACATTAGATAGGGTAAATAAACCAGGCTTGTGTAACATCATGCAAACACAGACACCTTGGGTCGGACTGAGAATCACCCTATGTGTACTATATATATTATCTCCGATACAAACCAGATTTACCAATATTTTTTTACTCCGACATTTTGGGAGAAATTTACTAAGCTGAATGTCTACGGATACGCTTATTTGTTGTCATTTCTGGCCGTATAGAGCCGTTAAGTCATATTTTTCTAATTTACTATGGCTGATATACGCCCATTTGTATGAATAAGCTTTCGAAAGAATACCACTAGGAATCCACATTCATTTGAATGGTGATTCCAAATTTATTAACCGGCCGAATGTAAAATATGTCCGTTAACTGACCCGAAAATACAGCCGGAAAATACTCCCCGTTTTCCTGGCGTATTTGGCAAAAGCCTGCATGGATCAGTCAGATCAGTGCAGGCTTCAGTGTGTAAAAAATAGAAAAAATTAAATAATTAAAAAAACAGTATGGGGTCCCCCCACCCCACGGTTATAACCAGCCTCGGGCTCAAAGAGCTGGTCCTTGTTTTAGAAATTCAGGGTTTAAACCATGTAGGGGTTCCCCTTAATTTGTAAAACCAGCACCAGTCTCAAGGCCCGCTCCTGGTTCTCAGAAAATGGGGGACAAAATGAGTAGGGGTCCCCCGTATTTTAAGAACCAGCATCATGCCCAACCAGCCAGCAGGGCAATGCCACAGCCGGGGAACACTTTTTGTAAGGTACCATGGCCAAAGTATTTACCCCCTGATCTGTCAGCCTGTGCAGGGACCCTGGGGGAGGTGGGAACCCCCCAATAAAGGGTTATAGCAGTGGGGGGAGCCCACGCCTTTTTATTATTATTTTTTTTCTACTTTTAAACACTGAAGCCTGCACGGATCTGACTGATCCATGCAGGCTTCTGTTTCACATTTGTATTTGGCGGCCGTATATACGGCCGCCAAATATGAATACAAAAGTTGGTGATAGTGCAGCAGTTGGTGGCAGTGACGAATCCATAACACCCAACATTGGATGACGGTGAAGAGGGCCTAGCAGCAAGGGGCTTTGGCCTACACTCACAATAATCCCGTATTTATTTTTTGCCAATGCGGGGGATTGGGGGGGGGGGGGAGTGTAACTATCGCACCGCAGCCCCCGGCGCCCCCACATGCACAGTGCCCCCCCGCGGTGGCGGGGGCTGCGGTGCTATAGTTACGCCGCTGAGGGCATTTTTACGAGGTTTCCCAAAAGCTTCTGCAAAATATGGGACCGATTCAGACCAGGTCGTAGTGTGCCTAATCGGTCGCCGTCCCCAGTGCCTGGGATTTGTGCATGCGTGAATAGGCACATGTGCAAACCCCGGGACAAGCGGCTTTGGCGAGTTTCACAGTCATCATAACTGTAAATGTAAAACAAAGACACATTTACTGGATAAATACTAGCTCCATCACATAAACGGTTTGAATATGGAAATATCCCTTAAGAGCCCTGCGGTGTAAAATTAATGAGGACCCCAGGGAAACACTGCTGGTTAATGTGAGATCTGGGCTGTCCATACAGTAACAAAGTCTTGTTAGAGGAGAAATCTTCAAGGAAGAGACAGGGAAAGCTGGGAGAGTTTCAGAGATCGAGGGAACTGTCTACATCAAGAGGGAGACGGAGAGATGAAGGGTCTATGGGCTGCTAAGAAAGTATCTCTGTAGCTGGCAACAGACTGAACATTCGTCTTTACCCGCGTCCAACTGGTTAACTAACACTCCTAATACCGCAGTGCAATGACAGGAAAAACGTTATTAAACCATTATTAATAGACAGTCACTGTTGGATGATTTTATTTTCCTGTGTACACATCAGCACAATAATTATCACATACCGGCTTTATCGGTTTAATGCTTTCTGTCAGGGAATAACGTTGTGTTCTCTTGAAGTGTAACAAAAGGTCATGTGTGATAGATGGAGACTTCCTATTCCTTCTCCGATTGCTTTCCTCACACAATCCTGTATCGGAGACTCGCGAGATGCCGTGTCCCACTCCTAATTGCTGCTATTTTTGCATTGCACTAGACTTGCAGCAGTAATTTACGATGTCTGTTCTGAGTGTTATTTCAGGAATGCAACCTATGGGGTTATTAAGCCTGGTGAAGTGATAAAGTTGTCGGTGATAATGCACCAGCCAATCAGATAATAACTGTCATTTTTCAAACCCAGCTTGATAAATCTTCCCCTTTGTTTTTAAACCTGTTACAGTATGTTGCAAAATGGGATCCATTGTCATCGCATCGCATGGGATACCCCGGCAATGGACCTGGCAGCTGGATTGCATGCAATACATCATGGGCCTTATTCTGGTTGACTCAATCGGGCATGAATTTGCAAGGGGGAACAATGTTTTGCGTATGCGCAGCTGTATTTCTGCACATGTGCATACGCGAAGAGCGTGCAAACTCGGCAATTAATCTGTTTGCCGAGTGCACGCTCCTTCATTTCGAGAGGGGCGTGGGGTGCTGGCCAGGGGCATTAGCATATGCATACACCCAGCGTTTCATGGGCGTTCCCAAGAAAACGCTGGGCGTACATATGGTAATACAGTCGTGATGCACGTGCGAGGGGGTGGGCAGCTGACATAACCGGATGTGAGCTGCCCGCCCATTTCACTGCATTTCTTCATTCATATGTACGAGTTGTCTGGACCACCCGTACATATGCATGTGCCTTTCCCATCATTTGATGGTCGACGACCATCGAAAGATGGGGGAGGTTCCCACTGGCATGCGAATGGTTGTTTATGTAAAACATCCATTCACGTGCCGGACAAACGAACCCGTCGTGTGAATGGGGGTGGGCGTACCACCATTCGCCGGGCGAGTTCTGGATGACTCGCAAGGATGCAAATTGCACCCAGGCAAGTCAGCCAGAATAAGGCCCCATATCCGGCCCTTTTGCATATGATTTATCGCATGCGATCCCATTCACCGCTGCAGGAGATGACAAATCCTTGTGGCAGCCATAGCGATCTCTGGCGCTGATGATCCATGGGCAAGGCAGCCTTTACATACCGTATATGACAGATTACATTGCATGTATATTTATATGTGCTAACCAGCTTCCCCCGGCCATGCCACAAATCTACAGGTGTGCGCCAGTGGTGCCTGCAGGTGTGCACCACTGGCGCATCACCTCACCAGTGACCCCCACTAGGCCGCTCCCTCCCCACCTCCACTGTTGTGCCCCCCCCCCTCACCTTCGCTCCGAAGATCGTACGCCGGAGCTCCCCTGCCGCCACCATTACTTCGGGAGAGACGGCGACAGGCTCAGGGATGTTCGGCACGGCTTGGGGGACTCGGGTCGCTCGGGTGTTCGGACGCCCGAGTCCTTCCGAGCCGCCCCGAACATCCCCGAGCCTGCCGCCTGCTGCCGGTCAGTGTGCTGCTATGATCGGCAGCGCCCGTAGCAGCAGGGGAGCTCCGCTGAAGACCGCAGGGGGGGGGGGGGGGGTGTCACAGGAGGGGAGGGGAGCGCTGGGACTCATCTACCCAATCAGTGGATGGTTTTTCTGGGACAGGCAAAACCTGTCCTATTGAAGTACTCCTGCCCCAGAAAATAGTCCTCATTGTATAGAGCAGTGTTTTTCAACCACTGTGCCGTGGTACACCGTACACTAGAGTGCCTTGAGCTGTTCTCAGGGGTGCCCCTGCAACTAGAGATGTCCACACCAGTTTACAGCCACCACCAGTTCAACTGTAATACACTGATCCAGAGGTTCCCAATCTTTTTTGATTCACGGCACCCTAGAGAATCAGAATTTTTTTCACGGCACCCCTAGGTCCAAAAAAATTTATTAGATTGGGTTTATATGCGATTCTTAGTGGCAGTTATATGGTAAAGGGCAGGATTTGCTTCTGTTTGTACACATTCTATGATTGGCAGCCACCAGCACTGGTTGTGCTCCTAAATAAATAACCATTAATAATTTGAGTTGGTCCTGGACCACCAAGCCGCAGCACCCCTGCATGTGTCCCGAGGCACCCCAGGGAGCCACGGCACACAGTTTGGGAACCACTGCACTGGTCTATTCCTGCTCCAGTCCTGTCTCTGTATCCTGGGGGCATATGAGACCACCCATGTCTGACATCAGTGGGTCCAGATCTTGCTTCTGGCTCTTCCTTCTCTTGTCATCCACTAATCATCAGTGGTTGTCGGTGGCTTTTGTGTCTTTCTCTCTCTCTTACATCGGTGAAGTCAGTGTCAGTCCCGGTGTCCCAGCTTCAAGGGTTCAATGCCTAAGAAACTGCCAGAGACTGTATAGGACATTATTCAGATTTAAAGAAGACAAGTCCCATTGAGCTAGATGAGGGTATCCTGCTGTTATACTGCCATCACTAGCCCCTAGGAGAACATAAAGGCACCTAGGCAGTGATTTGTATGGTCTTCATTCTACCCCCTGGGGCACTATACACTCAAAAAAGTTGGCATTGGCACAAGGTCTCTCCTGTGCTCTGCAAGCAGATGAGTCTGGCACAGATTGTGGGTCATTGTTTTTTAGTTGTTCTATGGGGAACAATGCAATTGTTTTTGTATGTGAGGACCAATATGATATTTGTTTTCATGTGGGGGCCAATGTATTGTATTTTGTTACCTGTGGGGACCAGTCTGATTGTTTCATATGGGGGCCATTAGCTTTGTTTCTGATGGTGTACCTTGGCAATTTTAAAATCTTATTTGGTGTGCCGCGAGCTGAAAAAAGTTGAAAATCACTGGTATAGAGACTGCAGGTCTCTATACAAGTCATCTAACTATCTATAATCTGTGTAGGCTAGCCATACTATTGGTATAAACTTGGACACTCATGAATTATACAGGTTCTGTGGCTGGCTGACTTCAAGCCTGTATTTCCCCTGGTTTTATTCGTCCACAGAATCGGTGTAATTAATATAGTATACGGGTCTCAGTTTAAAGGGACGGCATGCTAACCCTAATTATTTGTGGCTTCTGGTAAGTGGGGGAAGGACCACTTTTATTTGCACTAATTTTCAGGAGAGGGGGCTTTTGAATCGGCATGCTGAACAAACACCTAGCTGTGTGCGGGTGGCCAGGGGCTGACACCAAAGTGCAGTCTCCTGCTCAGTGACAGTATACAGGTGCTGCACTGAAGCATTACATGCAGCACCCAGCTCCTGTCACAGTGTAGAAGCCGGCATTGCAGCCGCAGCAATCTCCGGGGGCAGCCCGGGTCTCCCAAACCGCTAGAGTGATGAAAAAAGGGCGTTGGGATGCAAAGCCACGCCCCCTCTGTGACATGTAAAGCAAAGCCACACCTCCTTTATCAGGAGCATAGCATTGGCCGCAATGGGTGTCAGTGATGCCGTATGTGTGTACAAAATTGCTAGCGTCCTCCTTGTAGAGTGCTAGGTTTTGTTGCATAGGTCAAAATAATTCTAGTAGATTGTTGGCTGTTGATTAAACTTAGGCCTGATTCAGACTCAATCGCAGATCTGTGAACATTTTTGGACACGCGTCTCGCAATCACAGTTTACATTCCAATAGAGTGTTGGCGACGCAGTGGGCGCTTCGATGGAAACAGGATCCCAGCGACCCCCCCCCCCGCCTGTCCATCAATTTGCGAATGCCCCGGTGAGTGTAAGACTAGCCAAAGACTTCCGCTCCGAGGGTGTGTACAATTCGTATGAGCAACTATGTGCATACACCCCCCCCAACGAAAACTGGGGGCCGGATTCGCTGCTCATCCAGCAGGTCTGAATCGGCCCTTATGTGCAGAGAGAGGTAGATTTTGGGGGTTATATTATTTTTGTGCAGTGTAAATAGTGGCTTCTTTGTACCTGATTCAGACCTGTTTGCTATGTTGCATATTCTCACAGTCTGGGGAACAGGTCAGCGCTGCGTGCCGCCATGTTACTAAAGGCCAGATGTACCAAGCTTTACAAAGTGGAGAATGATAAACAACCAGCCAATCAGCTCCTAGCTGTAACAGGGCAGGTAGGAGCTGATTGGCTGGTTGTTTTTTACACTCCATTTTATCACTTTTTGAAGCTTGATACATCTGGCCCTAACTGCCAATCAGCTCTCAGGTTCCCCTCATTTACATAATTCCTCTCTCTCTCTCCCCGTCTCTCTCTCCCTCTCCCTCTCTTTCTCTCCGTCTCTGTATTGCTTCAGCAATGGGCTCGATGTCAGTAATGTTATTTTGTGTCTATGAAATATTTATAAATTATACAAGTATTTAATGGAGCTACAAAATGCTGAACATACACTACGTACGCAGACAATCCATCTCGGAATTTGCTGAATATGTTTTCTTGAGAAACAATTTTCCTGCCTCTTTGGGGCCAATATAGATGCAATGAGAATTTTCGCTTACACACAAATTCACTTACAATATGTACGGCTCTGATTAGAAAAATATCCGCGGCATATAAAGTGCGCTTTCCCAACACCAGACGCGGGGTTAAACAACGTGATTGATGAAAACGATGACAGAAATATTTGTATAGCAAACGCCATGATGAATCTTATGCTGTTTATCCGCTGCGTTGTACTCCAGCCAACGTTGCAGAGCTTGGCCTCCTTACAGCTTCTTGAGCAAACAAACAACATCATTTATTGCTTATTTCAAACTCAGGTTTGAGGTTTTCTTTCAAACAGAGTGTGTTTCCCCTGGGCATTCCCCTCCCATTTATCACCTATCGGTTTTGGGTTTGATGTTGTTAAAACTCCTATTGAACTACTGATGTCTTTATTGATGATTAAACAAGCTGCATAGTTGCAGCTAAATACAAATCACACAAAAATTGTTTCATTGGATAGCAATGACCTGCTTCTGAGATTGGATAGCAATTACCAGAACCTGTACACTTTAATAAACTGAGATCTTCTGCATCGTGGTGGCGGAAAGGGCAAAAGGAAGATATTTCAGTCAGTTCTGTTCCTGTGGTAGAATCAGGGACGGATTAAAGCAGGGGCAAAAGGGGTCAGTACCCCTGGGCCCCCCTCTAGCTAGGGGCCCCCTGATGTTGGCATGTATTTTTTTTTTTAGCTAAAGGTTTTGTGCATGGGTAGTGCTGCAGCTTCACCTATTTGACAATGTGACAATGATTAATGGTGCTGCTGAGCATGGTGTGCCAAGGCAAACTGACATTACTGGGAGTTGACTAAGTCCCATGACACTTTGCACAAGAGGGAAGAGGCTGAGAGCAGTGTTCCCTCTAAGCTGTGCGCACGTGCGCGCGCACACAACTCGACAACGGTGCACACAGACATTACAACAGAGCGCACAAAGCAGCAGTGGTCCCTTTTTGCAGTTGTGGACTCAAATAAATGTGTGTTTCACCCATTAAATACATTGTGTGCTGTGTTTTCAATGTTTAAATCTTTAATATCATTTTGAAGTAAAGTTAACACAAATGCTGAACGTCATTTTCCAGTTATATATAAGTGATGCACAAAAATTTAAATTTCCTTCCAAATTTGCACAGCCAAAATCTTTTGCCGCACACAGCCTTTGTAAAATTAGAGGGAACATTGGCTGAGAGGTTTATGCTGAGCTCTGATTGGTGGAGCTCATTACATGCTTCTCAGGCCCATGGAGGACGGCAGCAGCAGCCAAGTCATGGGGGGGGGGGGGGAGGGTGTTAATCACAGGCAGTAGACTGTGATGTCTCCTACAGTCCTACAGAGTAAGCAGTTACCCATTGACCAAGTTTATACTGCCTTTACTCTGTGTTTTGATAGTGTAATATTCTCCCATGCAGTTTGCTGCCAGTCATGACAAGTGCAAGGGGGCCCCCCTGTCTAAAGTGCCCCGGGCCCCCCGAAGGCTTAACACATTTCAGTGGTGTTTTTTTTTTTGGGAGCGCACCCCACTCGGCGAGTTTTTTATGGGGAGCGCTCCCTAAAAAAAAAACACCACTACCTCCCGCTGAGTTGTCAATCAACAGCTGCCCGGACCTGCACCCCCCTCGCCGCGTCTCTGTCCCCGAAGCCGGCGTCGGGGACTTCAATAAGAAACCCAGAGGGGAGGGGGGAGGAGGAGGGAGGAGGCGGCGCTGCAGAGGGGAGGGAGCCGGGTAGTGTGAAGCTGCCTGAGATCAGTGAGTGAACTCAGCAGCGCTGCCCGGCTCCAAACAGTGGCAATCCCAAGAATTTTCCGGGCTTGCCAGACTGGGCACTGAGGCACAGCACGGAAAATTCTCGGGATTGCCACTGAAGGGGTTAATCTGGCACTGGGTAGCATAGAAGGGTAGACTTTGTGGAACAGTGCACAGTGTAACATACAGATTGAGCCACCCTCATCTGATAACGAGTCACAGAGGGCCTGGGCGCACAGTAGTGCATTGAGTCGCACAGCATGACGTATGGCATTATCGGTGTGTGCAATACCAGTGATCATCCACCCGATGTCGCTTTTTAAAATCACCAGTGCACTTGCGTCAGATGTACAATTCAATACTATAGCTAAAGAATATGCATTCCGCGTGCATGAAGTCTCCATTGAAATGTACTGTAGCACAAGAACTACTTTACAGTACAACAATACTGTACTGTACATTACATATAGTGAAACTACATCCCCATACCCCGTTATAATTCGCATAATGAGGCGCATGCCTATGCACAGTGGCATAACAATGGTGCCGCAGACCCCACAGTGGCTTGGGGGAGGTAGCACCGCTGGGGTCTGCGGGGAGCACCGACCTCTGCTGGCTGATTGACGGGGCTTGCTGTCTCCCTCCTTACTGCACTTTCCGCCCTCTTCGGTCATACTGGCCATTCAGAAGTGTCTGAACCTGAAAGAGCTGAATAGAGTTCAAAGTCTGCCCCTGTTTCCTTTGTGACCAGTCCAGGACCTTCCATTGGTCTGTCCCGCGGTCCTCCCCGCTGCACTAACCACCACCGCTACCACTATGTCCCCTGTGCCTCATTCACTGCTCTACCAGCCGCTGCTCCTCCTCCGCCCTCCCACACTGGCGCTACTTTGTCCCATCACTGCTGCACAACTGTTCCCCCATGTCACAGTGGCTCTATGTTTCTCCTGTCTAAAAGGGCCAGCCGCCATGGATCGGATTAGCGATCTGATCCGTGGCACTACTCACCCTGTGACAGCCATCACAGCCACTGGTGCTAAACAGCCATGCTGAGCTGTGGCGGCTAATTAATCCATGAAGCCGCAGCCTGTGCTCATTGGGAGGCGGGGACCCAATTGCGACAGCTAGTGTGGGAGACGGGGAACTTGGAGGTTGATCCTAATTTACTTCCCTTGGCAGCTCGCTTACTGCATGATGACTGTCCCACCCCACTACCACCCGTATGTTCTCTACTGCCAGCTCCACCGCCAACCTGCCGCCCGCTGACAGGTTAGTAAAATTAAGAAGTTTTGTGGAGTATTTTTTTTTTATGTTCTGCCCCCCCATGCACACGCTACTCTTTACCCCTGCTCACTTGTGTATGTGTGTCCATATGAGGCAGCTGTCATTCCACATTATGGCCCTTATTCTAGTTGAATCGGTCGGATGCGTATTTTCGGACAGGAACCGAGTGTTCTTAGCCCCGCCTACCGTACGGATCGCTCACACCGTCCGAATGCGGTAAGACACCGACCGAACAGACCGTGAGTGGATTTTTTATGTGAACACCTCCTCCATCTGTGGGAACCTCCCACATCATTCGATGGTCGCCGACCATCGAATGATGGACTGAGTGGTCAGGCAGCACCGAGTGCTCCAGACCACTCAGGCATTTCTCTGTGCAAAAGCAGGGATATGGGCGGGCAGCTGGCATCCGGCTATGTCATATGTCCGCCCCCCACACATGCATCACGGCCGGATTACCATACGTACGCCCAGCGTTTTCATGAGAGCGCCTATGAAATGCGGGGCGTACGCATATGGTAATGAGCCCAAACAGCCCTTCACGCCCCTCTCCACCCCCTGTTCGGATTGTTCCAACCGATAATTTTCTGTACAGAATTCACGCCGTATTTGGATGTGCACGGCATTCGCACATGCACAGATACGCCTCTACACATGGGCAAACACCAACCATCGGCCATCCGTTCGCATTCGGAGCCATCCAACTCAATCAGAATAAGGGCGCGACTCTTATTAACATGTCACATGTTTATAAGAGTCGGGGTGTAGGCGGGCATATTTGGAAAAGGAGTGCGTGCACTAAGATGATCATCGTAAAATCGGAGTCCTAATATTGCATACTGGAGCTGTTTTAATGTTATTTTGGCTTACGGGTGGCAAATTAAATGGGCGTCATTCCATAGTAAGCAGCTGTCCCGCTTCTTTCTGTATGTAACATATGTGTAATTGTCTTAGTGTAATAATGTGCCCTGGTGCTGGGACAGCTCCCCTGCTCCCAGCACCGGAGCAGCAGTGGAAAGAGACGGAGCTGTGTCCTCCACTGGACACAGCTTTGCCCCGCGCAGGGATCAGCTGTTTGATCCCCACGCCTACAGTATGGATGGCGGATGGGCGAAGGCAGGAATCGGCGTGGCGAAGTGAATGACGGCTCTTCGAAATTGACGCCATTGTAGCCGCCAATGGAAGATGCCACCAGAAGATCTCCGGCGCCTCCTGCAAGAAGAAAAGAAGTGGCACCACTGCTGGCCGGGACAGGCCAGTGGCAGAAGAAAACAAGATGACGGCCGGACCTGAAGAGGCCAGCGGGGGTGGAAAGCACTAGAGCTGCCGAAGCTCCTCCACGGCCTCTACCCACACCAGGTAGGCCGCCCCAGGGCCACTTAACCCGCACCTCCCGAGACCACCGGGTTATCGGGCAGTAGGCACTCTCTTGTCATCTCCCGCCTTGACTACTGCAACATCCTTCTCTCTGGGCTTCCTTCTCTCACCTGCCTCGCACCTCTCCAATCCATTCTTAACACTGCTGCTAGGCTCCTCTTCCTCTCCCGCCGCTCTACCTCCGCCTCCCCCCTCTGTCTATCTCTTCACTGGCTCCCCATTCCTTTCCGAGTTCTCTTTAAACTCCTCACCACCACCTACAAGGCTCTCTCCTCCTCCACCGCTCCTTACCTCTCTTCACTGATCTCTATCCACACTCCCTCCCGTCCCCTTCGCTCCATCGCTGACCGCTGACTGACTTCTCACCTTATCACCTCCTCCCACTCCCGTGTCCAAGACTTCACTCGCGCTGCCCCCTGCACTGGAACAACCTCCCGCCACCCATCAGGCTTTCTGATTCCCTTACCTCCTTCATGCGCTCCCTCAAAACCCACTTTTTTCAACTAGCCTATCCCTCCTCCTAACCTCTTTTGATCCTCCTATCCTGCCTCCGTTTCCATCTATTCTTACTTATCCTATTGTTTTTCATTCGTCCACCCACCTCCTTTTTAGTATGTTAACTCTTATGAGTAGGGCCCTCCTTCCTCACATACTCACCCTACCTCTCTACCTCACCTGTGCTCCTTTCCTGTTCTTCCCTTCCTCTACTTCATCTTCAGTCTCCTCGACAATTTCGACACCTACTTCTGAACTGATGCTGATTTTAGTTCTACCAGCTATATCCCTATTTATGCTGTATTTTATCAACACACCCTGTACGTTACCTTGTAATTTGTTTTTTGTTTGCTATGTACAGCGCTGTGGACACTTTGTGGCGCCTTATAAATAAACGTACTACTACTAGGCACGTGGGTAAAGTCAGACCCTTGGGCACATGAGTCGGGGTCTCTCGGCCCATGGGCATGATTAACGGGCCCCTAGGCTTGTTTGTTGTTAGTCAGGCCCTCCTGGCCCTTAGGTAAATTAGGTGGGCCACTTGGCCCCTTCCCCCTGAGGCCCTGTATCGGGCATTAGGCCCGTGGTCCCTAGAGCCGGGCACAAGGCCTGAGGCCCATATAGCCAGGTGCTAGGCCCGTGGGCTCCTCTAGCCAGACCCCCCAGGCCTGTGCCCATACCACGCCCCCAGGCCTGTGCCCCCATTCAGGCCTACAGGCCTGTGCCCAGCCAGGCACTAGACCTGTGGCCACTGACAGGCACTAGGCCTGAGCTGCAGTTAGGGTTGTAGGACTGTAAGTGACCCTGGCACTAGGCCAAGGTCACTTGTGTAATTGATAGGCAGGCACTAGGCCTGAGGTTGTACACCAGGCATTAGGCCTGCAGGTGGTTAGAGAGGCACCAGGCCAATAGGAAGAGTCTTCCCTTGAGTTATTTACTCACCTTCCCAGGGATATCCAGCATAGAGTGTGTCGTTTCCCACGGGTGGTTGCGGTTAAGATGTGGACGGGCTGTGTAGAAGTCCCCTCGCTAGGCCCCTAGTAGGTAACGGGAACACTGAGGGTGTGTACACTGGCCAGCTCTTGGTAGGGAGCAGTAATATCAAATTAGGCAGAGATTTAGAGAGACTGTTGGTTGTAATTTTTGTATTGTACTGTTTGTATATTGTGTTCGTGCAGAGAAAAGTTTTTAGGTTGTTGGTAATAGTTGTGTCGCACCACACACACTTAGTCAGTTCTAGGGCTTTGTGTTGTACTGTAGTTAAAGAAGCCGTGCAATGTTAAGGTCGTGTTAAACTCTGCACGTGTCTGGTGTTTTTGTCTCCTTACAGGAACCGAGGGGTGCAGTACAAGACTGAGGACGGTGAGTGTCATCTTGTCCCTCTGTGTGTCCATCTCTGCCTATCTCCCTTCCTTCTTTCTTAAGGGCATACGTGGACCTTGCACCCCCGTGCAAGGTCAAGGCCTCACCTAGGTGCACAAGTGTCAATAGGTGACACTCCGGGCTCTGGGGCCATGCGCCGATGATTACATTTCCCAAAGCCCAAAGAGCTTATCACTGTGCTCATCACCTCTCCTTCCTCCTAGGTATTCGTGTCCGGGTGCCAGAGTTTTCCAGGACCGTGGTTCGTCACGGCCTGAAGGTGAGAGGGTCCGGCACCAGATAAGTGGTCTGGTTACACCTGCACTGCAGCAGGCACCACACCGCACGGCCCCTACACCCCTCTCACATTAGCAAGATGTGTACTAAAAATATACTGCATAAGTGTAAGAATTTCTGAATTATACATATAAATGAAATATTCTCCCATTATAGTCAATTGGCATTCCTTTTCAGCAGACCAGACTTTCATTCCTTTCAGTACGTCCCTTCCAGCACAGGGTGATTGGAGAACAGAGACATGATATAAAACAAAGAGTGGAATACAACCACAGGCGCTCGGGACTTGAGAACACCAGGATTCCTCCTGTATATTGGATCATAAAAATAAAGAAACTAGCATATGATGGCGAAGTACGTTTTTTAAACAGACTTTATTTAATGACATTATAAAACATACACAATAAATTAAGAGCAGTTAAAAACAACAAGCACTTAGATGTCCAGGGCCACATTATATCCTCTATTGAACAGAGACTGACAATTACCGGATGGGAGGGAACTGACGACCAAGCAGTTCCAAATAAGCTCAAAACACACTCCACAGCTGGTAGTTCTGCTAGGCTCTCCGTGTAAAGTGTCCTCCGGTTCCACTGTCTCCTTTCAGCTAAAGTGCAGTTCACCAACGCGTTTCTTCCTCAGATGAGGACTTTTTCAAGGCGCACCACAGTCTGCACAGAAGCTTCTTATATACTTAAAACAAAACTGCGCCACAACTGGACTCCTAATTATTGAATGAACTACCAGTCCCATAGTCCTCTGCTTCGGCGCGGACTTCCTGTTACGCGGCGTCACTGCATCCAGGGTCTCCCCGGCAACTCCGGCGTCTGACACAGCAGAGAGCCGGGTGCCGCTACATCATTTCCGGCTGGGCATATTCTAGCTTGAAGGAAGATTTAGCTTATATGCCGCGACGTCACTTCCTATCTATGTTCCATTTGTGATTGTGTTGCCAGGTAACGCCTTCTTACCAAATTGGTCCTAATGATCGGTGCACTTTTGTAAATGCATTTGGGTCGATCTGGTAGTAGTAGTTTCCCTATTACAGGGTCCTTTTGTAATACTCCTCAGTGTCTTTGGAGTGATTTTTCGGTGCTTGTTTCCTAGCACGGCGCCAGCGATTTTAATTGCATTGATCGGGACCTAAAAAATTGCGTTGATCGCATCGCATGCAACCAAATCGCATGCGATGCGATCGCGCGATCAACGTAATTTTTACATTGTAATCAATGTTAAATGGTCCCTGAGACCCATTTTTACATTGGGACCAATGTAAAATACACCGTACACCCCAATTTTTATTGCATACCCCTCCGTATGGGTCAAATACCCCCCCATTGTTAACGCCACCCCAGTATTGACGCCAACCCGAAGCGTGGTGAGCGGCGGCGGTACACGTCCTCCGACCTTTTCATACCCCCACTATCCACATCAGCGTGGAGTTGATTTTATAAAGTGTGGCGAGCCACCGAGCCCGAAGCGTGGCGAGTGCAGCGAGCCCCGCAAGGGGACGCGCATTACTTCAGGTATTACGCGTCCCCTCGCGGGGCTCGCTACGCTTCGGGCTCGGTGGCTCGCCACACGTTATAAAATCAGCTCCACGCTGACGTGGATAGTGGGGGTATGAAAAGGTCAGAGGACGCGTACCACCGCCCCTCGCGTTCTCACTGCACTCGCCACGCTTCGGGTTGGCGTCAATAGTGGGGTGGCGTTAACAATGGGGGCCATTTCCCATACAAATTACCCATAACGGTGGTTATACAATAAAAAATCTGGTCCATTGGGGCATTTAACATTGTTCCCTATGTAAAATCGCGTTGATTGCATCAATGGACGCGATCAACACGATTTTAACATTGACAGCTAATTTAACATTGATTCCTATGTAAAATCGGGTTGATTGCGTTGGTCGCTTCACATGCCATTATAATGGCCAGCGATGGACGCGATCGACACGATTTCATCCTTGCCAGCAATAAAGCCTCTTAATTGACAGAAAATCGCATCCATCGCATACCTTAAGTTACCTTAACTTAAGGTATGCGATTAACCACGACGGGCGCCGTGCTAGGAAACAAGTACTGATTTTTCTAATGTTCTGTATTGACTACTATAAGTAGTAACTAAAGCCCACTCAAATTTAGTTTTATCTTTATTTGGTGCCCTATTCCTTCATCTCAGTAGTTCTGTCCTATCCATATCGGCTTCTTTATTGTTAATAACCTTAATGTTAATCTCCTAATATCCTGATGATTTAAATTTCCGGTACTTGTTTCCTAGCACAGCGCCCACGATATTCAGTTGTATGGCATTGTATTCATTGTATCGCATCGCATGCCATATATCCACATGCGATGCGATTTTAAATTGTATAAGCACCCTAATGGGTTTTTTCAATATTAAATGGTCCCCCTATATGATTTTTAATTGTATAAGCACCCTAATGGATGCTTACAATGTTAAATGCACCCCCACGCCACCCCCACTATCAATGCCAACCCGAAGCGTGGCGAGCGGAGCGAGCCCTCGAGGGGTGGCGTTACGCGTCCTCCGACCTTTTCATACCCCCACTATCCACGTCGGCGTGGAGTTGATTTTATATAGTGTGGTGAGCGCAGCGAGCAACCAAGCCCAAAGGGTGTCGAGCGCAGCATATTACTTTACATGTATTCCGCGGGGCTCGCTGCGCTTGCCACGCTTCGGGCTCGGGCGGCTGCGCTCGCCACACTATCTAAAATCAACTCCACGCCGATGTGGATGGTGGGGGTATGAAAAGGTCGGAGGATGCGTACCACCGCCGCTCGCCACGCTTCGGGTTGGCGTTGATAGTGCGGGTGTGCTTTTAACATTGTAAGCACCCATAACGGTGCTTATACAATTAACAATCTTATAGGGGGGCCATTTAACATTGAAAGCACCCATTAGGGTGCTTATATAATTTTAAAATCGTATACAACGGTATACAATTTTAAATTGTATAACATCGGGTGCCATCGCGTCGCATCGCATACCATTGTAAGGCTTATGGTATTCGATGTGATGGGCGCCGTGCTAGGAAACAAGTACCAAATTTCCTTTCCATCGCCCCTGCCTGATCTTGATACACATCTGTTTTAGTGCAATTTCTTCGTAAACGCCTAAACTGGCCCTCTGGAATAGACTTGAGCAGTGGCAAACGCAGGATTTTCAGAAGGGGGTTTCCAGAGGGGCGGAGCAAAGCATGGAGATGGACACTTAGGTGACCCAGTATATGCCGGGTCAGTTAAAGTATTATAGATAGACCAAATGTATATAAATAATAATAATAATGAAAAAATATATATATATATATATATATATATATATATATACATACATACAGGGGCGTCAACAGCAGTGTAGACCCCTGGGCATAGCAATGTATTGGGTAACCTACTGATCCTCCAGCGGTAGGGGTGGGATAAGCTTTGATGTCCCCCGGGTGGTAGGGGGAATATTATATCAACCGCTCAGCATGTAGGGCCTGGATCAGTAATTTCCACTAATTACCCCTTTACTGAACAGATGGTGGGAGAAGGGGGCATTGGGCTGAATGAAGGGGCCCTGATACATAACTTCCAGGGTGGTAGAGGATGTTTAATATGCAGAGGAGGGGTTTATAGTGGAGTGGGCTTATTATTCATAATTTTCTGGTGGGAGGACAGCTTGCTTGACTGCAGATATCTCCAGTTCCCAGAAATAGATTTTTTAGATTTTAATGGAATTAAAAACTAGAGGATCCCACCTACCAAATGGTATTGGGGACTAGGGGATCAAACTTCAGGAGGCAGAGCAATCTACCAACGAGAATATAAAACTACATACCAGGTGTGTGGAGCTGGAGCAGTAATCAGCTTCTGGAAGGCTGATATCTCTGGTTCTGGGAACAGTAGAGACAAGCTACTAGTGTCTGTCAAAGGGGGAGAGTCCCAGATTTTGAAATATACCCTCAGAAAAACTCTAAGCCAGACAGAACCTAAAATATCTGACTGGGAAGAGCAATTAGAAGGCTTGGATGGGGACCACTGCTTTGAAGTCAGATATCTCCGGTTCCCAAGGGCCGATTTTTAAAATTCTTGTACCCATGGAAAGAGGGGACCCTCAACTTTAAGCCTAGCGCCCTTAGACTCCTGGGGGGATTTCTGGTTACTCAGAAACCCCCCCTGCGTGCGCTACTGTTGAGCCAGTTAGGGTGGTGGCAACTTGTGGCGTGGATATAAGCACTGGAATCAGTCGGCTTGCTATAATTCATAGTTTGAAATTTACTATCTTCTATATTAATGGAAATGTCCAGAAAATTGATTTTAGTAAAACTATTTTCGAACGAGAATTCAATATTTAATATTCATATTAAGATAGTTAAAAAAAATATTTAATAACTACTCCCCCTTTCCATATAAAAATGACATTGTCAATATATCTTTTCCAGAGCATCAGGTTCACCCCAAAGGGGCAGGGGTTCCAGATCACATCCTCCTTCCACTGCCTCATGAAGATGTACACATAACTAGGGGCAAACCTGGTGCCCATTGCGGTGCCAACATTCTGAAGATAAAAGGTGCCATTGAATGAGAAATAATTGTTCTCTAAAATGAAACGTACTCCTTCCATTAAAAACTCTTGTAATTCTACATCGAGGTCACTCTTATTCAGAGCCCTCCTTAGTGCATCAGTGCCCTTCTGATGTTCAATTATAGTGTAGAGCGATTTAACATCGGCAGTGGCTAATATAAACCCTCTTCCCATATCACATTTTCTAAAACATTTAACACATCTCTTGTGTCTTTGAGGTGTGATTTGTTCTGAACAACAAGGGGATGTAAGAAAAAATTTATATATTCTGACAGCTTGGTGGTTACCGACCCCATCCACGAAATAATCGATCTCCCTTGTGGATCTTAGGAAGGATGTATAATACCGGAATAGATGGTTCCTCATTATACAAAAATGAATATTCTTTTTCTGATATGACATCTTTCTCTTTGTATATTGTTAACAAACTTTTCACTTCAAAATTTGGGTTGTGGGGTCACTTCTTAATTTCATATAGGTGTTACCGGATTCAGTACTGAATCCCGGCGGTCGGGATCCCGGCGTTCAGAATCCCGACGCCGGAATCCCGACAGCCAAAATCCCGACAAGGGGGGGACGTGGATCGCCCCCCCCTTGCAGGCTCGCTGCGCCACGGAGGGAGAATGTGTCGGGATTTCGGCGGTCGGGATTCCGGCGTCGGGATTCTGAATGCCGGGATCCCGACCGCCGGGATTTTAACTGCATCCCGTGTTACCCTCTGAAAGTTGTTTGTAAACCTCTTTGTCATAATTTTCCTTTGTCATAATAACTATCGAATAATTTCTCCAGCGCTCGCAGATTAGAGACACCGCTATTGTGAAAATGTAATAGTTAAACCACCAGCTAAAGGGGGGGGGAGGCTTTATCTGTTGGTTTAGTGATTACATTTTCACGATAGCGGTGTCTCTAATCTGCGAGCGCTGGAGAAATCATTTGATGGTCACCGAGCATCGAATGATTTATCCCCAGCTGAGAATGGAAGATTATGCAAATAATCCATTCGCAGCCATGCAGGGAATCGTGGGGGGATCGCAACGTGCAAGAGGCGGGGCAGGCAGCACTGCAGGCAGTGTTTAGTCCACACGCAATGCTGCGAAATTCGCAGCATTGCGTTTGGACCACAATAAGGTCCTATGTGTATTAATGATCCTACTGTAGGCATTATGTGTATAAGTGGCCCTACTGCAAGCATTATGTTTATATGTGGCATGTACTGCTGTGAACATTGCGCCACTACGGGGTGGCGTATATTGTAAGTAGCATTACGGTGTGTGGCATATAGTGTAAGGTGCATTACAGTGTGTGGCCTATAGTGTTAGGGGAATTATGGTGTGGCGTATATTGTAAGAGATATTACGGTGTGTGATGTATAGTATAAAGAGCATTACAGTGTTTGGTGTATAGTGTAAGGGCCATTAAGGTGTGGCGCATAGTGTAAGGGGTATTATGGTGTGTGGCGTATAGTGTAAGCTGCATTACGGTATGTGGCATATAGTGTAAGTGACATTACAGTGTGTGGCGTATAATGTGACATTACAGTGTGTGGCATATAGTGTAGGGGGCATTACGGTGTAGCGTATAGTGTAAGTGGCATTACTGCGTGTTGGGTATAGTGTAAATGGCATTACAGTGTGTGGCGTATAGTGTAAGCTGCATTACAGTGTGGCATTTAGTGTAAGTTGCATTACGGTGTGTGTGTGGCATAATGTGTAAGTGTGGAGGGGTGAGCAAAATTTATAGTTACGCCACTGCCTATGCAATAGTATTTTCTAAGAGAAATGTATAGTTAACATACTGTATAGTGCAGTATTATACAGTAAAGTAGTTCTTGCGCTATAGTGCCTTGCAATGGAGACTTTGCGCATGTGAAATGCGGATTCTTTTGCTATAGTCGTGATTTTAAACAGCGACATCTGGTGGATGATCACTGCTATTGCACTCACCAATAGGGAGTGTATGCAACACTGTGGGACTTATTGCACAGCCGTGCACCCAGGTGCACTGCACCACATTATTGGGGGGTGGGGGGGGTGGTATTGGGTGTTATCAATGAGTGTGTTATCAATATTATAAAAATATGCCACCGGTAATGCATTCCCTGTGAAGCCATATCCCTTGTTGCAAGGCCACACCCAGTTTCCAGAAAAGCGTGCGCACCTTCATCAAACTCAAAAGTTACACCTCCTCCACCATCCCCTATCATGGTCCGTAACCCCCCCCCCCCCCCTCCGTAATTTTGTTCTGGATAGTCCCATAGACATTAGTCATGGAACTTTTGGTCTTTCCATACTATCAACTGAAATTGGTATTTCTTTAAAGCTTAATATGTTTGCCCATTTTACGCTATAAAATGATTCTACATTCTCATTGAGAGAACATTATGGCCGCCTCAGTATAAATGCAAGGTCCGTTGCTGCTAAAATAATCTAAACATCTGAAATCTCTCTCTATGTGAATTGAATTTTACACCTCTTTATTCTGACCTTCACCATTAAATATAGGTCCCCAGATAACATTTTGGAACCAGCAGTAGTAAATTGATGTTAGATACTGTACACATGTCATTTGCTAAAATACATTTGGTTCTGACTCAAAGTGTATTTTTCCTGGGGGCATTTGCAGAAACACAATTTTGCTGACTGGTTTCAGAAAATATCATTGGGAAGGTGCAGTTGGCGGCTCACAGATCAGAACATTAAGATCTTTGGATAAAAGTTTGAAACTTAAAGCTGCAATGCAATTCAATAACAACTAAATTTAATTATAGACTTGATATAGTTCCCTCGGGTCACAGAGACTTTCTGTGGCCGCTTTCGGAGATGTGTGAAAGTTGTGCAGTCGGTCCAGACCGCAGAGGACGACACAGAGGATGACGCAGAGGACGACACAGAGGATGAGGCAGAGGATGATATAGAGGATGAGGCAGAGGATGATGTAGAGGATGAGGCAGAGGACGACACAGAGGATGACGCAGAGGACGACACAGAGGATGAGGCAGAGGATGATATAGAGGATGAGGCAGAGGATGATGTAGAAGATGAGGCAGAGGATGATATAGAGGATGAGGCAGAGGATGATGTAGAGGATGAGGCAGAGGATGATGTAGAGGATGAGGCAGAGGATGATATAGAGGATGAGGCAGAGGATGATGTAGAAGATGAGGCAGAGGATGATATAGAGGACGACACAGAGGATGACGCAGAGGACGACACAGAGGATGACGCAGAGGACGACACAGAGGATGAGGCAGAGGATGATATAGAGGATGAGGCAGAGGATGATGTAGAGGATGAGGCAGAGGACGACACAGAGGATGACGCAGAGGACGACACAGAGGATGAGGCAGAGGATGATGTAGAGGATGAGGCAGAGGATGATATAGAGGATGAGGCAGAGGATGATATAGAGGATGAGGCAGAGGATGATATAGAGGATGAGGCAGAGGATGATGTAGAGGATGAGGCAGAGGATGATATAGAGGATGAGGCAGAGGATGATATAGAGGATGAGGCAGAGGATGATGTAGAGGATGAGGCAGAGGATGATGTAGAGGATGAGGCAGAGGATGATATAGAGGATGAGGCAGAGGATGATGTAGAGGATGAGGCAGAGGATGATGTAGAGGATGAGGCAGAGGATGATATAGAGGATGAGGCAGAGGATGATGTAGAGGATGAGGCAGAGGATGATATAGAGGATGAGGCAGAGGATGATGTAGAGGATGAGGCAGAGGATGATGTAGAGGATGAGGCAGAGGATGATGTAGAGGATGAGGCAGAGGATGATGTAGAGGATGAGGCAGAGGATGATATAGAGGATGAGGCAGAGGATGATGTAGAGGATGAGGCAGAGGATGATGTAGAGGATGAGGCAGAGGATGATGTAGAGGATGAGGCAGAGGATGATGTAGAGGATGAGGCAGAGGATGATATAGAGGATGACGCAGAGGATGATGTTGAGGATGAGGCAGAGGATGATGTAGAGGATGAGGCAGAGGATGATGTAGAAGATGAGGCAGAGGATGATGTAGAGGATGAGGCAGAGGATGATGTAGAGGATGAGGCAGAGGATGATGTAGAGGATGAGGCAGAGGATGATATAGAGGATGAGGCAGAGGATGATGTAGAGGATGAGGCAGAGGATGATGTAGAGGATGAGGCAGAGGATGATGTAGAGGATGAGGCAGAGGATGATGTAGAGGATGAGGCAGAGGATGATGTAGAGGATGAGGCAGAGGATGATATAGAGGATGAGGCAGAGGATGATATAGAGGATGAGGCAGAGGATGATATAGAGGATGAGGCAGAGGATGATGTAGAGGATGAGGCAGAGGATGATGTAGAGGATGAGGCAGAGGATGATGTAGAGGATGAGGCAGAGGATGATATAGAGGATGAGGCAGAGGATGATGTAGAGGATGAGGCAGAGGATGATGTAGAGGATGAGGCAGAGGATGATGTAGAGGATGAGGCAGAGGATGATATAGAGGATGACACAAAGGATGAAGTAGAAAATTATGCAGATTATGTTGTAGAGGATGACGCAGAGTATGATGTAATGGATGACACACAGGATGATGTAGAGGATTACGCAAAAGGTGATGCAGAGGATGAATTAGAAAATGATGCAGAGGATGAGGAAGATGATGACACAAAGGATGATGTAGATGATAAACCAGGATGAGGAAGATGAGAGACACAAAGGATGATGTAGATGATAAACCAGGATGATGTAGAGTAATAGGTAGTGGGGGATGCAGAGGATTTTGTAGCGGACGACGCGGCAGATGTAGAGGATGACACAGAGGATCATGATGAAGCGGATGATGCAGCAGATTAAGATGGCACAGAGGGTGATGCAGACGATGGCACAGAGGTTGTTATAGGATGGCGTAAGAACCTTGGCCACCTTGGCCATCATTTATTTTATAAAATAAATACTCTGAATTGCAATAGAGTGATGTGTTGTCCTATTGACTCTTGGTACTGGCAGATGTGCTAATGCCATGAACAGTTGTGCTGACGAGTAGAGACAGAACAGGAGAAAGGCACCAGAGTTGGAGTAGAGGGCAGTAGGCTTATTGAAGTACAGTTGAATCGGGGAGATGAAATCAGAGTTGAAGCAAGAACACAGTTGATGGCAGAGGAGGGAAATAGTAGAAGAAGGAGAGAAACATAACTGGAGCAGAATGAAGGAAGCAGACTTGGAGCAGAAGAAGAGGAATGGAGTTGGAGCAGAAGAAAGGAAGCAGAGTTGGAGCAGGAGGAGAGGAATGGAGTTGTAGCAGGAAGGAAGCAGAGTTGGAGCAGATGGAGGTAAGCAGAGTTATAGCAGATGGAGGGAAGCAGAGTTGGAGCAGATGGAGGGAAGCAGATTTGGAGCAGACGGAGGGAAGCAGAGTTGGAGTAGGAGGAGTGGAATGGAGTTGTAGAAGAAGTAGGGAAGTAGAGTTGTAGCAGAAGTAGGGAAGCAGAGTTGGAGCAGGAGGTAGGAAGTAGTTGGAGCAGAAGGAGGGAAGCAGAGTTGGAGCAGGAGGTAGGAAGTAGTTGGAGCAGAAGGAGGGAAGCAGAGTTGGAGCAGGAGGTAGGAAGTAGTTGGAGCAGAAGGAGGGAAGCAGAGTTAGAGCAGGAGGAGAGGAATAAAGTTGGAGCAGGAGGAGGGAAGCAGAGTTGGAGGAGAAGGGGGGAAGCAGAGTTGGAGCAGGATGAGAGGAACGGAGTTGGAGCAGGAGGGGGGAAGCAGAGTTGGAGCTGGAGAAGGAGGGAAGCAGAGTTGGAGCAGGAGGAGGGAAGTAGTTGGAGCTGGAGGAGGGAAGCAGAGTTGGAGGAGAAGGGGGTAAGCAGAGTTGGAGCAGGATGAGAGGAACGGAGTTGGAGCAGGAGGGGGGAAGCAGAGTTGGAGCTGGAGAAGGAGGGAAGCAGAGTTGGAACAGGAGGAGGGAAGTAGTTGGAGCTGGAGGAGGGAAGCAGAGTTGGAGCAGGAGGAGCGGAATGGAGTTGGAGCATACAGTGTTGGATTCATATGGTGTGCACACACGGTGCGAGTACAATGCGATAAGATCAGGGCCGGTGCAAGGCACCGGAGCGCCCCAGGCGAGTCGGGGTGGGGGCGCCCCGATGTCGGGGGAGGGGGGGTACCTGTCCTGCGGCACTGTGTATTTAAAGCTGGCGGCGGTGGCAGAGAGGGGTTCCTGCAGTCAACAAGCGCTATCTGAATCTCAGCCAATGAGCGTGCGGACAGTGTTTTCACAACAGAAGCGCTTCCTCATAGCCCGGTGGATAGCGCTCATTATTTCTTATTGACTGCAGGGACCCCCCGCTGCCGCCGCCAGCTTTAAATACACAGCGCCGCAGGACAGGTACCCCCGCGGCACGGGGGGCAAAATGCCACCCTCCAGTGGCCGGCGCCCTAGGCAAATGCCTAGATTTGCCTAGTGGTGGCGCCGGCCCTGGATTAGATCACATCGGGACCGCATCGCACAGCATGCATGTGATCTGCATACACCTTCACTATATAGTGAAGGGTTAAAAACCCATGCGATCTGCATGCAATCCCGATGAGATTTTGACTATATGGTCAAAATCTCATGCAGGTTGTACCCGTGTGTACACGCCAATAGGAAAAATAACTATATTTAACTTTGACTTGGAAAGTACATCTGAGTTAAAGTTCCTATTTATCCTTAACATGAAACAATGTTAAAAATTCTAAATGCTGTAGCCCAACGTAATGTAATATATGTCCAACCTGCTTGCTTGTACAATTCACCAAAATTAATTATTTAAAAAAACAAACTTTAGAAATGGTTTAGGAAAAAGATATTTAACAAATGTGAGCATCTCTGTTGTGCCCATGTTCTATATCTGACCATCTAAAAAAAATGATCTCCAAAAAGCAAATAAAAGCTATATCTTTAGACAGATATAGGTATAGTTTAATCGATAGAGTTCTGCACTCAGATGAGGGATGCAGTAACATTCTGTACAGTAAGACTTCAAGAAGAGAATATTTTCAATCAGAATAGGATTGTGGAGGAGATGGTTTGATCTGTGGAAGAGATTATATAATTCATACTCTGGAAGTCACCGGCCCGGAAAATTAAAAGCCAGTCGTTTTTTTGGTGTAGTTATCAGTTAATGCAACCTACATAATGGGAAAGTTTGAAAACTCGAGATATCAATTGAAAAATATATATATCACACAGTCTCAATACTTTCTGTTCTCCTATAGATGGTGCACTTGTGAACAGGGCTTTATCGGTCTGTTACAGCCCAGTCCAGTTTAATTATTGTCTTTATTACCATTGGGATGAGCTCTATGTAAGTACATTTACTAAGATGAGACTTTTATTAAAGACGGCCTTTTACCAATTTCAACCAATCAGATTTCACTTCTTGTTTATTTAGCAACTTCTATCTCATCTTCAATAGAACTCCCATCTTTGTAAATTTACCCCTTAGGGCAGAATGTACAGTGCTATGCATCAATTCTACGATGCAGTGCCGTCTTTCTCATTGGGCTTAATGGGCAGTTGCCAAGGGGCCCAAGGATTCTACCAATGGGAAACACAGCAAGTCCCAGGGAGTCGCGGTGGCGGGTGGCCGGCAGCGCCGTCCAGTCAGCGGTGGCTGGGAGCTTGTAGCACTATTTGCCTGGAGGCCGGGCAGGAAGCACTGATGAATTTGAAATCATATTGAAAAGAGTGGCTGGACACTGATTGGCTGAATTCTCTCAGCCATTCAGCATCTGGCCAGTCTTTTAAAAATGTTTTCAAATTCAACAGCGCTTTCCACCCCGCCGCCCAAAAAATAGTGGTACAAGCTCCCATCCGCCACTGCCCGGATCCCAGCTGCCTGGATGCCGCTGCCCAGGCCACACTGCCCGCCACCCACCGCCTCAGCTCCCCGGGGCTGGGAGCTTGTAGCGCTATATGTCGGTTTGTGGGAGTCTGCTTTTCTTCTGCGCATAAACCATTTAGTTAAACATAAGGATTACAGCTAAACATGATTTATTGAATTTAATATTTATTTCTAAATAAGATAATTTGAGCCTAAGGGTTCTGAACAATAAAGTTATGTTACTCTAGGGCAGTGGTTCCCAACCGGGGGGCACTAGTACCCCTGGGGGTACTCTGCAGACCAGTTGGCGGTACTTGAAAATAATTTTGGTAATGGCGGAAGAGGAAGTTTCCCGATGGTGGAAGAAATCTCCCAATGAAATGGAGATGAACCATGTTGAGTCACTTCTGGCTCCATCTGCAGCATCATCAGCGTCTCCTCTTGCTTTTGCCCCAACAACAATCCACGGGGAGCTACCAGCACTGCCTTCAGACATCAGCGTTCATCTGCCGCACGCTGACACAGGTGGAGGTAGCAGCAGCATTAATCCTACAGGTGTTAGCGGGAACCCTGGAGACAGTACACAGCCAGCGGCCAGATACAGGGGGCCCGACTCCTGACTGCACACTACTCCTCCGCTACCGGAGACAGCACACAACCAGCGGCCAGACACAGAGGGGCCCGATTCCTGACCGCACACTACTCCTCCGGTACCGGAGACAGCACACAACGAGCGGCCAGACAGAGAGGAGCCCGATTCCTGACCACACACTGCTCCTCCGCTACCGGAGACAGCACACAACCAGCGGCCAGACACAGAGGGGCCCGATTCCTGACCGCACACTACTCCTCCTCTACCAGAGACAGTACACAGCCAGCGGCCAGACACAGGGGGCCCGATTCCTGACCACACACTACTCCTCCACTACCGGAGACAGTACACAGCCAGCGGCCAAACACAGAGGGACCCGATTCCTAACCGCACACTACTCCTCCGCTATCGGAGACAGTACACAGCCAGCGGCCAGACACAGGGGGCCCGATTCCTGACCACACACTACTCCTCCGCTACCGGAGACAGTACACAGCCAGCGGCCAGACACAGAGGGGCCCGATTCCTGACCGCACACTACTCCTCCTCTACCAGAGACAGTACACAGCCAGCGGCCAGACACAGGGGGCCCGATTCCTGACCACACACTACTCCTCCGCTACCGGAGACAGTACACAGCCAGCGGCCAGACACAGAGGGACCAGATTCCTGACCGCACACTACTCCTCCGCTACCGGAGACAGTACGCAGCCAGGGGCCAGACACAGAGGGGCCAGATTCCTGACTGCACACTACTCCTCCGCTACCGGAGACAATGCACAACCAGCGGCCAGACACAGAGAGACCAGATTCCTGACCGCACACTACTCCTCCGCTACCGGAGACAGTACACAGCCAGCGGCCAGACACAGAGGGACCCGATTCCTGACCGCACACTACTCCTCCGCTACCGGAGACAGTACACAGCCAGCGGCCAGACACAGAGGGACCAGATTCCTGACCACACGCTACTCCTCCGCTACCGGAGACAGTACACAGCCAGCGGCCAGACACAGAGGGACCCGATTCCTGACTGCACACTACTTCTACGCTATCGGAGACAGTACACAGCCAGCGGCCAGACACAGAGGGTCCCGATTCCTGACCGCACACTACTCCTCCGCTACCGGAGACAGTACACAGCCAGCGGCCAGACACAGAGGGACCAGATTCCTGACCGCACACTACTCCTCCGCTACCGGAGACAGTACACAGCCAGCGGCCGGACACAGAGGGACCCGATTCCTGACCGCACACTACTCCTCCGCTACTCCTTAATATAAGGACACACATACCACTCACTGCCACTCATACTCATAAGTACTGTGGATATTTTTGTATATTACGCCATAAATGAAAAGACTAATCAAGGGGTACGGGAGAGAAAAGAGGTCTGGAACCTTTACTTTATGCTGCCGTGATTAAAAAAAGTTTGGGTACCACTGGTCAAGGAGATAAGGAGATGACAGTGCTCAACACTACCAAGTTAATTACACATAACCCGTGATGCCCTGTGATTTATGGCGTAATATACAAAGGGGTATAAAAGGAGACAGTCTCAAGAGGAGGGGCTGGAATTTATTAAAGAAAAAAGTAACTTTTATTATGTATTGTTATTATTTGTTAAATAGCTGTTCTGTGCCCAAACCCGGTAGCTGAATTTCTTTTTAACAGTATATTACAAATGAAAGTTATGTTTTAATAACAAACCCATTCGCGTCCTTTAGAAACTTGTGCATAGAGTTGAAGTGATGTCAGTGACTGTCCTTGCATAGGAAAGGAACATTACATTGATGTTATGTAAGGTGTCCATTGGGGGTTTGTTTGTAAATTATATCCATGATATCCACTAGACCAGTATTTAAGGGACTACATTTTTTCATTTTTCAGTTGCCAGCTGTGGTCCAAAACTATGGGCGAGATTCTCTATTACAGAAATGCGGTAAAAACCCCGTTATCGGGGTTTTTACCGCATTTCTGTATTCTCTAACCTCCCTCCGCAGTGTCACCGCTGCGGAGGGAATCGCCAGCAAAAGCTGGCGGTTCCCTGCAGAAGCCTATGGGCTTCTTACCGCAGCGGTGTGTGAGGGATCCGTCACGGATCCCTCCCAGCACGCCCTGCAGCCGGCGCGTCAGTCTGCGCATGCGCAGACGGACTCCCGGGTCATAGACCCGGAAGTCCAGCAACGGCGCCGCATCGCAAGGGACAGCTCTTACCGCAAGAGCTGTCCCTTGCGTTAATGACCGCATATTTTAGAGAATATGCGGTCATTAGAAATGCGGTGGCCGGCGAAGAGGGCTGCGGATTTTAGAGAATCCCGCCCTTTGTCAGTTATATTCTCACAGTTATACAATGCTAGTTATTTTACAGATGTGTGATAGTATTATTTGGATGACTTTTTTTCCTATTCTATTAATGAGCACAGACAGTGTGCAAATGCAGGGGGTTATTCAGAACTGATCGCTGATGAGCGAATTCGCAATCCGATCCATCATCGAACAACTGCACATGCGTACAGATCACAGAAGGCATGCGCGAGACCAAACAGTGACAAGTCAGCCATTACTCTTTTCACAATCCCGTCGCAATTTGACTGACAGGAAGTAGGAAGTGCCACACCTCCACCATGCGTCAATCATCCAAACTGCATCCTAGACGCAGCATTGGATCACCTGTGGAACCATCAGCCGGCACTGGGGCAGATGTATTAAGCCTTAACAAGAGATAAATGCAAGTGTTATAAGGAGAGATAAACGTCCAGCCAATCACCTGCCAACTGCCATGTTACAGGCTGTGTTTGAAAAAAGTCAGTAAGGAGCTGATTGGCTGGACGTTTTTCTCTTCTTATCACACTTGAATTTATCTCTTGTTAAGGCTTAATACATCTGCCCCTATGTGTCAAGTGGATCTGTGCAATATGGCTCCAAAGCCTTGTCACTCCCCCATAATGGCAGCAATAAGGGTTCTGGGGGGCCCACACTGCCCCCTGTCTAGGGTTACCACCTTTTTGTTGAGAGATTCCCGGACAGTGAGCCGCCCCTTGACACAGCCACTGCCCCGCCCCCCAGTCCCGCCCCTTTGACCCGCCTTATGTTGATTTTTTTAACCTTTGCTTCAATTGATTTTGCATACCATAATGCCAGTTAAATGTTACATCGCACACAGTAATGACCATTACATGTTATGCCACACACCGTGATACCCATTACATGTTACACCATACACTGCAATGCCCATTACATGTTATGCCAGGACTCAAAACGTTTTTTGTAAAGGAGGGACAATATGGACAGCACGCGCCAAAAATTTTCAACATAATGCCGATTACACGTCATTACATAGTATACAAAATGCCATAGTATACCACACACCGTGATGCCCATTACACATTATGCTTATTACTTGTTATGCCAGGACTCAATTTTTTTCTAAATTAGAGACAACACGGACACCATAATGCCGATTACATATCACATACCCATTACATAGTAAACCACATGCCATAATGCCCATTACATGTTATGCCACACAACGTTTTTTGTAAAGGAGGGACAATATGGACAGCACGCGCCAAAAATTTTCAACATAATGCCGATTACACATCACACACCCATTACATAGTATACAAAATGCCATAGTATACCACACACCGTGATGCCCATTACACATTATGCTTATTACTTGTTATGCCAGGACTCAAATTTTTTCTAAATTAGAGACAACACGGACACCGTAATGCTGATTACATATCACATACCCATTACATAGTAAACCACATGCCATAATGCCCATTACATGTTATGCCACACACCGTAATGCCCATTACATGTTATACCAAATACCATAATGCCCATTACACATTATACCAAACACCGTAATGCCCATTACACATTATATTAAACACCATAATACCCATTACACGGTATCCCAAACACCGTAATGCCCATTACACATTACACCACACACCGTGATGCCCATTACATGTTACGCCTCACATGATGCCCATTACATCACACACATTCTAATGCAAATTACACATTATGCGACACACCGTGATGCCCACACACACACACACATGGGGTGACAGAGCTGCATACACAGGGTGACGGGGGCACACACAGGGTAACGGGGGCACACACAGCGTGACGGGGGCACACACAGGGTGATGGGGGCACACAAAGGGTGACAGATGAATAAACAATAATAGTGTTTACTATAATCAGTATGAACATAAATATGTAACACTGCGTCAAGGTGTGACAGCAGAGGTATAGGGGGATTAGGACACAGCCAGGTAGTGTGGGAGGGAAGGGAAGTTTGCAGCAGAAATAAAGAGCAGATGCCTGGATACAAGAAGGCACAACATGCACAGTGTACAGGCACCAGAGAAATCACCCGAGGTGAGATGCCTACCTGCCCCAGGCTCAGTTAGCCAACTCTGCCGCTTCTCGGGTCCCACCTGCACTCAAAGAGCCCAGTGAAGTAGACACTGCAGTGCGGAGCGGGGGTTCAGCAACAGCCACGCACATGGGCAGGAGTAGGAGCCGGCACAGTGACAGCGGACTAGTGGCAGCCAGATGGAGCACAGCTCTGCCCCCAAGATGATGGTCAGGAAGCACCCAACCACTGCCAGACTCCGCTGGGACAACGCGAGGTCAGGTGACCCCATGAGACGGCTGAGAGGAGGAGGCGCGTCACAGTGCATGCTCACCCAGCGCCCAGGTGAGAGGGAAGGGGAGGGGTGGAGAGTCGCAGCAGCAGCCCAGGCCAGCGGGGGACAGAAGAAGGCGCGATCGCTGGCGGCAGCAAGGTGCTGACAAGTCCTCTGCCGCCGTGCCCACTGCCTCCTCCTCCTCGGCGGCTGTAGGGATGCCCGTCACCAGCTCCAGTTCCCGGACATTGAATAGTTCGGGAACGCCACCCGTCCGGACTCCGGACACCCGGTCTAATTACCGGACTGTCCGGAGTAATCCCGGACGGGTGGTGACCCTACCCCTGTCACATTGTTACCGCCTGGGGCAGGAGCCCTGGTTCGACCCCTTCCCCCTCCATCCCTCCCGGGCAGCAACAGCAGCTTTTACAGCATGTGCTGTGCTGACAGCAGGCTCAGCATGAGGGTCTCACTGACATTGTGTGAGTGTAATCACAGCACATGCTGTAGGTGTGCTGCTGCTGCTGCTGAGTTGAGAGTTTTCTTTCTCCCCCCTCTAAACATTTTGGGGGTGTAGCCTTGCGCAGGAGGTGGCCACACCTCCCACACTTAGGCCACTCCCCTAAAATTTTACCGGGGCCTGGCATTCATCTCGGCTGCCCTGGGGGTTGATGATATTTAACAATGTGTACAGGAGACGGTTTAAAGCCCATGTCCATAGCTACTGTACTTTACGTGTTCTCAACTTAGTTACTTTTCTGAGAACTTGTTAAAGGTTGAGTCTCCCTTAATGAAATGCTCGGGACAGCGAGCATTTTGGATAAGGGATGAAGCGGATTTTGGGAATATTTATTTTTTCATACTTTCCTGGTCCCCCGGTGGTGCCCCGATGGTCCCCAATGACCACGGTGTCCCCTGGAGACCACAGCGGCCATCAGAATCCTCTTCAATGGCATCCCCGGTCCCAAGGATGCATTGTGTGGGTGCGCACGCACAATACATCATTGGGACCGGGGATGCTGCTGAAGAGGACTCTGATGGCCATGGTGGACACTGGGGGCGAGGTAAGTAAAAAAAAGTTGCGGGGGGATAAAAAAAAAACTGAAATAGTCTGAAAACCTACGGTTTCGAAATAATTCTGATATGGGATATCCGGATAAGGGATACCCAAACTGTATTTAGAACTTTATTCGGATGTGTTTCCTTCTGGTTCTGCAACAAAGCGGCGATTGTATTATAGTTTTTATATATACTGTATATATACATACTGCAGCACAGCAAAAAAAAAAAACAACGACAAAGAAAAACAATTGAATTTAATCCTGTGCATATAAGGCCCTGCTATTGCCCGTGTGTTCTGACAGTTTGATCAATCTAACACAAGTAACAAATGGATAGAACATAACAAAATAGGCCCCAATTGGGCCGTAGCGGGAAACATTTCCATGTCCATCCAAACAAATGCCCTCTCAGTTACCCCAATTTTATGAGCTCAAGTCAATTCAGTGCTGGATTTGTTGCAAACTGTTCTCCAAATTGTTACCTCTCAGTGTGGACTTATGAATCTTTCATTGACTATGCAGAAGTAAGAGCCACCGAGGGAGTTTATTTTTATTTCACTTTATAAGATCAAGTGGTTACTTTGTAGCTTTGTCATGAAATTACGTTTCTGTTGATATAATGAAACTCGGTTCTACGGCACCACAGTATTATGCTTGTAGCAGCCGCCATTATACTGCATTGTTTTCTTAACCACTTAACTGCTATTTGTTCCCCCAAAAATGTCATCAGTAATTGTTGATTGTTTGAATCATTAAGTTAGGTCAGTGGTAGGGTGGGCAATCCCAGGATTGGGATCGGCGGGATCCCGGGATTTAGTCCCCAAAATGTCCGGGATTTCAATCACGGGATTGGACTATCCAATCCCGGGATTTTGGGATTAGACTGCGCATGCGCAGTCTAATGCCGGGCCTGAGCACCTGCTCAGATGCTGCCCGGCAGTTCCCAACCCGACGTGCGGCGAGCTGGTTCAGGCCACTGTCACTCACTGTTGGGAGGTGAGCAGGTTCCGGAATCACGACTTCTGTGACTGAATGTGTAGCAGGAGAGGTCAAGCGGCGAGAGAGTTATGACACCGGAGGTGCAGTATTGTGGCCTGCGCAGAGTGACCTATAGGTCATGCTGCGCAGGCCGTAGCGCTGAACCCGCTCACCGCCCGACTTCTCCCGGCTACACACAGGGAAACAATCACCTCCCTCCGGCATCTAACCAGCAGCCTGCCTCTGCTGCACTAGAAGTAAGGCAATGTGAGGGGGGCGGTTTTCTTTTAGGAACACCAATCCCGGGATTGAGCATTTTTCAATCTCGATTCCCAGGATTGAAAAAATGCCTGGGGATTGGCATCCTTAGTCAGTGGCATAGGCGGAACTGCCATAGATGCCGGGGGTGCAGCGGCTATGGGGCCCAGATTTTGCCGTTTCCGATGAGTCGCAATGACAAAATGTTCATATCATCCAGTGTGTACGCACTATGAGGGTTATGCAGAGTGGGTTGCTGAATACGGGGTGGTTACTGATGCCATGTGACGTCAGCCGCCTGCCCCGAGCACTATTGACTATACAGTCAAATTCAAATTGATTTGAAAACTAACCCTAATCGCACCGTGTATACGGGGCATTACACTGGGTGGGATTTCACTGTCCAGGCGGTGGCTATCTACTTGCATTCATTTGCAAATTTGCAGATCAGCAATCAAGCCTGAATAAGGCCCTTTGTTGCATTATCTGCTACATCCCCCGTTGTCTGTACAAACTAAATTGTTGCTGGCATCAGTAAGTGTGTGCGCACTTGACGATGTCGGCTCATTCGGCGGTTCCCGTTACCGTCGAATTTTGCACTGTTGATAAATAAAATAAAATAAATAATACAAAGTGGGAACCCGCCAGGGCTGCCCTTTAACACCACTCTTATTTAACAACGCACTGGACCCCATTCTACGCACAATACACAACTGGCCAGACTTTAAAGGCATAAAAATAGGCACACAAGAGCGGAAACTATCGGCATTCGCCGACGACATTCTCCTATACTTAAACAACCCGGAAAATACTTTGCGCTTAATTCTAGACAAAATAATCTCCTTTGAACCCATAACTGGATTTAGTATTAATGTTGACAAATCCAAAGCTATGCTCCTATACGGACCACTCACATTGAAATGGCAGACCTCACATATCCCATATTTGGGGGTTTCATTACCCCGTAACCCTGCAAACTTATACACTTTAAATATCACCAAAGCTATTACCACCCTAACAGACGATATCACCAGATGGGAACGTCTCCCACTTTCATACCTGGGAAAGGCTAATCTGTTAAAAATGGTAGCAATCCCTAGATTACTGTACCCCTTACAAATACTTCCTGTATTACTGACGAAAAAAGACACTCAACATATCACAATGCTCTTTCGCAAATTCATCTGGAAAAATGGACGTGCACGCATAGCAATGAGAAAACTCATGCAACCAACATTTAATGGAGGCATAAATTTCCCAGACATCACCACATATAACTATGCAGCTCTATTCAGACATTTACGTGACTGGTTACATAACAGCTCTGTCTACACCAACACAATATTGGATCAAGGATCTTTAGGTAACATCAGTCTAATCAGCTTTTTACACCTACATGATCAGGAAATACCCGAAAATTTGAAACTTAATCCCCACCTATGGACCACTAGAAAGATATGGCATATACTGCGACACGCAGCAGGTTTGAACCAATACCACTCCCTCTATCTACCCCTCTTAAATAACCCGGCATTCTTGGACGGCATGGCTGCTCACCCCTTCACTGCTTGGAAACTGGCAGGTATCACCTCAGTGGGGTCGCTGGTAATGAAAGAAGAGAAACGTCCCCTACGCTTATCCGAATTATCAGCTCAATATACCATGGTCAGTCCATACCCGTTGCCATTTATACAAGCTAGGTTCTATGTATCACATGTTCTTAATAATTTTTCAGATGCTGACTGGACTAAGACTCTGGATACCATGTTGTCCAACCTCTAAAGCTGTATCCATACATTATACCTATCTAAGAAAAATCATTGATCATTCTACAATAAAAGGGGGAATATCTACTTGGCTAACACACTTCCCCTCATTAGATATATCACAACTGCAAAAAGGTCTTCTTTACTCCCGACAGACTCTCAAGGCCAGCATGTATACACAACTTTTTCTTAATATATACCATAACTCATACCTATCCCCTATTAGAAGGTACCACATAGGAACTTCTAATGATCATACTTGCCCAAAATGCCACACGGAGAACGCAGACAACTTCCACTGTTTGTGGGCTTGCCCAATAATCCGCTGTTTTTGGCTTTTAGTAAAACGTTATGCGGAGGCCAAACTAATTACATTTGTCCCTATGACCCCAGAATGGGCAATACTGGGCATATTTGACCCGGACCTTCGCATGACGAAAGAAAGCAAAAAACTTTTACTGGCCTTGAGCGCTGCGGGAAGAAAACTATCCTTCAGAGTTGGATCGATCGTACCCTCCCACAATTTCCCGTATTCTTAGCAAAACTCCACTTCTTACTTAGAATGGACTGGATAGAAGCTATTGTCGATAGAAACAAAAACGTGGAAAAGTTTTTCCTTCTGTGGGACTCCTACAAACCCACTCTACCTTCTAATACAAGAAAAATGATACATGCTAGTTTAAAATCGACCACATGGTACCTCACTAGGGGCGAGATTCTGCATTTCTGTATTCTCTAACCTCCCTCCGCAGTGTCACCGCTGCGGAGGGAATCGCCAGCAAAAGCTGGCGGTTCCCTGCAGAAGCCTATGGGCTTCTTACCGCAGCGGTGTGTGAGGGATCCGTCACGGATCCCTCCCAGCATGCCCTGCGGCCGGCGCGTCAGTCTGCGCATGCGCAGACGGACTCCCAGGTCATAGACCCGGAAGTCCAGCAACGGCACCGCATCGCAAGGGACAGCTCTTACCGCAAGAGCTGTCCCTTGCGTTAATGACCACATATTTTAGAGAATATGCGGTCATTAGAAATGCGGTGGCCGGCGAAGAGGGCTGCGGATTTTAGAGAATCCCGCCCTAGGTTGGCTGCCTTAGACCCCCCTGTCCCTCTTGATTGATATTTGACTATGGTATATAACAGATTGCCACCAAAAATGTTAATACTAAATGTATGACGGTTGGATTTATGACATCAGACTTTTGTACTTTGTTCAAATATTTTATTATGTATCAAACACTGTACAACATTTACAATGTGATATGTTATACATGTATGCAATGTCTCAATAAAAAGTTATTAAAAAAAATAATAATAATACAAAGTGAACAAATAAAAACTTTTATTTGTTCACTTTATATTATTAAAGACGTATTGCACCATATACTCCAATCTTTTATTTTTATGGACATCAGATTTTTATGGGATTGAGGATATGTGGAAATTCATTTAAAGAGGTAATCTGGAATTACGCTAAATTTGTCTACCTATAAAGGAGACAAATTTCAATGGTACGGGAACTTTAAATATTTTAAAGAATTGGTATGCCACTTTACTAGATGGTATTACACGATTGCATAAATTCTTTTTTTCAGCGGGATGTACTAAAGGGAAAATGCGGTAAAACCCCTGTTTTACCGCATTTTCCTATGTATCATCACCGGTTCGCCCCGTTTTCGCTGGCCAGGGTATACCCTATAGAAGCCTATGGGCTTCTTTCGCCGTCCGCACGCCGCCCCCCCCCCCTCCCGTCCTCCTTTAACCTCCTCCTCCCCCTGGTGTCACAGCCGGGAGGACATCCGGCTTCAGGGGGGAGGAGGAGACGCAGGGGGACGCTGGCAGCCGCCGGGAGGTGACGGAGACCCCCGCAGCCCACATCACAGGTATCGCGGGGGTCTCCGTTACCGCAGCCCGATGCTGGCCGCATATGTTAGTACATATGCGGTAGCATCGCGGCGGCTGCCGTGCGAAGGGCGGCGATGTATGTTGATACATCCCGCCCTTTGAGTGAGAAGAATTAACTATTAGGAAGAATGCCTTTGAAAATCAAACGGTGATGTGAGCGATCCACCATATGTGCTAGGAGTCTATCCGTAAAGGAGACAAAACCTTACGGTACGAGACCAACAGGACCTTTCAAAAGCATTCATTAAAACATTTTCACCAATAACAATATTACACTATTGTTTTTTCTTTTTTTCCTTTATCTTATGGGTATCAAATCCACAAGAAACAAAGGACTTGTCATCAGTGCCAAGGACTATCTCAGTGAATTTTTGTGCGGTTTAGTATTTGTGGTGATACACATCACTTGAGGTTGTCCCAAAAGGCTGCGTATGCATACAAGTGTTTTCAAAATGTTATTGTTTACATAAAAACATACTGTTAACGGGCTTAGCCTTCAGTAAAAAAACAAACATTTCATTAGTAAAAACAAAGCAAAAAAAAAAAATAAGGAAATAGAAATGTAAATACGTAACCAGCCCCTCTACCTTCATCCCATAGGATATCATTCTGAAACTAACTGCCAGCCCCCCATAGAAAATTTCCCCTCAACCTTGGCATTAATTAGATACGCCATGGAGCACTGTGTGTAGTCCATGGTCACTCTTATACCTCACACACACACACATATATATATATCACTAATGCGGCTAACACACGGGGCGATTGTTGCCCTATTTCTAAGTGATCTGACTAGAACACTTAGAAATGAAGTGTGTGCAGTGGCGTAACTGCCCCCCCCCGCCAAGCACCCCCAATCCCCCGCCGCCCATGCAACCCCCCCCCCCCCCAAATCCCCTGCAGCCTTACCTATCGCGCTGGTCCCGGCGGCTCCAGTCTTCTTCTGCTGAGGACCACCACAAAATGGCCGCCCCCATACAGCAGACAGTTTCAGAGAACTGTGTGCTATATGGGGGCTGCCATTTTGTGGTGGTCCTCAGCAGAAGAACGTATCCGCCGGGACCAGCGAGATAGGTAAGTCTGCGGGGGATTGGGGGGGGGGGGGTTGTAACTATAGCACCGCAGCCCCCGGCGCCCCCACATGCACAGCGCCCCCCCCCCGCGCGGTGGCGGGGGCTGCGGTGCTATAGTTACGCCGCTGTCTGTGTGTGTATATACCCCAGTGACGGCCATCGCCCAGCTAGATTTATAATGCATGCAGCATAAATCTAGTCATCACTAGAGAACACTGGCTGTGCATCACATGTGTGCCAGCGATGTGTGCTAAACTACTTCCCTAAGCACGGAGGCTCCGTTACCCTGTGTGTGCTGTATGTGGAAGTAGAAATAGGGGGATCATTGTCAGCAAGCCTCGTTAAGTACTACTAGGTAGACTAGAGACATTCAGTAAACCATTGTTTTACCTGTGTAGAGGAGCACTGTTATATAACACTCGATTCCTGAGCCAAGGTCGCCTCCAGCCAGCCCATCTGGAATAGGATAAATCATCGTTCCTGAAATAAAGAAAAAGGGGTCTGTAATTGGGACGTTTGGGAGGTATGAGACTCTGTGGCAATGGGTTGCAGAGTTTATTATAATTATACTAATTAGCAGTGCTTGGTGGTATGGAGTGTGTGCATCTGCATTTTCTTTCTTTCTGTGTGGAACTACAAGTTTCAACAGGAAACCTCTCATTATGTTTGGATTTAAGGCAGGGCCATCTTAACAACAGCCCGGGCCACTGGGCAAAACTATTCACTGGGCACTGGTCCCTGACATCCCTCCCTCTCCTCCTCCCCCTCCCTCCGGGCACTATGCCGGGACATATTGATCCCAATGGATAAGACGGCTCCGATTAAAGGTGTGCAGTCCATTAACGCAACTAAAAATACTGTGCCTGCCAGAGAAAGCTTCAGGTGAGATGCCCTTTTACCAAGGGCTGTATTAAGGGGGGGGGGGGGTTCAGAACACCTGGGCCCCCCTCTATCTAGGGCCCCTTGTGGTCAGCATGAATTTTTCAAAAAACTTTTTTTAGCTAAAGGTTTTGTGCATGGGAGTGGGGTCGTTCTGCAGCTTCATCTATCTGCCAATGTGTCAATAATTAATGGTGCTGAACATCAGGAGCCAAGGCACAAGAGGTCAGAGGCTGAGCTCTGATTGGTGGAGCGCATCACATGCTTCTCAGGCCCATGGAGGACAGCAGGAGCAGCGTCCTCATCATGGGAGGGTTTTTAATCACAGGCAGCGCTGAGCCTGTGAGGTCCTCAGGCCCTGCCCCTACCCTACATGCAGCTTACCAAGCAGTTTAACATAAGCCCCAGCAAACCCCTAGCGCCCACAAGCCACCCAGTGCTTCCAAACCACTACGAGGGGCTATTTCTATGCCAATGGTGCAGTCCAAGGTCACACCACCCCAACAGATCTTTTCTCCACTCTCTGAGGGCCAGATGTATCAAGGTTCAAAAAGTGATACAATGGAGAGTGATAAACAACCAGCCAATCAGCTCTTACCTGTCATGTTACAGGCTTGGTTTAAAAAATGTCAGGCAGGAGCTGATTGGCTGGTTGATTGTCATTCTCCATTTTAACACTTTTGAAGCTTGATACATCAGGCTAATTTAGCCCTGGGTTATATTCTCTGTACTAAGGTTACAGCAGAATGCACAGTGTCGCTGTAGCTGCTGCTGTCTATACTGTAGGAGCAGAATTAAAAGCGCTTGAAGGGAAATATTTTGTCGGTGTCATCAATTACTTCTGCAATGACCTGGCTGTCACTAAGATGTTTTCCTGCCCAATGTTCCTCCTTAGATATAAACATTCAGTAAAAGGATGATTAGAAGAAACCAATGTCAGTCACACAGCGAGCGAAGGTTATTTATGTGCTCGCTCGCTGGTGCCAGGCAGAAATCTGCTGTAAATAAAAGAAGATTTCAGACCTTCGTTACTGCTCGTTATAAGCTGAATCCCATAAAGAATCGGTGCTCCTGAATGGAACTGAAAAATAAAAAAACGCTAATGGATTTATTTTTACATGGAAAGGATGGTAGAAAACACGTTACAGGCTCTCTCAAACATTCTAAGATCGTATGTCAGACAGGAGCTGATTGGCTGGCTGTTTATCACTCTCCATTTTATCACTTTTGAAGCTTAGAGAATCTGGCCCCAAACCTGTTACATCTACCCCACCTGCAGTGCACATGGTTTTGCCCATTTTCCAAACAAATTTGTACTGAGCTCAGATCTGAATAAGGCCCATATGGTGGTGCCAAGGGATTTTGGTGGAAAAGCGGTATTAGTAAATTTACCCCTAAGAAGAGCTCCAATGCCAAACTCTGCAGAATATATTATGAAAAAAAAACTAACGGGTGAGTTTTATCAGAACTTTAACAGGTACTGCAGGCACTGAGGAGACATATGCCCCCCTTTGCAGCGAACCCTGAGAAGACATATGCCCCCCTTTGCAGTGAGCACTGAGGAGACATATGCCCCCCTTTGCGGTGAGCACTGAGGAGACAGATGCTCCCCTTTGCGGTGACCACTGAGGAGACAGATGCTCCCCTTTGCAGTGAGCACTGAAGAGACATATGCTCCCCTTTGCAGCAGGCACTGAGGAGACAGATGCTCCCCTTTGCAGCAGGCACTGAGGAGACAGATGCTCCCCTTTGAAGTGAACACTGAGGAGACAGATGCTCCACTTTGCAGCAGGCACTGAGGAGACATGCTCCCCTTTGCAGCGAACACTGAGGAGACATATGCCCCCCTTTGCAGTGAGCACTGAGGAGACATATGCTCCCCTTTGCAGCAGGCACTGAGGAGACAGATGCTCCCCTTTGTAGCGAACACTGAGGAGACATATGCCCCCCTTTGCAGCAAGCACTGAGGAGACATATGCTCCCCTTTGCAGCAGGCACTGAGATGACAGATGCTCCCCTTTGCGGTGAGCACTGAGGAGACAGATGCTCCCCTTTGCAGCAGGCACTGAGGAGACATATGCTCCCCTTTGCAGTGAGCACTGAGGAGACAGATGCTCCCCTTTGCAGTGAGCACTGAGGAGACATATGCTCCCCTTTGCAGCAGGCACTGAGGAGACAGATGCTCCCCTTTGTAGCGAACACTAGGAGACATATGCCCCCCTTTGCAGCAAGCACTGAGGAGACATATGCTCCCCTTTGCAGCAGGCACTGAGGAGACAGATGCTCCCCTTTGCGGTGAGCACTGAGGAGACAGATGCTCCCCTTTGCAGTGAGCACTGAGGAGACAGATGCTCCCCTTTGCAGTGAGCACTGAGGAGACAGATGCTCCCCTTTGCAGCAGGCACTGAGGAGACATATGCTCCCCTTTGCAGTGAGCACTGAGGAGACAGATGCTCCCCTTTGCAGTGAGCACTGAGGAGACAGATGCTCCCCTTTGCAGTAGGTACTGAGGAGGCATATGCTCCCCTTTGCAGTGAGCACTGAGGAGACAGATGCTCCCCTTTGCAGTGAGCACTGAGGAGACAGATGCTCCCCTTTGCAGTGAGCACTGAGGAGACAGATGCCCCCCTTTGCAGTGAGCACTGAGGAGACAGATGCCCCCCTTTGCAGTGAGCACTGAGGAGACATATGCCCCCCTTTGCAGTGAGCACTGAGGAGACAGACGCCCCCCTTTGCAGTGAGCACTGAGGAGACAGATGCTCCCCTTTGCAGCAGGCACTGAGGAGACAGATGCTCCCCTTTGCACTGAGCAGACAGATGCTGCAAAGGGGAGCATCTGTCGCCTCAGTGCTCACTGGCTGTGCCATTCAGACTAAATGTTCAGGTCCGCCAGCTCATCCCCATACCGTCACCCCATTAATCTGCTGAGTTCTGTAATAACTATCACATGTATGTACAATAACTGCAGAACACCATTATGACCACAGCGAGGTTGCCTGTTACATTTCGCTTTTGTATTTGTCCACTAAAATATTCAGCAATTTGATGATATCATTTAAGTATTAAAAAAAAAAAAACCCCACTAAACATCTAAGAAAAAATCCATGGCTTCGGACATATTTATCCCATAAGAGGGTGTATGTAAGACCTTAATATGCAACACAAATTGTATAGAACGTGAAATAAAAATGCCTCTTATCCTTTAACATTTAATTGTGTGGGTTGGTTTATAAGAGCGGAATATACATTATGCGTCTAATGGCAGCTGCGCTAAAAGCATGTTTGTATTGCCGCTCAATGCCTCCGTCGCATCTGGAATAAGGCTTAATGCTTTTAGATTGTTGGAATGAGCACTCAGAATCCTCTGCCTAGAATTCCAAGAGGCATCTCCTTATAGACTGCATCACTTCTCCATTCATCTGCCAGCCCATTACTAGGAACATAATACTAGTTGTGTTCTACAGCAAGAACGTATTGTTAATAGCATTCAATCAGCATAATTAGATCTGACTATATCTCTCTAATGGCCACAATTACGCAGTTCTATAGCCATAGTGTTTGTTCTTCTGCAGTGTGTTTACTATAGAGTTTGGGGAAATCCTCTCATTAGATGACAGGGCCTGATTCAAAGGTCTGCGCAGGTTTCCAAATGTATAATTTCTGGAGATCTGTGCATGCCCATATATTCCCACCAGCTAAGAACAGTTACCATCCTGATATCTCCATCACTGTTGACAACTCGACAATCTACCCTACCCCACAAGCTCGTTGCCTAGGGGTCATCCTCAACTCTGAACTGTCCTTTGACCCCCACATTCAGGGCCAGATGTACTAAGCTTGAAAAGTGATAAAATGGAGAGTGATAAACAACCAGCCAATCAGCTCCTGCCTGACATTTTTCAAACACAGTCTGTGACATGGCAGGTAGGAGCTGAGTGGCTGGTGGTTTATCACTCTCCATTTTATCGCTTTTCAAGCTTAGTACATCTTGCCCTCAGTCTTTTTCCAAATCATGTTACATACATCTAAAAAACATGTCCAAAATACGACCGTATCTCACACAAGACACTACTAAATCTCTTATCCATGCCCTCATTATATCCCGCATTGATTATTGCAATAGTCTCCTAACTGGTCTTTCCAAGAACAGACTCTCGCTACTGCAATACATTGTAAATGCTGCTGCTAGGCTGATCTTCCTTGCAAGACGCTCATTGTCTGCTGATCCGCTCTGCCAGTCTCTCCATTGGTTACCTGTGTTTTACCGTATTCAATATAAAACACTTCTACTTGCATATAAAGCTATTAACCATACTGCACCAGCATATATCTCTGCACTTATCACAAAATATCTCCCATCTCGACCACTCCGCTCTGCACAAGATCTGCGTGTCTCTTCTGCATGGATCACTACCTCCCATTCACTATTACAGGACTTTCATCGGGCTGCTCCCACCCTATGGAATGCCCTTCCACGTACAGTAAGACTCTCCGCTAGCCTCCAAACTTTCAAGCGTTCCCTGAAAACTCACCTCTTCAGGCAAGCCTATCATATTTAAGTTCTACACACATAACCCTCTGACACACTTTTGTATTATATAGCTTCCCTTCTGGACCTATAACGTGGTGGGACTGCTATGCTATTACTGGTGCCTGTCCTTGTGTTTCCCTCCTATGTCCCTATAGATTGTAAGCTTGCAGCAGGGCTCTCCTACCTAAGTCTGTATGTTGTTACCCAGTTTGTTTTTATCTCTGATTATAATTGTAAAGCGCAACGGAATCTGCTGCACTATATAAGACACTGTAACGGAATCTGCTGCGCTATATAAGAAACTGTAACGGAATCTGCTTCGCTATATAAGACACTGTAACGGAATCTTCTGCGCTATATAAGACACTGTAACGGAATCTGCTGCGCTATATAAGACACTGTAACGGAATCTGCTGCTCTATATAAGACGCTGTAATGGAATCTGCTGCGCTATATAAGAAACTGTAACGGAATCTGCTGCGCTATATAAGAAACTGTAACGGAATCTGCTGCGCTATATAAGACACTGTAATGGAATCTGCTGCGCTATATAAGACACTGTAATGGAATCTGCTGCGCTATATAAGACGCTGTAACGGAATCTGCTGCGCTATATAAGAAACTGTAACGAAATCTGCTGCGCTATATAAGATGCTGTAACGGAATCTGCTGCGCTATATAAGAAACTGTAATGGAATCTGCTGCGCTATATAAGACGCTGTAACGGAATCTGCTGCGCTATATAAGAAACTGTAACGAAATCTGCTGCGCTATATAAGATGCTGTAACGGACTCTGCTGCGCTATATAAGAAACTGTAACGGAATCTGCTGCGCTATATAATACACTGTAATGGAATCTGCTGCGCTATATAAGAAACTGTAACGGAATCTGCTGCGCTATATAAGACACTGTAACGGAATCTGTTGCGCTATATAAGAAACTGTAACGAAATCTGCTGCGCTATATAAGATGCTGTAACGGAATCTGCTGCGCTATATAAGAAACTGTAACGGAATCTGCTGCGCTATATAATACACTGTAATGGAATCTGCTGCGCTATATAAGAAACTGTAACGGAATCTGCTGCGCTATATAAGACACTGTAACGGAATCTGCAGCGCTATATAAGACACTGTAACGGAATCTGCAGCGCTATATAAGACACTGTAACGGAATCTGCTGAGCTATATAAGAAACTGTAACGGAATCTGCTGCGCTATATAAGACAATGGGCCTTATTTTGGTTCATTCTTTCTGACAAAATCCTTCTTAATGGGCAAAACCATGTGCACTGCAGGTGGGGCAGGTGTTACTTGTGCAGAGAGAATTAGATTTGGGTGGGGTTTTACTTCAAAGTGAGATCTATATTGCAGTGTAAAAATAAAGCAGTCAGTATTTTCCTTGCACAGAAACAAAATTACTCACCCAAATCTAATTCTCTCTGCACATGTTACATCTGCCCCCCCTGCAGTGCATATGGTTTTGTCCATCTAAGAAGGATTTTGTCAGAAAGAATGAACCAAAATAAGGCCCAATGTAACAGAATCTGCTGAGCTATATAAGAAACTGTAACGGAATCTGCTGCGCTATATAAGACACTGTAACGGAATCTGCTAAGCTATATAAGAAACTGTAACAGAATCTGCTGCGTTATATAAGACACTGTAACGGAATCTGCTAAGCTATATAAGAAACTGTAACAGAATCTGCTGCGTTATATAAGAAACTGTAAATAAATAATAAATAAAATAATAAATGCAACGACTGCAATTTAAGTAGCCATGCAGCAGCGGCGACCAACCGTTTATAGGGGTGTGTCCGGACCACTCGGTGGGAGGTTTGCGGCGGCTGCAGTTGCTACGCCCCGAAACCTGGTCAGTCCGTCACTGACAATTTCTAATTTATGCGACTCTTATTCCTGCGGCATCCAACTGAAGCCATAGTAAATACTTTTGAGAATATCGCAGCTAAAATTCTCGCAGCCAATTGGATACTGGAAAAACAAGTACAGTGCAAGAAAATAGCACACCATTGATGCATCAATTGTGTATGTGCGTGTGCAAGAAGGTGTTTCATGTGTGTGTATGTGTACTGTATATGTGTGTGATTGTATAGGTATACGCAGATACATACTTTTACACTATAGTAACTGATTTATCTCTGTGCATGGGCACACACTGTATGGTGAGTTTTACAGCACACATTGCGGATTAATTAGTCTGGATGTAATTATTTACAATTAGCCACTGAATAGATGAACAGCTACAGTAAGACGCAATAATTGATCTAGATCATACAATAGATTTAAGTGGCCCTGGCTATTGTGGTATTGAGGTAACAGGGTAATTGGAGTCTAATTATATATTGCAGCCATCATGATTGCGTACCTTGCGTTTGGAGTATAATTAAATGTGTGATTGCGATGTTTTATGGGTGACATTTAGTGAACACAATGCACATAGGGAAAAGCTATTGGCCAGAGCTTTGTGGTAATTGTAGAAAAAAAATAGTTGAAAGAATGATTTTTATTGGCACCAAAGTGGAATAATAGTTCCCATACCATTATCCTCAAAACATTGATTATTATTTTTTTGCAAATTAAATTTTTATTGGTTTTAAATACAGGTACAAAAAAACATTCTTTAGTTTCACTGTCAAACAGACAAACAATCTGCAAGTAAAATCGTACCAGTATATTTCGGGGATAAATTGTAAAGTGGAAGAATAGAGGGGGACAGAAAGAGAAGGGGGTAGGGGGTGGGGAGGGGGAACACTCCGGGTCACTCTAGTTGGGGGTATCGAGTCTACCACATACGCATAGGCCATAGGGCGAAAATGAACCAACAAATACCAGAGGGACTGAGAGCTACATAGGCACAAGGAGAGGGGGCTCTACACGGGTGGAGACGCCATACTATCTTTATAAATCTTGGAGTCTCGAAAGACTAGCCAGCGGGTCCAAGTATCCCTAAACTGGGCCTGTCCATCGCCTGCTGAAGACAGGATGTCTTCCACATCCATATAGAAGTCCACCTTTCTAAACCATTCTTTGATCGTTGGAGGAGAGGTGGATCGCCACCTTACCGGTATCACCGACTTAGCGGCATTATTCAAGTGGCATAGCAGGGATTTTTTATATCTTGAGAGGGGGGCAGGGGAAAGGTGGAACAACCAGAACAATGGGTCCGTAGGGACCGGGTCTCCTAGTATAGTCCTAGAAAGCTTGAAAACCTCTGACCAGAAGGGTACTATGAGGGGACACTGCCACCAGATGTGGAGTGGGGTGCCAGGAGCCCCTGAGCATCTCCAACAAACATTGGGAACCCCGGTGCCCATCCTAGAGAGAACATCCGGGCATCTGTAACAACGGGACAATAATTTGTATTGGGTCTCGCGTGCCCCCACACTAGGGGAGCACGCGTGTGCCAGGGAGAATATCTTTTCCCAATTGGTTTCACCGACCTCCCCACCTAATTCGCGGTCCCAGGTGGCAGTGAAGTGGGGTAGGTTTCTGCTAGTGTCGTCTAAGAGGAGGTTGTAAAGTATGGAGATCGTATGGGGGAGGGGATATGTGTTAGTACATAGATGCTCAAAGGGTGTAAGAGGCTTAGATAGATTACTGGAGGGGCCCATGGATTGGAGGTAGTGGCGGACCTGCAGGTAGCGCCAATATTCAGCATCAGGTAGGTTCCAGTCCGCCTGAACTTTGGCAAAGGGCAATATCCGTCCTCCACTCACCAGCTGACCGACCCGGAAGAGGCCACCATTTAACCAACATCTATAGGCCTTGAGATCTAGTCCAGGGGGGAAGCAGCTGTGTGCCAGAAAGGACATATACGAAGAGGACTTAGATGAAATAGAGGGGAATTTCCGCACGGAATTCCAGGCACTCAGGGTGGGCCCTATAGTGGGGTGTTCCAAACTTGGAGGGGAGCCACAGGGCCAGATAGACCGGTATTGGCATCTCTTGTTGTTCAATCTGGACCCACTGTTTCAGCGTATCCCTCCTTGTCCACTCAAGAACTCTAGACAGCAGGCAATCCTGATAGTACCCCTGAATATTGGGGAGTCTAAGGCCCCCCTTGGACGTTGTTCTGTGCAATTTGTCTAGTCTCAGGCGTGGTCGTTTACCTCCCCATACAAAGTCCCGGACTATAGTCTAAACGTCCCGGAACCAACCCGGGGGAATCTTGATGGGCAGAGTCTGTAGGAGGTACAGGATTCTAGGAAGGAAGTTCATTTTTAGGACTCCCAGTCTCCCAAACCAAGAAAAGGGCCGAGCTCGCCACGAGTGCAGGTCGTTTCACAGTTTAGTCAAGAGAGGGGTAAAGTTGGCCTCAAATAATCGTGCAGGGTTTCTGGAGATGGCTACACCAAGGTATTTCAGTTGGGAGTCATGCCAGGTGAAGGGGAAGGCAGATTTAAGTCCAGAAAGCATTTGGGGAGGGGTAGTGATGTTGAGGGCAAATGACTTTGAGTAGTTAACCTTAAAATTAGAGAGGTCTCCAAACAGGCGGAACTCTTCTAACAAGTTGGGGAGAGAAGTGATCGGGGAAGTTAGAGTAGCTAGTAGGTCATCGGCAAAAAGGGCCAGTTTATATTCCCGATCGTGAAGAGTATAGGCGGAAATATCTGGGTTCAATCTAATAGAGAGGGCTAAAGCTTCCATACACAGAATAAATATCAGTGGTGATAGAGGGCAGCCCTGTTGGGTGCCATTCTTAATGGCAAAGGGGCTTCAGAGGGAGCCGTTAACTCTGACTTTGGCTGATGGGTTGTGGTAGAGGGATAGAATGCGTTGATAGAAGATAGGGCCTAGTCCCATGTGTTGTAACACACCGGACATGAAGCTCCAGTCAATCCTATCAAATGCTTTTTCAGCATCGGTGGATAATAGAATGGCAGGAGTCTCTGTCTTGGATATCTGGTGGATGAGGGCAAGGACTTTGGAAGTATTGTCTCGAGCCTCGCGGCCCGGGACAAACCCCACCTGGTCACTGTGAATGACGGCCGGGAGGAAGGTCTTCAATCTATTAGCCAGCAGTTTGGCAAACAGTTTGACATCCGAGTTGAGGAGTGAGATAGGGCGATAGCTGGGGCAGAGAGAGGGGTCCTTGCCCTCCTTAGGTATAACTGTGATGTGAGCTTCTAAGGACTGTTTAGAGAAGGGGGTCCGGTCAGAGATCGAGTTAAAGGCCTCCAGAAGTAGGGGGAGTAGTTTATTCTTAAAGGCCTTATAATAGACAATGGTGAAGCCATCTGGACCAGGGCTCTTCCCAGCAGGGGATAATTTTAAAGCCTCTTCCAGTTCAGGCATAGTGAAAGGCTTCGCTAGGCCCTCTATGTCTAGTGGGGAAAGTTTTGGGAACCCAATCTTAGTGAGGTAATCACCAACTGCACATTGCTTCTCTGTAACGCTGGAAAAGCATCCCGCCGAGGGGAGGTTGTATAGGGAGGAGTAATAAGAGCAAAATGCTTCCGCGATTTTGTCAGTTTCATGGAGAGCTCGGCCCCCCCCATCCCTAATAGAGGGTATAAAGGAAATGGCCCTCTGTTCGCGCAGCGCTCGGGCCAGCATTTTGCCGGGATTGTTGCCCCACTTATAAAATCTACTACGGCATTTCCTATAGGAAAAGGGTTTTTGTGCTACATATATATTAAACAAACTAGACCCTTCACATTTATTATTACTTCTTACCTAGGTAAGTCCTATCACATATAATTTCCCCTATCCCTTTTACTATCACTTTAATTTCACACTAATGTGATGCCATGGGGTGGTTCTTCTGGGCTGGCCTGGGGGGCCCTGTGCCCTGGACCTGTCCCAGAGTAGTGTTAGGGACTTGTCCTATTGAGGTAAACTGGATGCGGTGGACAAGCCCATACTAATGGCCATTACTATGCTAATAACCTCAAATGCAATATAGCAAGATATTAAAAGGTCTAGCATATATATTTAGTGTGCACCTGCAAACTCCTCCTCCTGCTTGCAGGATCTTATTTAGTGCTGAACGGGCAGCAATAAGTTCAGCATAGATATCGGGGGAGAGGGATGTTTTATGAGATGTTTCTATGGATTGTATCTTCTGCAGAAGACTTTCAAACTGTCCCGCTCTCTGCTTCTTTAGGAATGAGCCCAATTGAATACACTTCCCCCTCAGCACGCATTTATGTGCTTCCCAGATCGTAGGTTTGGAGACATACTGGGTATCATTACATGCTATATATTCTGTGATAGCCTCTTCGAGTTGGGACCTACAATAGGGATCATTTAGCAGGAACTCGTTCAAGCACCATGATCGATTGTATGGGGGAGGAGGTCCCAGGGATAGGTGCAGTGTAATGGGGGCATGGTCTGACCAGGTCGTAGGACCTATCTTGGCCTCTTGGACGATTTGGAGATATCTGTGGTCTAGCAATAGATAGTCGATTCTAGAGTAGGACTGGTGGGGGGGGAGAAGTGGGTATAGTCCCTCTCTGAAGGGTGTAGGGTACGCCATACGTCAGACAGCTGGTGAGTGTGGAGCAATCTCCTTACCCTGCGAGATGTCCGTTCGGGATGGGAGGGTCCAGAGGAGGCATCCAGGCGAGGGTCAAGAGCCCAGTTCAGGTCTCCTCCAATTACCAGGATCCCATCCCGGAGAGACGATATCTTGTCGAGCATCTTTTCAAGAAAGGCAGGTTGGCCCTGGTTGGGAGCATAAATATTGACAATGGTTAAAGCGGAGTTAGCTAGTTTACAATTAACAAGTAGGCATCTACCCTCCTCCAACGTATGTGCTACTAGGTCTGACACAGGTAAATGTTTAGCAAAAAGGGTACTTATGTATTATCTGGGCTCCCATGTTAAATGCATCCCATTTTTTCATACCCCTACTATCCAACTACGCATGGAGTTGATTTTATATAGTGTGGCGAGCGCAGCGAGCCACCGTGCCCGAAGCGTGGCGAGCGCAGCGAGCCCCGCGAGGGGATGCGGTCTCATAAGAAAAACGGGAGCCCAGATATTACATAAGTACCGCAAAAAGAATTGCCACTTCTTTAGACTTAGAGTGTGGGTAGTTACTATAGAAGGCCGTAGGAAAGAGGTAATTGCTAAGTTTGGGCGCCATCTCAGAGTTATGGAAGTGCGTCTCTTGCACCAGGACTATATCAGCTCTCTCAGCGTGGAAGGAGCGAAGGGCCTGGGATCTTTTTTCTGGGATATTTAGCCCTCTATCATTGATGGAAAGTATCTTAAGAGAGGTAGCCATACAGGAGGTAGAAGATAGTTTGAAATACTGGTAGAGCCCCGGAGGGGGGGAAAGGGAGAGGGAAACTGACATAAGGATAAGAAACAGCATAGGAGAAAAAAAACAACAACAATAATCACGTCAGTAATCTCTAAACATTTCAAGCTATTGGTTATTAGTACGAGAGCAAGAAATAACCGCATCCGGACAAAAAGAGGGACTACCAGAGTACCCATGTCGCGGAGAAAAAGGTTGCGGCGGGGGGCACACTAGGGGGCCGTGTCTTCGTCAACCGAAGAAAGCAAAACTCAAACAAGGTATAACATATGTAAGAAATCACAGTGCGGGTTGTTAGGAGGTATAAGAGTTGTAGCTCAGTCATGGAGGGCATCAGTCAACCGCAGTAAAGGAAACCAACAATAACAGAAAACTATGAAAAACCTTTTGAGAGGGTAGTAGCAGAAGGGTAACCCTCAGTGTCATGGAGGGGCAGATGCATGGGGGGGGTTAACTTCTCTGGGTTTTTTCTTGGAGTTCTCCACTTGTTCCCAGCGTGGGTCTCCTCGGAAGGCTAGTTGGCGGCATAGAGGGAGGGAAAAGGCCTGCCAGTCCGGCAGTTGTATGGAGTCCAGGCCGAGTGTGGAGCAAAAATCTGGGAGGTCTGGTGGATCTTTGATAGTGATAATACGGCCGTTGTGCGAGACCTGAAGAGACAGCGGGAACCCCCACCTGTATTTAATGCCCTTTCGGCGAAGTGCTTCCGTGAGGGGCTTCAGCATCCTGCGTTGTTGGAGTGTGCGCCATGAGAGGTCCTGGTAGATCTGCAGACGGGCATCCCCGAACTCCACTCCCTCCAGACCGCGAACCCTACGGAGAATCTCCTCTTTTTGAGAGAAGTAGTGGACCCGACATATGACGTCTCTGGGGCAGTCTGCTGCCTGTCCTCTTGGGCGTAATGCTCGGTGAGCCCGATCAAATTCTATAGAGTCATTGGGGTCTAAGTTCAGGATTTCCCCGAAGATTTTGTTAAGTGCGTCCATGAGGCCTGAGGGGGGGATGTTTTCCCGGGAGGCTGCGTACTCGCAGATTATTTCTGCGTCCTCTGTAATCCAGGTCGTCTAGTTTATTTTGCAATGTCCACATGTCTAGGGACTGTTGGGCAAGCGACTCACGCAGGCTGAACAGTTGGGAGTGCACAGCATCTCTGTCATCTTCTAGTGTAGCCACCCGTGAGCCTAGGTGAGATACGTCGGCTTGTACAAGGGCTATTTGAGACTGCATAGATTCATGAAGGCGTGTTTCTAGGGCTTGCATATCTTGTTTGGATGGCAACGATTTAACATGGGAGAGGATCTCTGTTATCTCACCTCTGAGCTGTGTCAGGGAGTCGAGTGAGGCCTCAGATGTGGGAGCAACCGCCATGATGGGGGTGGTGGTGATGTCTTCATCAGAGGGGACCCCAGGGGTGTCCGCAGATTGTGGGAAGGATAGGTAGGAGCGTAAGTTCTGTTGATAAGTGTTGTCGCGTGGTTTCTGGGGGGTCTTACTCTGGGAGCCTTTCCCTCTCTTGCCCATTTAGAAAAAAGAAGAAGCTAGTGAGCAGTTACATGCAGATGGCGCACTGTGTAGGTAGGAAGATGAAGGTCACATTCCCCTGTTAGTGGGACGGCATGGCAGGGGAGGGGCGCTCACATTATGCCCAGATGCTGAGTAAGTGGAACCACAATACCGCACATCCAGGAGGCGGCAGGGGGTAGCCCGGAGGCCCCGTCACTGATGGGCCGGGGTATGGGGCTGATGGGAGTTACTACGTATGTGTATTGTGTCTCCAGAAGTTCAGAAGATGCGCAGCGGGCCGGGAAGGGGAGCAAAAGATAGCGTTTGATAGGGGGTGTTGCGGTTTATAGAGCCCCCCGCCGTCACAGGCGGGAGAGTCAGCAGAGGCAGGGCGCCAACCCCTAAGAGGTAGTCCATTCAGGGTCTCCCGGGGCAGAAGGAAGCAGGTCTTCACATAGGAGACACAGAGGGGATCGGGTGTGTGCCTTATGATGAGAGGGTGTCCCTGTATAGGCTGTTGGGGGGTCACTTCCAGTTATCAATGAGCGCTGAACCTCTTAGCACAGGGGTGGGGGTGGATGGGATAACCCCAAGGGCTGCTATTTATGTGGAGAGGAGAGCTTTGGCTGTGGTGTAGGGGAGGGCAGAGATAGTATGCAGCCTCTCCGGCTTCTTTACTCACAAGCTGTGTAATTGTGTATAGGACCTCCACTGTCTGTGTGGTCCAAGATGGCCGCCGCTGGAGAGGAATGCCCGGCCAGTCCGGCTTCTCTCCTGTCTCCTGGGTCCCTTGGGCAGGTCAGCAGCGTCAGGGGAGGTAGGGGCGCCTCCTGGCCTCCACCCCTGCCGAAATCTGTGCTTCACTCCGCCGCCGCGTCCCGTTAGCAGCCGCGATGCGGCTATGGAGCTCCGCCGACGGGTGCCGGCAGCTACTAGAGCCCGCGGCTTCAGCAGAGGCTAGGCCGCAAACCGCCGAACGGGATTTCTCTCGTCCCCAGCTCCGCGGCACCCTCCCCTCAGATTCGGAGTGTGTCCGAGGGGTGTCCAGGCTCCCCCAGCCGATCAGGCGGCAGCAGAGTGGCCCCAAAGAGCCTTTTATTCGGGTTAAGTGCAGGAGCGCTGGATATTTGCGTCCTGCTCCCTGCACAGCCATTCCACGCCCCCCCAACATTGATTATTTTTAAAATGCTGGAGTTGGAGAGTAGGTGGAAGTGACCTTTGGCGCACTGGGTATAGGGATTTCTTCCAATAAATAGTGGAGTGGGTTGATTGGAATCAAAAATGTATTTTATTGAGACACAAAATTGATAAAAGGCGAAAACAATAACATCAAAAATCCTTCCTCACCCAGCTAGAGAGGTGGAGCCAAGGATGGTGTAGACAGAGTGTTCCAGGGGGTACACCCTGTAGGCTCCACAAGCTTAAGACTGGGTAGTACTAGGCACAGAATAAAACATCAAATATAGTGGATACAATTGAAAAAGAGTCTTCTAGACTTGAAAAGCGTTGGCCCTACAGGATTGCAGCTTACCACGGAGGACTATTGCCCAGCCTAAGCTTGTGGAGCCGACAGGGTGAGCCCTCCTTTCTGGACCCCCTGTCAACCTACCATCCTGGCTCCATTTCCTCAGCTGGGTGAGAAGGACTTAGAAAATTGTATCCACTATATTTGATGTTTTATTCTGTGCCTAGTACTACCCAGTCTTAAGCTTGTGGAGCCTACAGGGTGTACCCCCTGGAACACTCTGTCTACACCATCCTTGGCTCCACCTCTCTAGCTGGGTGAGGAAGGATTTTTGATGTTATTGTTTTTGCCTTTTATCAATTTTGTGTCTCAATAAAATACATTTTGGATTCCAATCAACCCACTCCACTATTTATTGGAAGAAATCCCTATACCCAGTGCGCCAAAGGTCACTTCCACCTACTCTCCAACTCCAGTTTTTTCGGTGCCTTGTGGGAAGACACCAGGAAGTTTTTTGACCTAGGCAGCAAGGGGGTGCGCAGGAAACACAAGATCATCACCCTTTCTATTTTTAAAATGCATTTACTTCTTTTAAAATAAAAATGAAATAAAACTATCTGCGTAAATACATATAATTTATTTTGTTGTCAGTTTATATCTGAACTAGCTGAGGTCCCCGGCGTTGCTTGGGATTGGTTGTGCAATTAGCATTACTTAAACTGTATCCTTCTCTTGTTTTAAGCTTGACAGCTCTTCCAACAGACCCAGGAGGTGGCTGCCTGAAGTTCTCATCCAAATCCATCCTTCGGAAGGCCCTGAACATGCTCCCCTGCCTTGCCTTACCAACATACACCTCTCTGTGGAAGGCTCCCTGATCTCAGCTCATTTTTTCTTAACCCTTTCAAGTCCAACATGTAGACAGGCTCAACAGCCCTAGCGCTAGTAGCAGATCCGATGGTGAGCCACTTTGAAATAAGAACATTAACATCGTTCAACATTCAATGTAGACCATTTTTGAATAAAAAAAAAAAAAAAAAGAAAATCTTAATTGCATTGTAAGAATAAAGCAGCCAGTATTTACTCTGCACAGAAACCTCTCTAAACATGTTACATCTGCCCCACCTGCAATTCAGCATGGTTTTGTCCATTGAAGAAGGATTCTTGCTTTTGTAAACCAACCAGAATCACCCCTGGTTTGTGAAAGAAGTAGCAATTACCTGTATTGTGAAAGCAAAAATGATAGCTTTTAGGAAATAAGAGTTGACACATATTTCATTTCTTAAATATATGTTTCACCCATCAAACCAAAATACAGTATGCAAATAATAACAATATTATAATTATTATATTATTCCTCTAATCCAGGGCTGGGCAACACCGGCCCTCCAGATGTTGATGAACTACACATCCCAGCATGTCTTGCATCAGTTTCAGCATGGCCACATAGCAAAACTAATGCAAAGCATTCTGGGATGTGTAGTTCATTAACATCTGGAGGGCCGGTGTTGCCCAGCCCTGCTCTTATCCCTCATTCCTGAATGTCACATATAGGGGGTTATTCTGGTTCACTTGGAAAGGCACAATCACTCTCTAATGGACAAAACCATATGCACTGCAGGTGCAGTCCATTAGAGAGTGATTGTGCCTTTCCAAGTGAACCAGAATACCCCCCACAGTGAGTGGATATAAATAATAAATGATATATTATTGTACTTACAGTAACTGGTCTACTCCAAAGAGTTTATTGTATATCACTTAAACACTTATACTTTAACTATGCAATAATATTAGTTTTAAATAGTAAAGTTTGTTCTAAATTTGCACGCTAGGGTGTATTCCCTCCCAGTCCCTCCAGCCCCGCTGACAGCCTGATTTATTGGCCGCCCACTGGCTATTACTGAGTCACTGTGCTGCTGCGGAGATCACTGTACCAGGTCATCAATAGCATAATTGTGTAAGTGCTGAATCTGCTCCAGCAGTGATTAAATGCTGATGGATACATTCTTCTAAATTTCAGCAACCTCAAATGTATTTAACAATACTCACGTCTGTTGCGCAACTGCCAAAATGTTTAGAATGTAGAGAGAAATAATCAAAAAACATGGCAGTTATTTGTTGAATGCAAATGCTGCGCAAATAAGATCTGATGCTAAGTTAGTAGCAAAATAAGCACAAATTGTTAATAAAAATAAGGGCATGTAAACAGCAAATATATGTGCACATTTGTAGAATACTTGCCTAGCCTCCCGGAACAGCCGGGAGGCTCCCGAAAAATCGTGGCCTCCTCTCAGCCCACCCCTGGGAAGGTGGACAAGTGCCCCGCAATCCCCCCAGCCTCCTGCAATCCCCCCGCGGGGACCTGATGACGTGAATCGCGTGTTTCAACCTGCATTTCACAGCAGGAGGTGTGGCAACGATGATACAGTGACAATGACCACGCCATACAAGGTTCAGTTGTTGAGCCCCAACTCCAGCCCGCCCCTTTCATGGCACACTCACCAGCCCCGTATTACCGGTGGGTTTAAATTTACGGAGACCAAGATGGGTGGATTACAAGAAATATACTTCAACAAATCATTCTAATATTAAAATATGAATTTATTAAAAAGTATACTTATCAGCGGTTATTATCAGCAGAATTCAATACAGCATAGACATCAGCAAACTCAGGAGCCCCGCCCTCTGCGACAAGAGGCTGAGTTGGTTTCAATTCCTGCGAGGGGATGCGCATTACTTCAGATATATTACGCGTCCCCTCGCGGGGCTCGCTGTGCTCGCCACTCTTCGGGCTCGGTGGCTCGCTGCGCTCACCACACTATATACAATCAACTCCACGCCGACGTGGATAGTGGGGGTATGAAAAGGTCGGAGGACTCGCTGCGCTCGCCCACGCTTCGGGTTGGAATTCATCTGGGGGGGCGTTAACAATGGGGGGGCATTTGACATAGAAATTACCCATCAGGGTGGGTATACAATCAAAAATTGGGTATGGGGGCCAATTAACATTGGTTCCTATGTAAAATCAGGTCCATCGCATTGGTCGCATTGTATGTCATTATAATGGCATACAATGGATCCGATTTTACATAGGAATTTAACATTACATACAATGCTTACAATGTAAAATCGGGTTGGTCGCATCGCATGCCATTATAATGGCATGCGATGGACCCGATTTTACATTTGTCAGGAAACCTCAAAAAAAGCCCGAAATCGGGTCTGTCGGGTCCCATCGCATACCTTAAGTTAAGGTATGTGATGGGACCCGACGGGCGCCGTGCTAGGAAACAAGTACCGGAATACTGTATATTTTATATTTTTATCAGTCCTGCTACACCCCACCCCTTACTTCCTGTAGCTGGCTGCCTACTCCCGAATAGAATAACCTAAAAGTAGGCAACCTTGATTTGTAGTTCTGTACATCTCAAGATCTGTCCACATGGACAACATATGTTCCTAGTTAAGGAGACCATTGAATGATTTCTCCCCACACCCAAGGATGTAAATGGATGATTATGCAAATCACCCATTTGCATGCCTTTCTTGGGGTTCATGGGCGGGTGGCCATGTGGGCAGCGTGCGGCATCTGGGGGACTCGGAAGGCTGGAAAATTTGCAGCCTTGTGAGTCAACCAGAATGAGGACCTTTGTGCAGAAGATACAGCTCTAGCCATTAGAGCAAGTGAGTCTACTGGCCATGAACTGGTCTCCGGGAAAATGGTGCTAGGGCCAGGGTAGGCTCCAGAGGTAGGGCTGCAGTGCAGATCAAAATTCAAACAGGGGAGGCACAGCAACTGCCACCAACTGCCATTCCAATCTGACTCACTGGCACTTGCAGCGGTTCCCTTATTGGAACTGTGCTGCAGCCTCTCCTCTGGAGCCGCTACTGGTGACGGCCATATTCCCAGCTATTTGTCTACTGGGCATGAGAAAATCACTAGGAATCACTTCTCACTCTTCACCCATTATATATAGGTGACTGCAGTGATATTCATTCAGCCATTGGTGGGAGGTGACTACAATACATATTTAGGGGGGAATTCAATTCCATGCCAATCCGTTTCCCCAGCCGAATCAGCACGGCAACAGCCGTACTGCACGCCAGCCCAGTCTTGCATAATAGTGTTTGCTGACCCACAAGGTTTGCACTTTTGTGCAAATCTGGCATCCAGTCGGCCGGGCGAAGGGTGACAGGTGGATTGCTGTTACCGACGTTTAAATGACACAGCAATTCACACCCTTCCCTGGCAATGGAATTCCCCCCTTAGGCTTTATATTTTGGAACTAGCAATGAGTGTGTGTAAGGTTGCTGTTATAATTCCTGCCACATTTATTTGGCTGTGTGAGTGCAGGTGGGTTAAGCCGGGATGTTAAGGAGTTTGGAATCGGACTTTTAGAAAATGTAAAGGTGCCCATACACTAGTAAAATTTATCTTCAGATCTGGCTGGTTGGAGCAAAAACATGGTTATGGATGAGTGACAGTTTGTCAGTTTTCCAGCATTTCCAAGCAAAAGTCATTTGTTCTCATCCATAACCATGTTTTTGTTCCAACCAGACAGATCTGCAGATAAATCTGCGTGTGTATGGCCACCTTTAGATCTTGCCAGATTTTAGAATTATATATATAGATTCATTTAGAAAACAAGTTTACAAAAATATTTCAATCAAGAGTCTGGATCATCCCATGAAATTCCTGTATTCCTCAGAGAGGACAGACTTGCACAGCAAAACAGCAAGGAAACGCTGACAGCAATAAGTATATGGAATGGAATGTTCTGAATATGAAACTATTAACCAGGTTCTTCAGGACAACCTTCTGCTTAATATTACATGTCATCATGACTGAGGGGCCACCAGGAAAGTACGAGCTTGGATTATTAGATAGACAGAATATTGGTTGACAGCCATTAGGTGTCCACTATAGTGAAAAGCATGGGCGCCGGAACGGGGGGGGGGCGAGGGGGCAGCTTGCCCCCCCCCCCAAATTTACTGAGGCGCTAAAGTACCGTGGGCCCGTCTGTGTCTTGATGTATGTGTGAGGTCTTTTCTACACTCACATATCCTGCAGTGCTATGCGCGCTGGCGCCGCTGCGCCGGGTCTCTCCATCCGTCCTCCCTGTCAGACTCAGTCCCCTCCCTGCCGGCCGCCCTGCCCAGCGGTGTTTGATTGACACTTACAGTGTCCGACGCCGCGGCCGCCCGCCCCCTGCTGCTTCAGCGACGAGCGTCGCATGGGCATGGCATCCAGCATCCAGGTCCCCAGCGCGCTCCAACCCCATCCTGCTGCGGCCAGCGTGTCTGCCCTGCTGTGTATAATGGGAGGGATCCAGGCAGCAAAACAAAAAAAGTAAGTTGAGGAGATCTCTAAACTTGCTCACAATTTGAGTTAATGTACATTGGGGATGTATTAAGTTATGGGGAGTGTGTGAACAATTGATGTTCTGGGCATATGAGTGGTGTGGGGACATGTTCTGGGCAAATGAGGGTTATAGGGACATGTGCTGAACATATGAGGGATGTGGGGACATGTGCTGGACATATGAGGGATGTAGGGGCATGTGCTGGACATATGAGGGATGTGGGGGCATGTGCTGGGCATATGAGTGGTGTGGGGACATGTTCTGGGCAAATGAGGGTTATAGGGACATGTGCTGGACATATGAGGGTTATAGGGACATGTGCTGGACATATGAGGGATGTGGGGGCATGTGCTGGACATATGAGGGATGTGGGGGCATGTGCTGGACATATGAGGGATGTGGGGACATGTGCTGGACATATGAGGGATGTGGGGGCATGTGCTGGACATATGAGGGATGTGGGGGCATGTGCTGGACATATGAGGGATGTGGGGACATGTGCTGGACATATGAGGGTTATAGGGACATGTGCTGGACATATGAGGGTTATAGGGACATGTGCTGGACATATGAAGGATGTGGGGGCATGTGCTGGACATATGAGGGATGTGGGGGCATGTGCTGGACATATGAGGGATGTGGGGGCATGTGCTGGACATATGAGGGATGTGGGGGCATGTGCTGGACATATGAGGGATGTGGGGACATGTGCTGGGCATATGAGGGATGTGGGGACATGTGCTGGACATATGAGGGATGTGGGGACATGTGCTGGACATATGAGGGATGTGGGGGCATGTGTTGGACATATGAGGGATGTGGGGGCATGTGCTGGACATATGAGGGATGTGGGGGCATGTGCTGGACATATGAGGGTTATAGGGACATGTGCTGGACATATGAGGGTTATAGGGACATGTGCTGGACATATGAAGGATGTGGGGGCATGTGCTGGACATATGAGGGATGTGGGGGCATGTGCTGGACATATGAGGGTTATAGGGACATGTGCTGGACATATGAGGGATGTGGGGGCATGTGCTGGGCATATGAGGGATGTGGGGGCATGTGCTGGACATATGAGGGATGTGGGGGCATGTGCTGGACATATGAGGGATGTGGGGGCATCTGCTGGACATATGAGGGATGTGGGGACATGTGCTGGACATATGAAGGATGTGGGGGCATGTGCTGGACATATGAGGGTTATAGGGACATGTGCTGGACATATGAGGGATGTGGGGGCATGTGCTGGACATATGAGGGATGTGGGGGCATGTGCTGGACATATGAGGGATGTGGGGGCATGTGCTGGACATATGAGGGATGTGGGGGCATGTGCTGGACATATGAGGGATGTGAGGGCATGTGCTGGACATATGAGGGATGTGGGGGCATGTGCTGGACATATGAGGGATGTGGGGGCATGTGCTGGACATATGAGGGATGTGGGGACATGTGCTGGACATATGAGGGATGTGGGGACATGTGCTGGACATATGAGGGATGTAGGGGCATGTGCTGGACATATGAGGGATGTGGGGGCATGTGCTCGACATATGAGGGATGTGGGGACATGTGCTGGACATATGAGGGATGCGGGGACATGTGCTGGACATATGAGGGATGCGGGGACATGTGCTGGACATATGAGGGATGTGGGGACATGTGCTGGACATATGAGGGATGTGAGGGCATGTGCTGGACATATGAGGGATGTGGGGGCATGTGCTGGACATATGAGGGATGTGGGGACATGTGCTGGACATATGAGGGATGTGGGGGCATGTGCTGGACATATGAGGGATGTGGGGGCATGTGCTGGACATATGAGGGATGTGGGGGCATCTGCTGGACATATGAGGGATGTGGGGACATGTGCTGGACATATGAAGGATGTGGGGGCATGTGCTGGACATATGAGGGTTATAGGGACATGTGCTGGACATATGAGGGATGTGGGGGCATGTGCTGGACATATGAGGGATGTGGGGGCATGTGCTGGACATATGAGGGATGTGGGGACATGTGCTGGACATATGAGGGATGTGGGGACATACATGTGCTGGACATATGAGGGATGTAGGGGCATGTGCTGGACATATGAGGGATGTGGGGGCATGTGCTGGACATATGAGGGATGTGAGGGCATGTGCTGGACATATGAGGGATGTGGGGGCATGTGCTGGACATATGAGGGATGTGGGGGCATGTGCTGGACATATGAGGGATGTGGGGACATGTGCTGGACATATGAGGGATGTGGGGACATGTGCTGGACATATGAGGGATGTGAGGGCATGTGCTGGACATATGAGGGATGTGGGGGCATGTGCTGGACATATGAGGGATGTGGGGACATGTGCTGGACATATGAGGGATGTGGGGGCATGTGCTGGACATATGAGGGATGTGGGGGCATGTGCTGGACATATGAGGGATGTGGGGGCATCTGCTGGACATATGAGGGATGTGGGGACATGTGCTGGACATATGAAGGATGTGGGGGCATGTGCTGGACATATGAGGGTTATAGGGACATGTGCTGGACATATGAGGGATGTGGGGGCATGTGCTGGACATATGAGGGATGTGGGGGCATGTGCTGGACATATGAGGGATGTGGGGGCATGTGCTGGACATATGAGGGATGTGGGGGCATGTGCTGGACATATGAGGGATGTGAGGGCATGTGCTGGACATATGAGGGATGTGGGGGCATGTGCTGGACATATGAGGGATGTGGGGGCATGTGCTGGACATATGAGGGATGTGGGGACATGTGCTGGACATATGAGGGATGTGGGGACATGTGCTGGACATATGAGGGATGTGGGGGCATGTGCTGGACATATGAGGGATGTGGGGGCATGTGCTGGACATATGAGGGATGTGGGGGCATGTGCTGGACATATGAGGGATGTGGGGGCATGTGCTGGACATATGAGGGATGTAGGGGCATGTGCTGGACAAATGAGGGATGTGGGGGCATGTGCTGGACATATGAGGGATGTGGGGGCATGTGCTGGACATATGAGGGATGTGGGGGCATGTGCTGGACATATGAGGGATGTGGGGGCATGTGCTGGACATATGAGGGATGTGGGGGCATGTGCTGGACAAATAAGGGATGTGGGGGCATGTGCTGGACATATGAGGGATGTGGGGGCATGTGCTGGACATATGAGGGATGTGGGGGCATCTGCTGGACATATGAGGGATGTGGGGACATGTGCTGGACATATGAAGGATGTGGGGGCATGTGCTGGACATATGAGGGTTATAGGGACATGTGCTGGACATATGAGGGATGTGGGGGCATGTGCTGGACATATGAGGGATGTGGGGGCATGTGCTGGACATATGAGGGATGTGGGGGCATGTGCTGGACATATGAGGGATGTGGGGGCATGTGCTGGACATATGAGGGATGTGAGGGCATGTGCTGGACATATGAGGGATGTGGGGGCATGTGCTGGACATATGAGGGATGTGGGGGCATGTGCTGGACATATGAGGGATGTGGGGACATGTGCTGGACATATGAGGGATGTGGGGACATGTGCTGGACATATGAGGGATGTAGGGGCATGTGCTGGACATATGAGGGATGTGGGGGCATGTGCTCGACATATGAGGGATGTGGGGACATGTGCTGGACATATGAGGGATGTGGGGACATGTGCTGGACATATGAGGGATGTGGGGACATGTGCTGGACATATGAGGGATGTGGGGACATGTGCTGGACATATGAGGGATGTGAGGGCATGTGCTGGACATATGAGGGATGTGGGGGCATGTGCTGGACATATGAGGGATGTGGGGACATGTGCTGGACATATGAGGGATGTGGGGGCATGTGCTGGACATATGAGGGATGTGGGGGCATGTGCTGGACATATGAGGGATGTGGGGGCATCTGCTGGACATATGAGGGATGTGGGGACATGTGCTGGACATATGAGGGATGTAGGGGCATGTGCTGGACATATGAGGGATGTGGGGGCATGTGCTCGACATATGAGGGATGTGGGGACATGTGCTGGACATATGAGGGATGTGGGGACATGTGCTGGACATATGAGGGATGTGGGGACATGTGCTGGACATATGAGGGATGTGGGGACATGTGCTGGACATATGAGGGATGTGAGGGCATGTGCTGGACATATGAGGGATGTGGGGGCATGTGCTGGACATATGAGGGATGTGGGGACATGTGCTGGACATATGAGGGATGTGGGGGCATGTGCTGGACATATGAGGGATGTGGGGGCATGTGCTGGACATATGAGGGATGTGGGGGCATCTGCTGGACATATGAGGGATGTGGGGACATGTGCTGGACATATGAAGGATGTGGGGGCATGTGCTGGACATATGAGGGTTATAGGGACATGTGCTGGACATATGAGGGATGTGGGGGCATGTGCTGGACATATGAGGGATGTGGGGGCATGTGCTGGACATATGAGGGATGTGGGGACATGTGCTGGACATATGAGGGATGTGGGGACATGTGCTGGACATATGAGGGATGTAGGGGCATGTGCTGGACATATGAGGGATGTGGGGGCATGTGCTGGACATATGAGGGATGTGAGGGCATGTGCTGGACATATGAGGGATGTGGGGGCATGTGCTGGACATATGAGGGATGTGGGGGCATGTGCTGGACATATGAGGGATGTGGGGGCATGTGCTGGACATATGAGGGATGTGGGGACATGTGCTGGACATATGAGGGATGTGAGGGCATGTGCTGGACATATGAGGGATGTGGGGGCATGTGCTGGACATATGAGGGATGTGGGGGCATGTGCTGGACATATGAGGGATGTGGGGGCATGTGCTGGACATATGAGGGATGTGGGGGCATGTGCTGGACATATGAGGGATGTGGGGGCATCTGCTGGACATATGAGGGATGTGGGGACATGTGCTGGACATATGAGGGATGTGGGGGCATGTGCTGGACATATGAGGGTTATAGGGACATGTGCTGGACATATGAGGGATGTGGGGGCATGTGCTGGACATATGAGGGATGTGGGGGCATGTGCTGGACATATGAGGGATGTGGGGGCATGTGCTGGACATATGAGGGATGTGGGGGCATGTGCTGGACATATGAGGGATGTGAGGGCATGTGCTGGACATATGAGGGATGTGGGGGCATGTGCTGGACATATGAGGGATGTGGGGGCATGTGCTGGACATATGAGGGATGTGGGGACATGTGCTGGACATATGAGGGATGTGGGGACATGTGCTGGACATATGAGGGATGTGGGGGCATGTGCTGGACATATGAGGGATGTGGGGGCATGTGCTGGACATATGAGGGATGTGGGGGCATGTGCTGGACATATGAGGGATGTGGGGGCATGTGCTGGACATATGAGGGATGTAGGGGCATGTGCTGGACAAATGAGGGATGTGGGGGCATGTGCTGGACATATGAGGGATGTGGGGGCATGTGCTGGACATATGAGGGATGTGGGGGCATGTGCTGGACATATGAGGGATGTGGGGGCATGTGCTGGACATATGAGGGATGTGGGGGCATGTGCTGGACAAATGAGGGATGTGGGGGCATGTGCTGGACATATGAGGGATGTGGGGGCATGTGCTGGACATATGAGGGTTATAGGGGCATGTGCTGGACATATGAGGGATGTGGGGGCATGTGCTGGACATATGAGGGATGTGGGGACATGTGCTGGACATATGAGGGATGTAGGGGCATGTGCTGGACAAATGAGGGATGTGGGGGCATGTGCTGGACATATGAGGGATGTGGGGGCATGTGCTGGACATATGAGGGATGTGGGGGCATGTGCTGGACATATGAGGGATGTGGGGGCATGTGCTGGACATATGAGGGATGTGGGGGCATGTGCTGGACATATGAGGGATGTGGGGGCATGTGCTGGACATATGAGGGATGTGGGGGCATGTGCTGGACATATGAGGGATGTGAGGGCATGTGCTGGACATATGAGGGATGTGGGGGCATGTGCTGGACATATGAGGGATGTGGGGACATGTGCTGGACATATGAGGGATGTGGGGACATGTGCTGGACATATGAGGGATGTAGGGGCATGTGCTGGACATATGAGGGATGTGGGGGCATGTGCTGGACATATGAGGGATGTGGGGACATGTGCTGGACATATGAGGGATGTAGGGGCATGTGCTGGACAAATGAGGGATGTGGGGGCATGTGCTGGACATATGAGGGATGTGGGGGCATGTGCTGGACATATGAGGGTTATAGGGACATGTGCTGGACATATGAGGGATGTGGGGGCATGTGCTGGACATATGAGGGATGTGGGGGCATGTGCTGGACATATGAGGGATGTGGGGGCATGTGCTGGACATATGAGGGATGTGGGGGCATGTGCTGGACATATGAGGGATGTGAGGGCATGTGCTGGACATATGAGGGATGTGGGGGCATGTGCTGGACATATGAGGGATGTGGGGGCATGTGCTGGACATATGAGGGATGTGGGGACATGTGCTGGACATATGAGGGATGTGGGGGCATGTGCTGGACATATGAGGGATGTGGGGGCATGTGCTGGACATATGAGGGATGTGGGGGCATGTGCTGGACATATGAGGGATGTGGGGGCATGTGCTGGACATATGAGGGATGTAGGGGCATGTGCTGGACAAATGAGGGATGTGGGGGCATGTGCTGGACATATGAGGGATGTGGGGGCATGTGCTGGACATATGAGGGATGTGGGGGCATGTGCTGGACATATGAGGGATGTGGGGGCATGTGCTGGACATATGAGGGATGTAGGGGCATGTGCTGGACAAATGAGGGATGTGGGGGCATGTGCTGGACATATGAGGGATGTGGGGGCATGTGCTGGACATATGAGGGTTATAGGGACATGTGCTGGACATATGAGGGATGTGGGGGCATGTGCTGGACATATGAGGGATGTGGGGGCATGTGCTGGACATATGAGGGATGTGGGGGCATGTGCTGGACATATGAGGGTTATGGGGACATGTGCTGGACATATGAGGGATGTGGGGGCATGTGCTGGACATATGAGGGATGTGGGGACATGTGCTGGACATATGAGGGATGTGGGGGCATGTGCTGGACAAATGAGGGATGTGGGGGCATGTGCTGGACATATGAGGGATGTAGGGGCATGTGCTGGACAAATAAGGGATGTGGGGGCATGTGCTGGACATATGAGGGATGTGGGGGCATGTGCTGGACATATGAGGGTTATAGGGACATGTGCTGGACATATGAGGGATGTGGGGACATGTGCTGGACATATGAGGGATGTAGGGGCATGTGCTGGACAAATGAGGGATGTGGGGGCATGTGCTGGACATATGAGGGATGTGGGGGCATGTGCTGGACATATGAGGGATGTGGGGGCATGTGCTGGACATATGAGGGATGTGGGGACATGTGCTGGACATATGAGGGATGTGGGGGCATGTGCTGGACATATGAGGGATGTGGGGGCATGTGCTGGACATATGAGGGATGTGGGGGATGCGCTGGACATATGAGGGATGTGGGGGCATGTGCTGGACATATGAGGGATGTGGGGACATGTGCTGGACATATGAGGGATGTGGGGGCATGTGCTGGACATATGAGGGATGTGGGGGCATGTGCTGGACATATGAGGGATGTGGGGGCATGTGCTGGACATATGAGGGATGTGGGGGCATGTGCTGGACATATGAGGGATGTGGGGACATGTGCTGGACATATGAGGGATGTGGGGGCATGTGCTGGACATATGAGGGATGTGGGGGCATGTGCTGGACATATGAGGGATGTGGGGGCATGTGCTGGACATATGAGGGATGTGGGGGCATGTGCTGGACATATGAGGGATGTGGGGGCATGTGCTGGACATATGAGGGATGTGGGGACATGTGCTGGACATATGAGGGATGTGGGGGCATGTGCTGGACATATGAGGGATGTGGGGGCATGTGCTGGACATATGAGGGTTATAGGGACATGTGCTGGACATATGAGGGATGTGGGGGCATGTGCTGGACATATGAGGGATGTGGGGGCATGTGCTGGACATATGAGGGATGTGGGGGCATGTGCTGGACATATGAGGGATGTGGGGACATGTGCTGGACATATGAGGGATGTGGGGACATGTGCTGGACATATGAGGGATGTGGGGGCATGTGCTGGACATATGAGGGATGTGGGGGCATGTGCTGGACATATGAGGGATGTGGGGGCATGTGCTGGACATATGAGGGTTATAGGGACATGTGCTGGACATATGAGGGATGTGGGGGCATGTGCTGGACATATGAGGGATGTGGGGGCATGTGCTGGACATATGAGGGATGTGGGGGCATGTGCTGGACATATGAGGGATGTGGGGGCATGTGCTGGACATATGAGGGATGTGGGGGCATGTGCTGGACATATGAGGGATGTGGGGGCATGTGCTGGACATATGAGGGATGTGGGGACATGTGCTGGACATATGAGGGATGTGGGGGCATGTGCTGGACATATGAGTGATGTGGGGGCATGTGCTGGACATATGAGGGATGTGGGGGCATGTGCTGGACATATGAGGGATGTGGGGGCATGTGCTGGACATATGAGGGATGTGGGGGCATGTGCTGGACATATGAGGGATGTGGGGGCATGTGCTGGACATATGAGGGTTATAGGGACATGTGCTGGACATATGAGGGATGTGGGGACATGTGCTGGACATATGAGGGATGTAGGGGCATGTGCTGGACAAATGAGGGATGTGGGGGCATGTGCTGGACATATGAGGGATGTGGGGGCATGTGCTGGACATATGAGGGATGTGGGGGCATGTGCTGGACATATGAGGGATGTGGGGGCATGTGCTGGACATATGAGGGATGTGGGGACATGTGCTGGACATATGAGGGTTATAGGGACATGTGCTGGACATATGAGGGATGTGGGGACATGTGCTGGACATAGGAGGGATGTGGGGGCATGTGCTGGACATAGGAGGGATGTGGGGGCATGTGCTGGACATATGAGGGATGTGGGGGCATGTGCTGGACAAATGAGGGATGTGGGGGCATGTGCTGGGCATATAAGGGATGTGGGGGCATGTGCTGGACATATGAGGGATGTGGGGGCATGTGCTGGACATATGAGGGATGTGGGGACATGTGCTGGACATATGAGGGATGTGGGGGCATGTGCTGGACATATGAGGGATGTGGGGGCATGTGCTGGACATATGAGGGATGTGGGGGCATGTGCTGGACATATGAGGGATGTTGGGGCATGTGCTGGACATATGAGGGATGTGGGGACATGTGCTGGACATATGAGGGATGTGGGGGCATGTGCTGGACATATGAGGGTTATAGGGACATGTGCTGGACATATGAGGGATGTGGGGACATGTGCTGGACATATGAGGGATGTAGGGGCATGTGCTGGACAAATGAGGGATGTGGGGGCATGTGCTGGACATATGAGGGATGTGGGGGCATGTGCTGGACATATGAGGGATGTGGGGGCATGTGCTGGACATATGAGGGATGTGGGGGCATGTGCTGGACATATGAGGGATGTGGGGACATGTGCTGGACATATGAGGGTTATAGGGACATGTGCTGGACATATGAGGGATGTGGGGACATGTGCTGGACATAGGAGGGATGTGGGGGCATGTGCTGGACATATGAGGGATGTGGGGGCATGTGCTGGACATATGAGGGATGTGGGGGCATGTGCTGGACAAATGAGGGATGTGGGGGCATGTGCTGGGCATATAAGGGATGTGGGGGCATGTGCTGGACATATGAGGGATGTAGGGGCATGTGCTGGACAAATTAGGGATGTGGGGACATGTGCTGGACATATGAGGGATGTGGGGGCATGTGCTGGACATATGAGGGATGTGGGGGCATGTGCTGGACATATGAGGGATGTGGGGGCATGTGCTGGACATATGAGGGATGTGGGGGCATGTGCTGGACATATGAGGGATGTGGGGGCATGTGCTGGACATATGAGGGATGTGGGGGCATGTGCTGGACATATGAGGGATGTGGGGGCATGTGCTGGACATATGAGGGATGTGGGGGCATGTGCTGGACATATGAGGGATGTGGGGGCATGTGCTGGACATATGAGGGATGTGGGGGCATGTGCTGGACATATGAGGGATGTTGGGGCATGTGCTGGACATATGAGGGATGTGGGGGCATGTGCTGGACATATGAGGGATGTGGGGGCATGTGCTGGACATATGAGGGATGTGGGGGCATGTGCTGGACATATGAGGGATGTGGGGACATGTGCTGGACATATGAGGGATGTGGGGGCATGTGCTGGACATATGAGGGATGTAGGGGCATGTGCTGGGCATATGAGGGTTATAGGGACATGTGCTGGACAAATGAGTGGTGTGGGGACATGTGCTGGACATATGAGGGATGTGGGGGCATGTGCTGGACATATGAGGGATGTGGGGACATGTGCTGGACATATGAGAGATGTGGGGGCATGTGCTGGACATATGAGGGTTATAGGGACAGGTGCTGGACATATGAGGGATGTGGGGGCATGTGCTGGACATATGAGGGTTATAGGGACATGTGCTGGACATATGAGGGATGTGGGGGCATGTGCTGGACATATGAGTGGTGTGGGGACATGTGCTGGGCATATGAGGGATGTGAGGGCATGTGCTGGACATATGAGGGTTATAGGGACATGTGCTGGACATATGAGGGTTATAGGGACATGTGCTGGACATATGAGGGTTATAGGGACATGTGCTGGACAAATGAGTGGTGTGGGGACATGTGCTGGACATATGAGGGATGTGGGGGCATGTGCTGGACATATGAGGGATGTGGGGGCATGTGCTGGACATATGAGGGTTATAGGGACATGTGCTGGACATATGAGGGATGTGGGGACATGTGCTGGACATATGAGGGATGTGGGGACATGTGCTGGACATATGAGGGATGTGGGGGCATGTGCTGGACATATGAGGGATGTGGGGACATGTGCTGGACATATGAGAGATGTGGGGGCATGTGCTGGACATATGAGGGTTATAGGGACAGGTGCTGGACATATGAGGGATGTGGGGGCATGTGCTGGACATATGAGGGTTATAGGGACATGTGCTGGACATATGAGGGATGTGGGGGCATGTGCTGGACATATGAGTGGTGTGGGGACATGTGCTGGGCATATGAGGGATGTGAGGGCATGTGCTGGACATATGAGGGTTATAGGGACATGTGCTGGACATATGAGGGTTATAGGGACATGTGCTGGACATATGAGGGTTATAGGGACATGTGCTGGACAAATGAGTGGTGTGGGGACATGTGCTGGACATATGAGGGATGTGGGGGCATGTGCTGGACATATGAGGGATGTGGGGGCATGTGCTGGACATATGAGGGTTATAGGGACATGTGCTGGACATATGAGGGATGTGGGGACATGTGCTGGACATATGAGGGATGTGGGGACATGTGCTGGACATATGAGGGATGTGGGGGCATGTGCTGGACATATGAGGGATGTGGGGACATGTGCTGGACATATGAGAGATGTGGGGGCATGTGCTGGACATATGAGGGTTATAGGGACAGGTGCTGGACATATGAGGGATGTGGGGGCATGTGCTGGACATATGAGGGTTATAGGGACATGTGCTGGACATATGAGGGATGTGGGGGCATGTGCTGGACATATGAGTGGTGTGGGGACATGTGCTGGGCATATGAGGGATGTGAGGGCATGTGCTGGACATATGAGGGTTATAGGGACATGTGCTGGACATATGAGGGTTATAGGGACATGTGCTGGACATATGAGGGTTATAGGGACATGTGCTGGACAAATGAGTGGTGTGGGGACATGTGCTGGACATATGAGGGATGTGGGGGCATGTGCTGGACATATGAGGGATGTGGGGGCATGTGCTGGACATATGAGGGTTATAGGGACATGTGCTGGACATATGAGGGATGTGGGGACATGTGCTGGACATATGAGGGATGTGGGGACATGTGCTGGACATATGAGGGATGTGGGGGCATGTGCTGGACATATGAGGGATGTGGGGACATGTGCTGGACATATGAGAGATGTGGGGGCATGTGCTGGACATATGAGGGTTATAGGGACAGGTGCTGGACATATGAGGGATGTGGGGGCATGTGCTGGACATATGAGGGTTATAGGGACATGTGCTGGACATATGAGGGATGTGTGGGCATGTGCTGGACATATGAGTGGTGTGGGGACATGTGCTGGGCATATGAGGGATGTGAGGGCATGTGCTGGACATATGAGGGTTATAGGGACATGTGCTGGACATATGAGGGTTATAGGGACATGTGCTGGACATATGAGGGTTATAGGGACATGTGCTGGACAAATGAGTGGTGTGGGGACATGTGCTGGACATATGAGGGATGTGGGGGCATGTGCTGGACATATGAGGGATGTGGGGGCATGTGCTGGACATATGAGGGTTATAGGGACATGTGCTGGACATATGAGGGATGTGGGGACATGTGCTGGACATATGAGGGATGTGGGGACATGTGCTGGACATATGAGGGATGTGGGGGCATGTGCTGGACATATGAGGGATGTGGGGACATGTGCTGGACATATGAGAGATGTGGGGGCATGTGCTGGACATATGAGGGTTATAGGGACAGGTGCTGGACATATGAGGGATGTGGGGGCATGTGCTGGACATATGAGGGTTATAGGGACATGTGCTGGACATATGAGGGATGTGGGGGCATGTGCTGGACATATGAGTGGTGTGGGGACATGTGCTGGGCATATGAGGGATGTGAGGGCATGTGCTGGACATATGAGGGTTATAGGGACATGTGCTGGACATATGAGGGTTATAGGGACATGTGCTGGACATATGAGGGTTATAGGGACATGTGCTGGACAAATGAGTGGTGTGGGGACATGTGCTGGACATATGAGGGATGTGGGGGCATGTGCTGGACATATGAGGGATGTGGGGGCATGTGCTGGACATATGAGGGTTATAGGGACATGTGCTGGACATATGAGGGATGTGGGGACATGTGCTGGACATATGAGGGATGTGGGGACATGTGCTGGACATATGAGGGATGTGGGGGCATGTGCTGGACATATGAGGGATGTGGGGACATGTGCTGGACATATGAGAGATGTGGGGGCATGTGCTGGACATATGAGGGTTATAGGGACAGGTGCTGGACATATGAGGGATGTGGGGGCATGTGCTGGACATATGAGGGTTATAGGGACATGTGCTGGACATATGAGGGATGTGGGGGCATGTGCTGGACATATGAGTGGTGTGGGGACATGTGCTGGGCATATGAGGGATGTGAGGGCATGTGCTGGACATATGAGGGTTATAGGGACATGTGCTGGACATATGAGGGTTATAGGGACATGTGCTGGACATATGAGGGTTATAGGGACATGTGCTGGACAAATGAGTGGTGTGGGGACATGTGCTGGACATATGAGGGATGTGGGGGCATGTGCTGGACATATGAGGGATGTGGGGGCATGTGCTGGACATATGAGGGTTATAGGGACATGTGCTGGACATATGAGGGATGTGGGGACATGTGCTGGACATATGAGGGATGTGGGGACATGTGCTGGACATATGAGGGATGTGGGGGCATGTGCTGGACATATGAGGGATGTGGGGACATGTGCTGGACATATGAGAGATGTGGGGGCATGTGCTGGACATATGAGGGTTATAGGGACAGGTGCTGGACATATGAGGGATGTGGGGGCATGTGCTGGACATATGAGGGTTATAGGGACATGTGCTGGACATATGAGGGATGTGGGGGCATGTGCTGGACATATGAGTGGTGTGGGGACATGTGCTGGGCATATGAGGGATGTGAGGGCATGTGCTGGACATATGAGGGTTATAGGGACATGTGCTGGACATATGAGGGTTATAGGGACATGTGCTGGACATATGAGGGTTATAGGGACATGTGCTGGACAAATGAGTGGTGTGGGGACATGTGCTGGACATATGAGGGATGTGGGGGCATGTGCTGGACATATGAGGGATGTGGGGGCATGTGCTGGACATATGAGGGTTATAGGGACATGTGCTGGACATATGAGGGATGTGGGGACATGTGCTGGACATATGAGGGATGTGGGGACATGTGCTGGACATATGAGGGATGTGGGGGCATGTGCTGGACATATGAGGGATGTGGGGACATGTGCTGGACATATGAGAGATGTGGGGGCATGTGCTGGACATATGAGGGTTATAGGGACAGGTGCTGGACATGTGAGGGATGTGGGGGCATGTGCTGGACATATGAGGGTTATAGGGACATGTGCTGGACATATGAGGGATGTGGGGGCATGTGCTGGACATATGAGTGGTGTGGGGACATGTGCTGGGCATATGAGGGATGTGAGGGCATGTGCTGGACATATGAGGGTTATAGGGACATGTGCTGGACATATGAGGGTTATAGGGACATGTGCTGGACATATGAGGGTTATAGGGACATGTGCTGGACAAATGAGTGGTGTGGGGACATGTGCTGGACATATGAGGGATGTGGGGGCATGTGCTGGACATATGAGGGATGTGGGGGCATGTGCTGGACATATGAGGGTTATAGGGACATGTGCTGGACATATGAGGGATGTGGGGACATGTGCTGGACATATGAGGGATGTGGGGACATGTGCTGGACATATGAGGGATGTGGGGGCATGTGCTGGACATATGAGGGATGTGGGGACATGTGCTGGACATATGAGAGATGTGGGGGCATGTGCTGGACATATGAGGGTTATAGGGACAGGTGCTGGACATATGAGGGATGTGGGGGCATGTGCTGGACATATGAGGGTTATAGGGACATGTGCTGGACATATGAGGGATGTGGGGGCATGTGCTGGACATATGAGTGGTGTGGGGACATGTGCTGGGCATATGAGGGATGTGAGGGCATGTGCTGGACATATGAGGGTTATAGGGACATGTGCTGGACATATGAGGGTTATAGGGACATGTGCTGGACATATGAGGGTTATAGGGACATGTGCTGGACAAATGAGTGGTGTGGGGACATGTGCTGGACATATGAGGGATGTGGGGGCATGTGCTGGACATATGAGGGATGTGGGGGCATGTGCTGGACATATGAGGGTTATAGGGACATGTGCTGGACATATGAGGGATGTGGGGACATGTGCTGGACATATGAGGGATGTGGGGACATGTGCTGGACATATGAGGGATGTGGGGGCATGTGCTGGACATATGAGGGATGTGGGGACATGTGCTGGACATATGAGAGATGTGGGGGCATGTGCTGGACATATGAGGGTTATAGGGACAGGTGCTGGACATATGAGGGATGTGGGGGCATGTGCTGGACATATGAGGGTTATAGGGACATGTGCTGGACATATGAGGGATGTGGGGGCATGTGCTGGACATATGATTGGTGTGGGGACATGTGCTGGGCATATGAGGGATGTGAGGGCATGTGCTGGACATATGAGGGTTATAGGGACATGTGCTGGACATATGAGGGTTATAGGGACATGTGCTGGACATATGAGGGTTATAGGGACATGTGCTGGACAAATGAGTGGTGTGGGGACATGTGCTGGACATATGAGGGATGTGGGGGCATGTGCTGGACATATGAGGGATGTGGGGGCATGTGCTGGACATATGAGGGTTATAGGGACATGTGCTGGACATATGAGGGATGTGGGGACATGTGCTGGACATATGAGGGATGTGGGGACATGTGCTGGACATATGAGGGATGTGGGGACATGTGCTGGACATATGAGGGATGTGGGGGCATGTGCTGGACATATGACGGTTATAGGGACATGTGCTGGACATATGAGGGATGTGGGGACATGTGCTGGACATATGAGGGATGTGGGGACATGTGCTGGACATATGAGGGATGTGGGGGCATGTGCTGGACATATGAGGGATGTGGGGGCATGTGCTGGACATATGAGGGATGTGGGGGCATGTGCTGGACATATGAGGGATATGGGGGCATGTGCTGGACATATGAGGGATGTGGGGGCATGTGCTGGACATATGAGGGATGTGGGGGCATGTGCTGGACATATGAGGGATGTGAGGGCATGTGCTGGACATATGAGGGATGTGGGGGCATGTGCTGGACATATGAGGGATGTGGGGACATGTGCTGGACATATGAGGGATGTGGGGACATGTGCTGGACATATGAGGGATGTAGGGGCATGTGCTGGACATATGAGGGATGTGGGGGCATGTGCTGGACATATGAGGGATGTGGGGACATGTGCTGGACATATGAGGGATGTAGGGGCATGTGCTGGACAAATGAGGGATGTGGGGGCATGTGCTGGACATATGAGGGATGTGGGGGCATGTGCTGGACATATGAGGGTTATAGGGACATGTGCTGGACATATGAGGGATGTGGGGGCATGTGCTGGACATATGAGGGATGTGGGGGCATGTGCTGGACATATGAGGGATGTGGGGGCATGTGCTGGACATATGAGGGATGTGGGGGCATGTGCTGGACATATGAGGGATGTGAGGGCATGTGCTGGACATATGAGGGATGTGGGGGCATGTGCTGGACATATGAGGGATGTGGGGGCATGTGCTGGACATATGAGGGATGTGGGGACATGTGCTGGACATATGAGGGATGTGGGGGCATGTGCTGGACATATGAGGGATGTGGGGGCATGTGCTGGACATATGAGGGATGTGGGGGCATGTGCTGGACATATGAGGGATGTGGGGGCATGTGCTGGACATATGAGGGATGTAGGGGCATGTGCTGGACAAATGAGGGATGTGGGGGCATGTGCTGGACATATGAGGGATGTGGGGGCATGTGCTGGACATATGAGGGATGTGGGGGCATGTGCTGGACATATGAGGGATGTGGGGGCATGTGCTGGACATATGAGGGATGTAGGGGCATGTGCTGGACAAATGAGGGATGTGGGGGCATGTGCTGGACATATGAGGGATGTGGGGGCATGTGCTGGACATATGAGGGCTATAGGGACATGTGCTGGACATATGAGGGATGTGGGGGCATGTGCTGGACATATGAGGGATGTGGGGACATGTGCTGGACATATGAGGGATGTGGGGACATGTGCTGGACATATGAGGGATGTGGGGGCATGTGCTGGACATATGAGGGATGTGGGGGCATGTGCTGGACATATGAGGGATGTGGGGACATGTGCTGGACATATGAGGGATGTAGGGGCATGTGCTGGACAAATGAGGGATGTGGGGGCATGTGCTGGACATATGAGGGATGTAGGGGCATGTGCTGGACAAATGAGGGATGTGGGGGCATGTGCTGGACATATGAGGGATGTGGGGGCATGTGCTGGACATATGAGGGTTATAGGGACATGTGCTGGACATATGAGGGATGTGGGGACATGTGCTGGACATATGAGGGATGTAGGGGCATGTGCTGGACAAATGAGGGATGTGGGGGCATGTGCTGGACATATGAGGGATGTGGGGGCATGTGCTGGACATATGAGGGATGTGGGGGCATGTGCTGGACATATGAGGGATGTGGGGACATGTGCTGGACATATGAGGGATGTGGGGGCATGTGCTGGACATATGAGGGATGTGGGGGCATGTGCTGGACATATGAGGGATGTGGGGGCATGTGCTGGACATATGAGGGATGTGGGGACATGTGCTGGACATATGAGGGATGTGGGGGCATGTGCTGGACATATGAGGGATGTGGGGGCATGTGCTGGACATATGAGGGATGTGGGGACATGTGCTGGACATATGAGGGATGTGGGGGCATGTGCTGGACATATGAGGGATGTGGGGGCATGTGCTGGACATATGAGGGATGTGGGGGCATGTGCTGGACATATGAGGGATGTGGGGGCATGTGCTGGACATATGAGGGATGTGGGGGCATGTGCTGGACATATGAGGGATGTGGGGGCATGTGCTGGACATATGAGGGATGTGGGGGCATGTGCTGGACATATGAGGGATGTGGGGACATGTGCTGGACATATGAGGGATGTGGGGGCATGTGCTGGACATATGAGGGATGTGGGGGCATGTGCTGGACATATGAGGGTTATGGGGACATGTGCTGGACATATGAGGGATGTGGGGGCATGTGCTGGACATATGAGGGATGTGGGGGCATGTGCTGGACATATGAGGGATGTGGGGGCATGTGCTGGACATATGAGGGATGTGGGGACATGTGCTGGACATATGAGGGATGTGGGGACATGTGCTGGACATATGAGGGATGTGGGGGCATGTGCTGGACATATGAGGGATGTGGGGGCATGTGCTGGACATATGAGGGATGTGGGGGCATGTGCTGGACATATGAGGGTTATAGGGACATGTGCTGGACATATGAGGGATGTGGGGGCATGTGCTGGACATATGAGGGATGTGGGGGCATGTGCTGGACATATGAGGGATGTGGGGGCATGTGCTGGACATATGAGGGATGTGGGGGCATGTGCTGGACATATGAGGGATGTGGGGGCATGTGCTGGACATATGAGGGATGTGGGGGCATGTGCTGGACATATGAGGGATGTGGGGACATGTGCTGGACATATGAGGGATGTGGGGGCATGTGCTGGACATATGAGTGATGTGGGGGCATGTGCTGGACATATGAGGGATGTGGGGGCATGTGCTGGACATATGAGGGATGTGGGGGCATGTGCTGGACATATGAGGGATGTGGGGGCATGTGCTGGACATATGAGGGATGTGGGGGCATGTGCTGGACATATGAGGGTTATGGGGACATGTGCTGGACATATGAGGGATGTGGGGACATGTGCTGGACATATAAGGGATGTAGGGGCATGTGCTGGACAAATGAGGGATGTGGGGGCATGTGCTGGACATATGAGGGATGTGGGGGCATGTGCTGGACATATGAGGGATGTGGGGGCATGTGCTGGACATATGAGGGATGTGGGGGCATGTGCTGGACATATGAGGGATGTGGGGACATGTGCTGGACATATGAGGGTTATAGGGACATGTGCTGGACATATGAGGGATGTGGGGACATGTGCTGGACATAGGAGGGATGTGGGGGCATGTGCTGGACATAGAAGGGATGTGGGGGCATGTGCTGGACATATGAGGGATGTGGGGGCATGTGCTGGACAAATGAGGGATGTGGGGGCATGTGCTGGGCATATAAGGGATGTGGGGGCATGTGCTGGACATATGAGGGATGTGGGGGCATGTGCTGGACATATGAGGGATGTGGGGACATGTGCTGGACATATGAGGGATGTGGGGGCATGTGCTGGACATATGAGGGATGTGGGGGCATGTGCTGGACATATGAGGGATGTGGGGGCATGTGCTGGACATATGAGGGATGTTGGGGCATGTGCTGGACATATGAGGGATGTGGGGACATGTGCTGGACATATGAGGGATGTGGGGGCATGTGCTGGACATATGAGGGATGTGGGGGCATGTGCTGGACATATGAGGGATGTGGGGGCATGTGCTGGGCATATGAGGGTTATAGGGACATGTGCTGGACAAATGAGTGGTGTGGGGACATGTGCTGGACATATGAGGGATGTGGGGGCATGTGCTGGACATATGAGGGATGTGGGGACATGTGCTGGACATATGAGAGATGTGGGGGCATGTGCTGGACATATGAGGGTTATAGGGACAGGTGCTGGACATATGAGGGATGTGGGGGCATGTGCTGGACATATGAGGGTTATAGGGACATGTGCTGGACATATGAGGGATGTGGGGGCATGTGCTGGACATATGAGTGGTGTGGGGACATGTGCTGGGCATATGAGGGATGTGAGGGCATGTGCTGGACATATGAGGGTTATAGGGACATGTGCTGGACATATGAGGGTTATAGGGACATGTGCTGGACATATGAGGGTTATAGGGACATGTGCTGGACAAATGAGTGGTGTGGGGACATGTGCTGGACATATGAGGGATGTGGGGGCATGTGCTGGACATATGAGGGATGTGGGGGCATGTGCTGGACATATGAGGGTTATAGGGACATGTGCTGGACATATGAGGGATGTGGGGACATGTGCTGGACATATGAGGGATGTGGGGACATGTGCTGGACATATGAGGGATGTGGGGGCATGTGCTGGACATATGAGGGATGTGGGGACATGTGCTGGACATATGAGAGATGTGGGGGCATGTGCTGGACATATGAGGGTTATAGGGACAGGTGCTGGACATATGAGGGATGTGGGGGCATGTGCTGGACATATGAGGGTTATAGGGACATGTGCTGGACATATGAGGGATGTGGGGGCATGTGCTGGACATATGAGTGGTGTGGGGACATGTGCTGGGCATATGAGGGATGTGAGGGCATGTGCTGGACATATAAGGGTTATAGGGACATGTGCTGGACATATGAGGGTTATAGGGACATGTGCTGGACATATGAGGGTTATAGGGACATGTGCTGGACAAATGAGTGGTGTGGGGACATGTGCTGGACATATGAGGGATGTGGGGGCATGTGCTGGACATATGAGGGATGTGGGGGCATGTGCTGGACATATGAGGGTTATAGGGACATGTGCTGGACATATGAGGGATGTGGGGACATGTGCTGGACATATGAGGGATGTGGGGACATGTGCTGGACATATGAGGGATGTGGGGGCATGTGCTGGACATATGACGGTTATAGGGACATGTGCTGGACATATGAGGGATGTGGGGACATGTGCTGGACATATGAGGGATGTGGGGACATGTGCTGGACATATGAGGGATGTGGGGACATGTGCTGGACATATGAGGGATGTGGGGGCATGTGCTGGACATATGAGGGATGTGGGGACATGTGCTGGACATATGAGGGATGTGGGGGCATGTGCTGGACATATGAGGGATGTGGGGGCATGTGCTGGACATATGAGGGATGTGGGGGCATGTGCTGGACATATGAGGGATGTGGGGGCATGTGCTGGACATATGAGGGATGTGGGGGCATGTGCTGGACATATGAGGGATGTGGGGGCATGTGCTGGACATATGAGGGATGTGAGGGCATGTGCTGGACATATGAGGGATGTGGGGGCATGTGCTGGACATATGAGGGATGTGGGGACATGTGCTGGACATATGAGGGATGTGGGGACATGTGCTGGACATATGAGGGATGTAGGGGCAGGTGCTGGACATATGAGGGATGTGGGGGCATGTGCTGGACATATGAGGGATGTGGGGACATGTGCTGGACATATGAGGGATGTAGGGGCATGTGCTGGACAAATGAGGGATGTGGGGGCATGTGCTGGACATATGAGGGATGTGGGGGCATGTGCTGGACATATGAGGGTTATAGGGACATGTGCTGGACATATGAGGGATGTGGGGGCATGTGCTGGACATATGAGGGATGTGGGGGCATGTGCTGGACATATGAGGGATGTGGGGGCATGTGCTGGACATATGAGGGATGTGGGGGCATGTGCTGGACATATGAGGGATGTGAGGGCATGTGCTGGACATATGAGGGATGTGGGGGCATGTGCTGGACATATGAGGGATGTGGGGGCATGTGCTGGACATATGAGGGATGTGGGGACATGTGCTGGACATATGAGGGATGTGGGGGCATGTGCTGGACATATGAGGGATGTGGGGGCATGTGCTGGACATATGAGGGATGTGGGGGCATGTGCTGGACATATGAGGGATGTGGGGGCATGTGCTGGACATATGAGGGATGTAGGGGCATGTGCTGGACAAATGAGGGATGTGGGGGCATGTGCTGGACATATGAGGGATGTGGGGGCATGTGCTGGACATATGAGGGATGTGGGGGCATGTGCTGGACATATGAGGGATGTGGGGGCATGTGCTGGACATATGAGGGATGTAGGGGCATGTGCTGGACAAATGAGGGATGTGGGGGCATGTGCTGGACATATGAGGGATGTGGGGGCATGTGCTGGACATATGAGGGCTATAGGGACATGTGCTGGACATATGAGGGATGTGGGGGCATGTGCTGGACATATGAGGGATGTGGGGGCATGTGCTGGACATATGAGGGATGTGGGGGCATGTGCTGGACATATGAGGGTTATAGGGACATGTGCTGGACATATGAGGGATGTGGGGGCATGTGCTGGACATATGAGGGATGTGGGGACATGTGCTGGACATATGAGGGATGTAGGGGCATGTGCTGGACAAATGAGGGATGTGGGGGCATGTGCTGGACATATGAGGGATGTAGGGGCATGTGCTGGACAAATGAGGGATGTGGGGGCATGTGCTGGACATATGAGGGATGTGGGGGCATGTGCTGGACATATGAGGGTTATAGGGACATGTGCTGGACATATGAGGGATGTGGGGACATGTGCTGGACATATGAGGGATGTAGGGGGCATGTGCTGGACAAATGAGGGATGTGGGGGCATGTGCTGGACATATGAGGGATGTGGGGGCATGTGCTGGACATATGAGGGATGTGGGGGCATGTGCTGGACATATGAGGGATGTGGGGACATGTGCTGGACATATGAGGGATGTGGGGGGCATGTGCTGGACATATGAGGGATGTGGGGGCATGTGCTGGACATATGAGGGATGTGGGGGCATGTGCTGGACATATGAGGGATGTGGGGGCATGTGCTGGACATATGAGGGATGTGGGGACATGTGCTGGACATATGAGGGATGTGGGGGCATGTGCTGGACATATGAGGGATGTGGGGGCATGTGCTGGACATATGAGGGATGTGGGGACATGTGCTGGACATATGAGGGATGTGGGGGCATGTGCTGGACATATGAGGGATGTGGGGGCATGTGCTGGACATATGAGGGATGTGGGGGCATGTGCTGGACATATGAGGGATGTGGGGGCATGTGCTGGACATATGAGGGATGTGGGGGCATGTGCTGGACATATGAGGGATGTGGGGGCATGTGCTGGACATATGAGGGATGTGGGGGCATGTGCTGGACATATGAGGGATGTGGGGACATGTGCTGGACATATGAGGGATGTGGGGGCATGTGCTGGACATATGAGGGATGTGGGGGCATGTGCTGGACATATGAGGGTTATGGGGACATGTGCTGGACATATGAGGGATGTGGGGGCATGTGCTGGACATATGAGGGATGTGGGGGCATGTGCTGGACATATGAGGGATGTGGGGGCATGTGCTGGACATATGAGGGATGTGGGGACATGTGCTGGACATATGAGGGATGTGGGGACATGTGCTGGACATATGAGGGATGTGGGGGCATGTGCTGGACATATGAGGGATGTGGGGGCATGTGCTGGACATATGAGGGATGTGGGGGCATGTGCTGGACATATGAGGGTTATAGGGACATGTGCTGGACATATGAGGGATGTGGGGGCATGTGCTGGACATATGAGGGATGTGGGGGCATGTGCTGGACATATGAGGGATGTGGGGGCATGTGCTGGACATATGAGGGATGTGGGGGCATGTGCTGGACATATGAGGGATGTGGGGGCATGTGCTGGACATATGAGGGATGTGGGGGCATGTGCTGGACATATGAGGGATGTGGGGACATGTGCTGGACATATGAGGGATGTGGGGGCATGTGCTGGACATATGAGTGATGTGGGGGCATGTGCTGGACATATGAGGGATGTGGGGGCATGTGCTGGACATATGAGGGATGTGGGGGCATGTGCTGGACATATGAGGGATGTGGGGGCATGTGCTGGACATATGAGGGATGTGGGGGCATGTGCTGGACATATGAGGGTTATGGGGACATGTGCTGGACATATGAGGGATGTGGGGACATGTGCTGGACATATAAGGGATGTAGGGGCATGTGCTGGACAAATGAGGGATGTGGGGGCATGTGCTGGACATATGAGGGATGTGGGGGCATGTGCTGGACATATGAGGGATGTGGGGGCATGTGCTGGACATATGAGGGATGTGGGGGCATGTGCTGGACATATGAGGGATGTGGGGACATGTGCTGGACATATGAGGGTTATAGGGACATGTGCTGGACATATGAGGGATGTGGGGACATGTGCTGGACATAGGAGGGATGTGGGGGCATGTGCTGGACATAGAAGGGATGTGGGGGCATGTGCTGGACATATGAGGGATGTGGGGGCATGTGCTGGACAAATGAGGGATGTGGGGGCATGTGCTGGGCATATAAGGGATGTGGGGGCATGTGCTGGACATATGAGGGATGTGGGGGCATGTGCTGGACATATGAGGGATGTGGGGACATGTGCTGGACATATGAGGGATGTGGGGGCATGTGCTGGACATATGAGGGATGTGGGGGCATGTGCTGGACATATGAGGGATGTGGGGGCATGTGCTGGACATATGAGGGATGTTGGGGCATGTGCTGGACATATGAGGGATGTGGGGACATGTGCTGGACATATGAGGGATGTGGGGGCATGTGCTGGACATATGAGGGATGTGGGGGCATGTGCTGGACATATGAGGGATGTGGGGGCATGTGCTGGGCATATGAGGGTTATAGGGACATGTGCTGGACAAATGAGTGGTGTGGGGACATGTGCTGGACATATGAGGGATGTGGGGGCATGTGCTGGACATATGAGGGATGTGGGGACATGTGCTGGACATATGAGAGATGTGGGGGCATGTGCTGGACATATGAGGGTTATAGGGACAGGTGCTGGACATATGAGGGATGTGGGGGCATGTGCTGGACATATGAGGGTTATAGGGACATGTGCTGGACATATGAGGGATGTGGGGGCATGTGCTGGACATATGAGTGGTGTGGGGACATGTGCTGGGCATATGAGGGATGTGAGGGCATGTGCTGGACATATGAGGGTTATAGGGACATGTGCTGGACATATGAGGGTTATAGGGACATGTGCTGGACATATGAGGGTTATAGGGACATGTGCTGGACAAATGAGTGGTGTGGGGACATGTGCTGGACATATGAGGGATGTGGGGGCATGTGCTGGACATATGAGGGATGTGGGGGCATGTGCTGGACATATGAGGGTTATAGGGACATGTGCTGGACATATGAGGGATGTGGGGACATGTGCTGGACATATGAGGGATGTGGGGACATGTGCTGGACATATGAGGGATGTGGGGGCATGTGCTGGACATATGAGGGATGTGGGGACATGTGCTGGACATATGAGAGATGTGGGGGCATGTGCTGGACATATGAGGGTTATAGGGACAGGTGCTGGACATATGAGGGATGTGGGGGCATGTGCTGGACATATGAGGGTTATAGGGACATGTGCTGGACATATGAGGGATGTGGGGGCATGTGCTGGACATATGAGTGGTGTGGGGACATGTGCTGGGCATATGAGGGATGTGAGGGCATGTGCTGGACATATAAGGGTTATAGGGACATGTGCTGGACATATGAGGGTTATAGGGACATGTGCTGGACATATGAGGGTTATAGGGACATGTGCTGGACAAATGAGTGGTGTGGGGACATGTGCTGGACATATGAGGGATGTGGGGGCATGTGCTGGACATATGAGGGATGTGGGGGCATGTGCTGGACATATGAGGGTTATAGGGACATGTGCTGGACATATGAGGGATGTGGGGACATGTGCTGGACATATGAGGGATGTGGGGACATGTGCTGGACATATGAGGGATGTGGGGGCATGTGCTGGACATATGAGGGATGTGGGGACATGTGCTGGACATATGAGAGATGTGGGGGCATGTGCTGGACATATGAGGGTTATAGGGACAGGTGCTGGACATATGAGGGATGTGGGGGCATGTGCTGGACATATGAGGGTTATAGGGACATGTGCTGGACATATGAGGGATGTGGGGGCATGTGCTGGACATATGAGTGGTGTGGGGACATGTGCTGGGCATATGAGGGATGTGAGGGCATGTGCTGGACATATGAGGGTTATAGGGACATGTGCTGGACATATGAGGGTTATAGGGACATGTGCTGGACATATGAGGGTTATAGGGACATGTGCTGGACAAATGAGTGGTGTGGGGACATGTGCTGGACATATGAGGGATGTGGGGGCATGTGCTGGACATATGAGGGATGTGGGGGCATGTGCTGGACATATGAGGGTTATAGGGACATGTGCTGGACATATGAGGGATGTGGGGACATGTGCTGGACATATGAGGGATGTGGGGACATGTGCTGGACATATGAGGGATGTGGGGGCATGTGCTGGACATATGAGGGATGTGGGGACATGTGCTGGACATATGAGAGATGTGGGGGCATGTGCTGGACATATGAGGGTTATAGGGACAGGTGCTGGACATATGAGGGATGTGGGGGCATGTGCTGGACATATGAGGGTTATAGGGACATGTGCTGGACATATGAGGGATGTGGGGGCATGTGCTGGACATATGAGTGGTGTGGGGACATGTGCTGGGCATATGAGGGATGTGAGGGCATGTGCTGGACATATGAGGGTTATAGGGACATGTGCTGGACATATGAGGGTTATAGGGACATGTGCTGGACATATGAGGGTTATAGGGACATGTGCTGGACAAATGAGTGGTGTGGGGACATGTGCTGGACATATGAGGGATGTGGGGGCATGTGCTGGACATATGAGGGATGTGGGGGCATGTGCTGGACATATGAGGGTTATAGGGACATGTGCTGGACATATGAGGGATGTGGGGACATGTGCTGGACATATGAGGGATGTGGGGACATGTGCTGGACATATGAGGGATGTGGGGGCATGTGCTGGACATATGAGGGATGTGGGGACATGTGCTGGACATATGAGAGATGTGGGGGCATGTGCTGGACATATGAGGGTTATAGGGACAGGTGCTGGACATATGAGGGATGTGGGGGCATGTGCTGGACATATGAGGGTTATAGGGACATGTGCTGGACATATGAGGGATGTGGGGGCATGTGCTGGACATATGAGTGGTGTGGGGACATGTGCTGGGCATATGAGGGATGTGAGGGCATGTGCTGGACATATGAGGGTTATAGGGACATGTGCTGGACATATGAGGGTTATAGGGACATGTGCTGGACATATGAGGGTTATAGGGACATGTGCTGGACAAATGAGTGGTGTGGGGACATGTGCTGGACATATGAGGGATGTGGGGGCATGTGCTGGACATATGAGGGATGTGGGGGCATGTGCTGGACATATGAGGGTTATAGGGACATGTGCTGGACATATGAGGGATGTGGGGACATGTGCTGGACATATGAGGGATGTGGGGACATGTGCTGGACATATGAGGGATGTGGGGGCATGTGCTGGACATATGAGGGATGTGGGGACATGTGCTGGACATATGAGAGATGTGGGGGCATGTGCTGGACATATGAGGGTTATAGGGACAGGTGCTGGACATATGAGGGATGTGGGGGCATGTGCTGGACATATGAGGGTTATAGGGACATGTGCTGGACATATGAGGGATGTGGGGGCATGTGCTGGACATATGAGTGGTGTGGGGACATGTGCTGGGCATATGAGGGATGTGAGGGCATGTGCTGGACATATGAGGGTTATAGGGACATGTGCTGGACATATGAGGGTTATAGGGACATGTGCTGGACATATGAGGGTTATAGGGACATGTGCTGGACAAATGAGTGGTGTGGGGACATGTGCTGGACATATGAGGGATGTGGGGGCATGTGCTGGACATATGAGGGATGTGGGGGCATGTGCTGGACATATGAGGGTTATAGGGACATGTGCTGGACATATGAGGGATGTGGGGACATGTGCTGGACATATGAGGGATGTGGGGACATGTGCTGGACATATGAGGGATGTGGGGGCATGTGCTGGACATATGAGGGATGTGGGGACATGTGCTGGACATATGAGAGATGTGGGGGCATGTGCTGGACATATGAGGGTTATAGGGACAGGTGCTGGACATATGAGGGATGTGGGGGCATGTGCTGGACATATGAGGGTTATAGGGACATGTGCTGGACATATGAGGGATGTGGGGGCATGTGCTGGACATATGAGTGGTGTGGGGACATGTGCTGGGCATATGAGGGATGTGAGGGCATGTGCTGGACATATGAGGGTTATAGGGACATGTGCTGGACATATGAGGGTTATAGGGACATGTGCTGGACATATGAGGGTTATAGGGACATGTGCTGGACAAATGAGTGGTGTGGGGACATGTGCTGGACATATGAGGGATGTGGGGGCATGTGCTGGACATATGAGGGATGTGGGGGCATGTGCTGGACATATGAGGGTTATAGGGACATGTGCTGGACATATGAGGGATGTGGGGACATGTGCTGGACATATGAGGGATGTGGGGACATGTGCTGGACATATGAGGGATGTGGGGGCATGTGCTGGACATATGAGGGATGTGGGGACATGTGCTGGACATATGAGAGATGTGGGGGCATGTGCTGGACATATGAGGGTTATAGGGACAGGTGCTGGACATATGAGGGATGTGGGGGCATGTGCTGGACATATGAGGGTTATAGGGACATGTGCTGGACATATGAGGGATGTGGGGGCATGTGCTGGACATATGAGTGGTGTGGGGACATGTGCTGGGCATATGAGGGATGTGAGGGCATGTGCTGGACATATGAGGGTTATAGGGACATGTGCTGGACATATGAGGGTTATAGGGACATGTGCTGGACATATGAGGGTTATAGGGACATGTGCTGGACAAATGAGTGGTGTGGGGACATGTGCTGGACATATGAGGGATGTGGGGGCATGTGCTGGACATATGAGGGATGTGGGGGCATGTGCTGGACATATGAGGGTTATAGGGACATGTGCTGGACATATGAGGGATGTGGGGACATGTGCTGGACATATGAGGGATGTGGGGACATGTGCTGGACATATGAGGGATGTGGGGGCATGTGCTGGACATATGACGGTTATAGGGACATGTGCTGGACATATGAGGGATGTGGGGACATGTGCTGGACATATGAGGGATGTGGGGACATGTGCTGGACATATGAGGGATGTGGGGGCATGTGCTGGACATATGAGGGATGTGGGGGCATGTGCTGGACATATGAGGGATGTGGGGGCATGTGCTGGACATATGAGGGATGTGGGGGCATGTGCTGGACATATGAGGGATGTGGGGGCATGTGCTGGACATATGAGGGATGTGGGGGCATGTGCTGGACATATGAGGGATGTGAGGGCATGTGCTGGACATATGAGGGATGTGGGGGCATGTGCTGGACATATGAGGGATGTGGGGACATGTGCTGGACATATGAGGGATGTGGGGACATGTGCTGGACATATGAGGGATGTAGGGGCATGTGCTGGACATATGAGGGATGTGGGGGCATGTGCTGGACATATGAGGGATGTGGGGACATGTGCTGGACATATGAGGGATGTAGGGGCATGTGCTGGACAAATGAGGGATGTGGGGGCATGTGCTGGACATATGAGGGATGTGGGGGCATGTGCTGGACATATGAGGGTTATAGGGACATGTGCTGGACATATGAGGGATGTGGGGGCATGTGCTGGACATATGAGGGATGTGGGGGCATGTGCTGGACATATGAGGGATGTGGGGGCATGTGCTGGACATATGAGGGATGTGGGGGCATGTGCTGGACATATGAGGGATGTGAGGGCATGTGCTGGACATATGAGGGATGTGGGGGCATGTGCTGGACATATGAGGGATGTGGGGGCATGTGCTGGACATATGAGGGATGTGGGGACATGTGCTGGACATATGAGGGATGTGGGGGCATGTGCTGGACATATGAGGGATGTGGGGGCATGTGCTGGACATATGAGGGATGTGGGGGCATGTGCTGGACATATGAGGGATGTGGGGGCATGTGCTGGACATATGAGGGATGTAGGGGCATGTGCTGGACAAATGAGGGATGTGGGGGCATGTGCTGGACATATGAGGGATGTGGGGGCATGTGCTGGACATATGAGGGATGTGGGGGCATGTGCTGGACATATGAGGGATGTGGGGGCATGTGCTGGACATATGAGGGATGTAGGGGCATGTGCTGGACAAATGAGGGATGTGGGGGCATGTGCTGGACATATGAGGGATGTGGGGGCATGTGCTGGACATATGAGGGTTATAGGGACATGTGCTGGACATATGAGGGATGTGGGGGCATGTGCTGGACATATGAGGGATGTGGGGGCATGTGCTGGACATATGAGGGATGTGGGGGCATGTGCTGGACATATGAGGGTTATAGGGACATGTGCTGGACATATGAGGGATGTGGGGGCATGTGCTGGACATATGAGGGATGTGGGGACATGTGCTGGACATATGAGGGATGTAGGGGCATGTGCTGGACAAATGAGGGATGTGGGGGCATGTGCTGGACATATGAGGGATGTAGGGGCATGTGCTGGACAAATGAGGGATGTGGGGGCATGTGCTGGACATATGAGGGATGTGGGGGCATGTGCTGGACATATGAGGGTTATAGGGACATGTGCTGGACATATGAGGGATGTGGGGACATGTGCTGGACATATGAGGGATGTAGGGGCATGTGCTGGACATATGAGGGATGTGGGGGCATGTGCTGGACATATGAGGGATGTGGGGACATGTGCTGGACATATGAGGGATGTGGGGGCATGTGCTGGACATATGAGGGATGTGGGGGCATGTGCTGGACATATGAGGGATGTGGGGGCATGTGCTGGACATATGAGGGATGTGGGGGCATGTGCTGGACATATGAGGGATGTAGGGGCATGTGCTGGACAAATGAGGGATGTGGGGGCATGTGCTGGACATATGAGGGATGTGGGGGCATGTGCTGGACATATGAGGGATGTGGGGGCATGTGCTGGACATATGAGGGATGTGGGGGCATGTGCTGGACATATGAGGGATGTAGGGGCATGTGCTGGACAAATGAGGGATGTGGGGGCATGTGCTGGACATATGAGGGATGTGGGGGCATGTGCTGGACATATGAGGGTTATAGGGACATGTGCTGGACATATGAGGGATGTGGGGGCATGTGCTGGACATATGAGGGATGTGGGGGCATGTGCTGGACATATGAGGGATGTGGGGGCATGTGCTGGACATATGAGGGTTATAGGGACATGTGCTGGACATATGAGGGATGTGGGGGCATGTGCTGGACATATGAGGGATGTGGGGACATGTGCTGGACATATGAGGGATGTAGGGGCATGTGCTGGACAAATGAGGGATGTGGGGGCATGTGCTGGACATATGAGGGATGTAGGGGCATGTGCTGGACAAATGAGGGATGTGGGGGCATGTGCTGGACATATGAGGGATGTGGGGGCATGTGCTGGACATATGAGGGTTATAGGGACATGTGCTGGACATATGAGGGATGTGGGGACATGTGCTGGACATATGAGGGATGTAGGGGCATGTGCTGGACAAATGAGGGATGTGGGGGCATGTGCTGGACATATGAGGGATGTGGGGGCATGTGCTGGACATATGAGGGATGTGGGGGCATGTGCTGGACATATGAGGGATGTGGGGACATGTGCTGGACATATGAGGGATGTGGGGGCATGTGCTGGACATATGAGGGATGTGGGGGCATGTGCTGGACATATGAGGGATGTGGGGGCATGTGCTGGACATATGAGGGATGTGGGGGCATGTGCTGGACATATGAGGGATGTGGGGGCATGTGCTGGACATATGAGGGATGTGGGGGCATGTGCTGGACATATGAGGGATGTGGGGGCATGTGCTGGACATATGAGGGATGTGGGGACATGTGCTGGACATATGAGGGATGTGGGGGCATGTGCTGGACATATGAGGGATGTGAGGACATGTGCTGGACATATGAGGGATGTGGGGGCATGTGCTGGACATATGAGGGATGTGGGGGCATGTGCTGGACATATGAGGGATGTGGGGGCATGTGCTGGACATATGAGGGATGTGGGGGCATGTGCTGGACATATGAGGGATGTGGGGGCATGTGCTGGACATATGAGGGATGTGGGGACATGTGCTGGACATATGAGGGATGTGGGGGCATGTGCTGGACATATGAGGGATGTGGGGGCATGTGCTGGACATATGAGGGTTATAGGGACATGTGCTGGACATATGAGGGATGTGGGGGCATGTGCTGGACATATGAGGGATGTGGGGGCATGTGCTGGACATATGAGGGATGTGGGGGCATGTGCTGGACATATGAGGGATGTGGGGACATGTGCTGGACATATGAGGGATGTGGGGACATGTGCTGGACATATGAGGGATGTGGGGGCATGTGCTGGACATATGAGGGATGTGGGGGCATGTGCTGGACATATGAGGGATGTGGGGGCATGTGCTGGACATATGAGGGTTATAGGGACATGTGCTGGACATATGAGGGATGTGGGGGCATGTGCTGGACATATGAGGGATGTGGGGGCATGTGCTGGACATATGAGGGATGTGGGGGCATGTGCTGGACATATGAGGGATGTGGGGGCATGTGCTGGACATATGAGGGATGTGGGGGCATGTGCTGGACATATGAGGGATGTGGGGGCATGTGCTGGACATATGAGGGATGTGGGGACATGTGCTGGACATATGAGGGATGTGGGGGCATGTGCTGGACATATGAGTGATGTGGGGGCATGTGCTGGACATATGAGGGATGTGGGGGCATGTGCTGGACATATGAGGGATGTGGGGGCATGTGCTGGACATATGAGGGATGTGGGGGCATGTGCTGGACATATGAGGGATGTGGGGGCATGTGCTGGACATATGAGGGTTATGGGGACATGTGCTGGACATATGAGGGATGTGGGGACATGTGCTGGACATATGAGGGATGTAGGGGCATGTGCTGGACAAATGAGGGATGTGGGGGCATGTGCTGGACATATGAGGGATGTGGGGGCATGTGCTGGACATATGAGGGATGTGGGGGCATGTGCTGGACATATGAGGGATGTGGGGGCATGTGCTGGACATATGAGGGATGTAGGGACATGTGCTGGACATATGAGGGTTATAGGGACATGTGCTGGACATATGAGGGATGTGGGGACATGTGCTGGACATAGGAGGGATGTGGGGGCATGTGCTGGACATAGGAGGTATGTGGGGGCATGTGCTGGACATATGAGGGATGTGGGGGCATGTGCTGGACAAATGAGGGATGTGGGGGCATGTGCTGGGCATATAAGGGATGTGGGGGCATGTGCTGGACATATGAGGGATGTGGGGGCATGTGCTGGACATATGAGGGATGTGGGGACATGTGCTGGACATATGAGGGATGTGGGGGCATGTGCTGGACATATGAGGGATGTGGGGGCATGTGCTGGACATATGAGGGATGTGGGGGCATGTGCTGGACATATGAGGGATGTTGGGGCATGTGCTGGACATATGAGGGATGTGGGGACATGTGCTGGACATATGAGGGATGTGGGGGCATGTGCTGGACATATGAGGGATGTGGGGGCATGTGCTGGACATATGAGGGATGTGGGGGCATGTGCTGGGCATATGAGGGTTATAGGGACATGTGCTGGACAAATGAGTGGTGTGGGGACATGTGCTGGACATATGAGGGATGTGGGGGCATGTGCTGGACATATGAGGGATGTGGGGACATGTGCTGGACATATGAGAGATGTGGGGGCATGTGCTGGACATATGAGGGTTATAGGGACAGGTGCTGGACATATGAGGGATGTGGGGGCATGTGCTGGACATATGAGGGTTATAGGGACATGTGCTGGACATATGAGGGATGTGGGGGCATGTGCTGGACATATGAGTGGTGTGGGGACATGTGCTGGGCATATGAGGGATGTGAGGGCATGTGCTGGACATATGAGGGTTATAGGGACATGTGCTGGACATATGAGGGTTATAGGGACATGTGCTGGACATATGAGGGTTATAGGGACATGTGCTGGACAAATGAGTGGTGTGGGGACATGTGCTGGACATATGAGGGATGTGGGGGCATGTGCTGGACATATGAGGGATGTGGGGGCATGTGCTGGACATATGAGGGTTATAGGGACATGTGCTGGACATATGAGGGATGTGGGGACATGTGCTGGACATATGAGGGATGTGGGGACATGTGCTGGACATATGAGGGATGTGGGGGCATGTGCTGGACATATGAGGGATGTGGGGACATGTGCTGGACATATGAGAGATGTGGGGGCATGTGCTGGACATATGAGGGTTATAGGGACAGGTGCTGGACATATGAGGGATGTGGGGGCATGTGCTGGACATATGAGGGTTATAGGGACATGTGCTGGACATATGAGGGATGTGGGGGCATGTGCTGGACATATGAGTGGTGTGGGGACATGTGCTGGGCATATGAGGGATGTGAGGGCATGTGCTGGACATATGAGGGTTATAGGGACATGTGCTGGACATATGAGGGTTATAGGGACATGTGCTGGACATATGAGGGTTATAGGGACATGTGCTGGACAAATGAGTGGTGTGGGGACATGTGCTGGACATATGAGGGATGTGGGGGCATGTGCTGGACATATGAGGGATGTGGGGGCATGTGCTGGACATATGAGGGTTATAGGGACATGTGCTGGACATATGAGGGATGTGGGGACATGTGCTGGACATATGAGGGATGTGGGGACATGTGCTGGACATATGAGGGATGTGGGGGCATGTGCTGGACATATGAGGGATGTGGGGACATGTGCTGGACATATGAGAGATGTGGGGGCATGTGCTGGACATATGAGGGTTATAGGGACAGGTGCTGGACATATGAGGGATGTGGGGGCATGTGCTGGACATATGAGGGTTATAGGGACATGTGCTGGACATATGAGGGATGTGGGGGCATGTGCTGGACATATGAGTGGTGTGGGGACATGTGCTGGGCATATGAGGGATGTGAGGGCATGTGCTGGACATATGAGGGTTATAGGGACATGTGCTGGACATATGAGGGTTATAGGGACATGTGCTGGACATATGAGGGTTATAGGGACATGTGCTGGACAAATGAGTGGTGTGGGGACATGTGCTGGACATATGAGGGATGTGGGGGCATGTGCTGGACATATGAGGGATGTGGGGGCATGTGCTGGACATATGAGGGTTATAGGGACATGTGCTGGACATATGAGGGATGTGGGGACATGTGCTGGACATATGAGGGATGTGGGGACATGTGCTGGACATATGAGGGATGTGGGGGCATGTGCTGGACATATGAGGGATGTGGGGACATGTGCTGGACATATGAGAGATGTGGGGGCATGTGCTGGACATATGAGGGTTATAGGGACAGGTGCTGGACATATGAGGGATGTGGGGGCATGTGCTGGACATATGAGGGTTATAGGGACATGTGCTGGACATATGAGGGATGTGGGGGCATGTGCTGGACATATGAGTGGTGTGGGGACATGTGCTGGGCATATGAGGGATGTGAGGGCATGTGCTGGACATATGAGGGTTATAGGGACATGTGCTGGACATATGAGGGTTATAGGGACATGTGCTGGACATATGAGGGTTATAGGGACATGTGCTGGACAAATGAGTGGTGTGGGGACATGTGCTGGACATATGAGGGATGTGGGGGCATGTGCTGGACATATGAGGGATGTGGGGGCATGTGCTGGACATATGAGGGTTATAGGGACATGTGCTGGACATATGAGGGATGTGGGGACATGTGCTGGACATATGAGGGATGTGGGGACATGTGCTGGACATATGAGGGATGTGGGGGCATGTGCTGGACATATGAGGGATGTGGGGACATGTGCTGGACATATGAGAGATGTGGGGGCATGTGCTGGACATATGAGGGTTATAGGGACAGGTGCTGGACATATGAGGGATGTGGGGGCATGTGCTGGACATATGAGGGTTATAGGGACATGTGCTGGACATATGAGGGATGTGGGGGCATGTGCTGGACATATGAGTGGTGTGGGGACATGTGCTGGGCATATGAGGGATGTGAGGGCATGTGCTGGACATATGAGGGTTATAGGGACATGTGCTGGACATATGAGGGTTATAGGGACATGTGCTGGACATATGAGGGTTATAGGGACATGTGCTGGACAAATGAGTGGTGTGGGGACATGTGCTGGACATATGAGGGATGTGGGGGCATGTGCTGGACATATGAGGGATGTGGGGGCATGTGCTGGACATATGAGGGTTATAGGGACATGTGCTGGACATATGAGGGATGTGGGGACATGTGCTGGACATATGAGGGATGTGGGGACATGTGCTGGACATATGAGGGATGTGGGGGCATGTGCTGGACATATGAGGGATGTGGGGACATGTGCTGGACATATGAGAGATGTGGGGGCATGTGCTGGACATATGAGGGTTATAGGGACAGGTGCTGGACATATGAGGGATGTGGGGGCATGTGCTGGACATATGAGGGTTATAGGGACATGTGCTGGACATATGAGGGATGTGGGGGCATGTGCTGGACATATGAGTGGTGTGGGGACATGTGCTGGGCATATGAGGGATGTGAGGGCATGTGCTGGACATATGAGGGTTATAGGGACATGTGCTGGACATATGAGGGTTATAGGGACATGTGCTGGACATATGAGGGTTATAGGGACATGTGCTGGACAAATGAGTGGTGTGGGGACATGTGCTGGACATATGAGGGATGTGGGGGCATGTGCTGGACATATGAGGGATGTGGGGGCATGTGCTGGACATATGATGGTTATAGGGACATGTGCTGGACATATGAGGGATGTGGGGACATGTGCTGGACATATGAGGGATGTGGGGACATGTGCTGGACATATGAGGGATGTGGGGGCATGTGCTGGACATATGAGGGATGTGGGGACATGTGCTGGACATATGAGAGATGTGGGGGCATGTGCTGGACATATGAGGGTTATAGGGACAGGTGCTGGACATATGAGGGATGTGGGGGCATGTGCTGGACATATGAGGGTTATAGGGACATGTGCTGGACATATGAGGGATGTGGGGGCATGTGCTGGACATATGAGTGGTGTGGGGACATGTGCTGGGCATATGAGGGATGTGAGGGCATGTGCTGGACATATGAGGGTTATAGGGACATGTGCTGGACATATGAGGGTTATAGGGACATGTGCTGGACATATGAGGGTTATAGGGACATGTGCTGGACAAATGAGTGGTGTGGGGACATGTGCTGGACATATGAGGGATGTGGGGGCATGTGCTGGACATATGAGGGATGTGGGGGCATGTGCTGGACATATGAGGGTTATAGGGACATGTGCTGGACATATGAGGGATGTGGGGACATGTGCTGGACATATGAGGGATGTGGGGACATGTGCTGGACATATGAGGGATGTGGGGGCATGTGCTGGACATATGACGGTTATAGGGACATGTGCTGGACATATGAGGGATGTGGGGACATGTGCTGGACATATGAGGGATGTGGGGACATGTGCTGGACATATGATGGATGTGGGGGCATGTGCTGGACATATGAGGGATGTGGGGACATGTGCTGGACATATGAGGGATGTGGGGACATGTGCTGGACATATGAGGGATGTGGGGGCATGTGCTGGACATATGAGGGATGTGGGGGCATGTGCTGGACATATGAGGGTTATAGGGACATGTGCTGGACATATGAGGGATGTGGGGGCATGTGCTGGACATATGAGGGATGTGGGGACATGTGCTGGACATATGAGGGATGTGGGGACATGTGCTGGACATATGAGGGATGTGGGGGCATGTGCTGGACATATGAGGGATGTGGGGGCATGTGCTGGACATATGAGGGATGTGGGGACATGTGCTGGACATATGAGGGATGTGGGGACATGTGCTGGACAAATGTTATTTTGTTACTAATAAAACTATAGTGTTTTTCTGTTACTCTATTACTTTTGATGAAAACATATTTCATTAACTATCAGGGGGTAACATATAGCAATTTAGGGGGCGCCAAAATGAGATTATATCTTGCCCCCCCAACCTAAAAACTTCCAGCGCCACTGGTGAAAAGGTCAACATGGGATAAAAAAAGTTCGACATTCACTAGGCCAACATGGACAAAATGTCCACATAAGCAAACGATTGACAGGAAAACGGTCTACACATTTTTGGTAACTATGTTGACATCTGTATTGGCGATCACTTCCTTACCTGGCTCTGGTAAGTGGAACCATCTTTCCAGTAATATTCGGAATGATGGAGTTAAATATCTAGAGGATATTGTCCAAGCCCTACAGTGGGCTGACCTCTCCACCAGCAGCAGTTAAATATACATATAAAAGAAAAACAAGTGGAACTTTGAGGAATAAATAAAAAAACTAGTTTCACACAGTGTACGTTTTTTTTTTTTTTTTTTAACATTAAATCTTTATTTCAAATTTTCATAGTAATAACAAGGGGGTAAACAAAAAAATAAAAAAGGGATAACAAAGGAAAAGGGGATTGAGGGAGCAGGGCGTACAGAGGTATTGATGATTTAAAGTAATAACAAAGAAAAAGACAAAGGAGGTAAGATAAGCAAAGTACATCGAATATGTTAAGGCCCCCATACACTAGCCGATTTTGGTCAGATTTCAGCCAGATCAGTCGGATCTGGCCAAAATCGGACCAAAATCGGCTAGTTTTGATGTCCCCTCAGATCCGATGCGCGGTCCCGTGCGCATCGGATCTGCGTCGGGTGGTCGGACCTGCTGCACGTCCGACCACCCGACTTGGGACCTAGTGGGGCGGCGCGGCGGTGGAGGGAGCAGGGGGGGCTGGGGACGCTGCGGGGGACACGTCTGTGTCCCCCGCTGCTGGGGACGCTGCGGGGGACAGCGTCTGTGCGGCGAGAAGGTAGAGGGAGCAGGGGGGGCTGGAGACGCTGCGGGGGACACAGGCTGCATAGAGCCGGGCAGGGGAAGCCGGCCGGGAGCTGTCAGTAATGAATAAAAAAAAAAAGCCCATACAATGAATGGGCAGCCTGTGATTGGCTGAGCGCTCTCTCAGCCAGTCAGCAATTGGCTGAGAGAGCGCTCAGCAGCCAATCACAGGCTGCCCATTCATTGTATGGGCTTTTTTTTTTTATTCATTACTGACAGCTCCCGGCCGGCTTCCCCTGCCCGGCTCTATGCAGCCTGTGTCCCCCGCAGCGTCTCCAGCCCCCCCTGCTCCCTCTACCTTCTCGCCGCTCAGACGATGTCCCCCGCAGCGTCCCCAGCAGCGGGGGACACAGACGTGTCCCCCGCAGCGTCCCCAGCCCCCCTGCTCCCACCAGCTCCCACCTCTTAGCGCCCCCCCCCCTGCTCCCCGGGTTTTTAACATGTGATAAATCGAGACGATTTATCACATGTAAAAAATGGCACATCAAGTGCCAATCTAATCAAGCTCCCCCGGGGAGCAGCCGGGGAAGCTCAGGGGGAAGTCGGGGGCGACTTGTCCTAAGGACAAGTCGCCCTAGTGTATGGGGGCCTTTAGACAACAGAGGCCGCTGAGGGTGACTCGTTTAAATTAAAAGGAGAAGGCTGAGACTGTGACATGGTATGTGTTGGTGGTGCTCCCTTTCCCTCTGTGACATAGGCATGCCATGGGAGCCATTTCATAACAGGAGAAGAGAGTACTGTGGAGTAGGTGCCCATACACTAGTAAGATTTATCTTCAGATCTGGCTGGTTGGAACAAAAACATGGTTATGGATGAGTGACAGTTTGTCAGTTTTCCAGCATTTCCAAGCAAATGGTCAACTGTCATTTGCTCTCATCCATAGCCATGTTTTTGTTCCAACCAGCCAGATCTGATGATAAATCTGCGTGTGTATGGCCACCTTGCGAGACACCTTTGGTCTCCATTTCAAAATTAAATTGAGTTTTAGAGACCACTTTGTCAAATGGGGGTAGGAAAGGAGATTTCCAGTGTTGGGCAATAGTGGCTCTAGCGGATAGTAGAATATGGCCTAAAACATAACGGTGCAGACTGGGGTACTGAGCTAGGATACACACAGTGTAAGTTTTAAAGGTTTACACAATTTATTCATATATATTTAAAAACCACCTAATGATAATAAATAATAATAGTTCACCTTTGATGCAACCCTCTGGGTATAATATCAGGTCAGGGAAATGGTCACACCCTTTATTCTCCCTTGTACTGAATCCTGCTCTTATAATGGACCTTGATATGGGGCACAGTTATTAAATGGAAGTAAGGTTCCAATTGGACCATTACTTGTTTTCTGCTGCTAATTTCTCTATATTTGTCTTAATTATGATTATTATTATTATTATTATTATTATTATTATTATTATTATTATTAATATTAATACAAGGTGCTGCAGCTGATGATAAAGTACATAAATAAATGAGCAAAACAATAAAACAGTGACTAACAGTACAGTGTGCTAGTTATAACCTAAGTGGGGATGAATTGGGTAATTCAGTACTCAAAAAGGATCTAGGAGTCCAAATAGACAACAAACTAAGGTGTAGTGCTCAATGTAATATAGCAACAAAAAAGGGCAACAAAACTCTAGCATTTATTATCAAAAGGGGCATGGAAACTAGGGACTCAAAAGTAATTATGCCTCTGTACAAATCCTTGGTTAGACCGCACCTCGAACACGGAGTACAGTTCTGGGCGCCGCACTATAAAAAAGACATCATAGAATTCAGTGGTCGAAGTGGAAATTTTGAAGTGGGGGTATGGAAATTTTGAAGTGGGGGTATGGAAAAGTAAAGAGTGAATATAGTGCGCACCTTCGGACACCCCCCTGTCCATCAACGTCCCCTGCCAGACTGCCCCGTTGTACAGGGGTATTACAAAAGCACAATATGTGCTGCTGAGTGATCAGAGAGCATCCTGAGGGGGAAAAAAAACTTTTTTTTTTTATCTTCAGATTAAAGTGGGGGTATGCCATACCCCCGTATACCGCCCCACTTCGACCACTGATAGAATTAGAAAAAATCCAAAGAAGAGCAACAAAGCTTATTAGGGGAATGGAGAATTTAAGCTACGAGGAAAGATTAAGCAATCTGGGACTATTTACACTAGAGAAAAGACGTTTAAGGGGGGATATGCTCAACATGTATAAATATATTAGGGGCCAATATAAGGAACTGTCAAACACCCTTTTTTCTGCTAGACAGGAATCTAGGACCCAAGGGCACGTGTTTAGATTAGAAGAAAAAAGATTTTGTTCATCTAGAAGGAAAAATTTCTTTACAGTCAGAACAGTCAAACTATGGAACTCTCTTCCAGGAGAAGTGGTGTCGGCAGACACTATAAATATGTTTAAAATAAGGTTGGATAAACATTTACTGGTTAAAAACATCCACAGATACGAATAAGTAAAATAATCTGTCTTTAAAATATCGGATCATACTATACAACAAGGGAAAAGCTACTATAAACATAGGTTGAACTAGATGGACGCAAGTCTTTATTCAGCTTTAACTACTATGAAAAAAGAAGACAATGCTATACTGGTACATGGTATATAAACATTGCTGCTTCAGCGGTCAGCACCTAAATAACCAGGTGTTCAGTGGCATTGCAGGAAATATGAAGTAGATGATAGAGCAAGTAAGGGAAGGCGGAGCACATGAGGGGAGAGGGCCCTTCTTACATTCTAAAGGGGGTTGGGCAGACAGACAGGGGTGACACAGATGGGGGTAGACATTGAGCATGGAACAAAAAGTTAAGATGAGAATTGGCAAGGATTGATAAAGAAGTTGATTATGAGAGCCTGTCTGACATTTTGTAGAGAGAGGCGGAGATTCTGGTAGGGAGAGGGAGAGAGTTCCAGAGGTAAAGAGCAGCCCTGGTAAAATCTTGGAAGCAGGAGTGGGAAGAAGTTATCAGTAATACACCAAGCCCTACATATTTATGCAACTGTACATAGTATTTGAAATAGGGCACAAAGCGGCAGGGCTGCCAATAGGGGGGTGCTGTGGGTACAGCTGTCCTGGGCCTGTGCTTCTGGAAGGGCCCTGGCAGCTCATTTTGCCCACTGCAACTCCCCCAACTGCCTCCGCTGTGCTCAATGCGCTGAACAAATCAGGTCCCAGGCACAGACTTAATCAACCCAGGATGCCAGTGACATCAAAGCTCATGCACCAGCAGCCAATCAGAGCGGCTGCCGTTACACGAGCTCTGATTGGCTCACTAGCCAATCAGAGCATTTTAATTGGCCACCAGGCTTGAAGAAGCCTGCGCTTCGGGACCTCCGGACTGCAGCTCAGCGGAAGAGGAGATGAAACCGAGTTATGGTAAGTCAAGTGAGGGGGGGGGGGGGGGGGCGACGGGGCAAGGACAGGAAATTAGTCCCAGGGCCCAAAAATCCTGATGGCAGCTCTGCAAAGCGGAGGTGTCTTAAGTCAGTAATGTGGTGTGTACTCCATAATAAAGAACCAGGGGCGTAACTATAGCACCGCAGCCCCTGCGACCGCGGGGGGGGGGGGGGGGGCGCTATGCATGTGCGGGTGCCGGGGGCTGCAGTGCTATAGTTACGTTAGCTGAAATGTGAAGGGAGCAGGGGGGTATTGAGGCGGCTGGGGGGACGGACGCTGCGGGGGACACAGAGGCGGCAATTACTTACAGCTGAGCCGGGCAGGGGGAGCCGGGAGCTGTCTGTACTGAAGAAAAAAAAAGCCCATACAATGAATGGGTAGCCTGTGATTGGCTGCTGAGCGCTCTCTCAGCCAATTGCTGACTGGCTGAGAGAGCGCTCAGCCAATCACAGGCTGCCGATTCATTGTATGGGCTTTTTTTTTCTTCAGTACAGACAGCTCCCGGCTCCCCCTGCCCGGCTCAGCTGTAAGTAATTGCCGCCTCTGTGTCCCCCGCAGCGTCCGTCCCCCGCAGCGTCCGTCCCCCCAGCCGCCTCGCAGCGTCCCCCCCACCTGCATTGACGGCTACCTGGGGGAGCGGCAGGCGGTGCAGATGGAGACCGGGGGCGCGGCGGGAGAATATAAAGAAATCTTATTCAAAAGACCGGGCGGCCGCTGATTGGCTGAGAGCTCAGCCAATCAGCGGCCGCCCGGTCTTTTGAATAGGATTTCTTCCTATTCTCCCGCCGCGCCCCCGGTCTCCATCTGCGCCGCCTGCGGTCCTCGCCTGCCGCTCCCCCAGGTACCCACAGATAGCGGGGGTTGGTGCGGCGGGCGGAGGGGCGGGTGAGTGGCTGGGCGCCCTCCCTTTAACGGCGGGGGGGGGGGGGCGCCCAAAATGTAGTTACGCCACTGTAAAGAACTGGAAGATTTTGAGTGGTTCAAATTTAAATCAAGTTCTGTTCCTGTAGAGAAGCACAGACTTCAGTATTTGATCCTTGAACAGGTTTAACGCTCACTCTCCTTTAATTATAAATTTCAATAACAATGAATATCCTCAGTGTTCTGTACCCTATACTGTAACAAAAACCTGCAGAAACAACGCTCTGTACACACAATCCAGGTTCTCGGAATTTCTATGTCGAGTATGGAAATATAGGGGATCTTTGTTATATTGCCTTGTGCGATGTGAATTAGCAATGTCTGATCTGCGTGGTTCAGTTCTGCACACAAAGACAAATCCTTGACTCTGGATGCATTCAATTTATCGCTCTGCATTTCCATTCAACAGTGGGGGCGCCTTATTTATCTGTAAGCTATTGTGCCGCATAAAAGCATTACTGAAGCACCTGACACATCTCGCGCCGGCCTTGAGATGTTCCTGTTTATGCTGCTGAATTGAAGCATCTTCTCCACTCTGTATTTATATGGAAAACAACATTGCTAAGCGTCCGGTATTCTACTACTTGAAGCCTGGTTCCGTGAAACAGGAATAAATAACTCATTTCGCCGCTGCTATTACCATCTACCCCAGCACAAATTACCGTCATTATCCGCCATAGGCTGGGATCAAAGGAAAATAATTTATCTTGAAAGTAGAAAATGTTTTGAGAACTTGTAGAGGAGGTTAAGAGACGCCATCTTGTCTTTTACAGAATGTCAGAAGGATACAGTTACCCAAAAAAGGGTACTTGTTTCCTAGCACGGCCACAATCGCGGGCATCGTGTGTCATTTTTAGTGGAATACGACGCGACCGACGCGATGCCCCCGATTTTCCCATTGAAATGCATTGAAAATAGTCAAAATCGCGTCGGTCGCATCGTATGCGGCTAAAAAAGCCTTAAATGGTCCAGACGCGATGCCCACGATTTCCCCATAGGAAACAATGTTAAATGGCTCAATGTACCCGCGATGCCCCTGATTTCTCATAGGGAACAATGTTAAATACCTCAATTTCACCAAATCATCATAGGGAACAATGGTAAATGGGCCAGAAAGCCCCAAAAACACCCCAGAACAGTGAAATGTCCTCCCAAAAGTACTTTACGCCACCCCACGATCAACGCAAACCCGAAGCGTGGCGAGCGGCGGCGGTACGCGTCCTCCGACCTTTTCATACCCCCACTATCCACGTCGGCGTGGAGTTGAGAATAGAATAGTGTGGCGAGCGTAGCGAGCCACCGAGCCCGAAGCGTGGCGAGCGCAGCGGATACCTTCACAGGTAAACGCGTCCCTTCGCGGGCTTCACAGGTATCCGCGTCCCCTCGCGGGGCTCGCTGCGCTCGCTGCGCTCGCCACGCTTCGGCTCGGTGGCTCGCTGCGCTCGCCACACTATTCTATTCTCAACTCCACGCCGACGTGGATAGTGGGGGTATGAAAAGGTCGGAGGACGCGTACCGCCGCCCCTCGCGGACTCGCTGCGCTCGCCACGCTTCGGGTTCGCGTTGATCGTGGGGTGGCGTAAAATACTTTTGGGGGGACATTTCACTGTTCAGGGGTGTTTTGGGGGGTTTATGGCCCATTTAACATTGTTCCCTATGATGATTTGGGTAAATTGACCCATTTAACATTGTTTCCTATGGGAAATCGGGGGCATCGCGGCTAAATTGAGGCATTTAACATTGTTCCCTATGGGGAAATCGCGGGCATCGCGTCGCGGCCATCGCGGCCATCGCAAGCACTAAAAAATCGGGTGCGATGGTCGCGACGTGATGCCCGCGATTTCCCCATAGGGAACAATGTTAAATGCCTCAATTTAGCCGCGATGCCCCCGATTTTTCCTCACGATGCCCACGATCATGATCGTTGTGGCCGTGCTAGGAAACAAGTACCCAAAAAAGCATTAACATATGTTACACCCAGGGTAAGGCTTGCATTGTACATGGAAACTTTGGGGGTTTATGTACTACACTTTGCATAGAGATAAAGTGGTTGGAAATGAATTGCCAGCCAATCAGCTCCTGACATTTTTGAACACAGCCTGTAACGTGGCACTCAGGAGCTGATTGGCTGGTAAATTATCTCCATCCACTTTCTCCAAAGCTTATTAGAGCCTGATTGGATGGCTGCGAATTCACCGGCCGGGTGAATATCGATGGACTGCGCATGTGTGCAGCCTGTAGTACACATGCGCGAAGCCATGCTGCTGCAAAATCCTGCTGCTTTTTTATCAATGGCTGTTCGCAAGTTGATTGACAGGAAGCCGGCGTTTGTGGGTGTTAACCGGGTGTTTTCAGGGAGTGTCAGGGTAAAAACGCAGGCGTGTCCAATCATTTTAGGGGAAGGTGTGTAATGTCAGCTCCGCCCCCACCAGCCTGTTTCTATTGCAGCCACTGAGTAAGACCTGGGTGACTCACAGACTGCACACAGAGGCGTAACTCTGGGAGGCAATGGAGTCATCTGCCGCTGGGCTCCTGCTCCCAAGGGGGGCACCTCTACTTCCCTGCAAGTTTAAATAAGTTAATTGAAAACCGTTGACATAGCTTCCTTGGCTGACTCCCCCTCCAACCAGGACCAGATACATCATACTCTCTTTATTTTAAACATAATATCCATAACAAACATATATACACACATACATATATTTATATAAGGTTGTGTGTGTGTGTGTGTGGGGGGGGGGGGCACCAATATTTATCTTGCCTCCAGGCAACTGGGACGAACTTACGCCACTGACTGCACACACTAATAAAATCATCAGTTGGTGAGCGGCTGGTGTATGCATTTGCAGAGAATCGCTGATCTAGCTAATTTGCTCGTTTTCCGAAAAAGCGCACATGTAATAGGATGCGAATTGCAGCAAAAATCGCACTTTTTGCAGCAAAAATCGCACTTTTTGCAGCAAAATTCGCACTTTTTGCCGCAAAATTCGCACAATTTGACCTGTCGCTTTTTTTTTCGCATCCAGATGTTTTCCCATTATAAAATATACAACTCGCAAATGTAATAGGGTGTGATTTTTGGTAAAGGTTACCAATAATCGCAAAACAAATAGACCAAGTTCAGGCTGGCTGTTTGACAGAACCAGACACAGATAAGTGAGATTGGTGCATGGTTCTGTCCAAAAAAATGTGTTAAAGTGAAAATGGAAAAAAAAATGGCGTGGGGACCCCCCTCCTGAGCCAAACCAGCCCCGGGTTCATTAAGCTGGTCCTGGTTCCGAAAATACGGGGAACAAAAAAACTGGGGGTTCCACCGTATTTTGGAACCGGCACCGGGCTTCAACAGCCAGTGGTGTCATGCCACATCCGGTGGACAATTTTTATACAAGGTCCCCCGGCCGTACCATGCGCATGGTGAGAACAATGGCCCTGACAGGAGATTAAGTAGATTTATCAAGAATGCTGGATATTAATCACCGGGCGCACAGCATCTAGTCCTGGAGACAGAGGGGCTAAATGCGTGGCTAGCAGCTCACAGAGCCGCTGGTCATGCCCCCATAGCAATGGAAAATGGGACGTGGCCTCGCGGGACTGAGGCCATGCCCTAAATTTTGAGTGCTTGAGGTGTGGTAACAGGTTAATGCAGGAATACAGTGGTGGTAATGCAGGGGTTACCAGTGGTTGATTCAAACTCAGGATACTGTTATAGCAAGTATCTGGGTATCTAACTTCTGTGTCTATACATCACTGTATCACTCACACACAGAAAGAGGATGTCTGCAGTCTCCACATGTGCTGACTACAGGTCACGCAACCTTGCAAACTCTAATTTCCTAGGAAAACAAAAGCTACATCCAGTATATTTCTGTATAAATAACTGACATAATGCATTTCATTATATTTTTGGACATGCAGCTTATTATTGCTGTCATTTTACTCCTTTCATGTGATCAGCCTGTCCCCGATTATGCCTTCAACCAATTACAGCAATTAATACCAATGTTTGCACACAGTATTCTTCCTAGCCATGTTAAATTGCTCACTACTGTACATTATTTTTCAGATAGCATAAAGACTGGTAAGGGGTGTTAAAATATAAGCCAACACCATGATTTCGCTCATTACTTGGATTTGATTGGCATTTAATACGATTTCATGTCAGCATCTCTCAAGGATCCAAAACACAGCTGATAATAGGAAAATCACTCTCAGCTGACAGGAGGTAACGACTGATAGACAGGACTGTTCTGCAATTAGAACCCAAAATTAGAACAACGCGCGTTTCGCCTCCATTGCTGATGCAGTAATTACATTACCAGGGAGGAGAAAAATGTACTTAACTATCTCGAAAAATAATCTGACAGTTAGGGAAAGTTACAGCGGGGGCAACAGCACTTTGTTTTGAGTAATATTTTAGTCTTTTCATTTACTAGGATATAGAGATGTTCTAACTATGTAATCATCCAGTTTCCAAAAACTCACAATTGTGATTGATGCATTTTTTAATATTTGGGGGTTTATTTATTAAGATGGGAGGTCTACTGAAAATAGGATGTTGCTATGGGCAACCAACACATATATTATAAAACTAGGTGATTCATCGCGCCCTACGGGCGCTCTTCACACCGTCGTAAGGGGCTGCGCCCCCTTAATTTGTGAACGTTTGTATATGAGAAATATGGTTAGAATTGTATGAAAGATGCCCTGTATTGCAACTTAGGTGTCCGCGAATCGCGGGAGGGGGGGTCGCGGAGGGTGCCGCGAATTGCAGGAGGGGGGGGTCGCGGGGGGTGCCGCGAATTGCAGGAGGGGGGGTTGTGGGGGGTGCCGCGAATTGCAGGAGGGGGGGTTGTGGGGGGGTGGATGCTGCGAATCGCGGGAGGGGAGGGATTGCAGAGAATCACGGAAGGGGGGTCGCGGGGTGGGTTGCCGCAAATCGCGGGAGGGGGGTTACGGGGGCGGGGGTTGCGGCGAATCATGGTAGGGGGGGTCGCGGGGGGTGTGCCGTGAATCACGGGAGGGGGGGGCACGGGGTGGGGTGCCGAGAATCGCGGGGGGGGGGTGTGTGTGTGTGCCGTGAATCGCGGGAGTGGGGGTTGCGGGGGGGGGGGGTGGGGGGGGGGTGTGACGCGAATCGCCACAAGAAAAAATCAACACAGAAAGGTCAACACATGTAAATGTTGACATAAGTGTGCCACTTCATTGGTGTCCATGTTGACACATGACAATGAATATGAAAACATTCAAAAAATGAAATAAATCTTCAAAAACTCATGTCAACCTTTTTCATTGTCGACCATAGCCGTGTCAGTGTTTTGCATGTGCCATTTAATCCTGGGGCTGCCGCGAATCGCGGGGGGTGCCGCGAATCGCTGGAGAGCGGGGTTCATGGGGGTTCCGGTGGGGGGTTGCCGCGAATTGCGGGAGGGGGGGGGTCGCGGGGGGGGGTGCCGCGAATCGCCGGAGGGGGGGGTTGCGGGGGGTGTGACGCGAATCGCCACAAGAAAAAAATCAACACAGAAAGGTCAACACATGTAAATGTTGACATAAGTGTGGCACTTCATTGGTGTCCATGTCGACACATGAGAATGAATATGAAAATATTCAAAAAATGACAAAAAAACTTCAAAAACTCATGTCAACCTTTTTCATTGTCGACCATAGCCATGTCAGTGTTTTCCATGTGCAATTTAATTCTGGAGCTGCCGCGAATCACGGGGGGGGGTGCCGCGAATTGCGGGAGGGGGGGTCGCGGGGGTGGGTGCCGCGAATCGCGGGAGGGCGGGGTTCACAGGGGTTCCGGTGGGGGGTTGCCGCGAATTGCGGGAGGTGGGGGGTCACGGGGGGTGCTGCGAATCGCGTGAGGGGGGGTTGCGGGGGGGTGTGACGCGAATCACCACAAGAAAAAATCAACACAGAAAGGTCAACACATGTAAATGTTGACATAAGTGTGCCACTTCATTGGTGTCCATGTCGACACATGACAATGAATATGAAAAAAATTAAAAAAATTAAAAATAAATCTTCAAAAACTCATGTCAACCTTTTTCATTGTCGACCATAGCCATGTCAGTGTTTTGCATGTGCCATTTAATCCTGGGGCTGCTGCGAATTGCGGGGGGGGGGGGGTGCCGCGAATCGCGGGAGAAGGGTCGCAGGGGGGTGCTGCCAATCGTGCAAGGGGGGGTCGCGGGGGGGTTCTTTTTGCCGCGAATCGCGGGAGGGAGGTCGCGGGGGGGGGGTGTTTTTTCCGTGAATCGGGGGGGGGGGGTGGTGTCACGGGGGAGGGTTTGCCGCGATTCGCGGGAGGGGGGGGTCGCGGGGTGGTGGTTATGCCGCGAATTGCGGGAGGGGTCGTGGGGGGGTTCTTTTTGCAGCGAATCGCGGGAGGGGGGGTCGCGGGGGTGTTTTTGCTGCGAATCGCGGTAGGGGGGGGGTCGCGGGGGAGCGGGTGTTTTTGCCGCGAATCGCGGGAGGGCGCGTGGGGGGGGGTTTGCCGCAAATAGGCGGGAGGGGGGCGCTCACCTGGTGGCTGTGGAGTAGCAGTGCTGGGCAACATGGGAAGGCAGTGGGTGTCTGGCACTGTCTGTGGGCTCACTGGGCTGGTTCTCTGTCACATACCTCCCAACATGACCCTCTCCAGGAGGGACACAATGCTCTGTTTCTAGACTTCCCCTTAATGTATGATTGCCATCACCTGTTTTAAACAGGTTAATTTCTCAGAAAGGTGTTCAGCACAGATGAAGGCAATCACACATTAAGAGGAAAGTCCAGGAACAGAGCGTTATAGACACAGACACCCACTTTGAGTGACAGATGTAGCCAAATATATAGGAGATGTTGTTACTTTTGCCTGCATTTTATAGAATGTTTATTTTCTTAGTTTTGTTTATTGGAATATTTAACATTATTGTATTATATAATCAGAATTGCTATTTTCCTGGAATAATCTGAAAACAATATATAATACAATGTTAATACAAGTTATGCTGGAAAATGTTTGCACCTAGTTAGAAATTTAGGGCCGATTTCAGAGTTTATCGCAAAAGCCAAATCTTTCTCTAATGGACAAAACCATGCTGCACTGCAGGTGGGGCAGATGTAACATGTGCAGAGAGAGCTAGATTTGGAGGAGTTATTTTGTTTCTGTGCAGGGTAAATACTGTCTGCTTTATTTTTACACTGCATCTTTTTACACTGCAATCTACACACCCCACCCAAATCTCTCTGCCCCACTTGCTTTACACATGGGCCCTTATTCTGGTTGGTGCGGATATATCCGCGTGCGTTCGGGCTGCCGATGTTTCGTGTCTGCGCACGTGCAGAGGCGTCTCTGCGCATGTGCGAGCGGGGCGTACGGCCAAATCCCGCATGATATGTAAACACTCCGAACAGGGGGTGGAGAGGGGCGTGAAGGGCTATTTGTGCTCATTACCATATGCATATGCCCCGCGTTTCATGGGCGTTCCCATGCAAACGCTGGGCGTACGTATGGTAATGCGGCCGTGACGCACGTGTAGGGGGCGGACATATGACATCACCGGATGTCAGCTGCCCGCCCAGATCCCTGCTTTTGCACGGAAAAATGTCCGTGTGGTCTGAGGTTGCGGGAGCTGGTGGAGCACTCGGTCCTGCATTCGATGGTCTGCGATGGGGGAGGTTCCCTTAGATGGAGGAGGCGTATTCCGTGTAAAATACACGTGCGGTCCGTTCGGCCAGCTTCTTACCGCGTATGGACGGAGTTAGCGATCCGTATGGAAGGTGGGGTTTCGCACGCACGGTCCTGGCCGCATAATCGGATCCGGCCGCACCGACCAGAATAAGGCCCATGGTTTTGGCCTTTTGAGAAGGATTTGGCTTTTGCCATCAACTCTAAATCAAGCCCTTAGTTAAAGCTTTAACATCGCACATTTTCAAACATCAAAACATTTACAAACCATTTAATGTAAGGGTGTTGAACTTTAGTCCTCAAGTACGATGGACAGGTCATGTTTTCTGGATTTCTATAATCATGCACAGGTGAGCTATCCCACTTTCTGTCACAGACAAAAATCTTCAAAATGTGACCTGTTGGGAAAACTTAAGGGTTAAGTTTGAGAACCGTCGATTTCTATAAGAATATTACATCCCTGAACAGTGTCGGACTAGCTTGTGACGAGTCCACTGGTAGTGGCCCACAGTGGTCGGGGGTTGGGTACTCTTTCCCTGATGTAGGGGCCCGCTACCCCCTCCCCCATTGCAGTGAGCCAGACAGGGAGAGAGAAAAAGAACTAACTGCCGCTGCAGCAGCTTCTCTCCCCAGCCCAGCACACGCTGCTCAGTGCTGAGCTGGTTCCACGGTGGGTAGTTGGCAGGGTATCATATGCAAGGTATGCATGCTAAACCTTTGCAGTAGTGTATGGGGGCCTTAAGACTAAGAATTTTTGCTGTTATCGTTCTTTCGTTAAACACAGTTTGAGTGCCAACATCTCTGGGAGAGATGTTCAAAATAGCCACTAAAAATGCCAGCGTCCCTCACATTTGTTATATAAATCCAAATAAAAAATGTTGTGTCAAAAAATATTATATTTCCTCTTTAATGTAAACATTACATGTCATTATGATGGCTAAAAAATGTTTGCTTGCCAATTTTCACACCTATTTTGACAAATTCACTTGGCACTCAAAGGGTTAATTAGAGTATCTGTGTCCTTACTGGTTTGGCGAATGCTATAAAGGTATGGAAAACAACACATCCAATAAATATAGGTAGTGCCTACAAGATGCAGTCAGTTTTCTAATACACCGAAAACATACTTATATGCTTCCACACAAGGGATGAATGCACACAAGGTCAAATTGCATTTGGAATTTACTGCATACATTAATCATGTTAACTGAGTGAGAAGAAAATAAATATCACTGTGACTATATTGTTGCAAACAAGAAACCGTATATGCAGACAGTATCAATACTTGTAAAACTTCCCAAATATACAGTATATTGATACTAATGTTATATAGAAATACAGTGGGGCAGATGTATTAAGCCTGGTGAAGAGATAAACTGGAGATAAATTGGAAGGAGATAACACACCAGCCAATCAGATCCCAACTGTCATATTTCAAACACAGCTGATTGGCTGGTGCGTTAACTCTTTGGGGCTCATCTACAGTGAATCATCAGCACCATTTCCCAGCACTTTACCAAGTATACTGTAGTAGCTCTTACTAACTGCTTTGGGGCTCATCTACATTTTGTATATCAGTCATTTTAAAAGATTCCTCTCAGATGTAGCAGTACACACCCACGCTTCTAGGTGCCACGTTCACAATCTCTTTTCACAATTCTCTCCATATAAGGAACTAGACACGCCCCCTCAATGGGGCACGTCGCAAAATTCTACCACTGACTATAATCTTTTTGAATCTAGGGGACGCAGTTTCAGTGTCTGTGTCGAAATTACGGACAAAATAAAGCGAAAAACCCCGTTGACCTTTTCACTGTCGAACATCCCTAATGCCGGCCTAATGCTTGTATCGACCTAATGACCTGTCGACGTAACCCATGTCGACCTTTATTCATGTCGACCTTCATGCATGCTGCCTTTCAGTCATGTCGACCTTCATGTATGTCGATCGACTGGTGTTGACCTATTTACTGTCTATCCAATGATTCCATTCCCCCTGGACACAGCACAGCCACTTGTACGGAGTCCGGAGTCTCTGGACAGCGCAGCCACTTGTATGGAGTCCGGAGTCTCTGGACAGCGCAGCCACTTGCATGGAGTCCGGAGTCTCTGGACAGCACAGCCACTTGCATGGAGTCCGGAGTCTCTGGGCAGCGCAGCCACTTGCATGGAGTCCGGAGTCTCTGGACAGCGCAGCCACTTGCATGGAGTCCGGAGTCTCTGGACAGCGCAGCCACTTGTACGGAGTCCGGAGTCTCTGGACAGCGCAGCCACTTGTATGGAGTCCGGAGTCTCTGGACAGCACCGCCAATTGCATGGAGTCCGGAGTCTCTGGACAGCGCAGCCACTTGTACGGAGTCCGGAGTCTCTGGACAGCACAGCCAATTGCATGGAGTCCGGAGTCTCTGGACAGCACAGCCACTTGTATGGAGTCCAGAGTCTCTGGACAGCGCAGCCACTTGCATGGAGTCTGGAGTCTCTGGACAGCGCAGCCACTTGCATGGAATCCGGAGTCTCTGGACAGCGCAGCCACTTGTATGGAGTCCGGAGTCTCTGGACAGCGCAGCCACTTGCATGGAGTCTGGAGTCTCTGGACAGCGCAGCCACTTGCATGGAATCCGGAGTCTCTGGACAGCGCAGCCACTTGTGCGGAGTCTGGAGTTTCTGGACAGCGCAGCCACTTGCATGGAATCCGGAGTCTCTGGACAGCACCGCCACTTGCATGGAGTCCGGAGTCTCTGGGCAGCACCGCCACTTGCATGGAGTCTGGAGTCTCTGGACAGCACCGCCACTTGCATGGAGTCCGGAGTCTCTGGACAGCACAGCCACTTGTGCAGAGTCTGGAGTCTCTGGACAGCGCAGCCACTTGTGCGGAGTCTGGAGTCTCTGGGCAGCGCAGCCACTTGTGCAGAGTCTGGAGTCTCTGGACAGCACAGCCACTTGTACGGAGTCCGGAGTCTCTGGGCAGCACAGCCACTTGTGCGGAGTCTGGAGTCTCTGGGCAGCGCAGCCACTTGTGCAGAGTCTGGAGTCTCTGGACAGCACAGCCACTTGTGCGGAGTCCGGAGTCTCTGGACAGCGCAGCCACTTGTGCGGAGTCTGGAGTCTCTGGACAGCACCGCCAGTTGCATGGAGTCCGGAGTCTCTGTACAGCGCAGCCACTTGCATGGAGTCCGGAGTCTCTGTACAGCGCAGCCACTTGCATGGAGTCCGGAGTCTCTGGACAGCACAGCCACTTGCATGGAGTCCGGAGTCTCTGGACAGCACAGCCACTTGTATGAACACAGCACAGGCACTTTGTATGGATCCCTGAAGTTCTGGCAGCTTCGGATTCTGCAGCTTCTCACTGGAGAACGGAAACAGCTAAAATATATGAAGGAAAAAAGAAAGAACTTTCTATAAACAGGTGCAGAGATAAACGCTGGAAATGACATCTAAACACATTACTCCCAATTCTCGCCGGGCTGGAGGTAATACAGAAATCCCTTACAAATATTGCAGGCACACGTATCACATTTAAGATGTTCCTACGTGTCGGACAGACCTGAGTTATAATACATCAAGCAGGAAACATGAAAGCGAGAGAACACAGAGATACAATTTCCTGATTTGTGATCATTTAGGAACCAGCTGCGCCCACGGCCCCTCATCTCTCCGGCGGCACATTCAGATAAAGCCCTGAAAAGCTTCAAGTCAACATTTGTAAAAAACAACATAACCTTAATGTTACATCCGCCGCTGCTAACCGCGGCAATCTGCGCCGCGCCATCTACTAACATTAACAGTAATCAGACATAGATCAGGGAGGTCTGCTCTGTATTGTAGGGGGCAAGGCGCAAAGGCGGAGAGGTTGTAAGAAGCTTATTATAGAGTTCTATGAAATACTGGGAGCCAAAGTGAACGTAGGAGGAAATTTACTAAGATGGGACTTCTATTTCAGATGGGATGTTGCTATGGGCAATGCAGGGTGTGCTCAACCCCATTGCATCGCATAGACATGTACACTGGGGGTGTTTTGCTAAATCGCAACGCACGCAAAATCGTATGCGATTTTTCGTGTGATGCGTTCAGCGGTGAGGATGCAGTGAATAAATTAACTAGTGAGATCGCATCGGATCGCATATGATGCAATGCAATTTTGCTATGGTGCCGTAGGTATGAAAATTGGGCACCCTGTAAATACACAAGTACCAAAATATGAGCTAAATGTATAAGCACATAAACATAATGCTAACATAGGTGCAAGACAGCCATGTGTTACTATAATAATGTATGATGATAGCCATAATATTATGAATTATAACACAATAAGATCAGCATATGATGTTAAAACCAGTAAATACAGATGTCCAATATAATAGAAGCACAGTAACTTCCTAGCCCAAAAATAGATCAAAATATCGTTATTACTGTGGAAGCATACAGGGGATCAATGGATTAAACCTAGATTTTCATTCAGCCCACGTGGAGAAAGGGTACCCAACTTGAACATCCATTCAGCTTCCAATCTTAACAGCTTTGCCCCTCTGTCACCTCCTCTAAGAGAAGGCGGGATTCAGTCAATCATTCTGTATCGTATTGTATTTAGTGGATGAGCTTCTGTGAGAAAATGTCTGGGAACAGGCTGGTCACTTTTTTTAGCAGAAAGTGCCAGCCTGATAGCTGACCGGTAAGCAGTCATGCGCTCACGAAAAAGTCCGTTCCGGTTTACCTATATATGATTTGCTGCATGGGCAAATGAATTGGTAAATGAAAATTCTGCAGGTGAGATGATGATTAATATATAAAGTTTTTCCTGTGTTAGGTTCTAGAAATTTATCCCCTTAAGAACTGGCATGTGATACATCCATATCTTAAACAACCATTCACTGAAGGTGGAAAAAAATGAGAAGTGCGTTCATTAAGGTCCATAATGTCCATTTTGACCAAAATGTCACAAAGATTTCTTCCTCGTTTGTAGCAGGACATAAGCTTTGTATCTTGTAGTTGTTGATCTGAATCTGCTTGAATAATGGGCCATTGTTGTTTAGCTATTGAATTGATCCCTTTACTAGCAGGGTTATAGACACTCACCCAGGGTATAAAAGGAGTAGTGACATTTTTATCCTTTGGTTGGAGCAGCTTGATACGCTCCATGGTAATGGCTTTGTTCTTTGCTTGTACCAACATGTCATATCTATATCCTCTGTCCAGAAATTTGGTAAACATACTGTCAATTTCTACTTCAGATAGCTTGTGATCAGAGGTAATACGAATGATACGTATATACTGTGAGTGGGGTAGTCCCATGACTAGCGACCTCGGGTGGAAGCTAGTGAAATGTAATGCATTATTGCCATCTGTCGGTTTGGAATAGATGGAAGTGACCAACTTGACAGATTCAATAGAAATAAGAACATCCACAAAATGTGGTTGTTTTTCGACTCAGTTCATAACTTAATTTAACAGGATGATTCATGCTGTTGTGATTCTCTATAATGGATTTTAAGGATTCCTCACTGTCTGTCCACAAGAGAAGCAAATCGTCTATGTAACGACAAAAAAAATAAAATCTTGCTCATAATTTCAGGTCTATTGAAAAAGATGGATTCCTCAACCTCAAACATAAAAATGTTTGAATACGACGGGGCCACCGAGGACCCCATTGCGCATCCCTGCACTGTAGGTAATACTTACCATCGTATAAAAAATTGGTTTTAGTTAAGATCATGCGTAACAATTCGATTACAAATGAGACATTAGGGCCCAGATAAAGCGGGTGGGATTGAAGAAACCTGTGCATAGTTGACAAGCCTAGGTCATGTGGAATGAACGTATAGAGGCTTTGTACATCTATGCTACACAAAATGACAATAGATAGTAATCGTGGTAATTGGTTCAATTTGTTCAAAAGTGTCAAGGTATCTAACAGAAATCAGTCATGCGCTTTTATGCAAGGTTGCATCAATGAATCCAGGTGTAATGCTGCTGGCTAAAATAGAGAGTTGCGAGCCAATATAATAGGCCACCTTGGTGGTTTTTCCAACGATTTGTGAATCTTTGCTGTGGTATATGGGACAGGGACCACCGGGTATTTGGGAATTAGCACATCTCTATTGGCAGAATTGATGACAGAGTCCAGAACCGCTTTATCAAGATAAGTAGTAACAACTTTTTGAAAGTCCTTAGTAGGATCTTTGGTTAATCGTAGGTATGTATTACTGTCTTGTAGTTGTGATTCCACTTCAATTTTATAGTCCTCTGTATTCATAATCACAAGGGCTCCGCCCTTGTTAGCCAGTCGAAAGATAAGGCTTTTATCCACTGCCAAACTTTTAAGGGCTTGATGTTCTGCTACAGATAAGATTTTTTGGACTGGAGGTAGTGCTTCAATATATTGGTCAGATTGTACATACAACATGGTTGTATGGATAGAGGCATTGTAGGATGTCAGCTCCAACATGGACTAAAATGATCTAAGCTGTGTGTGCACTTCCGATGTAAAATAATTAGTTGCTGGATTTTTTACAAAAAAATTCTTTAAATTTGAGTTGCCTATTTAATCTGAATTTTTAAATCTGCCAAGTGAGTGGATCTTGCCGATAAGTCGAGAGAAAGGAAAGTCCTTTTGAAAGCACTTGAGTTTCTGCGGTGGTCAAAATGTGATGTGATAAATTACTATTTATCAGTAATACACTATTACATTTGCCGTGTATTTGGAGGTCTTACGACATGCTTGCCCCTTTTACACTGGTCACCCTTGCGCATGTAGGTGTGATGCCTTCTCCTGCTTGTCATCGGTGTGTAGTAGCCCCTAAAGGGTTTTATCCACTTGTAGAGGAATACGGTTGTTCAGCCTCACTTGCAGTGGATGTGCAATCATTTGATGATTCAAAATCTCGTGATTTTTTGTATCTTCTGCGAAAAAACGGAGCACAACGTTCTGATCGGCCTGGATTTTCTGTCCACCGATATACATTATCATTTTCATAGTCGGTGTCCACCTTAGCTCTCTTGTCAGCTTTAAATTTTATCAGATCTTTTATATAGATCTGTGTTTGATTATTAAGTTTTTCATACCAGTCTGTTGATGAATCTGCCTCTAGTATGGATTTATGGGTATTTTCAAAGTATTAAATTTTTTCTTTAAGATGTTGCATTTCTTTAGAGGACTGTTCAATGATGAGTAATATCAGGTCCATTTAACACTTGTTAAGTATCCCAACCCACTTGCGACAAAATGTCGGATCATTACGTCCAATTGTTAGTGAATTACGGATTCGTAGTCATCTAGGGATTTTTTTCGCTCTATAGTAGTCTCTTAGGGAGATACAATGAAAATGATAGTCAGTTTCCTTCCTCTTTAAGCGTAATAATTCACGATATGAATCCTAGTTACTAGCAGCTTCTACTTGATCATGTGGTGTGTCTTCAAAAAGAATTTAATCTGCCTCAGCCTTGGAGTATCTATGTAGTTCTCCCAATGCATATGCAGTGAATGGGAAAGCACTAGATTACAGTTGTGTAGCATTTTCATACATTGTTAGTATAGCTTTAAATAGCGCACTTCCAGAGTATAGTAGACCAGCTAGGAAAATAGTCTCAATATGACAGAGCACTTACAATGGTTAGCAATGTGAATCACACCACCTTCTGTGGAAAAACACTCCATAATCACTGTAACACAATCCTTGGGACTGTGCAATAAACTGTATAAGAATGTCCACGGGTAGATATAGTACAATAAGATATATATCAAAGATATGAACCAATTACCACCATTACCATCTAATGTCATTTTGTGTAGCATAGATGTACAAAGCCTTTATACCAGGGCTGGGCAACAGTGACCCTCCAGCTGTTGATGAACTACACATCCCAGGATGCTTTGCATTAGTTTTGCTATGTGGCCATGCTGAAACTGATGCAAGGCATGCTGGGATGTGTAGTTCATCAACATCTGGAGGGCCGCTATTGCCCAGCCCTGCTTTATACGGTCATTCCACATGACCTAGGCTTGTCATCTATGCACAGTTTTCTTCAATCTCACCCGCTTTATCTGAGTCCTAATGTCTCATTTGTAATAGAATTGTTATGCATGATCTTAACTAAAAACTATTTTTTATACGATGGTAAGTATTAACTACAGCGCAGGGGATGCGCAGTGGGGTCCTCAGTGGCCCTGTTGTTTTCAAATATTTTTATGTTTGAGGTTGAGGAATCCATCTTTTTCAATAGACCTGAAATTATGATCAAGAATTTATTTTTTTGTCGTTACATAGACGATTTGCTTCTCTTGTGGACAGACAGTGTGGAATCCTTAAAATCCATTATAGAGAATCACAACAGCATGAATCATCCTGTTAAATTAATTTATGAACTGAGTCGAGAAAATCTACATTATCTGGATGTTCTTATTTCTATTGAATCTGGCACGTTGGTCACTTCCATCTATTCCAAACCGACAGATGGCAATAATGCATTACATTTCACTAGCTTCCACCTGAGGTCGCTAGTCATGGGACTACCCTACTCACAGTATATACGTATCATTCGTATTACCTCTGATCACAAGCTAGCTGAAGTAGAAATTGACAGTATGTTTACCAAATTTCTGGACAGAGGATATAGATATGACATTTTGGTACAAGCAAAGAACAAAGCCCTTACCATGGAGCGTATCAAGCTGCTCCAACCAAAGGATAAAAATGTCACTACTCCTTTTATACCCTGGGTGAGTGTCTATAACCCTGCTAGTAAAGGGATCAATTCAATAGCTAAACAACAATGGCCCATTATTCAAGCAGATTCAGATCTACAACTACAAGATACAAAGCTTATGTCCTGCTGCAAACGAGGAAGAAATCTTCGTGACATTTTGGTCAAAATGGACATTATGGACCTTTATGAACGCACTTCTCTTTTTTTTTCCACCTCCAGGGAATGGTTGTTTTAGATGCGGATGTACCACATGCCAGTTCTTAATTGCAGGGGATAGATTTCTACAACCCAACACAGGAAAAACGTTATATATTAATCATCATCTCACCTGCAAGTCTAGATTTATCAGGTGAACCGGAACGTACTTTTTCGTGAGCGCATGACTGCTTACCGGTCAGCTATCAGGCTGGCACTTTCTGCTAAAAAAGTGACCAGCCTGTTCCCAGACATTTTCTCACAGAAAAACATTACGATACAGAATCATTGACTGAATCCCGCCTTCTCTTAGAGGAGGTGACAGAGGGGCAAAGCTGTTAAGATTGGAAGCAGAATGGATTTACAAGTTGGGTGCCCTTTCTCAATGTGGGCTGAATGAAAATCTAGGTTTAATCCATTGATCCCCTGTATGCTTCCACAGTAATAACGATATTTTGATCTATTTTTGGGCTAGGAAGTTGCTGTGCTTCTATTATAATAGACATCTGTATTTACTGGTCTTAACATCATATGCTGATCTTTTTGTGTTATAATTCATAATATTATTCATAATATTATGGCTATAATCATAAATTATTATAGTAACACATGGCTGTCTAGCACCTATGCTAGCATTATGTTTATATGCTTATACGTTTAGCTCATATATTTCTATGTCTAGCTCATATTAATGTGCAAATGACGAGTACCATGCCGCTTTAATAAGAGATTCAGCTTGATGTCACACCTGCACGGTATATACGTTTTTCTTTTGACAGTTGTTTATTATGGTTACTATGGTGATGCGAGGCCGGATGACGTCATCGGCGTAGTGTCGATATATATATATTTCCATATATATATATATATGAACATACACACTGTTCAATACAGTTGCCTCCCCATCTCATGCTGAAAGATCCTGCTTATACATTAGACCTCTACCCGCTCCCCCCATGGTGCCGAGTACAGAACACCTGCAATGGAGACACTATCCTCCATGTCCCTAGTGTTCCCCATCTCCACACCCTTTTCACCTTCACATTGCACTGCCCTGCACTATACAGCAGAGGTATCCAGAATTAACATTCTGGCAGGCACGGTACATCGCACATAGTCTCAGACGCTGTGTGAGCTGTGTCTCTATCACAGCGCTGACACAGTACACCGCGCATTGTAGCTATTGACAGCACACGTCACAGGGGATTCCCTGATGACGCGCCTCCCAGCCGCAGATGAGGCGGCTCTACACAGGCACGCTCCGGCACCTCCGTGAGTGGTGCTGAGTGACAGCTCCCGGCTTGACGCCCGCAGGGAGTGTTTGGCGCGTTTTTTATCATGTTTGATTGGTTTATGGTACTATTTAAACACTGTCTGTCATAGCTGCACTGGACCCCTGTTGAAGACTGGTTGGAATCCGGTCGAAACGGCTGTTGGGTCAGCCACTGTACTGTACACTTGTATGAACATGCTGTAACTTTTTCAATACACTTTTTTTGCTTCTAACTATGAGTGCTGGTCTGTTCCTGTCCTACACACCTAGGCTGGGTAAGTGGTATTTTTATATATATATATATATATATGTAGAAAAAAGAAGAATGAAGCGCACCAATCAGCAATAAATTTAACAAATTTTACTTATATAACTGCTGACATACATAGGGTTAAGAATAGAAGGCTTGCCGTGTGGACAGGGCTATACAGCCGGACCCAGCGTCGATGGAAAACCGTGAGCAGTGATCAGTTGCAGACGGGGCTTCAGGACTGGAGCAGACAGCCAGGGAACTTCCACAGGTACAGCACGGACCAGACCAGGACGTCACCACGTCGGGAACAGGTAACCACGCCCCTTAGGGCCCCGTCTGCAACTGATCACTGCTCACGGTTTTCCATCGACGCTGGGTCCGGCTGTATAGCCCTGTCCACACGGCAAGCCTTCTATTCTTAACCCTATGTATGTCAGCAGTTATATAAGTAAAATTTGTTAAATTTATTGCTGATTGGTGCGCTTCATTCTTCTTTTTTCTACAAGCATACCCGTATTGGATTCGTGGTTGGATCCTTGTTCTGGAGCTGCACACATTATGGGACATTCGGATCACTCCTGACATATAGACTGTTGGACTTTTTGCGCTGGGTATACTTTCTCCCATATATATATATATAAACGTTGTCTAGGCTCCGGCACTCCCGCTGCCCGCCCCCCTTGGGGGTATCGTGCTCCCGTGCCTTCCTGGGGACCGCGGTCCTGATATACACCAGACAAACAAATGAGTTGGCACTTGGAGACTTAGTTGCAAAGGTTGAAACCGTGTATTTCAAATTACAGCGTGCATCTACGTTTCGGGGAACGCACTCCCCGTCATCAGGATACATACAATATAAACAGTGAGACTTATATAGTGTGTCTTACCACACGTGCAGGGCATCAGGTCCAGAGCCTCGCCGCCCGTGGCCCCGTCGCGTCTGTGACCGGCGTTGGCCTTCCACTTCCGGTTCAGCTGACGTCGGCGCGCCCGGCGGCGTTGCCTTGGCAACCCTGAAACAACAACAGCGGACAAAGTGAAAAACAGTGCAAAAAACCATATCATACAGTTATAAGATCCCCTGAAAAATAGAACAAGGGAAATAAAGTGCATTGTGCATGTAAACATCTTGTTGCTGTACCAAGATAAAAAAGCAAGTGTTGGGGCTGGACAAACATGAATCGGTATAACAATAACATATTAAAAACAGACATATTAAAAACCAGGACTGACCCCTCAAAAACAGATGGATTTCTATCTATGTGGGTCCCCCTCTCAATCTGGGAAATATTTTAATGGACCAGACCCACGCTGTACTCTCTGACTGAATATGATGTGTATCTAGGTGGTTAACTGGCATAGGTCAGACCACTACCTACACTTTAACTGATGTGCGTTATATGAAATTAATCAAACCTAGAGACTCGTTTAACCCTTTGGGACGTAAGGAATCTAGGCGAAATATCCACCTGGATTCAGCTTGCAGCAATTTTTTTGCCCTGTCACCCCCTCTAATCGATTTGGGGATGTGATCAATGATTTTGTGCTTCAATGTGGCCATAGTGTGTTTGGCTTCGGCAAAATGCCTGGCCACGGGTTGGTCTCCTGTCCCTGTTAGTAAAGCTGTGCGGATTGCTAGGCGATGTTGTGCCATACGAATTTTGAATGGGCATTCCGTTTTGCCTACATAATACAGTCCGCAGGGACAGATGATGACATAAACAATGAACTTGGAGCTACATGTAAAGGGCCAGTTGATGGTATATTTTCTGCCCGAGTGGGGATGACTGATGTAATTTCCCACTGCCATGTAATTACATGTAGTGCACCCCAAGCACTTGAAGCACCCGTTTTTACGGATCAAAAAATTCTTTTTTGGAACTATTGTTTGTTCAGTGCTGTTGACCTTTGGTAAACGGCCGCTAATACGAATTAGTGTAGGCAGTCTGCATGGATCAGTCAGATCTGTGCAGGCTGCAAGGTGTAAAAAAAATAGAAAATTAAGTAAATAAAAAAAAATTTATCCTCCCCACAGCTGTAACCAGCACCAGGCTGAAAGAGCCGGGGTCGGTAATTAAAAATCAGGGAACCCGACAAATAGGGGTTCCCTGATTTTTAACAACCAGCTCCAGGTCCGGGGCTGGTTCCCAAAATACGAGGGACAAAATTACTAGGGGTCCCCCGTATTTTTAGAACCAGCCCCAGGCCAAACCAGCCAGCAGGGTAATGTCACAGCCGGGGGACACTTATTATATAAGGTCCCGCGGCCAAAACATCACCCTACTGACCAGTCAGCCTGGCCAGGGGCCCTGGGGGAGTGGGGACCCCCCCAATAAAGGGGTCCCCCCTCCAGGACTTACCTGACCAGGTTGAAGCCTGGTGCTGTCCCCGGTGACCCTGGGCTGTGGTCACCGGGCTGATAGTGGTGTAAAAAAAAAGATGAATAAACTATTGTTTTAAACTGTGGAACTATGAGTCCCAGCAAGCCTCCCCTGCAAGCTGGGACTTGGAGAACCACAAGTCCCAGCCTGCGGGGCATTAAAGGGCCCGCTGGGTCTTTTAGTTCCACAGTAAAAAAAATAGGGTACTTATGTAGTAACTGGGCTGCCGATTTTGAAATCGGCTCCATCGCATCGCATCGCACCCGACCAAATCGCATGCGATGCGATGCGATGCGATGGACCCGATTTTTCCATAGGATTCAATGTTAAAATGGACTGAGTCCATTTTAACATGGAATTCAATGGGAAAAAGGGGTCCTTTTCATACCCCTACTATCCAAGTGGGCATGGAGTTGGATATAAACCTGTGGCGAGCGTAGCGAGCCACCGAGCCCGAAGCGTGGCGAGCGTAGCGAGCCCCGCGAGGGGACACAGAATACCGTCCCCTCGCGGGGCTCGCTTCGCTCGCCACGCTTCGGGCTCACTGGCTCGCTACGCTCGCCACAGGTTTATATCCAACTCCATGCCCACTTGGATAGTAGGGGTATGAAAAGGACCCCTTTTTCCCATTGAATTTCATGTTAAAATGGACTCAGTCCATTTTAACATTGAATCCTATGGAAAAATCGGGTCATCGCATCGCATCGCATCTGATTGTATGCCTTAACTTAAGGCATACAATCAAAAAATCGGCAGCCCAGATACTACATAAGTACCAAAAATAGTTAAATAAACACACACTGACACCTGAAAAATAAAAGTTTAATGCATCCATTACACACACACTGATACTTACCTATCTTGATCCCGTAGGTAGCCCTCTGTCCTGGTGTCCGGTGTCCTGTGTCGTCCTTCAGGTCCATGTCGGCGCTCCGTGTCGTCCTCCAGGTCCATGGCGGTGTCCGGGTCCGAAGAAATCCATGTTGGAGCTGTGGAAGGAAATCCTACTCACCTGGTCCTGTGCTGAAGATGTCTTCTCTTGGTCCGATGTAGTCCAGGTAATCTTCAAGCTGTCGCCGGTCCCCGCACTGGGGAAATCATTCTGAGGAGAGGCGCCGAGTATGAAATATCTCTGCATCTCTCCTCAGTGCGATGCGGACAGTGCGGGGACCGGCGACAGCTTGAAGATTACCTGGACTACGGCAATATATACCGAGTGGAAAAAGAGACTTTTAATAAACGTTTGAAAATTCATGGACTTTATTTACTTTTAGAAAGTTTAAGGATTACTTGAAGGCTTGTTTGACCTAATCCATAAGGTCACCTTAAAGGGCGCCATCTTACAATTGTTTCCTATATATATATATATAGATATATATATATATACATATATATATATATATATATATCTATATATATATATATATATATATATATATATATATATATATATATATATATATATATATATATATATATAGTAAGCCCACTCAAAGATAATGCTTTGAAAGCTAGTCTTCTACCTTGTACAAACATGCACAAACACTTGTCTCTGTGTTTGTGCATGTGTGAGAGAGAAAGAGATGTAGGGTGAAATGTAATAGGATGAGAGATTTGGAAATTAAAAGATATGGTAAGAAATCTCCAGGGTTTTTTTTAAAGCGGTAATGATTTAAACTGCAAATTCAAACTGGTTTTAAATTCCACTTTAAAAAAAAAAAAAAACTCTAACATTTTGAATCTCTCACCCTATTACATTTCACCCGTAGTTTCACTTGCTGCCAACAGATGGCAATGTTTCGGAGACACAGACACTAGTGACTAGACATATATATATATAGATAGAAATATCATGTATATATGTCTAGTGTCTGTGTCTCTCTCTTTCTATATATAATGTATATTTCAAATAATTACATCACATTTCTTGCCCTTGAAGTGTATGGGGAACCACATTACATGAAGAGCTGATTTAGATAACGTCTCACTGATTCTCAGGCCAGTATCATTCTGCTCGGTGAAAGGAATAATTAAGGATTACTTGCAAATATATATTCATTACCATATTGATTGCAATCCACCCAATAATAATTACATCAAAATTACATTGTAATGCAAATAAATAGGTGTCAAACAAGTGAAGCATTAGCATAGAGCATATAAACATCCGGGACAGGCTGTTATATAATCACATTATGTTTCCCAGTTAAGGAAATCAGGTGGTAAATAGGACCTGTCATCTTTCTGAACTATTGGGAAATGTAATAACTACCTGTTGTCCCTGATGCTGACTGGGCTCCCTCCCCTCTTGTCTCTCTCTAGGCGGTATTCAATGTGAATACCGGCGAGGTGCAGCGAATCCTGTTTAGGATACGCTGCACATTTGCCACGTTCCGGAGCCTCGCTGGCACCGGTATTCAACGAGTCAGGGGCTCGCTGCCCCTGACCGGCGAATATGAGCTCCTGCGGCGAACGCCGCAGGGAGCCTGAGGACGGTGGCAGGCAGGGAGATGGAAGTCTCTCTGCCTGCCCCAGAGCGTATGTGGGGGGGAGGTGGGCACCCCGGGTGCCTGGCAGCACAGGCTGCCCCCCGGGGGTGCCAGCAGGGGACCGGGTATATTCACTACACCCGATCGTGCATATGCAACGATCGGGTGCAGTGAATATATGAATATCTAATGAGCGGCTTGGCTCCGGCGCCCCCTGCTGGCTGCTGTGTAAAAAAAATATATATATTTTTTTTTTAAATTAAATATATATTCATGTGCTTACAGCACATGAATAAAAATAGCATGCCCCTCCTCAGAATAAAATTCCTGATTTTTTTACACCAAATGTAAAAAAAAAAACTTTATTTTAAAAGTTCACATTCCACTTCTCCATAAAAAGATAGCGATTGCTACTCGGTGAATCATGCCGAAAAAAACCTTCAAATGTATTCGCCATCTGGTCATTGAATAGGGTGATTCACTGTTTTAGTCAAAAATTCGCCAAATAGCACAAATTCGCCATAAAAACCTGGCGAATCAGGCTCATTGAATACCGCCCACTGTCTTTCTGTAGGTCTTCAGTGATTGCCCCCCTTTTTATCCTACTCTCGCACCGCCTCTTACTCAACCTTTCTCTTCCCCATTTCTGTGTCTCTTTAATCCACTGTTTCTCTCTCTCAGGGCGGGCTCTGCCATAAGACCAAACTCTGGGAGGCGCAGCTGAGTCTCGTACCAAACTAAGTCTGTCTATGAAGAAGACATCCCTGTTGTACTTAATGCAGGTGGTAGCTGTGGAACTTATAAGATGTCACCTCCATGCTTTCACTTTAGGGTCTGGAAAGTGGGTATTGGTGGCAGTGGGGACTGTGGGGGGGGGGGGGGGGGGGGGCAGTAGGTTGAAGTTATGCCTAGGGTGCCGAGCAGCCTTACACCGGCCCTGCTGCCTCTGACGTGGGTCATAGAGTCGACATTATGAAGGACGACATACATTAGGTTGACCACTAAAATTCAACAGGGCCAGGGCCGGAGCTAGGCACCGGAGCGCCCCAGGCAGGGAGAGGGGGGCGCCCCGGTACTCAATCACTTACCCGTGCGATGCTGGCCGCCGCGACACTCCCCAGGGAGCGGGGGGGCTTGCCGGGTCCAGCGATGCGGCGAGCAGCGCCGTGACGTTCCGGAGGGGGGGCGCTTGCCGTGCAATGCGGCGCTAGCCTCCGCAACGCTCCCCAGGGAGGGGAGGGGGGCTTACTGGGTCCGGTGCCATGACTTTCCAGGGGGGGGGGAGCTTGCCGGGTGATGCAGGTCGCCACGCCATGACGCTCCCCGGGGATGGGACTGCTTGCAGGGTGATTGGAGTGGGGGGGACCAGCTCCAAACTGCCGCCCTCCAGCGGCCGGCTCCCTAGGCAAATGCCTAAGGCTGCCTAGTGGTGGCGCCAGCCCTGAACAGGGCTTAGGTAGACACATAAAATAGGTCAATATGGCTAAGGTCGACAGGGTCGGAAGGTCAATACAAGCATTAGGTCGACAATGAGAAGTCAAAAATGTATCATACGTTTTTCATTTTTTGGTCCCGCGCGGCACACTATTATATTCTCCCTCCGTGCCCTAGTGGAGGGTAGGGTATGAAATAACACCTGTTTTGGGAAGAAAAAAAACCTCATGTCGACCTTTTGACTGTCAACCTTCCCATTGTCGACCTAATGCTTGTGACAACAATCCAACATTAGTGGTTGACCTAATGTATGTTGACCTTCATAGTGTCGGCCTAGCGTCTGTGTCCCACCTCTGACACCCTCTTTGTCGCCACTATTTCTTTTTTAATTAACCTTTCCCCATCTACTATGTCTATCTACTCTCTCTCCCCATCTACTCTCTCTCCCCATCTACTCTCTCTCCCCATCTACTCTCTCTCTCCATCTACTCTCTTTCCCCATCTACTCTCTCTCCCCATCTACTCTCTCTCCCCATCTACTCTCTCTCTCTCCATCTACTCTCTCTCTCTCTCCATCTACTCTCTCTCTCCATCTACTCTCTCTCTCTCCATCTACTCTCTCTCTCCATCTACTCTCTATCTATCCATCTACTCTCTCTCCCCATCTAGTCTCTCTCTCCCCATCTACTCACTCTCTCTCTCCCCATCTACTCTCTCTCCCCATCTACTCTCTCTCCCCATCTACTCTCTCTCTCCATCTACTCTCTATCTATCCATCTACTCTCTCTCCCCATCTAGTCTCTCTCTCCCCATCTACTCTCTCTCTCCATCTACTCTCTCTCTCTCCATCTACTCTCTATCTATCCATCTACTCTCTCTCCCCATCTAGTCTCTCTCTCCACATCTACTCACTCTCTCTCTCCCCATCTACTCTCTCTCCCCATCTACTCTTTCTCCCCATCTACTCTCTCTCTCTCCATCTACTCTCTCTCTCTCCATCTACTCTCTCTCTCCATCTACTCTCTATCTATCCATCTACTCTCTCTCCCCATCTAGTCTCTCTCTCCCCATCTACTCTCTCTCTCCATCTACTCTCTCTCTCTCCATCTACTCTCTATCTATCCATCTACTCTCTCTCCCCATCTAGTCTCTCTCTCCACATCTACTCACTCTCTCTCTCCCCATCTACTCTCTCTCCCCATCTACTCTTTCTCCCCATCTACTCTCTCTCCCCCATCTACTCTCTCTCTCCCCATCTAGTCTCTCTCTCTCTCCCCATCTACACTCTCTCTCCATCTACTCTCTCTCTCCATCTACTCTGTCTCTCCATCTACTCTCTCTCTCCATCTACTCTCTCTCTCCATCTACTCTCTCTCCCCATCTACTCTCTCTCCCCATCTACTCTCTCTCTCCCCATCTAGTCTCTCTCTCTCCCCATCTACTCTCTCTCTCTTCCCATCTACTCACTCTCTCTCTCCCCATCTACACTCTCTCTCCATCTACTCTCTCTCTTCATCTACTCTCTCTCTTCTCCATCTACTCTCTCTCTCCTCCATCTACTCTCTCTGTCCATCTACTCTTTCTCCCCCATCTACTCTCTCTCCCCATCTAGTCTCTCTCTCTCTCCCCATCTACTCTCTCTCTCTTCCCATCTACTCAATCTCTCTCTCCCCATCTACTCTCTCTCTCCATCTACTCTCTATCTATCCATCTACTCTCTCTCCCCCATCTACTCTCTCTCTCCCCATCTAGTCTCTCTCTCTCCCCATCTACTCTCTCTCTCTCTTCCCATCTACTCAATCTCTCTCTCCCCATCTACTCTCTCTCTATCTACTCTCTATCTATCCATCTACTCTCTCTCCCCCATCTACTCTCTCTCTCCCCATCTAGTCTCTCTCTCTCCCCATCTATTCACTCTCTCTCTCCATCTACACTCTCTCTCCATCTACTCTCTCTCCATCTACTCTCTCTCTCCATCTACTCTCTCTCCATCTACTCTCTCTCTCCATCTACTCTCTCTCTCTCCATCTACTCTCTCTCTCTCCATCTACTCTCTCTCCATCTACTCTCTCTCTCCTCCATCTACTCTATCTCTCTCTTCCCATCTGCTCACTCTCTCTCTCTCCCTATCTACACTCTCTCTCTTCCCCACTCTTTTCACCTCTCATTTGTAGTGTCATTGTTTCGTATTGTAGTGGGGAGCGGGGTCCGGATTGCGGAATGCTCAGAGTGTGATAGGGTTTTTAATGAGAGGTGCTCGCTATGTATAACAGCCCTTGTTTTTGTTACAAAGATTATCTTTGGCGTTACCTGATTTCTTTTCATTTTTGTACTTTTTTCTCATCATTGCTTATTGTTCTCTGTACATTGTCTATATGTGACCTGTGCAGGGGGTGGAACTCCCAGAGGCAATGAAGTCACCTGCCTCTGAGCTCCAAGCCCTGAAAGGGCACTTGCATGTACAGCAGCACCTGTGTGGTTCCCAGCCAGATCCAAGGGACACCACTGCTCTTCCAATGGACCTTTGTGGCACACCCTTTGCATAGTTAATCGTTTGTGCCCCAAAAGCCCTGGTCACACCTGCAATAGGAGACAGGACTACTCCTGCCTGGTACCGCTCAGCCTGTGCTACAGCAAGAAATGGTGCACCCACCGCTGCTGCTGGAGTGTTATATTGGTCCCACCCACTGCTGATTCTGCAGACAGCTGAAGGCGCTACAGGTGGGGGGAGCACCGAACTCCAACTTGCCTCCGGTTAAGAATGTATCAGTAAATATTCAAAAGATTGATCGATAGATCGATAGATCGATAGATCGATAGATCGATCGATAGATCGATCGATAGATCGATCGATCGATCGATCGATCGATAGATAGATAGATAGAAAAACAAGTTAGGGCCCCTTAAAAACAAGCACGCCTTATTAAACAGAAAGCATCATTTACGGAAAGAGCTACTTTGAACGGCGATAATCCTTTGTGCTTTATACTAACTTTTTTTTATAATCCATAAATAAATTCTGAAGGATAAATAATTCATTTGATTTGCGGATTAGAATGAACAAGACTGTGTTTTTGCAATCAGCCAAAAGAGAAAATGAGCAGGAGTATTAAATATCTGCGGGACAAACTCTTCCAGATAAATATAATCACTCCAGAAAGTTCAGCAACATCGCTACCAGCCAACAGCAGGGTAGGGGAAGAGATTAAACATGAACAAGTCAAGATAAATAGCTTCTGCTCCGATCAATAAAGCACGAAAGCATAGTAATACAACAAATACCCCAGGAATACCATTTGAAGGTTACTTAATTTCCTATTTAGCAGAGTCGGCCAGGTGAGGTGATAAATAGAATACCTTCAGCACCAATGCGTATTCCCGGCCATATATTACGCTGTTATTTGAGAAGGTAACATCGTCCTGTAACGTGCGCTCTAGAAAGTAAGAATTGTAGAAGCGATAAAACTGCCATCACGATGAAGCATTTTTATACTGTGTGTAGTTTAACGTAAAATATAACTTCACATAGCAATATATTACATCAGACAAACACACAAGGAATACACGGATCTCTTTGTCCTTTTATTTTGAATAGTTTTGTTTTAGGTCTTATGTGGTTTTTTTTAATTGAGCAGTAATTGTCATTTAAAAAAAATGTATTACTGAATTAGTAATATGTTATTATTATTATTAATACAAATAAAAATAATATGTTTGAAAGCATTTTATAAAACAAAAATTAGAATGTCTATCACTAAACTGGAAGTGTATCTATCAGACCATTTATTATTATTATTATTATTATTATTATTATTATTATTAATCCCGTCCATAAATCCTGATTGCAAATTAAATGCATTCTTGGGTGTTGTTGCATCTTATTTTGCATTAGGAACTCCGAGGTATACTAAGCTTAGCAGTTGCCCGCAAGTGATCACAAGCACCTTAGCATATGCAATCCATTGCAATGTAAATGCTTAGGTAGGCACATACCAACTCTTTAAGCAGGGCAGTAACAAGGGGGGGGGGGCTGGGGGGGTGCTGTCAGGACCGGGGACAGCCAGCGGAGGTCCGGTGACAGGCAGCGGGGTTCCGGGTAGCCGCTGTAGCGGCAGCTTGACTCCGTCCGTCTCTACTCTCTCCTACTAGCGCGGCGGCGGGAAGCGCTGGTGATGACTTTGAAAAGACTTGCCGGACGCTGATTGGCAGAATTCACAGCGGCTACCCGGAACCCCGCTGCCTGTCACCGGACCCCCGCTGGCTGCACACAGGAGGTAATTTATGTTGTCAGCGGGGCGGTGAACGGGGGTGGGGTCTCCGGCGCCAGGGCCAAGGCGGTCATTTGGTCGCCCCCCTGTCCCGTCCCGTCAGGGGGGGCACCAAATGACTGCCTTGGCCCGGGCGCTGGAAACCCTTGTTTTGGCCCTGCCTAAAGTAAAACAAGACATAGTTTCCCCCAGCTCACTGAATGGTATTAGTAACCAATCTTGAACACTACCTGATAATAGAATTTAGAGATATTAGTTACATATACCTGCGCTGGTGTATGCTATGCCCCCAAGCCACGTCAAGGCTTCTCTGTATATTGGGGTCCCTAGCACTATATCTAGGTGCATCCCAAAAAACTAGCACCAGTGCAGCACACCAGTGAAAAACTATTGTGTTAATAAATATTAGTGGTAAGAAGCCGAAGCTATGTATAGAGAGAGAGAGAGAGAGAGAAAGAGAGAGAGAATGAAATGTAATTAAAATATTAAAGAAATAGTGTTAGTGAGGAAAATAAAAAAAGTGTTAATTGAATGTAAGGGTGTGCCGCACTAGAGCCACCCAGCCCAACCAGTCCAGGGGCACCGCACTCCACACCACCGTTACCCTAAATTGGGTCTACGATTAACCAGCAAAGAGCCACATGATAATGGCTCCTTACTTGATATATCCAAACTAAGAGCTACCTACCTTGGAGCAACCCCAGACTACTCCATGTGGCATATCAGGACCCACATCTCCTCCTACCACATACCAACTCCTGCCTGCATTTGCAATAACAAAAATGCCAGCCACCGCCTGTCGCTTCATGCAAAATTCTCTGCCTGTCAATCAATTTATCTTATTTTTTTATTAAGAGTTTCTTATATAGCGCAGCATATTCCGTTGCGCTTGCATGACCTATCCTGCACATGCACAGAATGGGTCCTGTGCATGCGCAGTTTCCGGAACATCGGGATACTGCGCAAGTGATTGTACAAGCAATCCCTGCTAAATTAGGCCCTGAGTCGCACTTGCCTACTTTTGAAAGCTAGAATAAGGGAGATTACAGTAGGATGCACTTAGGGCTGGTGCTAGGGTCTCCGGCGCCCCCCTGCAAACTATAAAATTGCGCCCTCCCATTTAAAAAAAAGGCACACAAATAGGGCATGTTATCATAAGCAAGGGGCATAGCTGCATAATAGTACCACCAATTCAATTACACCAAACAGTAGGACAATGTTCTTTATCTAGTATCACATCGCATATAGTGCCCCTGATTTACATTATACCACATAGTAGTTCCCTTATTCACAAAGTCCAAATAGTGCCTTTTATACACATAATGCCCACATACTGTAGGTAGTGCCCCTTAAACATAACATTCATAATGGTGCCACTTAAACATCTAGCGCACACAGTAGTATTGCCCATTATACATAATGCCCATAGAAGTGCCAATAAAACTCAAAAAGCCCACAATAGTAGTTCCCCTTATACTTATCTCACACAGTAGTGACACTTAAACATATAGTGCCTGCAGTAGTGCCCATCACACATAAGGTCCACAGTAATATGCTGGGCAGAGAGAGGGGGGACAGATACTGGGCAGAGAGATAGAGAGGGGGGATACATTCTGTGCAGAAAGAGGGAGCACAGATGCTGGGCAAAACAGAGGAGGGTACAGATGCTGGGCAGAGAGAGAGGGGGATAGATGCTGGAGATAGATGCTCAGCAGAGAGAGGGGTGGTAGAGCTGGGCAGAAAGACAGCGGTCCACAAAGCTGTGGTTACACACTGTCAGGTACCCGTTCACTCTCCTATGCTCTTTTTCTGTGCACTACAGTAATGTATCCATTTACACAACATTTATGAACTTGCTAAGCAGCGAATGACCGCTTATTAGCAAGTCTTGCTGAATCAGACCCTGTGTCCGAATATTTCGCAGGCTTGCATTTAGCTATTCATTTTCTGATTGCAATAAACTAATCAATTACCTCTATTAGAGAATTTCCCCCTGTCAAATTAAATGAATTTAATACCAATTAATACTGATTGTCTGTTTATGTGCATGGTGTTTAGTGTGTACTGGGATGGATTTTCCCTTTTTATTCATACATTAATAAATGTTATGTTTTAACTGATCATAACTGTGTCCCTCCTCTCACCCCCCCCCCCCACACTCCCCTCCCTTGTACTGCAGAGAGAGAGGGGCACATATACTTGTCAGAAGGTGGGGTGTAGATGCTGGGTAAAGAGTGGGGGACAGGTGCTAAGCAGAAGAGGGGGGGCAGATGCTGATCAGAGAGGGGATAGATGCTGGGCAGAAGAGGGGGGGCAGATACTGGATAGAGAGAAGAGGACAGGTGCTGGGTAAAGAGAGGGGTGACAGATGCTGGGCAGAGGAATGTTGGGTAGAGGAAGGTGGCAGAAACCGTGCACAGAATATGAAGAAGAAAAATAAAACATGTAGGAGAGGGGGAGAGAGAGAGAAAGGCTGCACAGAGACAGGAGCAGGAGCTACAGAGACAGAGGGGGCAGGGTACTGTAGTCAGTCACAGATGGAGCCATCAGCCGTGGGATCCTCAGTGTTGCAGGGGTCAGAGGGTCATGTGACCATCTCCTCCAATCAGGGGTTCATCTAATCAGCATGTGCTGAGCTCCTCCAAGCACATGCTGTCCTGACCCCACACTTGCCTACTTTTGAAAACTAGTTTGAGGGAGATTAGAATTGGTAGGAGAATTTTGTACAGTGCCTCATTGAGGGGGCGTGTCATGCTCCACCCAAAGGGTGTGTCTAGTTCCATATATGGAGAGATTGTGAAAAGAGATTGTGAACGTGGCACCTAGAAGCGTGGTGTGTACTGTTACATCTGAGAGGGATCTTTTAAAATTACTTATATCCAAAGGTAGATGAGCCACTATACTTGGTAAAGTGCTGGGAAATGGTACTAAGGATTCAAAGTAAATGTATCTATCGCTCATTCCTTTTTACCCCAAAAATGTAACAGTATAATCTGAACTAGGTGAAATGAGGGAGATTAATAGGCTAATGAGGGAGAGAGGGAGATTGCTGTTATTTCAGGGAGTCTCCTGCAGAATGCAGGAGGGTAGGCAACTATGGTCCTGACCCTGATTCTGAGATCAGAGGAGCTGGGCACAGCAGTGAGGGAGATGCATGTGGGACTTCCCCTGCTGCTGCTTTCTCTGATGTAAGTTCTCTCTCACCCTCTGCTGCCGGCTCGGCTACCTGTCATACACTGACAGGCTCAGTGGCAGCAGAGCACATCCATACAGAGTCGCAAGAGCAGGAAGAGCACCTATTAGCCTGGCGTCTCCCTGCACTGCAGGTTCTGCTGAGCAGGTAGCGCCGGCCCTGGATGTACTGCATGTGGGCATGTCACACTTTGCTTAAAGGGTGCGTCTATGCTTAAATGCTTTTTATTGTGAGAGACAGTGGGGCAGATGTATTAAGCCTGGAGAAGAGATAAGCTGGAGATAAAGTGGAGATAACTTGGAAGGATTGACTTTCCAAGGGTGATAGTGAAATCATCCAGAAAAACACAGTTGGAAACTAAATGTCGGGAGGGGGGGCAGGGGCTTGATTTCCAGCATGGGGGTGCAGGGGGTCCCCGGCAAACACCAACCAAAGCTGAAGTCACTGGAATTTTTGGTTTAGGTGGGGGTATATGTCCCAGGGGTATAACTCCATAACAAGGGGGCCTAGAGACAAGGGGACACCCATTTCCAAGCGCAGAATGAGCTCTATAGGGGTCAAGGAGCCCCAGGGAACGGAACCTCACCGGAACTCACTGAAAACTGAATTTTAATTCTGCGCTGACCTGGTTTACCCTCCCAGACCTTAAATGTGCCCCGGAGCCTTACCTATCCAATGCCGCCCTCAACCTGTCTCTACGACCCAGGATCACTCCACGGTGCCTGGTTGAAAAAAGTCACTTTTGGGGGTATTGTGCTTGTGGTGGTTAGATCCCATTACACCCTGAAAATGAGCCCTGAGGGGTGCATCTGAAGCTGGGATCGCCCACACACAATCCAACCAGGAGCTCCAAAAATTACTTTTAAATGGTTGGCAATTTTTAGCATCTGTGGGAATAAGAGACAGTTCGGTTCTGGTTCTGACTAAAATAAACCCGTGAAACAAAACAGATCAGATTTTTTACAGACATTCACATTTTGTAACATAAACATTCAGAGCGAGGCCTGAAATCACATTCTCACAAAGGGATGAAAAAATGCAGCCTTACAGGTAACTTACAGGTAATGCTGCAGACACAAATCCTTCTGTGCAATTGTCTTCCCATGGCTACACTTTCAGCTGCAAGTTTCCTAATAAAGGGACATTTTAGGAGGAGGGAGCCTTTAACGCAGTTTGAGGTCCATCTAGGAGGTTAAATACAAAGTACAACCTTATAAGAGCATCGCCACCCCCTGGTTTTGCCTTGTAAGTGATTGGCCGTTTAAAAAAAAAGTCAGTTCAGCCGGCGTCCCGCCAAACTCAGGCGGCATTACATCCCGTACATGGAGTCAAAAATATTGAGGAACACAATTCCTGGGTAGTTTTGATACTGCTTTAACAATTATTTTTATGATTATTATTATTTTTATCATTTTTGTTGTTCTGACTACTATATACTGTAGTATTACACAATACTGTATCTTGCATCAAATAAGAACTTTTTTTAAATAAATGTCATTAATCATTCTGGGAGACATATGATATGGATCATCAATCCATTCTCATTCATATACATGGGTCATTTGCTGTAGGACTTTTCTAAAATATCTCCTTTTCGTTAAGCGTAATCTTTCTAATATTCACAGTAATAAGTGATTCAAGTGAATAATTTACTGGCCTGTAATTATATTCTTACTGTTCTTAGCTGTTAGTAACTACAGAAATAACTGATTCTGTGTATTTCAAAAGTCAAAATGATCTCCCGACGAAGTGTTTCATTGCTGACTCCCGGACATGACGCTACCGTAGGCAATTTCATCAGACACAACATTAAACTGTATTTCTCTTTCAATGGTCCTGGTGACACAGCTTCACATTAGGATGTAGGAGGGTCAGCAGGAGCCAGGCACCTATACCAAAGCTTTAGAGAAGAAGGCTCCTCCCACTGCATCCCAGAATCCTCATTTCAACTTTCAAAGCCAATGGAATACATTAACTCAGTACAACACCTGAACATATGGGCGTTCTCATGGTAATAAGGCATGATGGACAGGCGGATGTCAGCTTCCCGCCTACTACCCCCACGAGCAGCCACACATTTGTAAGGTTGTTCTGAGGCAACCATACATATGCGTGAGTCTTCGCCACATTGAATGATGGGGGCGTATCCCAGCAGGCTGCGTAACCTCCATTTGCATAACAAATTTGTCTTGAGCATGGGTGGCGCCAAGTCACCATTCCAAGGCGGGGTTAAGTGGACTCGCAAGACTGCAAATTCACAGCCCTGTGAATCAACACCCTCTATGCTAAGGCTGATACGCTCAGGTCATGATCCTGTAAACAATTAGATGAAATCCATCCGAAGATAGGAGGAAATAGCAATGCAAGACACCAGATTAACACCTTGAGTTGTACCTCGGCTGGATCCATTTGTATAGGTATGGATTTCTCATCAGTAACTGCAGACGCTCTTGTCTAACCTTGGTCTTAAAGACTCATTACGGGTGACTGCCACTCACCACAATGCTGTCTATACCAATTCAATTAACGCCACCAGACTTATCACAGTAAAAGATCCCAGTTTTCTCTCTCTGCCAGACGTTTCAAGATTCAACTCACATCATTTTCACATCAAGGGATAAAAATACAGTATGCAATCATTTGGGCAGCAGTATGGTTCACTTCCACAGATTACTCTTTCTGGTGCTGAGGCTGTGTTGGACACTGGTGTATTTATAATGGGTAAAGTTTGTGTGGTACACAGGGGCCCGTAACTCCTGGGGGCCCACACCGCACATGCTGCACTCATTTTTTTCATGATTACCTCTCCAGAGTCTCCTGAAGACAGCAAGAGCACAAAGCATCAATGGGAAACGGGCACGGTGTCCATTTTGCCGGCACAAGAGCAGTATGCATGCAAACACCGGTCAGTGGCAGCGGGCCCGCTGTAAAAGGAAGAGTGGAGATTGACAACCAGATACATTTAAATTCTACTTCTTTGGCAAAACTGCGTATAATACTTGTAGCTAATATATGCCCCCCCTCCCTGCCTTACTCCTCCACGTCTGTGTCCGGGATCTGCAGATCTACTTGTCCCGGCGCCCCTCCTGGCTCCTTTTGGCCGCAACCTTACAGCAGACCATTTTTAAGGATGCTAGAGGACACCGCCGCCTTCTCTAACATCCTCAAAAACTGTCTGCTATAAGGAGATGGCCATTTTGTGAGGGACATTTTTCATAAGGAGCCAGGAGGGGTGCCAGGATGCAGACAACAAGTAGATCTGCGGGTCCCGACTGCCGGCCACAGACGTTGTGGGATAAGGCAGGTCCCGGCAGGCGGCAGCTTAACAATAGCCCCCGCAGACCCCCGGTGCCCACACTTACTCGGTGAATCCCCACCACCACGGGGTATGTGGCGCTATTGTTATGCCACTACTAAATGGGTGAAGCAGGTCACCTATAAAATATATCCCCCTCTAGACTGTAACCCTCAGTGGACTGTGAATAGAGAAGAAAGCCCACATTTTTGACAGGGAAGGTGGCCCCTATCAGCTCTGGGCCCCATATAAGCTGCACTCTCGTTATCTATGGTATCTGCACCCATGTATATAACACATGTAACTGTGATAGGGAAGCTGACCCCTTTTAGCTCTGGGCCCCATAGCCACTGCACTCCCTGCACCTATGGTAGTTATGCCCTTGGCAATAACCTTATTACATCCTAAGACCAACCTACAAATGGCCACATAGCCCTTTCTTATCGCACCGAAGACTTTGTAACTTGGTTGCGCCGAAATACTAATCCCAAGTTCCTCATGCACCATTTCAAAAAGTAGACAACATTAATGCTAAAATATGCAGTGTGGGAATCGCGCCAAGTCATATGAAACTGAAAGAAAATGTGTTTGAGGACACATCTGTATATAAATTGTGTCCATTTAATCCAGCTAATTAAGTTTCCAAGTATGAAGCGAACATAATTGAAATTTATCTTTTTCCAGATATTCCTGGCATGCTATTTTGTTCATCCATTTTCCTTTGCTACAATGTAGTAGAATTGACTGTTTTGTAATTTAACGTTTATGTTTGCTAACAGAATACACCCGGCATTTCCGGCATCCAGTGCATGCCATGTTTATGGACCAAACCACATCTAGCGCACAGTGAACCTTACATTAACGCTAAGCAATCATTGGAGCCAGAGAATTTGAGACCAGCTACAATCAACCATTTTCAATTAAATGACCCCGTGCTTTCTGTAAAAGCTCGAATTTCAGGCTCAGACATCGCCGTAGAGAAAGAAATCAGCAAACTATGGATTTTCCTTTAACCAAACTGACAGCTTTTGTGAATCTCCTCAAGGTCATGAACTCAGTAACAGACCTTATTGGACTTTGAAAGGACACCTACAGCTTGCTTTAACCTTGTCGGCTAGCAACATCGGATGCGGATTAATGAGAGGGACATTGTTTGGGAAACCAACAACATACATCCGTAAGACAAAGGGAAGACAGTACTGATGCAAACATTGCAGAGCGGAATAATATCTTCCTTGCTCATGGCACAGACAACAAAACTCCACGAGACTCGCACGACGACTTACGGGAACATTTGTTACTCGCTGAGTAAATATCTCAGTAACATGAAAGTATGACTGAAACGCTTGGGTACACTTACAGTATATATTCTTTCACATTGTATACATAAGGAAAGTCGAATATTTTTATGTTTATCTCAGCTTTTTTTCTTTTCAAATTTCTGTTATTCACAAGAACAGAGTAAACGTGACAGAGGGTTTTGTTTTATCATTTACCATGTATAGATATTCACCATTTATACCATTTAAAGCATAACACTAGCTTGCAGGAATCTATGACCCGCAAACTGGATTTGTTCTAGGGAACAGGATTACCACCTAGCAACAGCAGCACGGACAGAGTACTGGTTAGCATTACTGCCTCACAGCACTGAGGTCTTGGGTTCGATTCCCACCTTGGCCCTAGTTTGTATATTCTCCCTGTGCTGGCGTGGGTTTCCTCCGGGTACTCTGGTTTCCTCCCACAATCCAAAAATATACTGGCAGGTTGACTGACTCCAAACAAATTAACCCTAGAATGTCTGCGTGTACATGCAGCTGTATTTGAGAATCGCACATCCAGATCCATCGTGGCACTCAGATAACATGGAACCAGTCTGCGGAATGGATCTAAACAGGGCCGGCGCTACTTGCGCTGCAACTTCTGCAAAGCAGGTAGGTGTCAGACTGAAAAGGAGCTCTCTCTTACGGTGCTGCTGTACCATAGCCTCCAACATCTGAAGGTTAGAAATCGGTACACATTCGGTAAGGGGGCAAGGCCAAATGCAAAGAGGGTGTTGCCCGCGCCCCCTTTCCGATTATGTACAGGGCATTTTTTTATCCATACATATGAGAACTATAACTGCATTGCAATCACTTTTATTGTGATGTATTATGAACCCTGTTTTCACGGACTGTACCCAGCACAGTTCATTTAACATTATTCAACTGGGCACTTACAGGCATACCCAAAAGCAGGGCCGGCGCTACCCACTCAGCAGCTCCTGCAAAGCAGGGAGGCGCCATACTGAAAAGGCGCTGTCTCCCTCCCTTCTATGCTAAAGCTGCCTCAGCCCTCACTGTCACTGCCTCCTGCACGCCGCCCGCAGTGCCTGTCTGACAGCGGGCGGGCGGCAGTATAAAGAGCTGCTCCCTGCACCGCGCACACAATGTCCTCCTCCTGCGACCTGCCCCCTCTCCCTTGCGGACACTTGCGCTGAGGCATGAATGTGAATGCCTGGATGACATGTCATGTCTGGATCCGCCCCTTACCCATTGCTCCCTGCGTCTTTCAGCTGTCAAACAAATGACGAACAGGCAGCAGCGCCGCCTCCCCTTCCTTCCCTCTTCTCGCTGTGCCGCTGCCAGTCCTCAACACTCCGTCCCCTCTATCTCCTCTCCTCTTCTTCCATCTCCTCCTTCTCTCCCCTCCTTTTCCCCTCAGTCACGAGAGGGGTGTAATGGCATCCTCAGCGTCCTGCCTACGCAGATAGAAGAGGAGGGACTGCACAAGAGTTAAACAGCAAAAGAACAGTGAGTCTTTTATTATACATGTTTATAACAATTTTTTAAATAATTGTAGATTTTTTTAATATTAATTTAGACACTTTTTAAATAATGGGCTGGGTTATGTACCTAAAGGTGGCCATACACGCTGCAATAGCTCTTGCGGGCATCGCACAGTACAAAAAGTATGTGCTGCACATACTTTTTGTACTGCTTTCGGATTGCACCGCACACACATTGCATGCATGCCGTGCGATGCGATCTAGCACATAACGTATGTGATTCTCGCAGTGTGTATGGGCACCTTTAGTGCCTGCAACATTTTGCGGACACAGCACTGAGATGGTGTATGCATACATGTACATGCACCCACACAATCGGGCTGCAGCTTGTTGCAATGGCAATGTGAAAGGGCGCAAAATTTATGGTTTGCAGGAGGGCGCCGGACACCTTAGCACCGGCCCTGCCCCAAAGAGCAGCACACTAGAGCCGTCGTAGACCAGCACCGTCAGATCACACACATACATTTGGCTGCTGTGCGCTCCCCTCATCTCCTGCGGTCCTGCCACAGCTGCATCCAGAATATAGAATATGCTCCTCCACCATCCAAACGGGACATCATCACCTGCTTATTTTTGGGACCTCATTGCTTGCCAACTGGAACCTGCTGATACCAATACAGCTTCAACCCAAAAACAAGACAGGTTAATGGATACCCACCAATACCAGTTTTCAAACTGCAACCATCTTCAGGGATAACCAAAACTACAGCAGGGAGCAGGAACAAGTGGAACTTACAAATAAGTATCATTTCTAATTGTCCTCTCCTTTTCATCTCATTGAATACTTTTGATATCACATATGTATTTACAATTTTAAATATTCATTATATGTCCATGCATTACTGTTTTATTATATGTTAGAATAAATATCATGTTTTTTTTTATTATGTGATAACCAATTGATCTATTCACTAATTTTCATTTAAATCTCAGTTCATTAAGCGCTCCACCCATTTCCTTTTGTCCTACATTGTATATTTTTGGGGAGTTGACCTTCCCAGAGTGTGAGCAGCTAGCCTCACAACCAGTGTTCCCTCTAAGCTGTGCGCGTGTGCGCGCGCACACAACTCGCCGAGCCCGCGCACAGACATTACAACTGAGCGCACAAAGGTTAAAATTTTGTTTTAGTGTGCCACGAGTTTAATAAGGTTGAAAATCACTGCTATAGCCTATATGTGTGGTGTGTGAAGTCTGTAAACATTCAAATTGCTTTATTAACTCAACAGAACTCGAAACCTAGGCCTGTATACGTTATGTGATGCACAAAAATGTACATTTTCTTCCAAAGTTGCACAGCCAATATACTTTGCTGCACACAGCCTTCGTAAAATTAGAGGAAACGTTGCTCACAACCCATCCACTAAGCGCCTGTAATATATACCCTAGGGTAATATTTCTTTCTCTCTCCCCCTTCTCTCCGTTTCTCTCTCTTTCTTTCTCTCAATGTCTCTCTGTCCATTATTTTTTCTCTATATATGTCTCTCCCCCCCCCCCCCCCCGTGTCTCACTTCATGTCTCCCACTCTCCCACTCCCTCTCTCTCTTTACATGTATGTCTTTCCGCCATGTTTCTCTCTTTTCATCCTCCATGTCTCTCTGTCTCTATCCATATCTCTCTTTCTCACTATGGGCAGTATTCAATGAGAAAAATTCTCCGTGCATGGCGAGAGATTTTTTCTCTCGCCATGCACTCGCCCTGTTCCGGAGGGCTCGCTGCCACTCCTGCTCCCACTATTCAATGTGGTTAAGAATCGCCGCCACTCCCCTCGAGTCTTAACTCCTGCAGCGGACGAGCGTCCGCGGCAGGGAGCTGGCAGGGAGTCGGGGGACGGTGGCAGCCAGGGAGATTAAAGTCTCCCTGGCTGCCCCAGAACATATGTGGAGGGGAGGAGGGCTCCCCGGGACCCAGGCAGCACAAGCTGCCCCCACCTATAGCCAGCGGGGGACCCAGTATTCACTGCACCCGATCGTGCATATGTAATGATCGGGTGCAGTGAATATATGAATATCTAATGAGCGGCTCGAGAGCTCCGGCCCCCTGCTGGCTGCTCTGTGTAAAAAAAAAAAAAATTAAAAATATATTTTTTAAATTAAATATATATTCACTAGGTGATTCATCGCGCCCTACGGGCGCTCTTCACACCGTCGTAAGGGGCTGCGCCCCCTTAATTTGTGAACGTTTGTATATGAGAAATATGGTTAGAATTGTATGAAAGATGCCCTGTATTGCAACTTAGGTGTCCGCGAATCGCGGGAGGGGGGGTCGCGGAGGGTGCCGCGAATTGCAGGAGGGGGGGTCGCGGGGGGTGCCGCGAATTGCAGGAGGGGGGGTTGTGGGGGGGTGGATGCTGCAAATCGTGGGAGGGGAGGGATTGCAGAGAATCGCGGGAGGGGGGTCGCGGGGTGGGTTGCCGCAAATCGCGGGAGGGGGGTTACGGGGGCGGGGGTTGCGGCGAATCATGGTAGGGGGGGGGTCACGGGAGGTGTGCCGTGAATCACGGGAGGGGGGGTGACGGGGTGGGGTGCCAAGAATCGCGGGGGGGGTGTGTGTGTGCCGTGAATCGCGGGAGTGGGGGTTGCGGGGGAGGGGGGTGGGGGGGTGTGACGTGAATCGCCACAAGAAAAAATCAACACAGAAAGGTCAACACATGTAAATGTTGACATAAGTGTGGCACTTCATTGGTGTCCATGTCGACACATGAGAATGAATATGAAAACATTCAAAAAATAAAAAAAAAAAACTTCAAAAACTCATGTCAACCTTTTTCATTGTCGACCATAGCCATGTCAGTGTTTTCCATGTGCAATTTAATTCTGGAGCTGCCGCGAATCGCGGGGGGTGCCGCGAATTGCGGGAGGGGGGGTCGCGGGGGTGGGTGCCGCGAATCGCGGGAGGGGGGGTTACGGGGCGGTTACGGGGGGTTGCGGCAAATCATGGGAGGGGGGGTCGCGGGGGTGTGCCGTGAATCACGGGAGGGGGGGTCACGGGGTGGGGTGCTGAGAATCGCGGGGGATGTGTGTGTGTGTGTGCCGTGAATCGCGGGAGTGGGGGTTGTGGGGGGGGTGGGGGGGGGGGTGTGACGCAAATCGCCACAAGAAAAAATCAACACAGAAAGGTCAACACATGTAAATGTTGACATAAGTGTGGCACTTCATTGGTGTCCATGTCGACACATGAGAATGAATATGAAAATATTCAAAAAATGAAATAAAAAACTTCAAAAACTCATGTCAACCTTTTTCATTGTCGACCATAGCCATGTCAGTGTTTTCCATGTGCAATTTAATTCTGGAGCTGCCGCGAATCGTGCGGGGGGTGCCGCGAATTGCGGGAGGGGGGGTCGCGGGGGTGGGTGCCGCGAATCGCGGGAGGGGGGGTTACGGGGCGGGGGTTGCGGCGAATCATGGGAGGGGGGGTTGCGGGGGTGTGCCGTGAATCACGGGAGGGGGGGTCACGGGGTGGGGTGCCGAGAATCGTGGGGGATGTGTGTGTGTGTGCCGTGAATCGCGGGAGTGGGGGTTGTGGGGGGGGGATGTGACGCAAATCACCACAAGAAAAAATCAACACAGAAAGGTCAACACATGTAAATGTTGACATAAGTGTGGCACTTCATTGGTGTCCATGTCGACACATGAGAATGAATATGAAAATATTCAAAAAATGAAAAAAAAAACTTCAAAAACTCATGTCAACCTTTTTCATTGTCGACCATAGCCATGTCAGTGTTTTCCATGTGCAATTTAATTCTGGAGCTGCCGCTAATTGCGGGGGGGTGCCGCGAATTGCGGGAGGGGGGGTCGCGGGGGTGGGTGCCGCGAATCGCGGGAGGGGGGGTTACGGGGCGGGGGTTGCGGCGAATCATGGGAGGGGGGGTCGCGGGGGTGTGCCGTGAATCACGGGAGGGGGGGTCACGGGGTGGGGTGCCGAGAATCGCGGGGGATGTGTGTGTGTGTGTGCCGTGAATCGCGGGAGTGGGGGTTGTGGGGGGGGTGGGGGGGGGTGTGACGCAAATCGCCACAAGAAAAAATCAACACAGAAAGGTCAACACATGTAAATGTTGACATAAGTGTGGCACTTCATTGGTGTCCATGTCGACACATGAGAATGAATATGAAAATATTCAAAAAATGAAAAAAAAAACCTTCAAAAACTCATGTCAACCTTTTTCATTGTCGACCATAGCCATGTCAGTGTTTTCCATGTGCAATTTAATTCTGGAGCTGCCGCGAATCACGGGGGGGTGCCGCGAATTGCGGGAGGGGGGGGGTCGTGGTGGTTATGCCGCGAATTGCGGGAGGGGTCGTGGGGGGTTCTTTTTGCTGCGAATCGCGGTAGGGGGGGTCGCGGGGGAGCGGGTGTTTTTGCCGCGAATCGCGGGAGGGGGCGCGGGGGGGAGGTTTTGCCGCAAATCGCGGGAGGGGGGCGCTCACCTGGTGGCTGTGGAGTAGCAGTGCTGGGCAACATGGGAAGGCAGTGGGTGTCTGGCACTGTCTGTGGGCTCACTGGGCTGGTTCTCTGTCACATACCTCCCAACATGACCCTCTCCAGGAGGGACACAATGCTCTGTTTCTAGACTTCCCCTTAATGTATGATTGCCATCACCTGTTTTAAACAGGTTAATTTCTCAGAAAGGTGTTCAGCACAGATGAAGGCAATCACACATTAAGAGGAAAGTCCAGGAACAGAGCGTTATAGACACAGACACCCACTTTGAGTGACAGATGTAGCCAAATATATAGGAGATGTGCTATAAGCACATGAATATAAATAACATGCCCCTTCACAGAAAAAAAATCCTGATTTTTTTACACCAAAATGTAAAAAAAAAACCTTTTAGTTTAAAAGTTCACATTCCAGTTCTCCATGAAAAGATGGAGAATTGCTACACGGAGAGACACGGCGAAAATCACTTAAAAAGACGGCGAAAATATCACATTTAATAGGGTGGTTCACTTTTGGAGAGCAAAATGCTCCTTCCAATGCGAAAATAGCACAAATTTGCCATAAAACACGGCAAATTTTTCTCATTAAATACTGCCCTGTATCTCTGTGGGGGTTATTTTGGTTCACTCTTTCTGACAAATTCCTTCTTAGATGGACAAAACCATGTGCACTGCAGGTGGGGCAGATATAAAACGTACAGAGAGAATTCGATTTGGGTGAGTTATTTTGTTTCTGTGCAGGGAAAATACTGACTGCTTAATTTTTACACTGCAATATAGATCTCACTTTGTAGGAAAAACCCCACCCAAATCTACTTCTCTCTGCACAAGTAACATCTGCTCCACCTGCAGTGCACATGGTTTTTGTCCATCTAAGAAGGAATTTGTCAGAAAGAGTGAACCAAAATAACCCCCATTGTCTCTATCTGGCCTATATTTTGCTCTCTCCCCTATGTCTCTCTCTCTCTCCAGACTCTCTCCACCACACGCCTTTAGCACACTTGGTCCATTTATGAGTTAAGGTGTGAGGGTGCAAAATTACAGACCGCAGAACACCCTAGCACCGGCCCTGGATCTGAGGCTACCAGCTTCCTAGAAACCATGAGGCCAAATTAAATTCTGCCTAACGCGTACGTGTGTACTTCCCATCTGAGCGGCAGACATGAAAGTTTCACGGCTCTGTGGCGCTAGCTGTACATATAATTACTTTTTTTCTAAGAATCTTAATTTTCGCTTATGAGTCACTTATGTTGTTTTCTGTGATAATAAACAGAAGGTAAGATCAGAGCAGAGGCGCAGAGTTTTCCGCAACTCTCCGTAATCAAACAAATCCACAATCTGCTTGTTTATATGTTTACATAAGAGAATAGTCCAGTGCTATATTAGTAACTGCTATAACTGTAAAGAAGAACACATTAGACAGTGCTCCCACCATCTGGGCATCCCTCACCCCCTGTCACTCACCTCCCCACCTCTCCACTGCCGCTGCCCCACCACCATTCGCACCAGCCCCACTCGGGCAAGTTTAGTACCACATGGGAGTTCGTGCATCCGAATGCTGAGAGTGTCCGAGCTCCCACAAGTTGCCCCAAACCTGCCGAGCATATGCGAAAATCCAAAGCCGCTGCGCATGAGGGTCCCGACTTCCATTCTATAAATGTTGGGAGGTATGGGAACGCATTTGGGAAAAAGTGAAACAATACAGATGATGGTGGTGGCAATGCTATGAAAAGCACAAGGCAGATATTTAGATCTATAATACCTGAACATAATTATATTGGTGTTGTAACTGGTCGCTTTGTTTCGGAATTAGGTACTTGTTTCCTAGCACGGCCACAATCGCGGTCATCGGGTGTCATTTTTAGTGGTCTGCGACGCGACCGACGCGATGCCCCCGATTTTGCCATTGAAATGCAGTCAAAATCGCGTTGGTCGCGTCGTATGCGGCTAAAAATGCTTAAATGGTCCAGACGCGATGCCCGCGATTTCCCCATAGGGAACAATGTTAAATGCTTAAGTTTACCCGCGATGCCCCCGATTTCCCATAGGAAACAATGTTAAATGGCTCAGTTTACCAAAATCATCATAGGGAACAATGGTAAATGGGCCAGAAACCCCCAAAAACACCCCTGAACATTGAAATGTCCCCCCAAAAGTAGTTCAAGCCACCACGCGATCAACGTGAACCCGAAGCGTGGCGAGCGCAGCGAGCCCGCGAGGGGCGGCGGTACGCGTCCTCCGACCTTTTCATACCCCCACTATCCACGTCGGCGTGGAGTTGAGAATAGAATAGTGTGGCGAGCGCAGCGAGCCACCGAGCCCCGCGAGGGGACGCGGATACCTTCACAGGTAAATGCGTCCCTTCGCGGGCTTCACAGGTATCCGCTTCCCCTCGCGGGGCTCGCTGCGCTCGCCACGCTTTGGGCTCGGTGGCTCGCTGCGCTCGCCACACTATTCTATTCTCAACTCCACGCCGACATGGATAGTGGGGGTATGAAAAGGTCGGAGGACGCGTACCGCCGCCGCTCGCCACGCTTCGGGTTCACGTTGATCGCGGGGTGGCGTAAACTACTTTTGGGGGGACTTTTCAATGTTCAGGGGTGTTTTGGGGGGTTTCAGGCCCATTTACCATTGTACCCTATGATGATTTGGGTACATTGAGCCATTTAACATTGTTTCCTATGGGAAATCGGGGTCATCGCGGGTAAATTGAGGCATTTAACATTGTTCTCTATGGGGAAATCGCGGGCATCGCGTCTGGACCATCGCACCCGTTTTTTAGTGCATGCGATGGCCGCGATGCCCCCGATTTTACATCCGATGACCACGATCATGATCGTTGTGGCCGTGCTAGGAAACAAGTACCCGGAATTATGTGGCAAAACGTCCACCAACCAATCACAATCATCACCATTCATCTCTTTGAAAATGTGACAGTTGTTGAACCCTCTCTTGTGGGTGGTCTGGAAAAGTTATTTGCAGCCATAGCTGTCCCTCTTATGCAGCAGCTGGAAGAGGCAGACAGGATGCAAGTAGGAAAATATGCAGTCCAGGCAGATACACAGGAGTATCAGGTTTCATGAGCTACCGATGGAGATTCCCAACCAGAGGAGTGATAGGAGGGTGGAGAGAGCTGTTACAGGGACACAGGGATCCCAGCTTTTTCCCCTGCTCCCCACCTGGGTGTCTGGTTATTATTAATGCTTTATACCTAAACTTTCTTCTTGAGTTATGATAGGTGTCACCTGCGATGAAACACTTTTCTTATCAATTAAATAGTTCAACACGGGTGGCGCCAATCATATATTAGAGATAAATCCAGATACGGGTCATGTTGGGACATATGCTCAGTCTTATATACCTTACCCCCATCTCCACCAGGGCCTCTCTGTCTAAAGTGCCCTGGACACCCTCTAGACTTGGGGCCTTATTCTGATTGACTCGCAGCTAGGGTGGCCAATCCCATTATCGGGATCGTCGGGATCCCGGGATTTGGCCTCAAAAAGTGCGGGATTTCAATCCCGGGATTGGAATATCCAATCCCGGGATTTCGGGATTAGACTGCGCATGCGCAGTCTAATGCCGGGCAGCGTCTGAGCACTCGCTCAGACACTGTCCGGCTCCCGAATCCTGACCTCTGCGTGTGGCCAGCGTAGCGTGACAGTAGAGGTCACGCTGTGCAGCCTTCTCCTGTGCCCGCCCCCTCTACGTCTCCTCCGCACGCGCGCCCGCCCGCCTCCTTTCCGGCCTGCCCTGTCTCTTCGTTCCGGCCTGCCCTGCCTGCTAAGAAGGAGGTGCACGAGCCTGGAGGCACCGTGCACCTCCGAACCCACTCCCGGCCGGCCGCCCGCTAATGTAAGTAAATGTGCGGGTCGGCCGGTGTGGGGGTGTGTATCTATCCACAAATATGCAGCACAGCACAGTTTTATTATTATTGTCAGCACGGTACTTGTGAGTTATCTGGGCGTCCGATTTTTTGATTGTATGCCTTAAGTTAAGGCATACAATCAGATGCGATGCGATACGATATCGCATCGCATCGCATCGCATCGCATGCGACCATCGGATGCGATGACCCGATTTTTCCATAGGAATCAATGTTAAAATGGACTGAGTCCATTTTAACATGGAATTCAATGGGAAAAAGGGGTCCTTTTCATACCCCTACTATCCAAGTGGGCATGGAGTTGGATATAAACCTGTGGCGAGCGTAGCGAGCCACCGAGCCCGAAGCGTGGCGAGCGAAGCGAGCCCCGCGAGGGGACGGTATTCCGTGTCCCCTCGCGGGGCTCGCTACGCTCGCCACGCTTCGGGCTCGGTGGCTCGCTACGCTCGCCACAGGTTTATATCCAACTCCATGCCCACTTGGATAGTAGGGGTATGAAAAGGACCCCTTTTTCCCATTGAATTCCATGTTAAAATGGACTCAGTCCATTTTAACATTGATTCCTATGGAAAAATCGGGTCATCGCATCGCATCGCATCGCATCGCATCCGATGGTCGCATGCGATGCGATGCGATGTCCCGATCCGACCCGATTTAAAAATCGGACGCCCAGATAACTCACAAGTACCGTCAGCACTAAACCTAAAGCACTAATTAGAAACCTTATGCACTGTAAGTGGTGACTAGGGATGCCAATCCCGGGATCCCGGGAATCCCGGGATTGAGCATTTTTCAATCCTGGATCCCGGGATTGAAAAAATGCCCCGGGATTGGCATCCCTACTCACAGCCTTGCAAGTCCATCAGACGCCGCACTCCACCCACTGTGCCGGCTGCCCCCCCACCACATGCGAGTGCACGGAGGAGCGAAGCAATTTAGCCATGTTAGCCCAGGCGGAGATGTGTGCGCGTCTGCAAATATCTGCATATAGATAAATAAATATACATATTTTCTACATGCCTTCTTTTTAGCAACACAACTTTGACTTTCAGATAACATTATTATTATTATTATTGTTTATTTATATGGCGCCACAAGGGTTACGCGGCGCCTGACAATACATAGATGATCAAAAGAACAAAACAGAAAACAGTGATTTACAGTCCAAATGCAAATCAGGACAAGTACATGGTAAATAAAAGAAAGTTGCAGCAGATACTGACACAATTAGCCCGACCAATCGAATGATTTCTACAGCGCTCGCAGACCTGAGACACCTCCGTGGTGTCTCAGATCTCTGAGCGCCCTGTGTGGGAAGTGGGCGGGCTGCAGACATCCGCTGACATCAGCTGCCCGCCCCCCGCACCCGCGTCATCGGGGAATTCCATGGGAATGCCCCGTGCTGGACTTCTGTGTGCGAACAATGTGGCTGCTCGCACACAGGGGCTGCACATGCACATAAATAACTGCGCAGTCGCCAAAAATCGGCGGGGGCGTTCAATCAAAATCACCCCCAAGTGTACAGTGGCGTAACTAAGTTTTGGGCGCCCCCCCGCCGTTAGGGGGGCGCGCCGCCTAGCACCCCCAATCCCCCGCCGCCCATGCAAACCCCCCCAATCCCCCGCCACCCCGCCGCCCATGCAAACCCCCCCCCCCAATCCCCTGCAGCCTTACCTATAGCGCTGGTCCCGGCGGCTCCGTTCTTCTTCTGCTGAGGACCACCACAAAATGGCCGCCCCCATACAGCAGACAGTTTCAGAGAACTGTGTGCTATATGGGGGCGGCCATTTTGTGGCGGACCTCAGCAGAAGAACGGAGCCGCCGGGACCAGCGAGATAGGTAAGTCTGCGGGGGATTGGGGGGGGGGTATAACTATAGCACCGCAGCCCCCGGCGCCCCCACATGCACAGCATCCCCCAGCGGTGGCGGGGGCTGCGGTGCTATAGTTACGCCGCTGTAAGTGTAGCATATATCTTTCTGCTACATACAGCAGTAATAGACAGTCACACTGAGCATACAAAATAGCGAAATAACCATTCTAAATAATGAAGGACACATAATTAATACAAGCAAAAGCTAACAACTAAATAAATCTAACTAACACACAGATGCATATTAAATAGCATAACAGCATTTCAGACCACATTAAACATTGCAATGGAAATGCTCTTACATTTATCTAAATGTGAAAATAATTGTGTGCGTTTCCCTGGGAATGTTTTTGGTAATAAAAGAAAATGGGATAATAGAAAAGTAAGTAAAATAATGCTTGTGTCTAACTCGTTTTCAAGCTCCGCAATGGAGAAGCTAAGTGCACAAACTGAAAGAGTCATTTGTTATTTGCGTGTATTTATTATCAGGAGATAAATGAATTACATTTATTCATATGAAGAAACTATAATGAGAAGCTATTTAGATATTTGGAGAGGAACAGAGGCCCATGCATGTCGTTGTAAGACAATACAGAATAATTGGAATATTTCTCAACATTTTCAGTAAATAAATATTAGGTTACGTTTAGGGGCCATTTATCTATGATCGATAATTTATCTATGATCAAGCAAGAAAGAGAGGTAGAGTGAGAGAGATGGCAGAATTTGGGGAAGGGGAGAGAGAGATGGTTTCATGAAAAAAAAGAGGGATTGAGAGAGAGGAGCGAGAGAGAGGGTGCCAGGTAGAAAAGAGAAAAGGATGAGAGGGGAGAGAGGGGGCATCAGGGAGAGAGAGTGTCAGAGAGAGAGAGGGAGGTGAGTGAACGGAAATGTGAGAGAGTACCAGGGAGGGAGGGAGGGAGAAAGACTGGAAAAAGAAAGATAGAAAGGGAGTTTCAGGGAGAGACAGAAAGGGATAGAGGATGTCAGGGAGAAAGTGAGAGAGAGAGTGTCAGGGATAGAGAGAGAGACAGTGACAGAGTGTCAGAAAGAGAGGGGGGATTGGGGGAGATACAATGTGTGAGAGAGAGGGACAATGTCATGAAGAGAGAGGTGGAGAGAGAAAGTGTCAGGGAGAAAAAAAGGTAGTGTCAGAGAGAGACACTCAGAAAGAAAGTGTCAGGGAGAGAGTCAGTGTTTAGGATAGAGAGAGACAGTATCTGGGAGAGAGAGAATAAAGCAAGAGTGAGAGTGTCCAGGAGAGAGAGAAAGGGAGAGAAAGAGGAGAGTGAGAGAAAGAAAAAGAAAAAGAGGGGGGATAAAAGAGAGACACAGGTAGTGAGACACAGTGTCAGGGAGTGAGACATTGTTAGAGAGGGAGAGGGGAGAAAGAGAGAGGGGAGAGAGTAACTATCAGAAAAGAGAGTTAGAAGGAGAGAGAATGTCAGGGAGAGAGAAACTCAGGGGAAATTTACTAAGATGGGAGATCTACTTCACATAGGATGTTGCTATGGGCAACCAATTAAATACTATCTATCATCTTCTAGTAGGTGATAAATAAATAAGTAGATTCTGATTGGTTGCCCATACCAACATCGCATGTGAAATGCAACTCCCATCTTAGTAAATTTCTCCCTCAGTGTCAGAGAGAGAGACTTACAATGTTAACAGAACAGTCGCACTCTTCAAGCACTTCATCCACCATCCCACTTGCAGGGTTTATTTACTAAGATGGGAGTTTTATTTAAGATGTGATGTTGCTATGGGCAACGTATCAGATTCTATCTATTATCTTCTAGAAAGTGGTAAATAGATACAAAGTATATTCTGATTGTCTCTCCCTCATCGGTAATTACTACGACTGTTTATTGCACTCATATGTCCAAACAGACCAATACCAAATGCTCTGGTTAATTGGACCATTTGGGACCACTTCTTCTCTGGTAATAAAATATCTCTATGTTGCACAATTAATGTTAAGATATGTAAATGTGTAAGATATATAGTCAAGGCTTATAAGGTCCATTCCCCTCTGCAGTTAATTAAACATGTCTCACTATTGTGTGCCACCCTGTCTCCAGTTTTTTTTTTCAAATACCAGAAATGTATGCGCTTACTCAAATTCGCACCTCAACATGTTTTTTTTATTTTTTTACATGAGGCCTAATTCATATTTGTCGGCACACCCAATAGCTCCTGCTGCATTAGAATGCTAATGACACGGAATTCTGTATTTGGGGGTCGATTCAGGATTCGGGGTTAGCGCAAACCCAGACAGCGAACGGCTTTGGCGAGATGGGGGCAAAAACGGGGCTCGTCCATGCGAACACCCATCGTTTTATGGGCATCCCCATGGGTAGGTAGGCAGGCCGATGCCTGACGTCAACCGCCCGCCCCCTCATTACACATCCCCTCGCATGTTACCATGGGGAATCTGTGGCGTGGGGTGGCGTTTGGCCCCTCCCTAAGCAGCGAGTGGTAATTAATCACCCCCTTAATGACACAGAATTCCTTACAAACATGAATGAAGCCCCTGGTTCATTAAAAAAATCCCATTTTACTTTTAAAAATGTTCAGTGAAACTGTATAATGTCTCTTTCACTACAAGAATTGAAGCCTCATTCACTGATTCCAGCTTGACTGTTGGTGCCGTGTGTTATAAAATGAATCTATTGATATCCCTGACCCATCAGCTGCAAAGTCCTCATTTCCCTTCACTTTGTAGGATAGGTTACTGATTGAGGCTACTGTTTTCTTTCAACTGAATGCAGAAAAGGTAACATTATCTGAAGGTGAATTTCCTGCGTTTCCAAGTCTGTTCCTTTAATCATAATTAAAGTCCAGGACAGGGCCTACCCCAGCTCACAATGATGTTCTTATATTACAAGTGGTTTTTTCGTTGATTAAAAATGGCCCCCACGTTCTAAGACAGAAGATGTATTGCAGAACCCAAAAGCGAGTTACTGAAGGTGCGTCGGGGATCAAGTATCGGGTTGGAAATTATTACGGGAGCAATTTATTTTAGCTTAGAACTTAGAAAGTCACAGTGGGGATTTCCAGCAAATATCATTAAGGTGCCTTCATTTTATGTATTCATTATTTGTTAACCCTTTGAGTGCCAAGGGAATTTGGCAAAATAGGTGTGAAAATTGCCAAGCAAACCTGTTTATTCACCATAATATATGTCATTTTACACAACATTTTTTATTTGAATTTATATAACAAATATGAGCGACACTGGGGCTTTAAGCGGATATTTTGCACATCTCCCACTGAGAAGTTGACACTCAAAAGGTTTATTTTTTTTATTTATTTACAGTTTCTTATATAGCAGCAGATTCCGTTGCGCTTTACAATAGTAGACAGTGATAAAACAAACTGGGTAACAACAGACAGACTGGACGGTAGGAGGGCCCTGCTGCAAAAGGTTACAGTATATAGAGACACTGGGATACATACGGATGACCAGCGGACAGGATGCCGGCAGTCGAATACCAATGTCACATCCCAATGGAGGCAATCTTGACAGGGGACCGGTAAGTATTCTTACACCCCCCCCCCTCGCCCCACCCTATCCATCCCAACTAGCAGCATAACTCTACCCCTCCCCCTGCAGCCTTACCCTAACCCTCAATGCTAGTGCCTAAACTTAACCCCCGTACCCCACAGCCTAAACCTAACCCCCCACCACCCTGCAGCCTAACCCTCCCTCCCTGTAACCTAAACCTAAGATCCTAACAGTAAGCCTCCCCATTTACCCCTCCCTTTGCCTGCATACTTACCATTCGGCATCCCAACAGTCGGTATTCTGGCACTGGCAACCAGTCAGGATTTCGGCACATCCCACGGCACGCTTTCACACAGGGATAATGGCCTAAGGCATACTTCACTTCGTGGGGTGGGGGTGGGGGGGCTGAAAAGGTTGACAGGGTGAAAAGGTTGAGTCACTGCCGACATGAGTGTTTTTGCAAAATTTCCAGCCGGCATGTGTCGACAGGCGGTATTTCATACCCTACTATCCACTATGTTGCGAAGGGAGAATATAATAGTCTGCCAAGCGCAGCGAGGCACCGAGCTCGAAGCATGGCAATCGCACTGATATGATGAGCATCACACCTGGTGTACCCCTTGACTTTTATCACTTATAAAGCTTTTGGAGTCATGGCTCAAATTTAATAAATCATTTCCTGCTGAATTTTTTTTAAATATATTTTGAATAACTTAGAAACATAGAATTAAAGGGCAGATAAGAACCTCTTGGCCCATCTAGTCTATGATGAGAATCTATCCACTACCCTCTCCGTGGAGTCATTTTTCCTCACATTTGCTATGAACCCGGTTCAGTGCATGTCCTAATGTCCTAGATCAGCAGCCACCTTGTTTTTCTAATTATTGCCCTTTTGACAGCTGGAGCCCAGAGGTGAGTGCCTCCATTGTCTCTTGTATGATGTCACTTTTTTTTTTACATTAAACTGTAGTTGCCACATTCTTGCCTATTCCTCCAGTCTACTTACTATAGATCCTAAATCATTTTTTATCCCTCCTGGTGTGTCTACCCTATCCTGCGACCAAGATCTTATCAACTTGATTCAGCTCACATTGCTATTTTTAATTCTAGATAATTTATCTATATTTATGCGATGGACATTACCTTCATCACCTTGTATGTATGCGCATACTGCGGGAAACAACGTGGACTATTGTCTGGACTGACTGTAGAAATGACTTACCAATGAGGCACAATGCACATGTCACCGGGGAAGATGGTTTATGGTAAATATTAGTGCAATGTTTTTTTAGCACTTACAAATATTCAGAGAAAATCTATTTGTCATTCATACAATGAAAGTAATGTACCGCAGATGAGATACAAAAACATTAATACAAAGGAGAGATTATAGAGGAGCGGATGATTGGGAGCATCTGCAGCTCTGCAGACAAGTTACTATCGTCCAAACAAGCAAATCTGTGGCTGGGAATAACTGTCACCTGCGTGTCGCAAATATCTTCTAGCTCTAGCAAGAAAAGGACTTGTCATTTATATCATTATTAATAGCGTTCTATAATGTTTGCTGTAAAATAGAGAAACGTGATGAAAATAAAACTAAATATGTATAGAGTTAATAAATGGTTTACAGTCCGAACAGTGTTTGGTAGCTTCCATTAATATTATTATTATAATAATGCATACATTATTATACATACACCCCCCCCCCCCCCCCTAGTTTGGCAACACTGTGGAGGTGGGATGCAGTCATAGGTCAACAGTCAAAAGGTCAATCACTATTGGTTGACAGTGAAACGGTCGACACATAAAAAGGTCAAAATGCGTTAGGTTGACATGGTGAAAACGTCGACATGAAAAAGGTCCATAAGGTCTACAAGTTTTTCATGACAAACTGATTTGTTCATACTTTACCATCCCAGTGGGCACAGAGGGAGAATAAAATAGTGTGGGGAGCGCAGCTAGGCACCGTGCCCGCCACTCGCCATGCGGTGTTCATATGTCGACATAGATGCCACAAAAAATCAAATACTCACGCCGACCTTTTAATAGGTCGACTTCTTGCTTGTGTTGACCTTTTTGCCACGTCGACATAATGCATGTCAACCTTTTTGATGTGATCTTTTGACAGTCGACCAGTAGTGACCTACCTTTCAACTGTCACGGACCTAGACACTGTCGTCCTAACAACCCGTACCCGTGGGTGCATGCCCAACGCTCTGTATGCCCAGTAATGGGGGGGCAGAGGTGATGGGCTAAGTCTACCTAGCATGATTTGTAGGGGGAAATTTACTTAGATGGGAGTTCTATTTTACATGGGCTGTTGCTACGGGCAACCAATCAGAATCTACTTCTTATCTATTTATTTAGCACCTTCTAGAAGATAATATAAGTATATGATTGGTTGTTTATGTGAATGGAACCCACGGCTTAGTAAATTCCCCCCTAGGTGTGTCTAGTAAGTAGGTGCTAAGTGTGCCCGATGAGGAAGGCGGGGGCACTAATGTTTCTTTGGAGCCCCCACAGTTCTAGCTAAGCTCCTGCTTATTTGGGCCATCTAATGATGAAGTCACCAGCTCCCCTTCATCCATCCTTCTATGACACTAACCCAGGTCCACCAGGGTACGGTGTAAGAGAGACTCTGGCAGATCAGAACATAGAACTGGCTTATGGTGATCTCCTAGGCTGGGTCAATACATTTAACATTAGCTCTTATGCCAGTTACACTAATTGAGGTTTGCAACCATGAGCACAGAACTCCTAGAGTTCTCTTTGGATATTGAGGAACCATACATAATGTAGGACATGTACTCTTGATCTATGCGTACACTACTTTAAGAGATGGATCAAAATGGGATAATAACATTTTTAGCATCACGCTCTTTATACCCTGCATGTATTTGTTGTTTCCAAGTCAGTGTCTCCGAGTATTCCAGTAACAGCAACCAAGGTCCGACTTGGCGGCCGCATACCCCCCCGACTCGGCGGTGGCATCAAGCTCACACCCCCCTCCCCCAGGATGTGGTGGCTGCATCAAGCTCCCCCCCCTCACCCGCATCACCTCTCACCCCACCGGTGATCAGGTGAGCGGCGGGGCCCCCTCCGGGGCGCTGCGGTGAGTCGCACTGGCCCTGCGCACGCCGCTTGTACTGAAATCTCTGAATTCCCCAGCGCCACCTGCCGAGGTTCTGCTGAAGTCACTGTCAGCCTTTTGCATGATTTCACAGTCACTGCCACTGAGATTTCTGTGACGTCCAGGAGCTGAGAGTGAGATGGCGCCATTTCACTCCTTCCTCAGCGGCGCCAGCAGTGTGTGACTGGCTGGCAGTGGGCTTCGGTTATTGTGATTATTTATAAAAAATTGTGTTATTCTTTATATTATACAAAGATATTTGGATTATTAGGGTACATTGTGTACAGTCTGATTTGCATTTTGGTTTTCAAAAAAATACTATATTTACTTTCTTAAGTAATCGAACCAATCACAATGCTGGTTGACAAATAATACTTTATTTTTATAACTGCCATTAAATCAATTTTATTGATAGGGGCCCCCACATGTTTGTTGTCCAGCCACCCCCCCCCCCCCCCCAGACCATAATCTAGCCCTAATCTGGTCTTCAAGGCTTGATGTTAAAATGAGCGTGTTTTAAAAAACATTTTATATTACATAGCTACAGTAAAGATATCTTAATATAGTTAGTTTACTCATCTCCGAATGAACCCGGGACTTCTCGTCTTCAGGAAGAAATGTTTATTAGAATAATCATTGAAGTTCTCTGCCTTAAACCTTTAAACCCCCCACCCCCCCATCATAGCCCCCCCACCCCACCACACGGTGCACTGTACCGATCTCATTGTGAAAGGTTGAGGTGCACTGTATTCGTGATGGCCAGACAATGTATGTTCATTCTATTTTATTAGACACAGCCGGGAAGGTACAGAGCGTCCTATATTTGTTTCTGTGGCATTTCCTCTAAGGGAATGAGTTTTTCTGTTGCTGGATGACATGAATAGTGTTTACACATGGTTCACATAATGAGCCCCGCCGTCTATGCCTCAATATAAATGTATCTCTATATATATTCTGGTTTAATATTCCCAATATAAGCTGAGAAGAAATGAAACAGGGTCGCAGTTATAATGCTCAATTTATTCGTCTCCCCCTTACCTAATATTCCTTCTCCGTGAAAGTAATTTCTATATAATACTGTATATCTTTAGGATTTAATCTGCGGGAATGCAGCAAAGCTGTTACACCTGAGACGAGACGTCACCCCAATGTCTATCCATTTAGCACGTCGGACTCAAAACTGCAGCCTGGTCCGTAATTATAGAGCAGTTAACAAGACGAGTCTGGTGTTAGACAATGGCCCATATTCAATGCGGCTGGCAACGGGGTTAAACCACGGGGATTGCAGAAAACAAGCGATCCTCGCTGTTTAACCATATTTAAAGTTCGAGGGTAATACTCACTGTCACAGGATGGCGAGGACTCCCCCAAGCAGCGAGGCTCGTGGCTAATGTAGGGAGCCCGCTGCATTTAGCCGCGAGTCTCACTGTTTCAGCGGCCGCATACGCCGATTCCCCCTCGCTCCAAAATCGGCGTATGCAGGGGGGGGTGGTGGGTTGAATACTGACCGGGCGAGCAGTGACAGCGAGCAGGTAGCACTGCTCGCTGTCACAGCTCGCCCCCGGCATTGACTATACCCCAATGTTGGCCTGGTTCAGAGTTACAGTAGGTGCAAAATAAAAAAAAGGGAATAATTTACACCTTGGTAAAACAAAGCCCATTTGATATCGTATAGGCAGATTGGGCAGCTGTCCAGGGCTACACACTTCTAGGGAACTTGAAGCAGGGGTGGGTGGTGGTCACACAATCAGAGCGGACATACAGTATTCTCTAAGTGCCTCCCAGCTTTCAGCCAGACAGGGAATGGCTGTCACATGCTGATTGGTGGATTGCTGGAGCTATCCACCAATCACAGTGCTGAAATCCATTCACTGTATGAAAGCATGCCGAGATTGTGCTCTAGACTCTGGAACAGGGCCAGGGTCTACAAGTGACTCTAGTGCTCAGACTTTTGGTCTGCCGGCTATGGAGGAGCGGGCTCCGATGGAAACTGCACACGGGCGCCGCTGTGGGAAGTGATGAATTGGGAGGGGGTGATGAATGGTGGAGGTGGGGGTTGATCCAGGTGCCATTAAACCTTACCATGCCACTGTGCAAACTAGTACCTTGCCCAGGGCCTCATCAGCCTCTGATTGGTACAGAATCAGTAACGTCAATAGTAAATTAGGTTGAATGTTCAGGAGCAGAGTGTTTTCTCTGGTATAGTAGGAGGTCTGCATTAGGCCACCGTCCTGAATATGTGGAAAGAGCTCCAACTTGCAAACATGGAATGTGAGATTGATGCAGGAAACTGCAAAATTGCGGCCAACACTGGCCAATTGGACCATCATCGCAGAGGGCCTGATTTTGATTTGTACACAATGGCGATGATGAAGCAACCAAGCCCTGATCGATACACTGCTGTTACGCTGTGTTATTAAACGAGGCAGCTGGCAGTAAGGATGTGTTTGTTTTGGGAATGTAACGTGAAGTGGCGTAAAAAAAAAAGGAGTGTAAATGCCTTCAGATGCAATCAGGACCATCATCCTCGTCAACATCGTCATCACCATCAAGTCACATTCACAGGTTGTGCCTAAATTGGACATAATTTGTGTTTCTTGATTAGATAGGCGCTCTACTATCACGACTTACTTCTCACAATTTACTTTTTGTGGTTTAGAAAACTTTTCAGAGTATAATTTTTGTCCCTGTTTTTTTTCTTTTTTTTTTTACATGAATACAAAATAGTATTACTATAAACTCTATTAGCGCTGTCTGTCTATACCCCAAATTCCATTCTTCTTAGGATATCTTGTATGTGTAAAATACAGATAAAGAAATAAAGAAACATAACAGTTTAATTATAGTGTACGGTTATTGGCGTTCCATGCAAATCTCAGCTAACAAACAGAGCTTGAGAACAGCATACGGAAATAATCAAAACAGTGTTCCATCTATTTTTGGCAGAGCATTTGCCGTTTCCCCGCCACAAATGTCAGATATGGAGGAGCTGCCGTAGTCAGAAGGAATAATCCAGGATAGATGAGCTGCGCAATACTAGGAACAGATCCGAGGTTGGAGCACTTTTTCGATGACCTGCTAGATAAAGAATGCACTTCTAACGTTCCGAAAAGAAACGGATACTGGAGGCAATAAGCAGTGGCATTAATGTCATTATTGTGAGTTCAGAGTGCGCCCTTCTGTAAGTACATCAATTACATGGTGCTGGAGTTATGGCCGCTGAATCTCTATTCGGGTCACTGAAAGGGGAAGTTTCCCATGTCAATCAATCAGCTTTCAGTTAACAATTATCAAACGCCTTCTATTAAACCATACAGAGCAGCTGATTGGTTACCGTAGGCCACTTCTCCACTAGCGTACTTCTTCATTTTTTTCACTGATTCGTGAACAGACCCCATCGTATGATAATGCTAATTAGCTGGTGTCATTACTCCACCCACCAGCGCAGGGTTCCACTTCAAATCTTCCCCACTTCCCCAAGGCCCTGGACAGTAATTAATGCACATGTTTACCTATTACAACCACACCCTGTTCTGACCAGTACCACTCTCCATACTCCATGTTTCTATCCTGCAAGCGTTAAGCTTGGTTGACAACTATAAATCCAGTGCCACCAGACCCCAGTACCTAAAATCTTGCTAGCCTTGTAGTATACCTCTCAGCATGACCCATTCCATGAGGGACAATGCTCTGTTACTGGACTTCCTTGCCCGTGGTGGCTCTAGAGGTGAAACTGCAGCACACTCCAAAATTCAGGGGAGCCACACCAACTGTCGTTGACTCCTGGCTGGCGATGTTTGGCAGCATTTGGGGTGGCAGTTGGTACTACTCCCCTATTTGAATTTTTAACTGTGCTGCAACCCCACCTCTGCAATTGTCCTTTCTGGAATGGGTCGTGTTGGGAGGTATGTTCGGTACTTGTGTATTATCACGGCGCCCATTGCATCGCATACAACTAATTAAGGTATGCGATGGCATGCGATGGACCCGATTTCAGCCTTTTCCCGGGCTGAGTATACAATTTTAAAATCGGGTCACATCGCATGTCATTACAATGGCATGCGATGCGATGCTATTTCCCATTGAGTCCCATGTTAAATGGCACCCCCAGACCCGATTTTTAATTGTATACCCACCCTGATGGGTAATAAATATGTAAAATGCCCCCACATTGTTAACGGCCCCCCACTATCAACGCCAACCCGAAGCGGGCTCGAGGGGCGGCGGTATGCGTCCTCCGACCTTTTCATACCCCCACATATCCACGTCGGCGTGGAGTTGATTATATAAAGTGTGGCGAGCGCAGCAAGTGACCGAGCATCCGAGCCCGAAGCGTGGCGAGCGCAGCGAGTCCCGCGAGGGGACGCGCATTACTTCACAGGTATATGCATCCCCTTGCGGGGCTCGCTGCGCTCGCCACGCTTCGGGCTCGCTGCACTCGCCACCCTTTGTAAAATCAACTCCATGCCGACGTGGATAGTGGGGGTATGAAAAAGTCGGAGGACGTGTACCGCCGCCGCTCGCCACGCTTCGGGTTGGCGTTCATAGTGGGGTGGCGATGACCCATGAGGGTGGGTATACAATTAAAAATCGGGTCTGGGGGGGCATTTAACATGGTAAAAAGGCATCTGGGTGCCTGTACAATTAGAAATCGGGTAAAATTGCGTCGCATCTTTCATCATACAATGCCCTGCAATGGAAATCGGGGGCGCCGTGATAATACACAAGTACCGTATGTTCATAGGCCCCAGAAGAGTAGGTGGCTCTCCCGCATCCTGCTTGTTTCCTATTGAAGCGGGTAGGGTTGTATGTTACTCACCGGCAGTCACAGGACTGACTGGATTGTGTCAATTAACTCCACCTCCTCATGGACATGTAAATCACAGATATTTCTCAATGTTGTGGGCAGGGCCTAGTGACAAGACCATTCAGCCCTGGCCTCTTAAATGCTCTGCAGTGTCTCCTCTCCAGGAATAGAGGCTTACAAAATAGATAAGTATGTTTAGAGGTTTGGTAGCATAGAAGTACAGGCCCACGTCAGCAAAGAGAACCGGATTCCCACTACTGAACTGAGTTATATATTTACATTTGAGATGTGTGGGTCTGCTCTTCAGAGATCCAAATGCACCCAAATTATGTGGATCCGAACAAACCCAAAACCCAGTCGGATTTTCCCGGGTTTGTAATTCAGATTTTCATGGACGGCTGAGCTAAACAATACATATGCGTAATCATATTGATATTAAATAAGAAACTGTATGTCAATGCCAGTAAATATGACATCCCTTTTAATACCTACACAATTCTATTATCACCAACTTGCAGCTTATCAGAACATTAAAACATTTAAGGTCCATACACATTGGGCGATTATGTCCAGCGTGTATGGACAGCGATGATCGCTATCATCGCTGGGGGAAAGCCGCTAAGTGCATACACACTGAGCAGCTTTTCCCCTGTCCTGTGCCGATTGGCGGGGGAGGACGGATGAACGGCATTCCCAGCGATGATGTGGAAGCACGCAGCAGCGCTCATCGCCGGGCCATACACACTGGGCGGCTTTGAGCTGAAAGCCGCTCAAACTTGCTGTTTTGAGCGGTTTTGAGATCAAAGTCGTCCAGTGTGTATGGGCCTTTATAGGGCTGCACTAACCAATCAGACACAAGGAGCACTAGAACTTTTACAAAGCTAAAACAACAAGTAGCCAATCCGATGATTAGAATATTTATCGGCAATCCCCTGATCCCCTTATCTTTGCCCTGGCGTATTTAGGACTTTTTTTACATGCTTAATGTCCATGGTCCAAGCACGGATCGCTGTTCATCGATGCTCGCCAATCGATGCAACCGGTCGGCAGAATGGCGGTGCCGGGGGATTCAGCTTGCAGATAAATGGGCTCAATAAGGTAACCTATAGCAATTCCAGCTGCAAATAAAATAGAAATACAATCTGTGTTCGGTGTAAGTGGAGGGACGACTTGATACATGTAACATGGTATTTTGGAAATAACAGCATTACTAACTTGTATCAGTTCGACCTGTTACACATTCACCTATATCTCCAATCTTCATGTCGGATATGCATTTGGCGCTGCCACCAGGCCTCGTTCTCTGGTCACCACCAGTTCACCTAATGAAAACCACAGCACAGACTGAACTCCGACACTCTTCGGCCCTTATTCAGATCGGAACGGTACGGCCCGCGTGCGGCCGTACCGCCGATGTTTTTGGTCTGCACATGCGCAGAGGTGAATCTGCGCATGTGCAGCCCCCTTCGCCGCAGACGGATTTCGTCCGCCGCAAAGGGGGCGGATAGGGGCGTGAGAGGCATCATGCCCTCATTTCCCTATGTGTACGCCCCGCGTTTCATGGGCGTTCCCATGCAAACGCGGGGCGTATGCATGGTAATGAGGGCATGACGCCACTCATGGGGGCGGAAAGCTGACGTCGCCGGATGTCAGCTTTCAGCCCCCATACAAGCTACCACACGGACGATTGTCCGTGTGGTCTTAGCTTGCGGGAGCTGCCGCGGCGTGCGGACCTGCCTTCGATGGTCGACGACCATCGAATGCAGGGGGCAGCTCCCACCATGGTGGAGGCGTAGCCTCCACCATTTTAATGCGGATCGCCAGCCGTCCGTGTACGGACGGCCGTGGCGATCCGTAGGGTGGGCGGGGATTGGTTTGTGCGGCCGGAGCCCCGTGTGCGGCTCTGGCCGCACCAACCAGAATAAGGGCCTTCCTGCGCTTCGGGGCATCTCCTGCAGAGATATTAAAAATGTAAACTTTAATGTGTATTATTTCTTATTGCAATAAATATTAAACATCAATCCTCGTCACTGTCCAAGAACAGTTTATCCTTTTAATGTAACTGATATCAACCTTGATAAAATATCATGAATAAATGCCAGGTGCGAATGTAGCCAAGCATGATGAACGTAATTTCTGTCTTATTAAACTTCACTTTTTAATTCACTACAGTGATTAACGGTTTCGGAACATTTCAAATCTCAAACTGGATAATATCACATGTACAAGCGCCCGGAGCTGTCAATCAAACAGAAGCTCTGTCTTTCCTAGCTGTCCAAAGAAGTGTCGTTGTTTTCTCGCTTATAGAAGGGACCGGGATAGATCAGACAGACGCACACTTTTGTAATCAGCGCTGTTATTATCGCTATGGGGCTGATTTACACAGTAGCTGTGTCTTTGTACAGAGTGGATAGGAGAGTTCGGGACTAAGTAAAAACCGGACCCAAACAAGACCTTGCTGGACATCAAAGTCTGCATTCCGGAGCTTGTAGTGTCTGGTCCTTGGGGTGTCCCGTCTGGGGGGATACCTGTGATAGCTTTCACCAGGGACATGGGGAAGGGTTGATTACAGCCTCCGCGTGTGGTCTGGACTGTCCTGGTTTTTGCTACATGTCCGGACCATAAAGGCTTTATGCTCTCCCTCCTCCTCTCCCTGGTGACAGGTGTCACAGGCAGGCTCTTTGGACAGGCACCCCCTGAACCGGACACTACAAGCTCCGGAATGACAAAAATTGATGGATGGAGCTTGACCGTTCTGGCATCCTGTCTGGTTCCGGGTTTTAAGCATACCCGGAGAGTTCTTTGAAGAGCTTACATACCATGTCCCATAAGATTAACCTCTGACCTGCACCTCCTAAAACGTCTATAGGAGCTTTGTAATACCCCTCCCCAGCTATGATACTCTCTGCCCCACAGCCAACATCCCTCGAATCTTTACTGTTATACATGCTCAGCCCCCCCCCCCCCCCCCCCCCCCCCCCCCCCTGGTTACTATCCCTCCCTGACGGTATTACCAGCTACAGGTCTAATCCCAACACTAAGCCCCACTAGTTTTCTCCTCCCTCCATCTATTATCTGCATCTCATGTGTCCTCATATAGTACGTTCTTGTTCTGATTTTATATCTAATTTCTTCACTGTATGTTTTCAATCCACCAACAGCAGTTTCTTCCTTGCACCATGCTCCCAACTGCTGCCCAACGGGACACTTTAGGATCGCTGGACTATTTGAACACTCACATCAGTCGCTGCCCCAGTGGAGCTTACAATCTATATTCCCTACCATATATACACACACACACACACACATTCATTCCAATATATTATTTAAATGTAGGAGGAAACCGGAGCACCCGGAGGAAACGCTTGCAATTTCCCCTGCGCTGTGGAATTAGTGTGCGCTATATAAATAACTAGTAATAAATGAAAAATGTTCCTGCAGTCTGGTCCGAATTAGGCCCTTAGTAGAGTAGGGCAGCACAGTCAGTTCAGGTTTCAGAGAGGAGGGTGGTGAGAGTGCTGTGAGGGATTAATAAAGTGGGGGGTCTGTGAGATGATTATTAAAAGGAGGGGGCGCTGTGAGAGGTAGACATTTGGACCTCGCTGAATGTTGCCCTATTGGCACCAAACATCCATCAGAAAACAGGGTTCCACCTCTGTCACACCCACGACACTCCCATGGAACATCCATGATACACATACGTACTGAATGACTGTTGTAACCGCCCAGTTACCACTCAGAAACGGCCATGTCACAGACAGCCTAGGTAGACCACCACACAATGATCCAGTCTTATCCAACGAGGTGCGTATTCAGCACAGGAACAGTCCTCTGTCGCTTTCAGTCTGCTGATAATTGTGGGGTGCCTCAGCTTCTGGATTTTATGTCCAGATCAGCATCAGACTTATAATTGTAAATTGCAGTCAATGTCTTTTTACAGTGGATCAACCCTCAGTTAAGTCCTAGCAGCCCTTTAACTGCCAAGGACGGATTTTAGGTACAAAAACATCAGCTAAGGATGAAATCATCCCTTTAGATCATAAGCTCCATCCGTATCAGCTCATGTGCTTGTTTCTACTCTCCCATGACTGCTGTATATTACGCCTTTCAGTGCTGTTGTCCTTGCATTTCCATTTTCCAAATAAACGAAACATGTTGAAATAAAATAAAAACAACTGCCCAAAATTCCCCCCAGCTTACAGGAACGTTCAAACTGATGGTGTCGCCACGGCGACAGGATACAAGCGGATCTAAATAAGGACATACTCAATAGGAACGGAGGAATTCTTGTAATCAGAATATAAACATCTGCTAGAAACTGAAGAAAATACACAGTATGTCACACTGCCGTCTGAATATTTGGGGAAATAGAATATCATATACTGCAGTGGTTCCCAAACTGTGTGCCTAGGCACCCTGGGGTGCCTCAGGACACTAGCAGGGGTGCCTTGGGTTGGTGGACCAGGATCAATTAATATTATGAATGGTCAATGTAACAGGCAAAACCAGTACTGGTGACTGCCAATCATAATATATGGGGACAAACAGAAGCAAATCCTGTCCCTCACCACATAACTGTGACATATAAACTCAATGCACTTAATTTAATATTTTTTTTCTGAATTTATCGATAAAAAGCATTTGGCCTAGGGGTGCCTTGAAAATATATTGATGCTCTAGGGTGCCGTGAATCAAAAAAGTTTGGGAACCACTGATATACTGTATAATAGATAGATAGGATTTGCAGATTGTCTCTTGTGTTTTAAGAGGTGTCTTCATTGCATACTGACTATTTCTAAGGAATTTTACATGATTGCGTACAATTTTGTTGTATCCCAGCGCTGATAATTAGTAAATGATATATAAATATTTTTAGATCTTTTCCTATTAATAACAGCAACAGCAAATATTGGGGCAGATGTATCAACCAGCGTTAAGTGCATTTCTGCACTTTACACTAGTTAACCGGGGTGATTAGGTTATTTAAATGTATGCAACCCCCCAGTATTTAGCGGCTGGGGCGATGTATTCACAGTCGCCTAGGCGTTAAATCACCCCAGCCGCTTCACCAGCTCAGGGCTAGCATTGTACTATCCCCACAGCGGGGAGCCCTGCTGCTGGCTCCGGGCTGCGCTGGAGATCCTGCAGTAATAGTGCAATCACGCATGCACGGGGATGCCGACAAGGAGAGCCGTTAATGCAGGGTTGCCTACCCTCCCGGAATGACCGGGAGGGTCCCGAAAATCGGGTCACCCTCCCGGCCCCCCAGAAAGGTGGGGGACCCTCCCGCGGCGTTTAAATGACCTTTTCTGCCAATCTCTGGGGAGGGGGTGGGGCTAAAGTGTCATCACCCTCTACAGAGATCGGCAAATTGAGGCACTTTCCTTCATGGGGCGGGGCTTAATGATGTCACGTTTAAGCCGCACCCTCGATCTCTTGCTGAAAGTCTCCTCTCCGGGCTTCTCCCGGAGAGGAGCTTTCAAAAGTCGGCAACCCTGCGTTAATGCTGGGCATAACACGTTGGGCATAACGGTTATCCTTATCAGCTCTGGGGGATTAATACATTCGGCCGCTACAGGTGCCAGGTTCTCCAGGTTATGCAGGAGAAGTGGGACCTGTTATTTAAAAAATGTTAGTGGCGGATTAATACATCTGCCCCATTGATACTTCCTTGTGGAAGCAAGTTAATCACCCCTGAAGCTCATGGGTCAATAGTAAACAATAAAGTAATTTTAAATTGCGCTAATAATTAAGAACAATGGCAATTGGTATGAAGAATGAAACCATTACACAATAATTAAGAATATATTCCCTTAATAAATTGAAAAATACGTACAACTGATTGTAAAAAGAATAAATAATTGTTGATACACTGTGCAAACAATATGCAAGTAATAAACAATGTATACCATAAAGGAGTATAATTTTTATAATATTTAGAGATGGATCATTTGATATTTAAACTTTGTGAGACCCCAAAGTCACAGTGCATTTTGGGTCTGAGCGCTCACAAAGTTTAAATGATACTCCTTTCAGACATACTCCAAAATCCCAGGTTTTTGCACATGAACTCGCATCAACCCGGGATTTTGGTATGTCTGAAAGCGTCAACCCGGGTGTTAAAACCCGGGTCTCCGACCCTTTGTTTTACCTGGGTTGAGGACCCGGGATTTACGACCTGGGTTGACCCTTTCAGACATAAGAAAAAAACGTGTTTTTCAGCAAATTACTGGGTAGAACTGCTTCACCCGGTAATTTGCTGCTGTAAGAGTGAAAGGGTGCAGGCTGCACCCGGGAAAATGACCCAGCAGTCAAAATGCCAAGTAATTCCCGGGTTGCATGTCTTAAACGTGTATCAATATTAACTAATAGGTATTGAAACCCACCAAAGTTCTTAACCGCATAGGGGGGAGTGGGTGTTAATCCTACTGGGGGGGGGGCGTACTTATCAGTTATGCCACTGTCCCTGCGGCATATAGTGAGCGGCGCAGTCCCTGCAGCAGATGGGAACTAGTAACTAGTTCCCATCTGCTGCAGGGACCCCGCCGCTCACTTCACATACACTGGAGGGACCCCCTGCCCACCAGCGCTACCCACCCACCACGCTTCCTGCCACCCGTGACCTGCCACCGCAGCAGTGGGGTGGCGGGTGTGGGGGCCCCCAGATGTGTGGGGGCCCCGGAGCGACCGCCCCTATCGCCCTGTGGCTAATCCGCCACTGAGTGGATAGTAGTTAGAATCTGATTGGTTACCCACAGCAACATCCCATCTTCAATAGAACTCACATCTTAGTAAATTTACCTCATTGGCTCCATTGGGTGCATCGTTATTGCACTGGCTGTGCACTTACAGTAGTTACCTACAACATGAGGACTAACACTGCTGGGTTCCACATTATAGTGATAATCATCCCTGTCTGACCAACTATAGACAGGTTCTTATGTTTATTCATCTTTTGTCCTTCCTAAGTTGTCCACCCTTAAAATTCAGTAACGTGGGACAAATAGACACTGTGATCAATGATGTGCATCAATGGAAGGCAGCCTATTTATTTAGTTGCCTGAACATGTTGCTATATTTGTCAGCTGCAAAAAACGACGTGTCAACACATATATGACTCGACAGAAGAGATGTGCGTGTCTGCCGTGTGTGTTTGCCAGATGACAGAGAGTAAACCAATCGTATAACACGACAAACGCATGAATGAAAGCAAAACAATCGTCTCCAAGTGGACAGGAGAAAGGATTGCTCACAACAGACAGAGCGAGGAGCGCTGGGCTTTATGTCAACGTCACCAACCGAGGTAACAGAGACACGGCGACAAAGCAGAAGGCTTTACGGGCCTGATTCAGGCACTGCGCATGTGCCGCCATGGTGTCAAGCGCAGGTGCTTTGCGACCGTTTCAGGGCGTGTCACAGCCAGAGATTGCGTATTCTTTCACGGACATCTTACTTGCGACAGACACTCTGGGCAAATATAGGGCGGGATGTTATAACATCCGCGGCCCCCCTTCGCCGGACATCGCATTTTTAATAACGGCATATGCTATAACATATGCCGTTATTCATGCAAGGGACAGCTCTTGCGGTAAGAGCTGTCCCTTGCGATGCGGTGCCGGCGCTGGACTTCCGGGTCTGTGACCCGGGAGTCCATCTGCGCATGCGCAGACCCCGGCGCCGGCCGCAGGGCACGCTGGGAGGGATCCGTGACGGATCCCTCAAACAGCGCTGCGGTAAGAAGCCCATAGGCTTCTGCAGGGATTCGCCAGCTTTAGCTGGCGATTCCCTCCGCAGCGCTGACACTGCGGAGGCGCCATATAGCATATAGAAATGCGGTAGAAACCCCGAAAACGGGGTTTTTACCGCATTTCTGCTATATAGCATCCCGCCCATAGACTTTGTTTGTCTAGTGGTACTTCTTTGTACACAAGCAGGGGATTTCATAGGCAAACGAAGGGGGGTTTCTGGTTGCCTGGAAACCCCTCCTCTTGGCAAGTGCCTTAAATTATGACAACAATAGCACTGGTATATAATATGATCAGTAGAGCTGCCACCACATCATGCAGTGTAAGGGACAGAGCAGAGCTGCAGCACATGCCCAGTGTTCCAGCTTCTTCTACCACATTTACTGTATGTGTGGATCTGAGCCCTCACACATCACACTGGAACAGAGAGCAGCTGCCAGGAGGAAGAGACAGGAGCCTTAACATGAGGTGGGAGAATGTAAGCTTAGATAGTGCAGCACTGGTTCTATTATGTTTGTGTATTTATTTGTTATGATACGTTCAGTGGCATTACTGATGGGCTGCGGTGAGAAGGGGCAAGGTGACGGGCTGCGGTGAGAAGGGGCAGGTGATGGGCTGTGGTGAGAAGGGGCAAGTTGATGGGCTGCGGTGAGAAGGGGCGAGGTGATGGGCTGCGGTGAGAAGGGGAGAGGTGGCTGGATGAGGCTCAAACACCCCCCCCCCCACCACCACCACTAGGGCTGCTGAGCCCTAGTAATGCCACTGGATGCGTTTAACCTTTTCCTGACCACTGATTCCTGTTGTGCACATTTGTAAAGCATCCGATTATCGAATGACTGCATGCGTTTGGATCACAGTAAACATTATGCAATGCCAAACAGAATCAAAAATCGGGGTCACAATCCGCGGACCCTCTCTGGCTCACACACGCGGCACAGTGCATAATACTGTAGTTTTAATACCCTTAGTAATTTCATAGAAAACTCCCCAACATTTGCCGATCCCCACCGCCTCCCCACACCCCATCCCCTAACCATGCCGTCTCCCTGAAGCGGAGACGGGCAGGGTTTCCGCCGCCGAGTGACTGGGACATGCGTGTGAGATGCTCGGGCATCCCAGTCTGGTGGAGTCCGTCTCCGCCAGCGCTCGCCAGCGGGGACATTCTGTAAATGTTATTGGTAGGTGCCTACCATCTGAAAAACATTTTGCAGTGATCATCGCTTTGATAAAAATAGGTGAACTCTCACAAAATCTCTCTGATTCTCACACCCTATTACGTACATTCCACCCATTATGTCTGATGCAAAGCTACATAGTATATAACAGAGTCCCCGGTAGGCATCTGTCTGCTCCGTTGGCTTCATTTTGAGACCCACTGGATGGATTTTGATGAATGTTTCGCAATCCTATAGAGCATTTGTCGAGAAAGGTTCAAGTGTATGAAACATTAATCTATGACAAAAGGGATCCGAGCAGTGACAATTGTAGTGAAGCAAGTCAAAGAAAAAAATGGCCGTCTGCGGAATTTATTTGCTTATGCTGCCTAATCCATTAAATATACATGTATATCACAAAGATGTGCTTTATTTCATACTATGTAGAAATTGATATGTATTATCTGGTTTTCTCCTCTTATTTTCCATTCTTATTTCACTTCTGTGAAAAACATTTATTTTTCATCAAATTAATGGTAAAAAAAACTTGTTTAAAAAAACCTATTACTTTAAATTTAAAATCGCTCCTGTGAGAAGCTGGGACAGGTCACTAGTGAAATATAGGAATATTGTTCCTATAAATTCATTCATTTTTATTAAATAACTTTTATATAGATTTATTCTGGGCTGTGTTTCCTCTTTGAAGATTTCTGAGCTGACTTAAATGAGAGAATAAAAAAAAAACAACTCTAACAAATAAATGGGCAGCCTCTGATTGGCAGAGAGAGAGATCTCTCTCAGCCAATCAGCGGTCGCCCATTGTTTTCTATGTTTTCTTTTTTTAAATCTCCTGCAAAATGCCTGGAGGAGGTCGTTCCTTCAATTAGATGTGTGCCACGCCCAGCGATGCGGCACAGCTGGCATGCGTCCTCCGACCTTTTCATACCCCCACTATCCACGTCGGTGTGGAGTTGAGAGCCCGAAGAGCCCGAAGCGTGGCGAGTGCAGCGAGCCCCGCGAGGGGACGCGGATACCTTCACAGGTAAACGCGTCCCTTCGCGGGCTTCACAGGTATCCGCGTCCGCTCGCTGCGCTCGCCACACTATTTTATTCTCAACTCCACGCCGACGTGGATAGTGGGGGTATGAAAAGGTCGGAGGACGTGTACCGCCGCCTCTCGTGGGCTCGCTGCGCTCGCCACGCTTCGGGTTCACGTTGATCGTGGGGTGGCGTTAACAATTGTGGGGGCCATTTAAGACTTCAGGGGGACTATTAGGGCTCTGTGGCCCATTTAACATTGTTTCCTATGGAAAAATCGCGGGCATTGAGGCATTGAACACTAAAATCGCGTTCAATCACACTTTTAACATTGATCCCTATGGGAAATCGCGGGCATCGCGTCGCACCCGTTTTTATAGTGCATGCGATGGCCGCGATGCCTGCGATTTTTTACCCCCGATGACCGCGATGGACATCGTGGGCGCCGTTCTAGGTAAAGAGTACCAAGTTATTTATTGAACAATATACATTTAAAAATGTTACAATAGGGAAGAAGTAGAGGGTCACAGCGACTCTTGGGAGTCGGTAAGCCTAGAGCCCAAGTGTACTGAAGAAACTACAAAAGGTAGACGGCGCAGATGGACACACTCAGTATTCCAAATTTGTTAAAAACACATGTATGTTTTTTATTTTTTAACCTCTGAATAAAAATAAGGCACCGGCCGGTGAGCCCAACACATCAAAACATTAGTTACATACAAATACAGACACACACATTAATAGCACAATTTTACAGTATTCCTTGGTTATCACCAATCACTCACTGAATGATTTTTAGCAGCGATGTGGTGTAGCCTTTAAAGAAAGCAAGAAGCTATGTAGCTGTTAGCTTGACTTAGCATGCATAGGGTTAGTCATTTATTCCTGTCCAGCAAGGGTTAATGACAGTTATTTAGAAAAGCAGTTTGCCTGTTTTTTGCATAAGGAAGAATTCCAATCTGCACTTCTTGGCATCAGTGAGCTATATTTATGCTCATGTTCTCATTAAACATTAGTTAGTCACTCAATCACATACAGGCTTGTTTTGCAGTTATTAGTAAGCTTTTAAGCATATGCAGGGAAAAGAAGGAGTGTTATACTTATGCTCCCGTGGCTGCAGCGGTGCTGTAATTTGTAATCCACTTTCTAGGGGTTAGTTACCCACGCCTCAAGCGGGTTCCCAGCTGTTCTGTATCTCCAGTATCGCCAGCCTTATCTGGAACTCTCTGCTCCAGCTTCCGGGTCTCCCAAACAGCGGTGGTTCCTGTATACACAACAGGCTCACGTTTCCCCGCCTAACGATTTGTCAGCGGCTTCATCAGACCGAGTGTACTGGCCTTTGTGCACATGGAGTCTTAGAATAGCAGGTTTCTCTCCTTGATCCTCCTTGATCCTGTTATAGTGTCCCTCAAAAAGTAAGATAAAAAGGTCCCTCTAGCCTGAGAAAACTCAGCACATCGAGGACTCAGTGAACTGTTTTAATCAAAAATTGCCATTTATAACATGATACCAACCCTTATTTTTTATCTTTTGTATATCGGGACTTCTCTGAAGAGTGGACTAATGCAGAAGACCATCCTAGAAAAATTGGAATACTGATCTCCCATAAGAGATTTAGGGCGGGATGTTCTAACATCCACAGTCCTGTTTCACCCCCCTTCGCCGGCCACCACATTCTTAATGATCGCGTATGCTCTAACACATGCGATCCTTAATGCAAGGGACAGCTCTTGCGATAAGAGCTGTACCTTGCGATGCGGCACTGGACTTCCGTGTCTGAGACCCGGGAGTCCATCTGCACATGTGCAGAGCACGGCGCCGGCTGCAGAGCATGCTGGGAGGGATCCGTGATGGATCCCCCACACAGCGCTGTGGTAAGAAGCCCATAGGCTTCTGCAGGGAATCGCCAGCTTTTGTTGGCGATTACCACCGCAGCGCTGCCACTGCGGAGGGGGCACAGAGCATACAGATATGCATTAAAAACCCTGATAACGGGGTTTTTACCGCATTTCTGCTTTAGAGAATCTCCCCCTTAGTGCGCCACTGCTATTCCTATTCTTATTTGTGAATGCAAATGACATGCAAGTTTGCATGTTCTCACAGCCTATTACACATGTGAGTTCTGATAATGTGCATGTTTAGCACTGATCTTGCTCCTTTTCAGAACTAGCACTATTACATTTAGCCCCACAATTCCGAGTCATCAGATTTAAAGGTTAGGCTGATTATACTGCAGTTGGATGTTGTTTATTATTCATTTGTATGTTTTTTTTTTAAACTCGTCCGGCTCTCTGCGTCCCCCTGCCCTCCGCCCAGCGTCCCCACATACGGCTGCCTCCACTCGGCCCTCAGAGTCCCCCCCCCGCATCGGATGTAATACATCGTGGGTGCTAAAAAGGACCCGCTGATGGCTGCACTGTACATATAATTTATCTTACGTGCAGCATGTAAGATCACATCCAATTTGGACCAATGTCTAAGCCCAATCCATCAACTAGTGTCTGGGTGGCTTAAAAAACTATGGATAACTTCTGCCAGTTTGGAGACTCAGTACCAATCCTTCAGATATAGGTGTCTTGGGAAAATTCCTGCAGTGTATGTGGAAGCCCAATATTGTGGAAATAAGATTTTCACAAGTCGTTCCGTCACCTTCTGATTGTGCATCAGGAGGAAGTAACTCTTGTCCCAGTTTCTCTTCAACAATACTTCTGTTGCTTCCCCTTTTACACCACAGCAGAGAGGCAAGGATATAACACCCCTTCACTCCAGACACAGACAAGTAAGCACACCAGGATTTGTGCAAAATGGGTTTAGTGATTATTATACCTAATTTCCAAGAACTTCACCATAAAGACCACGGTGTGACATGTTGCTTAAAGGATTGATCGGGATATAGTTTTGTAGGTTTGGCATAGAGTACAGTTAGAATAACTACTGTGCAATGTTTATGCCTATTATCTCTTTCCATGCTCAGATTGATAAATATGGAATTTGCTTTTCATTGAAATAAATATTTTTTCATAACGGTGAACATCTTTTATCTTTATTTTTATTTTTAAACACAGAGTAGAATTTGGTTAGTAATATCCACTAATGCCATTAAAAGCTGCAATAATTACTTGCCCACATTGCAGGCTATACAGTATGGCTGACTTACTTCATTGTCCACCCAAATACAGTAGCTGAAGGCACTGAGCATTACAACCTTGTGGCAGATGTGGGACAGACTGTAATGGAGAAGATGAGAATAGAGGCTTGAAATGAGACCCACATACCTTAAATAAATCTGAGCAGGAGGCTAGGACTGTGATCCCTTCCAGATGGGACCGGAGCAAGTTTTTGGAATGCAGTTCAGCTGCCAATAGTTCTATACAGTTTCCAGCGACAATTCTCCGTCTAACAGGTGTAGGCATATTTATACTGTGTTACACCTATCAGCCAAGGCAGGGCTTGATTAAGGCACAGGGGGGACCGGCGGACTTAAGGTGCCCACACACGCAACGATCCCGGCGGTGCGATGCTGTACGATGGGGTGCGCGCTCCCGCGGCACCTCATCGTACAGTACAAAAAGTATGTGCTGCACATACTTTTTGTACTAGCTTAAAATAAAATGTACTGGATGTTGTCACAAGAATCGCAGCAGCCCCTGTACTACTGATGCTGGGCAAACACCAGAAGGATTTGGCCTCAATTCCCCCAATTTTGATACAATCTCGACCGATGGTATGTGAATTGGCCATGTTTTGGCACGTTTTAGATCTGATTCCGATCCGATGCGCTGGTCGTTTGGTCATTTTTGCAGATCCTACCTGCTGCAGTCAGGATTTGAAAGCGATCCCTTCAACTGGGTACAGATGGCGATCTGATCTTATGCAGATTGTGAGCAGATCGTGTGCTCCAACAGATCATGCTGGGTACACACCAGGACCACTAGGGCCCGATCCCATCAATCTAGATCCAATTCCGACCGAATGGATGTAGATTGTGTGGTGATCGGGCCCTTTTCTGTCCCGGTGTGGACCGATACCGATCCGATGCGCGGTCCTGCGGGTCTGTCGGTCGTTCCTCAGATCCCACCTGCTGCAGGTAGGATCTGAAGGACAACCATACTCCCGGTTGCGGGTCGCCATCGGATTGGACCCGCTCACGGTGTGCATCGTGAGCGGGTCGCGCCCCCGCGTCATCGTGAGGAAGAAAACACTGACGACCCGCTCACGGTGTGCATCGTGAGCGGGTCGTCCTGGTGTGTACCCCACATAAGAGAATGGTCTATAAGCATTGGGTCTACACTATTAGGTCGACATGCAGAAAGTTTGACATGGGTCTAAGTTGGCACAAGCATAAGGTTGACATGGGCAAGGTCGACAGTCAAAAGGTCGACATGGGGTTTTTCACTGTTTTTTTTTACCCGAATTTTGACACAGTCGACATGGACACTGAAACGTAGCATTGCGTCCCCTCGCATGTCTCACTACGAGGGGATAATGCTATGGGCACGGTGCCCCGCTGCGCTCGGCACCGTATTTTATTCTCCCACTGCGCCCTAGTGGATGGTAGGGCATGAAATACCACCTGTCGGCACATGTCGGTGTGTACCCTTCATTACATGGTGAGACGAAAATCAGGAGAGCTAGTGATGTCATTGTGCTCTGGCTACAGGGCCCCCTGACAGAGGGGGCCCAGGATACAGTATCCCCTGCGTCCTCCCCTTAATCTGGCTATGAGCCAGGAAAAAATTTTCTGAACGGTGTCAGGTCTCTTTAAATATCAGTATAAAACCCCTAAAATCTGTCTTGATGGCTGGATCTGAGAGCTTCTGGCTAGGAGGACAATTTTCCCTTGAATATTTTTTTTTTTTTTTTAACCTTTTGTAGAAAATTTTAGTGACTGCCAGACCCCAATTTGCTTGACCTGCCTTGCTGGTCTTTAATGAACAACTGATCAATCTCTTGCATTCTTCCCTATTGATCGCAGGAAGGCACCAGTTAATCGTAGCTATCTACAAACAAGAACCAGATGTGTAAATACCGTACCCTTCAGTATAACAAACAAAGACTGTCAGATCAATGAGTTCAGCTTCAGTACTGTAACCCAATCCAGCTCAATGAGAGTCTATATATATCTCACACAGTCTGATGAATACTTTGAACGCTCTAGAGTTATGCAAAGCGCTAGTCAAACACACAGACCGTCTCGCTGGAGAATTCTCTGCATGTGATGAAAATAAACTCTCAAATCTTCATGTTCTGTACGAAAGAAGAAAAAAAGGTACTCTTTACCTAGAACGGCGCCCATCGTGGCCATCTCGGGCATTGAATGCACTAAAAAATCGGGTGCGATGCGACCGACGCGATGCCCGCGATTTCCCATAGGGAACAATGTTAAAAGTCTCAATTGACCCGATTTTCCTGTTCAATGCCTCAATTGACCAGATTTTTCCATAGGAAACAATGTTAAATGGTCCACAGAGGCCAAATAGGCACCCTGAAGTGTGAAATGGCCACCCCAATTGTTAACGCCACCCCACGATCAACGTCAACCGAAGCGTGGCGAGCGCAGCGAGCCCGCGAGGGGCGGCGGTACGCGTCCTACGACCTTTTCATACCCCCACTATCCACGTCAGCGTGGAGTTGAGAATAGAAAGTGTGGCAAGCGCAGCGAGCCACCGAGCCCGAAGCGTGGCGAGCGCAGCGAGCCCCGTGAGGGGACGCGGATACCTTCACAGGTATCCGCGTCCCCTCGCGGGCTTCACAGCTGTCCGCGTCCCCTCGCGGGGCTCGCTGCGCTCGCTGCGCTCGCCACGCTTCGGGCTCGGTGGCTCGCTGCGCTCGCCACACTTTCTATTCTTAACTCCGCGCCGACGTGGATAGTGGGGGTATGAAAAGGTCGTAGGACGCGTACCGCCGCCCCTCGCGGGCTCGCTGTGCTCGCCACGCTTCAGGTTCACGTTGATCGTGGAGTGGCGTTAACAATTGTGGGGGCCATTTCACACTTCAGGGTGCCTATTTGGCCTCTGTGGGCCATTTAACATTGTTTCCTACGGAAAAATCGGGTCAATTGAGACATTTAACATTGTTCCCTATGGGAAATCGCGTCGGTCGCATCGCACCCAATTTTTTAGTGCATTCAATGCCCGCGATGCCCACAATTTTTTACTAACGATGCCCACGATCAAAATCGTGGGCGCCGTTCTAAGTAAAGAGTACCGAAAAAAAAATTATACTGTAGGTGCTCATTCAACAACGTTCAATTCAGCCCAAGCGGTTAACTTTCTAGAGAAACAGCGGCGGTCTCCCAACGAATAACGTATCGCTGTATATTTAAGAACTGAGCCTTGATTAGGTCAAAGAATGCTATTAGCAGACAAACATTGCGGCTGTTGTGTACACAATTTTTTTATAATTTTTAAAGAATGCAATTAACGGGTCTGCAGTTAATTACCTGAATTCATGTACTGGCAAGTTTGTACACTGTTATGTAATTGAGTAGGAACATGTGTATAGTTTAGTGGTAAAAATTCCAACAGGGATGTCGATGATGGAGCTGAATGTCCTATCGGCGGTACGGTGGTTTTGCAGTGTGTAAACGCTAGCTATACTTCAAAAGGTAGACCTTAAAAGAAAAATAAACCGCCAAAAGAGACTTTCATAGCGGAATGAAAGGTAACGTGCAGTGTTTAGTCTTATTCAGGCTTTCTACTAATGTCTGGAAAACCGATTTACAGCCAATTTTCACACTTCCACCCCACAAATCTTAGCAACCAAAACAGTGCTGGTTACAGTAGACAGATGTAGCTCCCCTAAGCCAGCTCAGGGAATCGCCATCTGACGGGGACGAGCGAGCATCTCACACGCTCACTTGTCCCCGTCACACGGCGATGGGTAGCCGATTCCCTGCCCACCTCCGCTTCAGAGAGATGTTCAGGGTTAGTGGGGGGTGTTATGGGGGAGCAGCGGGGAGGTGGCGGAGGGCGGCGGTGGGCTCTGTCAGAACGGGGCGTGCAATCGTCTTGTGGTGAACAGTGGCGGTTGGTGATAGAATCGCCAGGAGCAGCTCTAATGAGAGCTGCTCCATCTTAGGTCAAAAAGATTTAATAGCAAAGCATAGCCTGGCAGTTATTTCTCTTCATTCTCGCACTGCCATAATTACTCATACTCCTTTGTTTTACTGCTCTACGCTTATTGCATCTCCATTATCTGTAAATAAATTGATTTTGGATTACTGTCCGCTCACCCCCCCCCCCCCCATCCACTACAAGATAGTTTAGAATTTCAGCCTAAAAGAATGAATGTATCACACTGAAGAGATATGTCTGACGAGAGCTCATCGCAGTTACTTAAGGGTTTATATAGCAAGCTGTACACACTTTCTAATCATCCGCTCGATACATCTGAGCAGACATCACAAGTGGGCGGGCATTTGACCCCAGTTGTGCTGCCACTGTCATGTCCGAATTTGACCCGGTCCCTCATGCGTGATATATATATATGCTCAATGTGCAAACCCCAGGAGAAAACGCCTTCACTGAGTTTCACACTCGTCGGGTCATTCGCTTAATGGTGAGCGGGAAGGTGGCTGGCATTGGGTGGATGCATTGGACCCCCCCCCCCCCCCCCCCAGTGCCCCCACAAAAATGGTGGGGTGCTCATAGAAACACTGGAAATCCCGTAACATGAAATCAGCGCCCGTCTTCTGTGGATAGCGTACACATCCCGTCACATGCTAGTGTGTGGATTTGCTAGGTGGGGTGGTGGGGGGTGGGGCAGTGGAGAGAGAGATGACAGGCTGCCACCGCAGCACAGCCTCTCTCCCCAGCTCAGCACATGCTGATCAGTGCCCTGTGCTGAGCTGAGGAGAGAGACAGCTGCAGCGGCTGCCTGTCATCTCTCTCCCCACCTTTTTTTCTTTTTTCATGGTCGCATGGACACGCCCCTCCCGGAAGCCCCACCGGTGGCCACTCTCCCTCCATTTAACACCTCTGTCCGCAGCCTAGCGAGCAGGCCTGAATTATGCCCTATATATAGATGGGTCTGGTCCCATCTTGGCAGGGGATGGCGCTGGCGTCGCCAGCCGCCATCCCCCGCCAGCGCCATGGCGATGGTGAGAAGGGGACGCGCGCGCGTCCCCTTCCGACGGCGCTTCCATCCGTTCCCCCGGGTCCCCGCCGGTTTGCCGGCGGTAACCCGGGGTCCCCACCGCCTGCCCGCACCCCCCCCTAACCCCCCCTAACCCTGTCTGTCTCCCTGAGGCGGAGACGGACAGGGTTTCCGTCGCGCTGGCGACGGAGACTGAGACGCGCATGCGCGTGAGACGCACGCGCGTCTCAGTATATTCGCTGGCGAGGCTGCTGGCGGGTCGCCAGAGGGGACGTCCTGGCGACCCGCCAGCAAGGATGGGACCTGACCCATCTGTATCTGCTATATATATTGTCATCAGATGTGCTGCAGGGCCGACCTGATCAGATCTTCTGTACACACACGCACACACACACACACGCATGCAATTGCACTTTGCAATATATTGTTGGTCAGTATATTGCATAGTTTGTCCCAGGGTTAGATGCATTTGAGCAATACTGAGAATAGCTACATCTGTATATAAGCATCGAATTTGCATTGCAAAGAAAAATCTATCCAGTATAGAGGACTATTAATTAATGTGAATGTATTTGATCATTTCCACCCAACATTTCTAACATGCTTTGTAATCATTTGCACAAAACGCATCATGAATTTTTGTCAGTGCATCCTCGGTGAAGGAAAAAAATGAACGTAAACCATTTCTAGAATTGTTAGAGTAATAATGTGTATTTGGAACGTTAACGTTTTGTGCTTTTTTATTTTCCTGTAACATCCCTCGGATCCGCAGATAGCCCTCCGATGGCGCACACACGACCTAGGTGATGTGTTAGAACACAGAGTCCCTGGGATGACTGTTATTGTGTTGTTACAAGGTTATGGCATGTGTTCCACCTTGTGCGATTGTTGTTTATTCAGGCTAACAATAACACAAGAATTGAGGGCGGTGGGTGTGCGATTCTTTGCTCACCTATAATAACAATCTTCTGATCTGAGTAAATAACGGGATTAAAGTCCTTTTCTTTTTATAGATTATTCTTGAAGACCGAAACAAGTTTTTTTTTCCCTTCATTAATCAGAAGTGTCCCAACAGGCTCAGGGCTTTAGAGAGAGCGAGGGCTGCCTAGGCATGAGGGAATATAAGAGTCTGTGCAGTTTGGGATGGTATGACAAAGATAGAAATCAGAGTGTCACTTACCCTTAGAGGTGCAGTGTAGATGGGGTAGCCAATCAGGTGTAGAAGGGGTGGTAGCTTAGGTGGAGATATATAAGAGGTAGTCAGGTGATCCATCTTCCTCTTGAGTCTGGATTCTGAATCTGGGAATTGCAGCAGCAGTCAGCCTGGCAACAGATAAGTGTACAGCATTAGTTAAGCATTCGCTTTAGGCCCAATTTACATCACCCCCCACCGCTTACTGTTTCCAGCTGCCTTATGCCCCTGCATCCATGCGCCGATCAGCTCCCCCCCCGGTGGCTGGCAGAGTCTGCCCGGCCACTTTCCCCCGCTGCAGCCTGTAGGTGGTGGCGGGCGGCTCCGGCCCCTGCGTCCCCACCACGCAGCGCTCCCTTACTATTCATCCGGGCGGCTACGTCCGGGGGGAGCATCCTCCCCGGCGGCGAGCTCAGTGAGCGGGTCCCCGCCCAGCTCGCCGCTCTACCTAACACACCGGCACCAAGCAGGACGCGGGGGTGCACATGGTTGCACTCGCTCCGGCGCCCGCTCTCTCTCCCGGTTCCCCCCTTAATACCTGAAGCAGCACGCCCGGCTAGCCGCTGGACCTGTCTGCGTCCACTCGTGCGGCGCATGCACCGAGTGGGGCGCGGGGTGTGCACACGGTTGCACAGTCCCCCGTCCCCGCGCCTCCGCCCGGCTTCTCTGGGGGGCCTTCTGGCGCTAGTGCGCCTACTGCTACCCTCCCCAGCCCCCTTTTGGGTACCCAAAAAAAATAAAATAAAAAAAAAAGTGCCCTATCAGCAGCAGGGGGGTCGCATGAGCCGCTCAGGAGTTCAACTCCAGCGGCGATACGCCAGGCCCAATACAGTCAGACATATCGGTCCTACAGGGAGGGGCCAGGTCACCCAGGTATGAGGGCGGCCTGGATCCCCTCCAAAGCATCCTGGCAGCAAGCCACGGAGCTCTGGCTCCCCATGCTGGCTGCTTTGCTTCCCTGCTATCACGGGGCCCTATTAGCCTGCACATAGGGGGTTACCTGCCTAGCCAGGGCACCCCCGCTACCCACACGCTCCTGGTCCGGCTGGACACCCTCACCTCCCACAACTCCCCCCTCCGGGGCAAGTGGGTTTCCCCGTTTGGGGGGTCGGGTACCCAGCAGGGCGCTGCCAGTGCCATATGCCCATGGCGGTGGCTACCATTAATTATCAACCCGCATAATTTGCACCCCCTCAGGGCAAGGGGTGCCATGTGCATTGCCACAAGGCATCACGCCCGCTCAGGTAACCCATCTGGGTATTACCCAGGTTCCGGGCACATTTTCCTGCCCTAGACCTACAGACCCAATACCCGTCCCGGCGGCACTTCGGGTACATCTACCACCCGTCCCAGACAGTGGTTTTCCCTGTGGGGAGTTCTGGGGGGGGTTTCACGGCCCTTACGGCCGAGATTGGGCAGGCCCTGGGCAGCATGCATGGTGTAATGGTTAGTATTACTACCTCACAGCACTGAGGTTAGTGATTCCATTCCCACCATGGCCCTAACGGTGTAGAGTTTGCATATTCTCCTCCGGTTTAAGCGGGATTCCCTGGGCATGCCGTCCAGCCACTCCCGGCTCCCACCGGGCAGGCGGGTTTCCCCGCTCATCCCCGGTCAGCCCCCAGGCCCCTTCTAGCAGTGTTGGCTATGGTGCTACATCCGCCCCTAGCATTTGCAGGGTGGGGTTGGGTTTTTGCACTGGTCATGAGTGAGTCACTAACCACTTTGCATGCTTCTTTCGAGGTCTCATCAGTTCCCCAGCGGGCAGCCGCGGAAGTGGATCATCATCCTGGAGAGAACATTACGGCAGGTGCCGCAGGCGCTGAATTGTGGTCACAACGGCGATCGCTTCTCCAGGCAGCTGCAGCAGGGGCGGCGCATGAGGCCAGGTTTAGGGAGGCTGTCGACTTTCCGGGTGACGGTGAGCATGATGATTATTATACCTCTCTGAGTCTTTTCCGGGCCATGCCTATGCCGGCTGCGAGGAGTCAGGAACCATTAGACGGCACCCCCCAGATTTGCCAAGCTTAGCGTGCGCAGTTACACAGCAAGCAGGGGAAGGAGTTAGCGGGCTAGCAAGACTAGATCCTTCGCTGAGTCCCAGCTTTCTTCTGACATGGTCCATCGCAGCGACACTGCAGGGTCCAGGGGTCTCCTATGGGCTCAAAGGGTGAAATAGCCAAAGGGGAGTTCGTGGATATTTCAAGTTGCTAGCAACATGTAACTGATTTCGACAAGGCCAAGAAATCGACCGGTGTCGGTGAAACCTCATATCGGAGTTTTCACCCTAGCTTAAGCAGTTCCTTATACTCCATCTGGCTATTTTAACCCTAGACTCAAGGAGCGCGGGTTTTTTCTTGCTTACAAGGGTACGGCTCGGAGGGATTCGGACGAGAAATTTCGTCGGACCCACCCCGACACACGGGTTACGCCCGTGGGCCTTAAGCGCGTCAGGATATGATTGCAGCTCATGGGTAAATGCCACGCTACTTCTGAGTACCATCCCAAGAAGCCATTTTGCCCCTGGCAAGTAGGGTACGAAGCCAGCCGCTAAAGGCCAGCGCTTTGCCTTCAAGGATTCAAAGGGCGATAGAGGCGTCAAATGCCGTTTTCGCCGCGGATCCTGGAATTGGGGGGCCAGTCACCACTGACGAACCATTGCCCAACATGTGTTTTTCGCCCTTGGGAGTAGTACCCAAGTAGGCTCTGGGTAAATACCGGTTAATCCAGCACCCGCTTGCCCTCGCTGGGCATCCATTAAAGATGCTATTACTGAGTAGGCGTGCAAGTGCGTTATCAGCTGTTTGAAAAAATACACTGGCTAGTCCATAAATTGGGCACTGTGCACTCAGGGCCAAGTTGGGCATGGAGTCCGCTTTCTGCCTCCTTCCGTGACACCCTAACTTAGGGGATCGGGGGCCTACGCCAGGACCAAGGGCCCAACATGCGTCATATCTGGCCATACTTAGAGATTGGCACTGCAGCCGGCGGCTGTAGCCTGCCGGCTGACCGAGCCTGCAAGTCTCAGGTCCTTATCCAGGGCTGCCAGGCCTAGAAGAAGGCCAATCTAAGGCAGGTCCAGTCATTACTGGGGGTCCCTTAACTTTTAGTGCTGGGCCTCTCCCAGGGGCGGTGATTTGCCACAAGCGGGTAGGGGCTACAGCGGGGACTACGGCTCCCCCCTACATGGTTAGGCTGTCCCGGGAGATACGCCACGACCTGGTCGTCTGGTCTCCATTTTTGGTGGACTTTAATGGGGAGCTTCTTTGTGCCCAGAGCCTTTGCCTATGGCCAGGCTTCAGTTATTTGCGCAGGCCCCGGGGTCCTCGGGTTTCGGGGCATTTTTTCAGGGGGAATAGCGCAGCCCCATGGCCTCAATCATGGATTGGGAGGGGTTTCACGACCAATTTTCTGCTATTAGAGTTCTTTCCCATCGTTGTAGCGGTGGGATGGTGGGCTCATATATTGGCAAGCCAGACGGGAGGTTATGGTTATATAACCTAGGAGGGGTACACACCACTAACAACCAGGGCACCCTTTTTCACCCCTTACACTGCTCAGACATTTGGTATTACGCTGCATGCAGGGCAACATACATTTCGTGGCGCAGCACGTTGCAGGGGTCGACCATGGCATCGCCGATGCCCTGTCGCGGTTCTACTTTGCGAAGTTTCGCGAGTTGGTACCGATCGCTGCGCCGTTTGGGCTCACTTATCCATGTCCTGCAGGGCAGATCGTAGAGCAGACAAGGGTGGATTACCTTGCCATCCCTGGCCCCCTCCACCAGTGGGGCATATGCAGCCACGCTGCAGGACTAGGCGGCCTTTTAGGAGTCCCCGGGGAACAGCGGAAGTCGGTCGATGACCGTTGCTGTTTTCGGGCGTGGGCATTATGGCGCGGGCCTGTCCATCTGCCATGGCTGCGGCATTAGCCGACATATATTCCGTGCTAAGTTACGCGGAGAACGGGACCACACCAAAGCATTTGCGCTAGCAATGGCATTGATTGGTGGGTGAGAGTGCAGACTATGACAGCGGATTCCCGCAAGTCCATCGAGCTGTAGACGCGGTGGAAATTGTAGCCTGTGTTCAGAGTGTAGCGGAGAGCGCAGAAGAGCCGTCACTCTTTCGGGTGGCGTTCTCTTTTGTGTTCTTTAGGGACTTTAGGGTCAGCAAGCTGGTTGCGGCCAGCAAGAATGCCACTGATTTAGGTGCGGTTCTGTTAGGAACAGAGAGATCTCGCCTACCCTAACTCCGTTGTCCCCCCTTGGAGTTGGCGGATGCGTGCTAAGCTAACCTTCACCAATAATAGCCGCGTTCGTGGGAGCCCATTAGTCAGGCTCCCACCCCGATGCCACCTGGTCTTACTAGTGACAACGCAGCCGCCAAGGCCAGAGGTAAACAAGGGGAAATCTACCTAACAACCACGGAGGCGAGAACCACCCTGCCCTACGGAGAGGGGTGCCAGTGGATAGCAGTCTAGGCTGGAACCCGCTGTGCAAACGCTGTTGGCAACGGGTAAGGCAATGTACCGTAGCCAAGCTGACCGGTATCACAATACACGAGCTGTACCCAAATGCTTAACAGGTGTAACAATACACAGTATGCTGACACAATAAGAACTGCTGACGGGCGTAACAATACACAATATGCTGACACAATAAGAACTGCTGACGGGTGTAACAATACACAATATGCTGACACAATAAATAAATGAGAAGTAGGGAGACAAGGAGAGGGAATCTCCCAACTTATCTGAAAATCAAGAGATCAGCAGTCAGACACGGGCAAGGATCCTGGAGGCAGCCAGGAACAGGTACTGGAAACAGGAGCCAAGTGTAGAACAGGAGCCTGGAACCGGAAACACTCTGGACGCCAAATCAAGAGCTATAGCCGGCGTCTGAGTGCCCCGGCAATCCAGTTTAAATAGCGCGCCAAGCACTACCCTGACGCTGCGTGCGGCGTCATGCACACCCCTTCCTCCCTGCGGCCGCCAGGCGTCCCCGTCGCCTTGGCAACCGCTGCGGCAGGGGAGGAAGGGGTTGTACGCCGGCAGCCTGACGCCCGTCATCGTCTGCCGGAAGCTCCCGGCTGATGACGCGACGGCGTCGAGGTAACCCGGCAACCGCCGGGAGAACTTTAGAGGAGACTGCCGGGCGAGCGGAGGCGCTGCCCGTGCAGCTCCTAACAGGTTCGAAGACATGGTCTTCCAGGACGGCTCGTCCTTTGTGTGCTCCGCCGGTCTGAGACTGATCAGTTGGGCAGAGGTCGCTGGGTATCCCTTAAGTCCCAGCTGGGAAGGGGATCTGCACCGTGCGGCTGGCCACGGCATAGCTGCCTTTGAGGCCTGCCGCTCCGGCCCAGTTCCTCGCACATGCTGATACATGGCCGTGACGTGCTTACTGTGCACTGCTGTGTTTAAGCGTTGTGTGGCTGCGTTGGGTTTGGAGGTCGCCGACTACGGGACGCATTCGTTCCGTATTGGTGCGGCCACCAACGCAGCAGCAGAGGGCCTTCCAGTGAATGCCATACAGCAACTCGGCCACTGGAGGCCCACCGCTTATAAATCTTATATCTGTCTAGATAAGGTTTAGCACGCGCCTTCGGCGCTGGATCCAAAAACGATGTTTACACTCGGTTTTGTAACGGCAGCGTTACGGAATCGAGGGTGTGAAGGGAATTTTTTACTTTTTCCTCCGATAGTGGGCTGATTACAATTGGCTTCCCCCCTCAAGTCCACCGGAGGTTTTTTAAGGTTTTTCCCTTCACTTGGATTCTAGTGTACTAATTTATGTTGTGCATTATATGTCTAACCCTACGTTGTACATTATACAGTTAAGTTTGAATGCTAACTGGTTAGGGTTTTCTTTTCAGCTCTTCCCCCCCCCCCCTTCAACGACTCATGCCACTGTCTGGTTCGTCGGGCATGCATACATTTTCTGGGCATCCAATCATCAGTTAAGCTGTCAGGGCCCGGGCAGAGCTAGGGGCAAAGGCAGTACATTGGTTCGGTGTCAGGGGTCTCCGGTGGAATGGTTTTTTACCATTATTGTCAGATAAAGAGCGTCGCCCGGTTATTTTGTTGGTACACCTAGGAGGTAACGACTTAGGCCGGGGAACCAGCATAGGCCTTATTTTGAGGATCGAGGCTGATCTTAAGGCTCTGGTCGGCCTTGGCCTGGATTGCGGATAGTTTGGTCCGACATAGTGCCTCGTTTCAACTGGAGAGGCTGCTGGAACCCCAAGTCCTTAGAAAAGATCAGACGCAAGGTTAACTTTGCGGTCTCCAAAGCGGTCATGTCTATGGGAGGCACAGCAGTTAGACACCCCTCTTTAGCACTGGAGACCCCATCCTTCTACAGAAGTGATGGTGTCCATTTTGTCAGAATCAGGCATGGCCGTTCTACTTCAGGATTTGTCAGTTGTTGCAGATAGGGGATTAGGTTTGTGTTACTCTGGTTGACTTAGTTATTGATAGGTTTGGCGGGCTTGGGTTCTACAGTAATTGTCTTTAAGTGGCAATTTTTGAACCCAGCTGTGGCGGGAGGGCGCTCTCGATCAGCAGTCCAGTTTGAAGTACAGGTGGTCACTGTGAGGTATTGCCACCCTCTGCCAGGAAGGCTGATGAGTTCTGCCCCCGAGGGGGGACGCAGGACGCTTTTAGAACTGTCCTCATCATGCCCTAGGAGGGGCGGCAAGACAGTCACAGCGCAGGCTGGCTTTGAATTCAATGGGGGCGGTTCCTCGCCCTGGTTACAAGTTGGGGCGTTGTAGTCGCCGCCATTGCTAACGTTTTATGACTGGCTGGTCTCCAAGCGCTCTCCAGGCCATCCCTTTCAATAGGGTCATACCACAATAAATACCCTTTACCTTTTAAACTTATGCAGTGGTTGTCCGTGTTGTTATTTCAGGTCACGTGTCCGTGTGATTTACTTGTAGGGGTAATCAAGGTTTAAGTTGAAAGAAAAGGTTCATCTCAATAATGCATTAGATGCCATAGAGAGAGCGAGGGCTGCCTAGGCATGAGGGAATATAAGAGTCTGTGCAGTTTGGGATGGTATGACAAAGATAGAAATCAGAGTGTCACTTACCCTTAGAGGTGCAGTGTAGATGGGGTAGCCAATCAGGTGTAGAAGGGGTGGTAGCTTAGGTGGAGATATATAAGAGGTAGTCAGGTGATCCTCTTCCTCTTGAGTCTGGATTCCCACCCTCCCTCCCTTGTGCTAATCTACCACATGGCCTTTCGGCCTGCACCCAAATTTGGCTCTCATCAATTTAAATATTAATTGGCGGGAGGGCGCTCTCGATCAGCAGTCCAGTTTGAAGTACAGGTGGTCACTGTGAGGTATTGCCACCCTCTGCCAGGAAGGCTGGTGAGTTCTGCCCCCGAGGGGGGACGCAGGACACTTTTAGAACTGTCCTCATCATGCCCTAGGAGGGGCGGCAAGACAGTCACAGCGCAGGCTGGCTTTGAATTCAATGGGGGCGGTTCCTCGCCCTGGTTACAAGTTGGGGCGTTGTAGTCGCCGCCATTGCTAACGTTTTATGACTGGCTGGTCTCCAAGCGCTCTCCAGGCCATCCCTTTCAATAGGGTCATACCACAATAAATACCCATTACCTTTTAAACTTATGCAGTGGTTGTCCGTGTCGTTATTTCAGGTCACGTGTCCGTGTGAGTTATTTCAGGTCATGTGTCCGTGTGATTTACTTGTAGGGGTAATCAAGGTTTAAGTTGAAAGAAAAGGTTCATCTCAATAATGCATTAGACGCCTTACTCTCACACGTGGTAATATCAGTTAGAAAACACTGAACACGCGTGTTTTCACACCTTTCACTTTTAGGATTACTGTGTTCATTAGAGTATCTTCTTCTGCCTGTTATATCATTTGATACAGGGTTGCCTACCTTCCCGAAATGGCTGGGAGGGTCCAGAAAATCGGTTCCCCCGGAAAGAGGGGCAACCCTCCTGCAAAACTGCCAGGCTCCCGCACCCCCCCCCCTCCGCCGGCACCCGCGACCCCCCCTGTGGGTCAAATGACGCAAATAGCGCCGTTTTAGCCCTGCCCACCGCAGTGCAATGCCATAAAAAACGGCATTGCACATCAGGGGTGTGGCTAAAACTGCACTATCACTCTGGCCACGCCCCCAACACGTAACCCCCCCCCCCCGTGTGGCTACGCCCCCTCCCCACCCCTTTTCACTCTCTCAGCCAATCAGCTGCCTTCTATTCGGCCAGCCGTTGATTAGCTGAGAGAAGTTTAAATTCTCCTGTGTCTCCGCCTCAGATGCGATACATCTTATGTGCAGCCCGTCCAGACTCCGACTCCGATCCACTAGGCACAGGACCGCACATCGCATCAGACCAGATATCATACACTTGCAATTTGGCCATATTTTGACCGATTTCTTGGCCTGATCCTCCGGTTTTGGGTTAAATCTGGCCCAAATCTTGTCCAACGTCTAGTCAGGCTCCACAGCCCTAGCGCTAGTAGCAGATCCAATGGTGAGCCACTTTAAAATAAGAACATTAACATTGTTCAACTTTCAATGTAGCCCATAGGAAAAAAAAAGACAGTCATTTAAACATTTAAGCCAGACTGTTTGAATAAAAAAAAATTTGGACTGCAAAAGGTTAAATAATGGGCTGAAGAGTTAGGTGACTCAACTTCAAATGTATCTGAAATCAAATCACACTAGTAGGGATGGCCATCGACCATCGATGATTCGAAAAATACTTTAGCCATCGATGGGGGAGAACCAGATGGTTTCCCTCCATCGATGGAACAGCAAAACGATGTTTTGCTTTTTTTTTTTTAAAGTGCCGCCCCCTGACACCCGCGAAGCCACGCCCCGTGTTTTTGATTGGCCCACAGGCCAATCAAACAAACACAATTGATGACCATCTATATGTAAAAATATCGATGGTCATCCATAGCATAGTTTAGCACTATCGATAGCCAGTTGCAGAATTGCCATCGATGGCAACCATCGATGGCAATGGCAACGATGGCCATGCCTACTAGTGTATGGGCACCTTTAGGGTTACTGTTAGAGTTAGCATTAGATAAGAAAGTAAACTCCAAACACATTATCAACATTTCAACATTACATCATACTTGCCTACTTTTGAAAACTAGTTTCAGGGAGATTATAGTTGGTAATCGAATTTTGCAAAACGCCCCATTGGGGGCGTGTCTTGCTCCACCTAAAGGGCGTGTCTAGTTCCATATATGCAGAAATTGTGAAAAGAGATTGTGAATGTGGCACCCAGAAGCGTGGGTGTGTAATTTAAAATTACATATCCAAATGTAAATGAGCCCAAAAGCAGATTGTAAGTGCTACTATACTTAGTAAAGTGCTGGGAAATGGTGCTGATGAATTAATGTAAATGTATCTGTCTCTCATTCCTTTTTTTCCCCAAAAATGTAACATTGTAATGTGGGTTAGGTGAAATGAGGGAGATTTCTAGACTAATGAGGGAGAGAGGGAGATTGTTGCTATTTCAGGGAGTCTCCTGCAGAATGCAGGAGGGGGGTAACTATGATCTAACGGTGTAATGTGGGTTAGGTGAAATGAGGGAGATTGCTAGACTAATGAGGGAGAGAGGGAGATTGCTGCTATGTCAGGGAGTCCCCTGCAGAATGCAGGAGGGTAGGTAACTATGATTAACAGTGTAATGTGGGCTAGGTAACATGAGGGAGATTGCTAGACTAATGAGGGAGAGAGGGAGATTGTGCTATGTCAGGGAGTCTCCTACAGAATGCAGGAGGGGAGGCAACTATGATGTAACAGAGTAATGTGGGCTAGGTGACATGAGGGAGATTGCTAGACTAATGAGGGAGAGAGGGAGATTGTGCTATGTCAGGGAGTCTACTGCAGAATGCAGAAGGGGAGGTAACTATGATGTAACAGTGTAATGTGGGCTAGGTGACATGAGGGAGATTGCTAGACTAATGAGGGAGAGAGAGAGATTGCTGCTATTTCAGGGAGTCTCCTGCAGAATGCAGGAGGGGAGGCAACTATGATGTAACAGAGTAATGTGGGCTAGGTGACATGAGGGAGATTGCTAGACTAATGAGGGAGAGAGGGAGATTGCTGCTATGTCAGGGAGTCTCCTGCAGAATGCAGGAGGGTAGGCAGCTATGATATACATCACTGTTGACACGCTGAATGCTACCACTGTCAATGTCAACCAAATAAATGTCAGCATTTTGAATATCGACATAATATTCTACAGCCCTTTGTCACTCATTAAAGTTAGTTTACGAAGGACCTACATATAATAATGAGCGCATTCGCTGGTCTGTCTTTCTCTCGTGCCAGTGAATTGTTCTTAGAAGCCCTGGCAGAAAGCCGCAGAATAAATCGTTATCTGTCACATCAGATAACAGGTTCAGATCCACAGGACTTTCCTAAAGTCGCTTACAGGTGAACGGCTGTGGGCATTTATTGCAGCAACATTGTATTATGCCGCAGAAATGGGAAAGGTCACACGTTTCACATGATAAACCACCAGGGCTTGGCAGGAGATGAGTAAATAACCCAGGAGTACCCACCAGTACACTGAACCATGCCAAGAAACTCTTCCTCCTTAAAAAGAGGAATACAGTCTAATGATCAACTGCAGAACAGTATAACATAAGCTTAATATACATGAAGTGCTGAAAACTGATACCGTTACAAAACCTAGATGATACAGATTAAACGACAATGATCACTGCTGATAGTATGCTGGCAACTGTCCTATGCAGTGATTAATAAATGATTGACAGAGCGATGTACTTTATATTCAGATGAGAGGGAGACTGAGCAATACCCCAAATGTGCTGAACATGTGATGCGCAGATGTTGATAAAGTCATTGGTTTACACTTTTGGAACTAGAAACATTGCGCTCTGGAAGTTTAATCCTTCTGGAAGTGCAAGAATTGGCTGTTGCTATTGGCTGCTGAAAGCATTTTTATATCTCTTGTACATGAAGTACATTTTGTTTTCAGTAGGGATTTATCCAGTGTCCGCGCAGCTGGGGTTGTGATAGAGAATGACATAAATAAACAATGGCCGATATTTCTTCAGGGCAAACTGAGTGAAGCAGCACAGGACAGACTTTGGCGATGTCTAATATGTATACGGATGCTTGCAGTACTGCTTGTAACCACTTGGGGTCTCTAGGAGGTACAGTGCTCATAGGATTCTGTATTAGAAATGCATAATATACACACACAGGAGGTCGTGTAAAAAATGTAAAATGCCGCCTCCTCTAGCATCCTCAAAAACTGTCTGCATTGTGGGGGCAGCCATTTTCCGAGTGTCACTTTATATTAGCGGCCGGGAGAGGCGGGGACCCGACAGATCTGCATGTCCGGGTTAGGAGCCGTGGCAACGGGGTAAGGAGGGTGTTAACTTTTCTGGGGGGTGTTAACTTATGGAGAGGGCGCCCAAAATTCCCGGTGGGGGGGGGCGCTGTATATGTAGTTACGCCACTGTCTGCAGCACAGTTCAAATTTCAAAAAGGGGAGCCACACCCACTGCCACCAACTGCCATTTCAAACTGACTCGCTGGCAGTGGGTGTGAATTGCCTGTTTGAAATATGAACTGCAACAAGATAAAAGAGAGCGCACTGTGTTGATCTTTGTTATTATTCTTTACTCAATATTATTTAATACAGGTATTATAAAATAAAAATTGAAAAACAAAAAAATACATACATATACAATAAAATAATGTTTCCGTCTAGCACCACTTAGAGCCCATACTGGTATTATTTTGCCAATAATAGGAAAGTTCTCAAATTGGATAATGGCAATATGAGTGTTCCCCTTTAAATTACAATTGTTGTAGCAGTTTTTAGTTGTATAAATTCAATGTTTTTATGGTATATATTAACGACTGGTTTACGTGATGAAATTGCGGCAGAGATCCAGTGCATTTTTGGTGTCCGCTTCCACCGGTGTTGCTCCGATGGTAAGGGAGCCGGTACCGGGAGCAGACACTCCAGATGCAGATGGTGGCCGGTCTGCTGGCAACCAGCGTAGCCCCGATGTTGAGGGAGCCGGCGCTGGGAGCTGACACGGAGATGGAACGGTATCTCTCACCGGGAGCAGGCACTTGGGAGCGAGTGGTGGCCGGTCTGCTGAACAACCAGTGTGGCCCCGATGTTGGGGGAGTCGGCGCTGGGAGCTGACATGGCAGGATGGTAGCTATCACCCGGGTGTCTTAGATGGAGAGACGCCTCTTAGCGCTGCTGTGCCGTTGGAGCAAGGTGGTATCAGTCCAGCTGGATTGGGAATCGGGCAGCCAATAGATGGTAATAAGGGCTGTATCAGATGGGAAGCGGGTGTTGGAATAAGATAGACCCTTGACGCGTTTCTCCGTCTGTGGTAAATCTGATGGTTTCCTCAGTCTTCTGATCTAACAAATAAGAGCAGTCCCATTACCCTGAGGTAGATGGTTCGAGGCACTAGCACCAAGGTTCGAAATCACAGAACAGTTACAGCTTCCTGACAACTTTTGTCACTTTTGTGTATCTATGTTTGTGTGTCATTGTCTGATTAATGTTTGTCTAGTCTAGTCAATATTTTAAACGTATAAATTAAAAGTTAAATCTTAAACTTTCACTCACTTTTCTTGGGGATTCCACCAAACTCCATTGCGTGTTTGGCATTCCCCGAACAACTTGTTTACTAGCTATCTACCACTAGTATTTGCTTAATAACTACTATTGTTTAGCCAATAATCTCGGATTCATAGTATAGGAGCCTCCCTTACGGAAAGGCCCTAAACTGTAAAGACACGCCCTGAAGACTGGCAAATCGGATTGTGGGTTCCTCACCACACATCCTTTTCATATCCTATCGCAACATCTATGAGATAACTACAGATTACCATACGTAATCATAACTAAAGAGTGCCCCAAAAAAAAAGAGAGAGTCTTTTTCCTACTAACTAATATTACTCTCCTGGGTGCACCTCCACCTTCAGAATGTACAGAGGGAACGTGCTCTCTCTCGAATGATCGAGTTATTGTGGATAAAAATATACATTGTCACCACCTTTTTTGACTTAACCTGTGCACTGGTCGACACCCCATTCCCCTTTTCCCCACAAAAGTGGCCAATGTATTTGCCCTGTGGGGATCTCGTGGTGTGCCTTGGCCATTTTAAAATCTTATTTATTGTGCCGCAAGGTAAAAAGGTTGAAAATCACCGGTCTAAGGAGTCGGCGGGAAAAAAAACCCCCAAGAAAGCATTGTTTTATAATGAAGATCATTGGCACTGATGAGGCTCATGTGGTAAAGTGGTGTTTTCTAGTCAGAATAATACAGCAGAGTTTTGTTAGATACTGTATGTGTTTGTTGGAACACGCGAGGCGTTTGCTGGGAGCGGGCCTGTGGTGACTACGCCAGCTGTCGCAGCCAGACATCCTCATCCCCGGTGTAAACATAATCACTAACATTCTGTTTATTTGGAACAATACAAACATATTGTGTGTATCTTAGACACTAGATACATCCCAACAGATATCCCTACACTAAGGGCCTGTTTCTGAGTCAGAGGCTGCAGCGTTCCGAGTGGGTCTTTACCAGTATTTGCCTTTACTCAGTGTACAAGCATGCACGCAGTATGTGCAGGGCTGAGATGCCGCTGTGAGTCCTAGAAGGTCAACATGAGTTTTCACATTGTTTTTGTCTCGAACGTTGACACCGTTGACATGGACCACGTTCAAATCCCCCGCTACGCCCTAGTGGATGGTACAGCATGAAATACTGCTTGTCGGCACATGTCGGCTCAAAAATGGGAAAAACTCATGTCGACCTTCTCATTGTCGACCTGTAGCTTGTGTCGACCATTCCACCCTGTCAACCTTACCCACGTCAACCTATTTCAGGTGTCGACCTAAGGCCTGTTGACCTTCAGTGGTCGACCCAATGCATGTGGACCTTATTAGGGTCAGCCTAATGACTGTATCCCGTATAGCACCCTCCAACATGACCCATTCCATTAGGTACAGAATGCTCTGCTCTTGGATTTCCCTCTTAGTTTTTGATCGCCGTCACCTGTGGTTAGTTAAACACCTTTATTATAAAATAACTAGTTTAGCATCTGATGGCAATCATACATTACCAGGCAAGTTCAGAAACAGAGCATTTTGGACCTAACAGAATGGTTCACGTTGGAGGGTATGGTATATTTGCTTGGTTTTCAAGTGACTCATCGCTTGTTTGTATCCATGCTGCTGCATCAACATTCCTGGCTGATTGTGCACCTGTGGGAATTTCTGATTGCTGCTGTATCAGACTACAGCTAACTATTTGTGTTCTTGTCTGCATACTCATGTTGGAAACCATCAGCTGCCTTCCACTGACTAACCGATTCTAAAGTATCCTCTGAACCTGCTGCAGTCATGTTCCCAGTTAGCCAATTACCAGCCACTTGTGGGGATGTACTGTAATAAGAGCTCCCACAAGTCTCCAGGGGCTAGTTCTAGGCTTCAGGCTTTTACCTGAGATTACCTGTGACCAGACCAGAATCATGCTGCTGATTTCTGCATCCGCTTGCAGCTGCTACCAGACTCTCTTCTGCTGTTATCATCTCCAGTTTTCCCTGAGTTTCTGCTTCTCAAGTCCAGGATCCCACAGCAAAGACTCTACTCACTATTGGTTTCCAGACCAATCATCGGTTTCCAGACAGACCATCGATTCACAGACTATATAACTATTCTTTCATCTGTCCATCGGTTCTGAAGCCGATGTAGCTACCCAGGTATAGTGAACACCAAATCCCCTTGCAGGGTTCCTTGGAGAGGACCACCGGTGGGTTAGACTCTGCGTCTCTGTTCCGGGTACTCACCAACCTCCCTGTGCTAGCTCTGCCCTCCGGGACTTCTCTACAGTAGTTCATGCATCCTCGCTACAACAGGCCCTGGAGTTTCCACACCCCTACTTCTGCCACTGTCCCAATACACTCTTGCAAAGTTGGGTTGTGCTAGCCCGGGCTGAAGCAAGGGGTTCCGTGCTCTAGACTAAATCTTAAGGAGTGCTAGGGGGACCCACCTGATAAGGTCACCTGGCCATGGGCTCATATTTTTGGGTTAAATGTCATGCTAATAACCTCCATTTAGCTCAATGTTTCATTACACAGTTTATTACAGTGTTTTTAAGGCTTACAGTGTGCACTTGGCATCTTTATACCTTACTATCGGCTGCACCATTAGAATGCACCAGTTCCAATATTGTTGTTATTATTATTGTTATTATTATCATCATTTATTTATAGGGTGCAGAAAGTTTTCGCAGCACCTATTAATTAACAGTGCAAGGTGTTTAGGACAAGTACATGGTATATAAATACAGTTGCATCAGGGGACAGGACACTGAAGCAATTATTAGTGTGGCAGAGATATATATTCCATGAAAAGTGCATGAGCAGAGAGGGCCCTGCTCGTGAGAGCTTACATTCTACAGGAGAGGGGCAGACAGATAGGATTGACAAAGAAGGGGTAGAAGTGAGCATAAACAGAAGGTTAGGATAAGAGATTTAATGAAGAAGTGGGTCTTGAGAGCCTGTTTAAAGTTATGTAGGGAGGTGGGGAGTCTGATAGGGAAAGGTGAAGAATTCCAGAGATAAGGACAAAATCTTGGAGGCAGGAATGGGAGGAAGTAAAGGGAAAGACATAGATAAATTCTTGTGGAAGGCACATGCCACAGCTGGGAGACACAGTTGTGCAGAACCAAGACCTGAAAAGGGGCACACAATTGCAAAAAGGAGGATGCATAACAGGATACCCAACCCCGCTCTGGGATTTGCACAAAGTAGAACATTGGGCACAAACTTTTATATGGTGACATCAAAGGCGGATATTCCACAAGGCAACCTACTGTCGGTTTTGGCGCAATAGAAATACTTGGAGATCTACGTTCGGATTTCTCCCTTTCCAAGACGGATTTTCTCTCAAGCGGGATGTTGGTTATCAGACCATGATGAGTCGTGAAACATAAGAATAAATAAACAGAAATTACAATACAATTTTTGTGTAAGTGTCTCTTAATATAAACCCCCTAACGGGTGGTATAATCAGTGTGCAAGATGAATTTTATTCCACGAGGCGTACCGAAACTCACGTTGGGTTAAGATGGTACTCCTATTATCAAGGTTTCTTTTGGTATAGCCTCAGGAAAATCAACTTCTGAACATAGGTGAACGTTTTCCTTGTATGTGTAGGTGGTGGGATAGGCTCACACGTGCTCCGAAAAAGGGAAAGAAAACAGTGTCTGGAACTGTAATGTGACCTTATACTTTTTTAGAAAAAGTGGGCAGCTGGACAAAAATGGTATATTTTGACAGCGTACCTCACTTACGTGTAAATAAGATGGAGAACATATATAAAGGTTTCTTTTTGTTGAAAAGAAGGGCGTACCCCTACTCACGATGTAATCTGTGATTTTCAAACCTATCAAGGTTTCTTTTATATATGTTTCTCCTTAGTGCGATTTAGGAAATTGGTTTCGGTCAGGATGACCTTTATCACTCACATCTTGATAAAGGTCATCCTGACCGAAACGCGTAGATCCTGTCAGAGGAGAGTGAACAGCCACACCTTTTGGATGTATGTATTGTTTTTATTCAAGTTTTATATTTTGCTTTTTTGTTTTTTTTGGAATTCTTTTGGACATTTTTTGGGGGTTTCTGTCCCCATTATTTGTCTATGGGGTTTGTGTAAAGGATTTTTGTACGGATTAAAAACTTTGTGGAAATACCATTTTATCAAAACTGGTTCCCTGGCTTTGTGTGGTGGAATTATCCAGCAATATTAAAAAAGAAAACGCTACAGGCTTTTTGCCCCCCCACTAAAAGGGGTGAGTAAGGTACGCCTTCCCCAGGATGGATCTAAATCATTGTGGCAATTAAAAATCCTGTTGTTACATTGAGATATCTCTTATATTTTATGTATTTTGGGGGCATTGGAACTATCGGGTCTGTTGAGACGCAGTTGATGTTACCCAATTTCCTAAATCGCACTAAGGAGAAACATATATAAAAGAAACCTTGAAAGGTTTGAAATCACAGATTATATCGTGAGTAGGGGTACGCCCTTCTTTTCAACAAAAAGAAACCTTTATATATGTTCTCCATCTTATTTACACGTAAGTGAGGTACGCTGTAAAAATATACCATTTTTGTCCAGCTGCCCACTTTTTCTAAAAAAGTATAAGGTCACATTACAGTTCCAGACACTGGCCCTTATTCTGGTTGGTGCGGTCAGAGCCGCACACGGGGCTCCGACCGCACAAACCAAGGGCCGCCCACCAGACGGATCGCCACGGCCGTCCGTACACGGACGGCTGGCGATCCGCATTAAAATGGTGGAGGCTACGCCTCCACCATGGTGGGAGCTGCCCCCTGCATTCGATGGTCGTCGACCATCGAAGGCAGGCCCGCACGCCGCGGCAGCTCCCGCAAGCTAAGACCACACGGACAATCGTCCGTGTGGTAGCTTGTATGGGGGCTGAAAGCTGACATCCGGCGACGTCAGCTTTCCGCCCCCATGTCATGGTAATGAGGGCGTCATGCCCTCATTACCATGCATACGCCCCGCGTTTGCATGGGAACGCCCATGAAACGCGGGGCGTACACATAGGGAAATGAGGGCATGAAGCCTCTCACGCCCCTATACGCCCCCTTTGCGGCGGACGAAATACGTCTGCGGCGAAGGGGGCTGCACATGCGCAGATTGACCTCTGCGCATGTGCAGAGTCCAAACATCGGCGGTACGGCCGCACGCGGGCCGTACCGACCGAATCAGAATAAGGGCCACTGTTTTCTTTCCCTTTTTCGGAGCACGTGTGAGTCTATCCCGCCACCTACACATACAAGGAAAACGTTCACCTATGTTCAGAAGTTGATTTTCCTGAGGCTATACCAAAAGAAACCTTGATATGAGGAGTACCATCTTAACCCAACGTGAGTTTCGGTACGCCTCGTGGAATCAAATTCATCTTGCACACTGATTATACCACCCGTTAGGGGGTTTATATTAAGAGACACTTACACAAAAATTGTATTGTAATTTCTGTTTATTTATTCTTATGTTTCATGACTCATCATGGTCTGATAACCAACATCCCGCTTGAGAGAAAATCCGTCTTGGAAAGGGAGAAATCCGAACGTAGATCTCCAAGTATTTCTATTGCGCCATTTTGTCTATATCCCAATTTTTTCAAAATTTCCATGTTTTTGAAGTAAGGGTGTATCTTCAGGGATAGTGATTTTTTGGGCAGCATTGCGCCATGTATTACCTGTCAATTCTTTTGTGTAACCTACTGTCGGTGCCTGTCTAGTGTCCAGCAGTTCCCAAGGGGCCTCATGAAGATAACCTTATATCCATGACTTTCCCAGAGGAGCACTGCGCGACTACGACAACTGAGGGATGCTCAGACATCACATGGACCCACCCATACTCCCAAAGTCCCTTTAATGTTCTTTAATAGGATAAAAAATGTCTGAGTGACACATAGGGGTAAATTTACTAAGATGGGAGTTCTATTGAAATGGGATGTTGCCTATAGCAACCAATCAGATTCTCCTTATTTATTTTTCACCGTCTTGAAGATAACAGATAGAGGGCGAGATGTACTAAGCCTTAAAAATTGAGTGACAACGCACCAGCCAATCAGCTCCTACCTATTTTACAGGCGGGGTTTTAAAAATAAGTTAGGAGCTGATTGGTTGTTTATCACTTTTCACAGCTTAGTACATACAGGTATATGAATCTGAATCAGAATCTGATTGGTTGCTATGGGCAACATCCCATCTTCAATAGAACTCCCATCTTCGTAAATTTACCCATAAACCAGGGGTGGCTGAACTTTTTGTAGCCAGGGATCTATTTGTGTACCCTTACTTACAGGTGTGCAAAATATTCCCTTCACAGTGCAATATGCCCCTTACACATTATGCCACACAGTTCCCATTATGCCAAAATTCACATTATGCCACACAATATAAGCCAAAATTCACATTATGCCACACAATATGAGCCAAAATTCACATTATGCCACACAATATGAGCCAAAATTCACATTATGCCACACAATATGAGCCAAAATTCACATTATGCCACACAATATGAGCCAAAATTCACATTATGCCACACAATATGAGCCAAAATTCACATTATGCCACACAATATGAGCCAAAATTCACATTATGCCACACAATATGAGCCAAAATTCACATTATGCCACACAATATGAGCCAGTGCTGTGTGAGCTGCTTATCACGCCCCCCTGTCCCTCTGCCTCCCAAGAAAAGACTCTACTCTGCTTGTGGTGACACTGCCAGCCGCGAGTTGGATGCGGACTATCCCATAAAAAACAGGATGGTCCCGCAAAAATCGGGACAGTGGGGAGCTATGCATAAAGGATCACAGTTTTGACCTTACAGTATATTCGTCTTAAAGATTAATCTATACATATAATGGACAAGTTACTGTACTACAAAGGTCTCCGTAATCACATCGGTGATACATTAACTCCAGAATTAGAAACCTATGGGATATTGGTATTCCGAAAAAACTCTGAACCACCCACAAGGGTCTCACGTAAAGAGACACTTCTGTGGCCTTGATTCACTGCAAAGGAAAAAATGTGATGTTATTAGAATTCCATTGTGACCTTCAGTCATTTCTCCGGTACAGAATAAACACAAGATTTTAAGAAGTCAACCCATTGTTTTATTATTATAATTGCACACAACACAACAACACACACCAGCACATAGAGAGGTGGGCACTGAGTTTACACTGACTTCTTTGATATACTGTATCACCGTTAAACAAGATTTGACCGCTTGTTAGCAGTCCCTCCAATCCAAGGCCATCTGCTAATTGAACGCAGGTGCTAATACAATGTAAATCACCTCGGAGACATGTGACAAAGAAAGACGTTCCACTTAAGTGGCAAAACAAACACATCTAGCATGGGTGTTGCGTAACTAAATGTTGGCCAGGAGACAAACTGAACTAATTATAATAAATGACTTAGAGCTAAGTGCTTTGAAAACATTTGAAAGCCAATATAAAGTACAGAATATTAATCATAGTGCACCTGTTACCCGAACATGACGGAGACATACTTGTACTATATCGCTGCACACAAGACTGCGGCCTGCGTTCTGTCAATTAATTAGAAACTTCTTGGTGTTTCGTTGACTTATAACTCGGCAAGTATATTGCTATGGAGAGGGATCCAGCCTATAAAATTGCTGTCTGCATACTGTGTAAAATAATACATACATTCTCATTGGTTGCTAATTCTATAGGCTAGAGCACCGGGGTCAGTAACCCCTAGGGTTACCACCTGTCTGGGATACTTTGGATAGCCCAGTAATTAAGACGGGCGACTGAAAGGGTGGCGCTATACAATGTCCGGGAATAGGCAGCTACTAGCTGCCTATTCCCAGACTTTGTATAGTCCGGGAACGCCATCCATCCGGACTCTGGTCTCAATTACCGGACTGTACGGAGTAATCCTGGATGGGTGGTGGAAACCCTAGTGTCACCTGGGGCAGCCAAGAGGATACCTCGTGGACAGGGGTATGGCCCTCCTTCTCAGCAGCAGTACTGCAAAATAATGAGGTCTATTTACTTGGGTGTATATAAATTGGGAGGAGCTAAAGTAACAGCCAATCAGCTCCACTGACATGTTACTTGGGCTACATAACAAACAATAGACTACAGCAGCTAGAATTACTAAAAGTTTTAAAAATAATAAAAGTGGTGGCGTTACATGTAGCAATCAATCTAGCTATTACTTCTCTATTACATCCTAGAAAATGATAGACACGATCTGATTGGTTGCTTTGAACAACATCACCATTTTTAGAACCTTTAGTAAATCTAACCACAGGAGTGGAACTTGTTTTGAAACATTCAGATACAATGGGCCAAAAGTAATGCCGGCTGAGTTCGGCAGCAGTGCAATATACCGGCCAAACTCAGACTTTTTTTTAAAAAGGGAAATCACTTACAAGGCAAAAATATGTAAGTGATTGCCCTTTTAAAAAATGTGTCTGTCTAATGGTGTTGCAATACTTAAACATGCCCTTCCAGCACTAAGCCTGTGCCTGCCCATCCTTGCCTGTCTACCAGTCTCCAGATGTACAGTAAGTAGAATATACATCACTGCAACTGATAATGTGTCCAACTTTGAATTACAGTAGCTTTATAATGACTTGTTACAGTATATATCTACAGAGCTCGCAGTTCCGTTCAGAGAATACAGTATGTCAGTCTCTCAAATCAGTCCCTGCCACAGTAGAGCTTACACTCTATTACCGGTATGTAGTGGCAGCAAAATTGGGCAATGTACAGTAATAGGGCCTGGGTTCACTAAAAGTCAGACGTTTTCTGCTCCGAATACGAGCTGCCATGAAAAAGTCAGATCCGGATGGTTCGGCTATGTTAAACATACTTCACAGTCGATGTAATGAGAGCCAAGCTAGAAAGTCGAACACAAAACAGCTCTATAACGTCAGACATAATTATAGCTGGTCTGTTTGGGTGAGTTCTATTCAGCAATGTTTATTTTCTCTTCCAAGTAAAATAAAAATACAGAATATTTGTATAAAAATATGCTGTAAAAATTATTTCTAAAACGAAAAAGTTATTTCTGTGAAAAAAGCTCATGTAGTGAACATTTCCCCTCCACCCCCCCCATGCACCTTATATGCATTGATATGACAAGCAGACACACAAGCAACTTCTGCTGATTAAATGATATACAGCATGTCTATATTCTGTAGGTATTTGTGACTATATCTGCATAAAAAATGTTCTTCTAGAGCAGTGGTTCCCAACCTTTTTTGTCTCCCATACCCCTTGATTAGGCTTTTCATTTATGAGTACCCCCTCGTGAAAATTTTAGGGGGCGTGGCCTAAAAAAGGGGTGTGGCTTAACAGGGGCAAGTCATACTGGCAATGACGAGAAAAAAAAAGTGCAACCACTTGACCACAATATAAGCTCAGCCCATTCTGCGGACAGCATATAAAATATCAGAACCTTGTCAAATCTCTATTACTGAAGCAACAGACATTCCAACGGATCACGTTAGCCTTCCAATAGTGCCAGATACACATATGCCCCCAAAAGTGCCAGATACACATATGCTCCAATGGTGCCAGGTATGCCCGCACAGTGCCAGAAACGGGAATGCCACCACGGTGCCAGGTATGACCCCATGGTACTGGGTATGCACCCACAGTGCCAACAATGCCCCTACAGTGCCAGCAACAAGTATACCCCCATAGTGCCAGCAACAATCATGCCCCACAGTGCCAGCAATGCCCCCACAGTGCCAGCAATATGGTATGCCCCCACAGTGCCAGCAATGCCCCCATAGTATTTCCCAGCAACAGCACACTCACCATTGATGCTGCTGATGGGGAGAGGACAGTCCAGTGTCCCCCTGCCATGTAGCTGCCGTGCTGCTTCTCTCAGGGAAGGAGATAACAGCACACTGCGTATCTCTCCTTCCCTTCACTGTGACTGGGCTGCCCGCCAATCAAAGTTCGCGGGCCGGCTCCTGATTGGCTGCCGGCCTGCAAGCTCTGATTGATTGGCGGACGGGCGGCCAGTCACAGGGAAGCACACTGAGGGGTAGGAGAGATGCGCAATGCACTCTCCTCCCCTCCAGCGACCTGTCTGACTGCCGCGGCCGCCATTAGAGGCTGGGCCGCCGCGTACCCCCAAGCGTGTGGACACGTACCCCCAGGGGTATGCGTACCACAGGTTGGGAACCACTGTTATAGAGTGTTTCCCAGCCAAACAGTATAACATTTGTTATGCAAATACAATGTTATGCAGCATGATTATATTATGTGCGTATCGGCTTGCCAAATAATGTTACACTGGCCCTTATTCTGATCGGTGCGGCCGGATCCGATTATGTGGCCAGGACCGTGCGTGCGAAACCCCGCCTTCCATACGGATCGCCAACTCCGTCCGTACGCGGTAAGAAGCTGGCCGAACGGACCGCACGTGTATTTTTCATGGAATACGCCTCCTCCATCTAAGGGAACCTCCCCCATCATTCGATGGTCGCAGACCATCGAATGCAGGACCGAGTGCTCCCCCAGCTCCCGCAACCTCAGACCACACTGACATTTTTCCGTGCAAAAGCAGGGATCTGGGCGGGCAGCTGACATCCGGCGATGTCATATGTCCGCCCCCTACACGTGCGTCAGGGCCGCATTACCATACGTACGCCCAGCGTTTGCATGGGAACGCCCATGAAACGCGGGGCGTATGCATATGGTAATGAGCCCAAATAGCCCTTCACGCCCCTCTCCACCCCCTGTTCGGAGTGTTCACATATCATGCGGGATTTGGCCGTACGCCCTGCTCGCACATGCGCAGAGACGCCTCTGCACATGCGCAGACACAAAACATCGGCGGGTCGAACGCACGCGGATATATCCGCACCGACCAGAATAAGGGCCACTGTTTGGCTGGGAAGTTAAATTTGGGTGGGGTGTGTTGAAACTTAAATCTAAATTGCAGTGTAAAAATAATGCAGCCAGTATTTACCCTGCACAGAAACAAAATAACTCACACAAATCTAACTCTCTCTCTATACATGTTACATCTGCCCCACCTGCAGTGCACATGGTTTTGCCCATTTTCCAAACAAATATGTACTGAGCTCAGATCTGAATAAGGCCCATAGTCAGAATTACATACAGAATATAGGCATGCTGTATATCGTTTAATCTTCAGAAGATGCTTACAGTGTTTTTACAATGTAGATTTGTAACAAATGTGTGGTAATTGTGTGCTTATAATTAATTATAAACATTGCGGAATACAACTTATCCCAAAAACAAAACCAGTTCTATTTATGTCCGACTCTGTAGAGCTGCTTTATGCGAGACTTGCTAACTCGGCAAGCATTACTTCCTGGCCTGCAACTGCTATACTATAGGATGCATTGCGGTTGAAAAAATCAGACACTGTCTGCTCTAGCAATACTGGCAGAAGTCGAAACCGATTTACTTTTGGAGTGTTAGAGACGCACACCATTACATTGGTTGAGTTTCGGGGAAAAGTCAGGCATTCTAACGTTCAACTTTGAGCACCTTTTTCCTGGCCTCTAAAATCATCTCCCATTAAATGCCAGCCAACAGTACATTCTCCTACTACATGCAGACACATAGGGGTAAATTTACTAAGATGAGATGTACTAAGCAAGGTGGTACATCCCTCATACAGTACACAACATGTACAGATGGAGTCGGGCTCCCTCTTGCTGGCGAATCGCCAGAATGTCACCACTGGCGCCAGAACGTCACCGCCAGAACATCTCCATCTGACTGAGCCGCGCGTGTCTCACGCGCACGCGCGTCTCAGTTTCCGTCTCCACTTCAGGGAGATTGACAGGGTTGGGGGTGCGGGGAGGCGGTGGGGACCCCGAGTGACCGCCGACAAGCCGGCGGGGACCCAGGGGAAGCACCATCGGAAGGGGACGCGCATGCATCTCGTGCGCGCGTGTCCCCTTTCGCAGTACAGATGGCGGGTGGCGGGGGATGGCGGCTGGCGTCGCCATCGCCATCCCCTGCAAAGAAGAGACCCGCTCCATCTGTTTTTGCATTTGGACTTACAAATCAGAGGGGGCGATTCTCTAACACAGAAATGCGGTAAAAACCCCGTTATTGGGGTTTTCTCCCGCATTTCTGTATGCTGTATTGTTCCTCCGTAGTGGCAGCGCTGCGGAGGGAATCGCCAGCAAAAGCTGGCGATTCCCTGCAGAAGCCTATGGGCTTCTTACCGCAGCGCTGTGTGAGGGATCCGTCACGGATCCCTCCCAGCATGCCCTGCGGCCGGCGCGTCACCCTGCGCATGCGCAGATGGACTCCCGGGTCACAGACCCGGAAGTCCAGCACCGGCACCGCATCGCAAGGGACAGCTCTTATCGCAAGAGCTGTCCCTTGCATTAATAACCGCATATGTTACAGCATATGCCGTTAATAATGCGATGCCCGGCGATAATGGGCGCGGATGTTACAACATCCCGCCCAGAATCACAAAAGGCAGCTCTCACCAAAAGAAAGCTGTCCTTTGTGGTGCATTAACTTCCGAGTTTAGGACCCAGGAGCCCTTCTGCGCACATGCAAAGTGACACATCATACATGGGTGGGGAGTACTCGGAGGGATCCGATTTGATCCTTCACGATAAGGTTTGTGAAAAGAATCCCATAGGCTTCTATTGGGATACAGCCAGCCAAAGAACTTACAGGCTCCTAGCTCTGTTATGCCTCTTATTCTGGAGTTTGGTACATACAGTACTGTACAGAAATGTGGTAAAAAAGCAAACAAACTGGGTTTTTTTGGGGGGTCCGGACTTTGAATCCACATAATTTACTATTCACTGCATACTTGCCTACTTTTGAAAACTAGTTTGAGGGAGTTTATAGTTGGTAATAGAATTTTGCAAAGCTCCCCATTGAGGGGGCGTGTCATGCTCCTCCCAAAGGGCGTGGCTAGTTCCATATATGGAGAGATTGTGAAAAGAGATTGTGAACGGGGCCCCTAGAATCGTGGGTGTGTACTGCTACAACTGAGAGGAATCTTTTAAAACAGGCATATCCAAACTATGGCCCTCAGGCTGTTGTGAAACTACAAGTCCCATCATGCCTTGCCACAGTTTTGCTATTAGGGAATGCTAAAACTATGGCAAGGCATGCTGGGATGTCTAGTTTCACAACAGCTACAGGGCCATAATTTGGACATGCCTGTTTTAAAATGACTTATATACAAATGTAGATGATCCCCAATGCAGTTAGTAAGAGCTACTATACTTGCTAAAGTGCTGGGAAATGGTGCTGATGATTCAATGTAAATGTAGCTATCTCTCATTCATTCTTCCCAAAAAAATGTAACAGTGTAATGTGGGCTAGGTGAAATGAGGGAGATTGCTAGACTAATGAGGGAGAGAGGAAGATTACTATTTCAGGGAGTCTCCTGCAGAATGGAGGAGGGGAGGCAACTATGATTTCACTGTCACATTCACATTAACTTAACTTTCTTTTTTGCCGGTTGACCTGTCTTCAGATCTGTCATCATGTTGTGATTGTACTGCAGAAGGAACTTTCACTGTAGTTACGAAGTGTCTTGAACAATGCTCCTGTTACCACAATCCTACATTGCAGTGTGTGTTCCCTTCCCAGCCCCTCCCTTACTCTACACGGGGAGAGAACCTGTGTGAGTTTATGATCCGCCTGGGTAGAGGGAACAGCTCCAAGTGACTGTACCGCAGCCAAAAAGTTGCATCTGGGGGTGTGAGATTTATTATCCTGGTGGGACCTGGTGAGCGGATCAGCACTTCCTCATTCTGTGACATTTGGGACTTTATGACAATGAAATCTGCAATCTTGCTTCTCACACTGCAAGTAAGTTTGTCTTTCCTAATGCATAGATGCTTGTGTGGCATATTCTGTATACAGTCAGTTACGTTCTCAGCTTTCACTGTTGTCCCAGTGTCCGTGGTATGTTTCCATGCAAGGATTCCCAGGGGATTTCGTATTTAGAACACGAGCCGTCCCCACTGTGTCACTTCTTTAAAATTTAAAGAAAAGATGGACGGGATTGCGGATTGTGCGTCTATTCTTCATTCATGCATAGTGATAACATTTCTGACTTGGGGGGTGTATTTATTTAGTCTTGGAGAGAGAGATAAAGTACCAGCCCCTAATTGTAATTTGTCAAATGTAAGTCAGTTTATTTATATAGCGCACTTTCTCCAACAGGACTCAAGGTGCTTTGTTGGAGAGCGATAAAGTACCAGCCAATCTGCCATGTTATGTGCGGTGTTTGTAAAATGACAGCTAGGGGCTGGCTTTATTCCTGTCCTCTTTATCTCTCTCTTCAAAGTTTAGTAAATAGATCATTTTCATTTCTGTACGATTACATTTTAGAAACATTTCCATTTGCCGTGATGGGAAATGTCTATGAAATGTATATTTTACACCAATTGCACTCGCATCTCTGTAATTTGTAAATTAATACACAATGTTCACATTTCAGCAGCAGTGATGGGTTCATTTAAAGAACACGGACATCTGTATTTTCTGCGGATCATTTTCATATGTATTTCTTTTAAAATGCGTGTCTGCCACTCTATAGATGATCATTGTACGCTCAGTCAAAGGTGTCTGGCCGTTAGATGCTGTGTCGTTAACAGCTACGTCTTAGAAACGGGAACAATCGTTTAGTAAAATATAATATTTATGAAAAGTCATAAATGCTTCTCCCTGGATGCTTAAAATCCCATCATGTTTCCAGTGTACTGTGATTCTTCCCATAAAGAAAAGTTATACAAACGTCCTCAGAACAAATAAACTTGGATTATGGAGTGGCTATGTTGTGCTGCCAGGTTCCAGGGCTTTGCAGAATTTAATTACGGAGAACTTGCGGTAGAAGGATCTAATCTTCGTCTTAAATACTTGGAAAGTTCTAACCCAGGGGTTCCCAATCTTTTTCGAATCACGGCACCCTAGAGTATAAGAATTTTTCCAAGGCACCCTAGGCCCAAAAAACTATATATAAAATTAAGTAGATTGTGTTTATATTTGCTTCTTAGGGTCAGTTATGTGTTAAAGGGCAGGATTTGCTTCTGTGTGTACACATATTTTATGATTGGCAGCCACCAGCACTGTTTTTTCCCATAAATAATGATCATAAATAATTTGAACTGGTACTGGACCACCAACCCGTGGCACCCCTGCAAGTGTCCCGAGGCACACCAGGGAGCCACGGCACACAGTTTGGGAACCACTGTTCTAACCCCTTTCTTATTGTGGTTACACCGTCAAATAAATATATATTGTGGTTTACGTATGAGGGTTGCAAGCTCTTTCGGTAAATGTTTTCAGGATCACAGACAAAGCGGATGATTATTGGACGATGCTCCTAGTATCACACAGCTAAAGGGTTTATTAAAGGAGTTATACATTTCCATTTTTAATAATTATTGCAATGATAATACTATTGTGGGTGCTCCTCTAGGAACCCTAAATATTTGCTGTTTGTCTGGGTTGGTGACTTTTATATAACGCTGAGGCGCCCACCTCTATAAGCTACCGAACTGCCCCTAATACCTGATAATGGGGGAGAGTTATTAAATCTTTAAGATATATAAAGTGGAGGGAAATAAATAACCAATCAGCTTCTAACTGTCATATTACAGGTTGTACTTGAAAAATGACAGAAACTTTTCTCCAAATTTATCTCTCTCCAAGATTTGATAACTCTCTCCCTATAGTGTCTAACGGAAACACTACACACGGGGAGCTGTGCTGAGAGAACTCTAGTCCCTGACACCGCCAATTAATAGATCTATCCTGCATGCTGGATATTAATAGTGACGCGCTGACGTGCGGGGCCACCCTTCTCTATCGCTACGACCTCTACACACGGAGCGATGTAGGGGCATTTTATCGCCCTGTGTGTAGGCCTCTTTATGGGTGAAATTTAATAGGATAAGAGATTCAGAAAGAGAGAGATTTGGTAAGAAATCGCCAGGTTTTTTTAAAGCAGCAATCATTTACCCAGCAAAACCAGTTTGATTTTGCAGTGTAAATGATTGCCGCTTTAAAAAAAACTGGAGATTTCTTACCAAATCTCTCACTTTCTGATTCTCTCATCCTATTAAATTTCCCCCCATGTGCCAGATCTCTCTTGCTTTGGCGAGCAGACCAGGTTGAGATGCATACGGCAGGCATCGAAGGTCCGCGTCAGTGCTGCCAAATAGAGATCCTACTGTATAGTGTAATTATTAGACAGCTGAATGATGTTAAAAATCTAAATTTCTTACAATGACAATAACGAAGGTACATAAGCACAATAAAGATAAACTTCAGCCTACATTACCCAAAATTTTATTAAAAATATAACATTTTGAAAATTAAGTGAAACTAAACCTTCAACTAATTCTCAGAAGTAGGGTCTGTTTTGGTATTTCTGCAGAATAGATTAGTACATCAGCTTACCCCATCAATATATAGTAAATATATATATATATATATATATATATATATATATATATATATATATATCTATCATGTTTGTGTTTTAGAATTGTGTGATTTTATTTTACTGAGCGACATATTTAATATTATTATTATGATTAATATTAAAGGAATAATTAAGTAATTATTAGTTGGTGTTTAAAATGTTTTAATAAAGAGGCAGCATTTGTTATTTTATGACGTGGGTACTATTTATATAGCCATAATATATAAAATATTTCTCCTATCGAATCTCCTAAAATACACTGGTTAAAATCCCATTTATATTTTTATTTTGCTTTCTGAACTTATCAAATAAAAGAGGTGTTCAATAACTGCTGCCATATTTGGGGAAGAATCCACCACACAGCCATATTCAGTGATTTGAACCGTTATAGAGGTTTTCAAACTTCAGATGACTTTTTAACCTCTTGTTCAAGACCGCCTGAAATATTACTAAACAGGTCACTATCTGTTTCCATCTCTGCTTTTTAGCCATGTCTTTATAGAATCAGGATGAGTTGTCGTTTTCCATTAATAAGGAATATTGGGTGACATTTAAATAGGATGAGAGATTCAGAAAGTGAGAGATTTGGTAATAAAATCTCCAGTATCTTTTAAAGCGGCAATCATTTACACTTCAAAATCGAACTGGTTTTGCAGTGTAAATGATGGCTGCTTTAAAAAAAAATGGAGATTTCTTACCAAATTTCTCACTTTCTGAATCTCTTATCCTGTTAAATTTCCCACATTACATGAGTTTTCTCGGTACTCTTTACCTAGAAGGGCGCCCACGATTTTGATCGTGGGCATCGTTTGGAAAAAAAAATCGCATCGGTCGCATCGCATGCGACCAAAAAAATCGCATGCGATGCGACCGACGCGATGCCCGCGATTTCCCATAGGGAACAATGTTAAATGTCCCAATTGACCCGATTTTCCTGTTCAATGTCCCAATTGACCCGATTTTCGATAGGAAACAATGTTAAATGGCCCACAGAGGCCAAATAGGCACCCTGAAGTGTGAAATGGCCCCCCCAATTGTTAACGCCACCCCACGATCAACGTCAACCCGAAGCGTGGCGAGCGCAGCGGTACGCGTCCTACGACCTTTTCATACCCCCACTATCCACGTCAGCGTGGAGTTGAGAATAGAAAGTGTGGCTAGCGCAGCGAGCCACCGATCCCGAAGTGTGGCGAGCGCAGCGAGCCCCGCGAGGGGACGCGGACAGCTGTGAAGCCCGCGAGGGGATGCGTATACCTGTGAAGGTGTCCGCGTCCCCTCGCCACGCTTCGGGCTCGGTGGCTCGCTGCGCTCGCCACACTTTCTTTTCTCAACTCCACGCCGCTACGCTCACCACGCTTCGGGTTGACGTTGATCGTGGGGTGGCGTTACCAATTGGGGGGGCCATTTCACACTTCAGGGTGCCTATTTGGCCTCTGTGGGCCATTTACCATTGTTTCCTATGGAAAATCGGGTCAATTGAGACATTGAACAGGAAAATCGGGTCAATTGGGACATTTAACATTGTTCCCTATGGGAAATCGCGGTCATCACGTCGGTCGCATCGCATGCGATTTTTTAGTACATGCGATGCCCGCGATGGGCGCCCTTCTAGGTAAAGAGTACCGTTTTCTCTGTGAGTAGAAACAAAATCCACAGAAGAGCAATGTTATATCTCACAATACAAACAGAGCAATAGAACAGTGTGTACATTATAATGGAGCACAAATATAAGCCAAAGTATAAATGCTACACTTCCCTGCTACAGTACACTTATCACTAGTGTATTATTTCTGCATATACTGTTATGAATGTGATGCAGATGTCACTGAAACTCTGCTCTGAGTTTATTAAATGATATAAAACGAATTAACAGAGCTCATGGCTTTGCTGAAGCAGCAACTGCCACAACGGTGCCAAGAATCCGAAAGCTTTGTATCACGTTAGTAATCATAGTTCATTCGAGTCAGAGAGCAACACCCTCACTGCAGATGAATTCATTTTTAGCTGTGAGCAGCTTTGCGCTTGAGATTCTTATAGGTCTGCACGCAGAGGACCCCCATCCCCTAACCACAAGTGCGGGGTCCTGTGTTTTGTAAACAGAGAACAAGGGCACACCCCTGATGTTTGTGCAGTCATTCATTATATCAGGCAGAGATGTTTATTTCCATTGTCCGAGAAAGAAAATACACAGTTGTGTCCAATGCGGAACCCAGTAGAGATATTCTGTTTCCGGGGGCGATGACAATAAACCGTTTGGCATGATGATACCATGTGCAGAGTCATGCCAGAAGGAAGGCGAATTTAGGGGTCAAGTTGACCTTAAGCAAATCTGTTGCCTGCATCCTGTTACTGCCTTCTCATGTTAGGGTTTCCCGATTTCCAAGGGCAACACCCATCACACCCTCACTCATCCCCCTCCTCACGCCTGTCCAACATCACAATTTATTGATCATTGTCCCCCCTCACCAGTTACAAATGAAAAAAGTAAGTTGTACTGACACAAAAAGAATCATCTGGCTTTCAGCCTATCAGGGATCTCATTGAAGTGCTACTCCTATCAATTGCTTCATGTGCCTAATGGAAAATCCACCACTGGCCAGAAGTACTGTATCGCCAAAAGTAGAAAAGTGTGGGGGGTGTCACTTGCAAATTAAAAATGGCAGCAACTGAAACGCCCCATCTGACTAGGTTGAGAAGGTCTCATCACTCTTCACTATGGCATAACGTGTACATTTCCGATAGAGATGTCCATTGCCCCCTGCAAGGGCAGAACTCTCCAACCTTCCTTGGAAAGGGTAGGTGTCCCACAAAGACCACTTATGCCCCATGTGACTGCTGGTCAACAGTGCCTTTCCCCCTAAAGTACTAATTAAATCTTAAATTCAAATAATTAGAATCATGAAACGGGGGGTGGGGTGGGGGCTCCCAAGATCATAAAAGGAAGTGAAGATATGCAAATTGGCCTTACATACCCAGCTGCAAGTAACCTCCCACAAATCTCCTTATAGGCTAAGCTAACCCAACTACCAACCCCTTCCAGGGATTGATCTGCCTAGCAGATCTTGTATATAGTATCCATACCTCCCAATTGCCCCGATTTTCATGGGAGCGTCACTTTTTTTAGGATGCTGGTGGTAGTGTGTGTGTGGGGGGGGAGTTGGGAGCCCAGTGCTTCCCTGTGGTGAATAGGCAGTGGGCACATGCACATAGCATCTATTTCCAGGGACAGAGGGGATGGGGGCATGGCCAGTGGTTCACAGGACCATTGGCCATGCCCCCACAGCGGCAGAAATGGGGTTTAGCCTAGCAGGAGTGTCGCAAATATAGGCCACGCCCATTGCCACCAGGCCATGCCCCTAAATGCATGCAGGGGCCCACTTCCTTACCTCACATGTTGGGAGGTATGCTCACTTAATCTAAATATGTCCATATAACAAAACAATGTCCACCCCCTTCCCCCAATACAAAGATTTTCTCCTCCCGGCACTCTTGTGTAACAGTCACAGTTCCACCCCTGCCACTTTTCCCCTGTCTGCCTCTGATTGGATCACATGCCAAGCATTAGCATCCAATCAGATGCCTCTGGAGTTAAAAGTTTAGCTAAATAGCTTTAACAGCTATAATTCAAAAAAAGGCAGTTGTATTGTTTGCTCCTCTACGGCTTCCATTACATAGCATCAGTTTCACTATTTCCTCGTCCTATAATAACCTGCATGCTGCAGAGTCTCACTTTGCACCATCCAAACTGTTTCCGGCACTGCAACGACTGTAGGTTTTCCCAGCATACTTTGCATGTTCATTAAATTATATTTATTTGAATTGCCTTTAAAATATTTCCTGTCAGGGGGAATTCTCTGCGTAATAAATATCTTTTCCTTGGTGGCGGTCAGGCATTGGTAATAACTTAATACACATGGGGGGTTATTCTAGTCCATTTTTTCTGACAAAATCCTTCTTAGATGGACAAAACCATGTGCACTGCGGGTGGGGCAGATGTAACTTGTGCAGAGAGAATTAGATTTGGGTGGGGTTTTTCTTCAAAGTGAGATCTATATTGAAGTGTAAAATCATGCAGTCAGTATTTTCCCTGCACAGAAACAAAATAACTCACCCAAATCGAATTCTCTCTGCACATGTTACATCTGCCCCCCTGCAGTGCACATGGTTTTGTCCATCTAAGAAGGATTTTGTCAGAAAGAATGAACTAGAATAAACCTTGTCACAGTTAATAAACACAAATACCTGGAGTACTATACATGCTAAGAGGCCACCGTATGATCAGCCCGCTCAGTATTTCCACTCCCCTAACTGCCACCAGTGAAACAGTTAATTTTGAGATTTCGAAAAAAAAAGTGTTTATTTTTTCCTGCACTGAGCTGTTAATTTCTACCCCATGAAAAGTAACTTTTGTCACCATCTATGAGGGAATAATTAAGGGACCTGTGATGCTATTAATGTGTTCCTGATTCGTTCTCTCTGAGTTTATTTATCCAGCGCGCAGCATAATAAACAGAGCGTGTTTACCTAGGCCGCAACAGGCGGAGAGATGCATCCAGCCTTTGAAGAATAATTTACACTCAAAATAAATAACTTTGGGCAAAATGTTTCTCTAAGAATTGGAAAACCTGGGTTTGGGGTTTAAAGATTTTCTCTGGATAAATTGTGAACAGATATTTGTTTAATTACTGATCACGTTACATGTAGTATGTATGTTGAGGATATTTTTCTAATGTTTTAACCATAAAGGACCCCCCAGCATGCTAAAAATAAAAATGGCAAATCTTTTTTACACTGTGTTTTTGGGACAGACGGTGTATAGGTTTTTGGAAGCCTGTGATGGCGCTAAGAGTTGGGGGTTTATTTACTAAGGTGGGAGTTTTATTGAAAATGGGTGTTTCCCATAGCAACCAATCAATCAGAATCTACTTCCTATTTATTTTTGCAACTTCTAGAACAGTGATTTTCAACCTTTTTACCTTGCGGCACACTAAATAAGATTTTAAAGTTGCCAAGGCAGATCCCCACGGGAAAAAACACATTGGCCCCCACGGGAAAAAACAAACAAACTATTGGCCCTCATAAAAACAATCACACTGGTCCCCACAGGTAACAACAATAAAATACATTGGCCCTTTACATGAAAAGCAGAGACCAGTAAATAACAGTTGAACTGGTGGTGGCTGTAAACTGGTTTGGGCATCTCTAGATCTGGGGGCACATTTGAGAACAGCTCAAGGCACACTAGTATGCCACGGCACAGTGGTTGAAAAACACTGTTCTAGAAGACAAAAGATATAGGGGCAGATTTATTAAGCTTGGAGAAGAGATAAACTGGAGATAAAGCGGAGAAAAGGTAAAAGGAGATAAAGCACCAGCCAATCAACTCCCAACTGCCTTTTTCAAACACAGCTGATTGGCTGTGCTTTATCTCCTTTTACCTTTTCTCCGCTTTATCTCCAATTTATCTCTTCTCCAAGCTTAATAAATCTGCCCCTCTATCTGATTGGTGGCCCATAGCAACAGCCCATCTTAATAGAACCCAATAAACCCCTTGAAGCAAGATGGTGTATGTGTGTGTGTGTAACGGCAAAATACCAGCTCCTAACTGCAATTTTTTTTCAAAACTGTCTGAAACATGGAAGTTAGGGGCAGAATGGCTGATACTTTGGGGGTAATTCAGACCTGCTCTGCCAAACACACGCCTCCCCCGCCACCCAAGTCCATGCACTACGGTGGGAGCGGATGTGTTTGCTTCCACATTGCTTATTCGATGGGTACTGACCAGCTAATGCTTTCTCCTCTGTTCAGAAAAAAAAGTAAGCCTATACTTATATTTCCCATGGACAGTTCCCTACGAATTGGGGGCAGGTGCTGACATCATATGACATCATCCGCCCGCCCCGAGCAGGCATATGCATGTCTGCATTTGCAGGGGAATGCCCAGCATTTCTATGGGCATGACCCACCATTTTCATGGGGACCCCAGCGATCGCCCCCCCTGGCTGTCAATCATTCAGCGAATGCCCCAGCAAGTGTTAAACTCACAAATAGACAAACTTCTGATGATTTTGGCGGCTGAAGACCACTGACCTATGCCGAGGCCCCATCCTTAGAATTGGATCCTCTCTTCTCTAGCCAGTGGCGCAATAGCAAACACTAGTAGACTTTGGCGATTTGCGAGAGTCTGCTGCGGAGGTCTCTAGGGAAATGACGTGGCAGCCATTTTCCTGGTGATCTTCCTAATGTGCATGCTCAAAACACCGGGAAAAAGTATGGTGCTGATGATGATGATGCAGGACCATGGAGAGATAAGTATTAAAGAAATGGTGGCTGTGGCAGGCAGGATGGTGTGACATTCACTGTGAATCGCAGGGGCCGTGGGAAGGGGAGGAACTAAATGAGTGCTAAATTAAATTGCATCATTTAGTTCCACCTTCTCATGATAGACTGGTGAATTACAGGTTAAGCACGCGGAAATAGACTTGGTGAGGTGGATGGCGCTACATTCGCATAATCATTGATGGTCTGGGTACTTATATGGTGTTGTAGTTGAGATTCCTTCCTTCTTGTAATATGTTTTCTTGATCATCGGGTATGTGAAACACAAGAAAAAGAAGGGAGGAATGTAGTTTAGGGAGGAATTCTCAGTGTATCTACCAAAAGGTTGTCTTTGTCCCAGAGATATTGATGTTCATACCTCACTTACATAAATATGTAGCAAGGTTAAACCTATCTGTTTTTTTTTTAAATCTGGTTTGACAGACGTATTCTACATTCTATTAGACGTACCTTACTTACATCTATCTACATCAAAACATTCATATCAAGGTATCTTTTTGGGTGGCGTACCGGTACTCACAATTAGAGATGTAGGTTCACATTCATTACGGTATCTTTGTTCTTTGTCGTAAAACTTATTTATTTGTACATGAAAATAATGTTGCATAAAAATGCTTTAAAAAAGTCTCAATTAAAATGGCTCGTTTCTGGTAGAGGGTTTGTTTAGCTTCACTGGAGCTTGCAGGGCACAGGTGCAGCACTGCGGACCGGTTCCAGTAACTGCACTTAAAAACATCTGTCCTACCTTACTCCTGGGAAGCGTTGCATCCGCCATAAAAAAAGAGAAACAGGTCCTCCTTCCGACGCGTTTCGAGATCAAAGTCTCTTTATGCCTTTAGGTCTCATTAAAGAAAACACATTACAAGAAGGAAGGAATCTCAACTACAAAGCCAGATGAGTACCCAGACCATCAATGATTATGCTTATGTAGCGCCATCCCCCTCACCAAGTCCATTTCCACTTGCTTAACCTTCCTTTGGGACTTAAAGGAATAGTCCTCTTCTGGTGAAGGGGAGGCAGCACAACATCGGAAGCGCCCAGAATATTTGCCCAAACCCCACATTTTTTTGGGGTGAATTACAGGTGTTTAGTGTGTGTTAGGGGTGGGGTCTAAAGATAAGTATTTTTGGCCAGTCCATCAAAGGGTTCTGAAGTGTCTTTTCTCTGGGCTTCTCCAAGAGGGGACACTAAAGAAATAGAAAGTATGCTATGTGGGTTTTCTTGTGCTAAACTCCCTGCACCTATAATAATAATTATTATTATTATTATTAATAATAATAATAAAAAAAATCATTGATATAGAATTTTTCTCCAGAAGTACTCAAAGTTGCTTTATATATACATGAATTATTTATAATAAAACTAAAGCTTCCCAGCATTTCTGGGCTGCATGCAAACACAGCCAGTATTTGCCATGCATGCAAATATAATACATGTGTTTGTTCCCTGGGCATCACACCATACTATTACCCATGTGCACATCTATTTGCTCTTTTTGCTTTACTCCCTTTACCTCCCCCAGAAATCTGTACCTGTCCTCTCTGTGAGGTGCAGTGAAGTTTAGCTACTGTCCATTGACCATCAACATCCTCGTTAGTATAAATCTGATTGGAATATTTTTACCACTGAAGGGGGTGGGGGGGGGATCCAGATATCGATAATGCAGAACCATCCAATTTTTTTTCTCTCCAAGGTGTCGATACACGGAGCCTCCCCGCGATGCACTGGAAAAGCCCCATCCCCGTGCGCTGATAGATCCACAGCTCTTTAAATAGTAAAGTGGGGACGCGGTACACCGCGAGGGGACGCGGTACACGGATATGGTGTCCGTGTCAACTTATGTCGACATAGACATGGAAAAAAACGTGAAACTATCATGTCGAGCTTCTGACTGTCAACGTTCCCATTGTCTGTGTTCATTCCCTGAAGCTTCTGGAGTGTAATCTCTACCCAGGATCTAGCACAGTGTATTCGGTGGACTGATGCATTGATAACCTGCTGCCAATGAATCTTACATCATAGCTTTTATTTAAACAACTCATCCCATTAAGGAGCAAGATGGATATCTCACCTGTTTAACTCTGTCATGTTATCACAGAGTCGGGGGACTGATCCTCTCTGGCAGCGATGGAACAATCTGCAGTTACATCGTCCGTGGATGCCCTGTAAAAAACCCTTTGTTTACAGCATGATTTCCTATCCTTGATAGCGCTAATATTAGAAAGCCCCCACCACACCGTCCTTCTATCACACGCATCAGGTGCGCTCTGATCATTCACAAGGAACACAGATCTTACTCATGATATGAAGGATGTAATATTCTCTATAAAACAAAATTATAATTATAACTAGCTGGGTGGAACATTTCACCTCTTTTCACCCCCTTAGATTCAAATTGTTAAAAATCCCTGCTTAGTGGGTGGCTGTAAGTAATACATACCTGCCGACTTTTAAAAACTCCTTTCTGGGAGAAGTCCGGAGAGGAGTGAATGGGGGGCGGGACGAGGCGAGGATTTGGGGTGACGGGGCCAGGCTGACGCCACCTAGCGCCGCCCCCACTATAACGAGCCGCATTAATTTGCGGGTCTGTGGATGGGGGAGGGACTAAAATGACGTGAAATTACGCAATTGCGTCATTTTAGCCCCGCCCCCTCCTGCAGCCCCGCAAAAATCGTCATTTTATACCGCGGGAAAGTGGGGGAGCAGGGGCTGTGGTCAAAATGCGGGAGACTTACCCACCTTCCCAGGGGGCCGAGAGGGGACCCAATTTGCCGGACCCTCCCGGCCATTCCGGGAGGGTAGGCAAGTATGCAGTAATTCCAACAGAAAAGAGCTTTCTTTTCTGGCACATGTAGAGTATGTGATGTCAAGCCGTCACAAGGTACTATTGCTGTGGACATTAGGTGTAAGGGTCACTACTACTGTGGGCATTTTGTATAAGCAAGAATACTGTGTTGCACGCATGTATAAGGAGTACTGCTGTGTAGCGCAACATGAATAAGGGGCAGTACTAGGTGAAGTAATGGGAATAAGGGGCACTATTGTGCGTCATTACGTGGGTAAGGGGCACTACTATGTGGTATAATATAATTTAGGGGCACTACATTCGGTGCAATGTGAATGGTGTAATATTGTGTGACTACTATATCTTGCCAAAACCCCGGGCTCGCCTAACCACCCAGCGATTCACATGTTCCAGGTCACCTAGAATGTTCACAGGGAGAGTTCACCAACTGTCACATTTTCCAGAGCACAATGTTGATGCATTGTAAATGGCAGGCGGACGTTTTGACTCATGTAGCCTAAATGAAGCAACCAATTACAACACATACAGTATCTACTGTATAAGTATAATACAGAAAGGTTTGTATAACAATGGTGGAGGGCAAATCTTATGCAGCAGTAAAAGACGTGCAGTTACATTTTGCACCCGCCACAGATACTTTACTATAAACAAAAACCTTACTCAGTCACCAGATCATAGGTATACCCCCAAGACACATTACTATACCCCAAAACTTACCTCACCTCCATATATTATTATATCCACAAATACATTACTGTACCCCAACCCACCTCAACCCTCAGATAATTTTAGTTTGCGTCTCAAAGCCCCTAAATAACACAGACCTCCGAGTACTTAGCTTAGCCTGCAGGTGGCTCTGTACTCTTCTAGTACACCAGCTGCAGAGGTGAAGGACAGGGCAGAACAGGAGAGAGGAAGGGGGTGGGGGCTCTGGTAAAGTGGAGGGAATTGTATAGGAACCAGCCTTCAGAACTAATAGGGCACATAGATCAAACAACTATTGGTCCAATTCCCCATTCTGCTGATGGGCAAAATCCAACATATTGGGTGAAATTTACTAAGATGTGAAATACACTTCACAGGTCATGTTGCTTTGGGAACCAATCACATCCTGTCTACTATCTTCTAGTGGGTGGTAAATAAATAAGAAGTAGCTTCTGATTGTTTGCCCATAGCAACATGACCTGTGAAGTGTATTTCACATATTAGTAAATTTCACCCATTATCTCATCTTGATTCATGGATTCCCACCAAAAATCTGACAGTCAAAATCATTGATCATCAGAGTCCACCCATGGCGGTACATCCAAGTCGCAAAATATGATGCAAATAGTATAGATGTATGACCAAACATCTGTATATGTAATGTTTCCATGTACGCCACCTGGGAGTAGAATGTTCCTGATTTACTTTCAGTTCTGCATAAGAATCTACAGCAGGGTTGCCGACTTTTACAGTCTCCTCTTCAGGAGAACCCCGGAGAGGGTCAGCATCACTTCTGGGGGCGGGGCCTGATGGAGACATCATCAGTCCCTGCCTCCAGTAATGCAAATCCCGCAATATGCGGGTCTCCGATGAGGGGGTGGGGCTAAATATACACAATTTGCATATTTAGCCCCGCCCCTTTCCGCAGAAAAGCCACGAATCACATCAATTTAAAGCTTCTGCAACCAGGTACATTAGGGGTGGAAGGAGGTCTGCCGGAATCCGGGAGGGGGGGGGGGCGTATGTCAGGAGGGGGACCCGATTCCGGGAGGGTTGGCAATCCTGATCTACAGTAAGAATATATTCAGATTATTTTCAATTAGCAAATAGATTTGTTATCAGTGGGTTATAAAACTTCATAACAGTTTTTTCACTTGAAAAAAAAAAAAAATATATATATATATAGTCGCATAATAAAAGTGTGAAATGTTTTCTTTAGTAATTCCTGTCAAGATTACTCCTAGGAATGTGCAAAGCCTCTTAGCATATTAAGCAGTAGGAAAGTGCTGGGGAACGTGCTATAGGTCTGCAGGCTTCGCTAGTAATTCCAGAAGTCATTTGTATTGAGCCTTCCAGGTACAATTCCTGCACGATGACCCGGTGTCCCTCACGTTTGCATAATCCGATTTCCGTATTACCAGCAGGGAGTCCCACCCACGTGCTGTTCAGTGGACCTCGCCGACTGCAGTGGGCCTTGAGGGAAAGGAGAATGCATCCGTTTAATGTAAATTGTAGCATTAGTCCTTATTTCTGCTATATAACGCTATCGTTCTTTCTACAATTGTGGCGTAAGGCACAGTACAACTACCATATGAATAAAATCTTATTTGGCGGAGGGAATAGGTAATACAGGGTTACCATGGTTTCTAAGGAACAGTCATACTGTATGTTTTATTAGTAAATAAGGCCGATGTAATAAGCACTGGCGAGTGATAAAGAGGACAGAGATAAACTTTCATGATCCGGGTAATTAAAGACACTCTCTTTCCATACTGGTACTGCGCTCTGGGGTCAGATGCCATCAGCGCTGTTTGTTTCTAAGTAAGTTTTATTTATATAGTGCACTTTCTTTAGGAATCAAAGTGCAGGTATTAGCGTTCACTCAGACTTCTCCGCAATCTCCCGGCACCGTAAAACATCCCTCTCCTCAGCCATCCACCCCAGGACCCTTTAGGCTTTAGTTTGATTCCAGCCTTTGTGAAGTTAGAGGGGGTGCAGGGATTAAGAGTCCAGATAAGGACAGTCCCTCAAAGAGACAGTGTGCTGAAATGAAGTGTCCCCCTCTGTAAATTGTATGGCAATAGCAGAAATGCTCTGTATAATGTACTGCGATTACTGACGTGCTTAGTAGTATATTGTGATCACTGCACTGTTCTCTGTATAAGATGGTGGTCACTGTTATGATCTTTGTATTATATGGTGGTCACCATGATGCACTCTGTATTAGATGAGAGTCACTGTTATGCTCTCTGTATTAATGGGGGTCATTGTTATAATATGGTGGTCACTGTTATGCTCTCTATTATATGGTGGTCACCTTGATGCTCTTTGTAGCGTGTGGATGATGTGTGCATATGCTTGTCAGAATGCCCCCCCCCCCATTTCCCCCACCCTGTGGGGTAATGAGGTACACAGGTAGGACAGCTGAGTAGTCCTGGAAAAATGGTACTGTCCCCCACCACCTCTCCACTCCTCACCCTGCACCACCAGCTCTCCACCCTTCGCATTGCACCACCATCTCTCCACCCTTCGACCTGGACCACCAATTCTCCACCCCTCACCCTACACTACCATCCCTTCAGCCTGCACCACAACCTCTTCACCCTTCGACCTGCACCACTAATTCTCCACCCCTCACCCTACACCACCACCTATCCACCATTCATCCTGTACAACCCCCTCTCAATCCCTCACCTTACAACACCACCTCTCCACCCCTCCCCACACACCACCACCTCTCCACCCTTCATCCTGCACCATCACCTCTCTACCCCTCACCCTACACCACCACCTCTCCACACTTCATCCTGCACCATAACCTCTCCACCCTGCAGCACCACATCTTTTTGTATGCACCTAAAAGTAATATTGCTTGAAGGCTGTAGTCTTCTAATACATTCACTTTAGTTTTTAGAATTGTTTGCTGCAGATGAAGTACAAGACACTTTGGGGCCTATTCACAATGACAAATGGGCCTGTTACATGTTCATTTTAGGGGCCTAATATTCAGCAAGCTCCAAAACCTGAAGGCCTGAAAGTTTTCAGAATTTTGCTGCCGGAACCTACACCATCTTCACATGGCATGGGTTCCCAGAGCTCCTTCCCTTGCCATGAATCTCCTGCAGAAGTGCAGTGCATGCAGAAACTCAGGTCACACATACACTTCAACAGTGGTGTCACGGTGGGTGCAGGACACATCCGGGTATCATCCTCCGAGGGGTAACACCAAAATGCTAGCTTCTCCCCAGTGACAGAAGCTGGGTGCATCACTGTGACAGTACATGCAGCACTTGGCTCCTGTCACAGTGTAGTCTCCAGGGGCAGCCCAGCATCTCCATGGATGACGGACATGTCCCCGGATTGATGAAAACATCATAGAGGTACACCCCTTTTCACCAGACCACACCCCTTTTCCATATTTTCACCGTAGAAGGAATAATGGACATGTAGATTTCCAGGTCAGTCCTGGCAGTGTAAAATTCCAACACGGAATCATCAGTGGTAATTGTGGGGTGTGGTATGGAGGTCTGACAGTCGGGATTCCGATGGTCATTAGACCAATGTCAGAATCCCAATTGCCGGTACTCCAAAAGCAGGCTTTTAACAGTTGGGATTCCAACGTCCGTGTACAAACCGTCAGAATCCCGCCTGCCAGGGGGCCATCCAATTGTGACGGGACAATCCTATTATTACTCCAGGGATCTCATACATACAGTCCAACCATGGTCACATTGTACCTGTTGTCAGCAACATATCTTACTGACGAACAACAAATACTTAAACCGATAGTAGGGGGAACATCAATTTTTCAAATGTCCTAACTCACTGTTATAGGTATATGAATGATCATAAACATTTAGGTCTGTGGCCAAAATTTATTAAGATGGGAGTTCTATTTGACATGCGATGTTGTTATGGGTATCAGAATCTACTTTATATTTATTTTGCACATTCTAGAAGATAATACATAGTATCTGATTGGTTGCCCATAGCAACATCCCTTGTCAAATAGAACTCCAATTTTAGTAAATTGCCCCATATGTTTCTTATAGTAACTCTTTGGCCGATGTTCCTGTTCTATTTTTGGTAACGTGATAAATTACATCTGGATCTCTTGGTAAAGTATAACGTTCCGCTGATTTTATGGTGATTTGAGCAAAGGGTTTTATCTCCTGTTAATCTCTGTGATATACCATGTCTTATGGACCATGCTGTATATTCAGATGTACTGTATTAGCTTCCATATGGCACGTGTTTCTGTTTAGGATAGAGATGAAAAAACATTTATTGTAAAAGGATTTTCTATGGAAATTATGGGGCAATAATCTATGTTGCTTCCTTCGGTAGGTGTCACGCCGGCATATTTCACAATATTCCATTGTAGGAAATGTGCATTAATTTCCATGTGTGGATAAACTGTGCGATAATTAAATGCACATTAATTTTCATGTGTGGATAAACTTTGTGAATCTGGTAATTATTGAATGACGGCTGTTTTTGTCCTCAACTCTGACGCCTATTCAGTTCTTTGGAAAATCAAATTTTGCAAATTAGTGGCCATTTCCGCTGTAAAAAAAATTAGAGGGGGTAATTCCTCTTAAATGCCGATGAGTAAAAAGAGCGGAACTCAGAGGCTCTGTACTTTGAAAAAGAATCGGACTATATTTAATCCATGTTTGGTTACCAATGCTTCGGAGCTCGGCGCCCTTGTCGTCGGGTTATAACGCACAAAAAGTTTGTAATTTAGAAACCCATCCATATTTTGCGGTTCCAATTCGGATAATTATGCGGTTCAGAATTTAGATTTTAGAACTGAGTTTTGGGATTTAGATTGCAAATATTACATAATTTTAGCTGGTTTTATCCATTTTCAAGAAATTTACAACCCAAGAATCGGATTTTAAATCAGAATTCCAAACCAAAACACTTGAGGGTGGTTTTCCAAAACCAAAACAGGACGATGAAGTTAAAATCAAAACACAAACTTGTTGTACATATTTACTTATAATTGAGCATAACCCCAAAAAATGCAAAAAAGAGTGCTTAAGCTGTACATTATGTTGTTATTGTGAAGATCTCTAAAATATATAAAGACAGATTAACAAAGCAAAACTTGGCAATGCATGTAAGTAGATTAAATGGATGTGTATGGGAATAAAGAAGTCTTCTGAGATTTTGTAATGAATAGAATGTAATTACTAGAAACAGAATTTCATTTTTTTTTAAATAACAAAATCAATGAAGTAGTGAATAAGCTGATGTTAAGCAGAGAATAACAATCTGCTGCAATGTAATGAGTCGATATTACTTAAAGTACATTTTAATGAGACCCTTGGCGGAGCTAATTCCTGAGAATGCTCAAGTTACAATACAATATTTAACCCGAGGCAAAGTTAGACTTTACTAACCCCAGCAATCATGGAAACCATTTCCCTTTATTTCCTTATTATAATAATGTTAATGACTATTTACTAGAAATTCACTTTAATTTAAAAGACTTTCTAAACTAAACAAAAAGATAAGGCACATTATTTTTCCAGAATAGTTTCAAAAGTTCTACAATTTCTAAAATTAACAGAAACACAAATAAAGTTTTGACAGTTTGGAAAAACATAAACATAAAATACTATAAATTATTATAAAATAAAAGTGTGGACTAATTAATTATAGATGCACAAGCACTTTCTAACTTTAATCAACTTTCCATGTTTTATAGAATAGTTAGGCTGCACAAATTTAATTTAATGTGAACTCTTTCGCTTTATTAAAGTTACTCTGTGCATAAATAAATGCATATTATTTTATATAAATAGCAAGGATAGGGTGACAATCCTTGCTACCTACTGCAAAAAAATTAAGCTCTTCCTAGCTATTTTTACAATTCTATTTCAAGCCCATTGTAACATTTTAACTTAATATTATTTTTTATTTTTGATCTCTGTTATTTATATAAATATGTTTGTTTCAGGCATATCTTTTTTTTTTATCCAACTTTATTAAGCTTTTTTCACATAAAGAAATACACGACATAACTACTGTACATAGACAAAAAAAACAGACAAAAACTGCCAACTTAACACACATCACTGAGCTCATTACAAAAGGCCCCAAAAAAAACATCCACGAGGTTTCATAATTTTAGACATGTCTTTGATTTTTTTTTTATTCCATTTTATACATTATATTGTCTGATATTTTATCTGGCTTTTAATACTCATATTGCTTATACGTACACGTACTGTTGGCGATCCCCTATTCTTTGTTCTCAAAAATACACCTTTATTCATACAATGTGACTTTAAAAAAGTTAACAAAACCAAAGAGTCTAAATTAAATTAACATATATGAATATTTATTTTATTCACATAGTAGATAGCACTCTGACTCCAATAGGACTCAAGGTTTTTAACATACAGAATGAACATAATACAGTACAGAAACGATAAAGTACAGAAATGTTTTTTATAAAATACACAGAGCATGAAGATACTAAAGGAACAATTAAGGAAATAGGTTACAATACAGTGGGAGCAGCATCTCTAAAAGCTCGACCACCAGATGAATTACGACTGTTAAAAGTTGTAGTAATTGAGCGGGGTAGTATAGAATCAGAAGATGTTTTTGTTTAGGGGGATTTTTTTTTAAATTGATAAAAACAGCTAAAATCATGCCATGCCTGGTTATGTTCTTACGCTATTATTAACCTCAATAACATTTATTTTTAGTCATTTCAGGTCAATTATTGACCAGCTCACATATTACAATATTGTTCACCAATATTGGCCAAAGGCTGGCTGGTTAAACTAAGCAACAAAGCAGAAACTCAAACACACGGCAGTTTAAAATAATATAGCACATCTATGAAACATTGCCGCACAGCAGTGGAATACAGAATATCAGTTTAAAAAAACCTATGAGACCCCATGAAGAAAACGTTTTCATTAATCAAGGACTAGATCAGAGGCCCAAGGACAGGAAGTATTCACTTTTTTCACATTTTGTGGCAGCCTTATTCTAAATTACTTTTCTCCCTCAAAATTCTACAGACATAACTCCATAATGATAAACCGTCACCCCAGTATGAGGTCACCTGCGCTCTGGAGCCGATTTTCATCCAGGATGTCACTGTACATTGCTGCATTCATCTTTCCCTGTATCCGGACTATTCTCCCAATTCCACCGAAAAACATCCCCACAGCATGATGCTGCCACCACCATGCTTTTCTTTAGGGTTCTCATGGTCTGAGAGTCCTTCAGGCGCATTTTGTCAAACTCCAAATGGGCTGCCATGTGCTTTTTACTAAGAAGTGACTTCTGTCTGGCCTGATTGGTGGATTGCTGAAGAGATTGTTGTCCTTCTGGTAGGTTCTCGTCCCTCCACAGAGGAAAGCTATAGCTCTGACAGAGTGACCATTGGGTTCTTGGACACCTCCCTGACTAGGGCCCTTCTCCCATGGTCACTCAGTTTAGATGGTCATCCAGCTCTAGGAAGAGTCGTGGTGGTTTCGAACTTTTTTCGGTACTTGTGTATTATCACGGCGCCCACTACGGCATTTGCGTTGTTGGCTATTCAGGGTAGTGATATCGCATCGCATTCCATTATTGTATGGCATGCAATGAGATGCGATACGATTTCCTATGTATTGTATTCACTGCTCTCTGTCAGTGAATACATTACAAAAACCGACTCAGATAAAAAATCGCATTGATTGCATCACATGCCATTATTGTATGGCATGCGATCATATATCGTTTCCGATTGGACATACAATAATGGCATTCAATGTGCTATACAATTAAATGACATATAATGTAATTTATTTCGCCCCCTCCCCCCTATCCACGTCATCCTGAAGTGTGGCGAGAGGCGGCGTAACACGTCCAGCCGACCTTTTCATACCCCCACTATCCACGTCAGCGTGGAGTTGATGTTATATAGTGTGGCGAGCACAGCGAGCCACTGAGCCCAAAGTGCAGCGAGCCCCACGAGGGGATGTGTAATACATGTAACATAATACGCGTCCCCTCGCTAACAAAATGCAAGTCAAAGCGGGAAAGGCTAGTGAAGCTCACCCCAGCAGATGATATAGAGGCATTCCTTGCATGTTTGAGCCCACGGCCACATAGTTGGGGTGGCCTGCTGAGGAATGTTTACTAGGAGAGGCACAGCGAGCATATGTGGATATGACTGTGGCTGAGGCACGCTCCTATCCTGGCCTGAAAAAGGCTATACTTGATAGGATTGGAGTGACGGGGCCCAGTAAAGCCCAGGAATTTCATGGCTGGCAGCTGGAAGTCTCTGAACCTCCCAGGATTCAGCTGGCCAAACTAGCCCGGCTGGCAAGGGCCTGGTTGAAGCTGGGTTAAAACTCTTCAGAGAGGATTGTGGAGATACAGTAGTAGCACTGGACCAGGCTGTGTAAGGAAGGTGTGTTGGGCAGATACACATTTTTGCTGAAATAATACGGTGCACCCTCCAATTATGATGCTAGTAAACATCCTTTTCTGTCTGCATTGGTTGTGTCAGCAAAAGAGCTCCATGCAATTTATAGACTTCTGAATGCATATGATTGTGCGATTATCTGGAAGTGGGCTGTAGACCAAAACCATCCGCTCCTCTAGCACACGCTGCTATGAATGTGTCAGCCCTCACATTCACACTGAAAGCTGTACTGCAGGCATCCCACTAACAACCTCCATGGTTCACTTGCCAAGCACGCTCCGGGCCATCTGCTCCAGCTGAGCTGAAGGCTTCCAAAGGAAATCCCAAACGATGATTCCCCCAATGCTGCCCTCTCAAATGACAGGCAGAATTTCTCCTCGCTGTTATTAAACTTGTCACCTGTTTTCCTTTAACCTGTAATTAATTAGTGAAGGATTGGTAAAAATATCAACATTGATGCTGTGGCAGTAATGGGACCTATACAGCATATATGTGTAATTAGTGATGCTGAGGCTGTGAGGGGACCTATGGAGCATATACAGTATGTGTAATTAGTGATGCTGAGGCTGTGATGGGACCTATAGAGTATATACAGTATGTGTAATTAGTGATGCTGAGGCTGTGATGGGACCTAAAGAGTATATGCAGTATGTGTAATTAGTGATGCTGAGGCTGTGATGGGACCTATAGAGTATATGCAGTATGTGTAATTAGTGATGCTGAGGCTGTGATGGGACCTGTAGAGCATATACAGTATGTGTAATTAGCGATGCTGAGGCTGTGATGGGACCTATAGAGCATATACAGTATGTATAATTAGTGATGCTGAGGCTGTGATGGGACCTATAGATCATATACAGTATGTATAATTAGTGATGCTGAGGCTGTGATGGGACCTATACAGCATATACAGTATGCGTAACTAGTGATGCTGAGGCAGTGATGGGACCTATAGAGCATATACAGGATGTGTAATTAGTGATGCTGAAGCAGTGATGGGACCTATAGAGTATATATGTGTAATTAGTGATGCTGAGGCAGTGATGGGACCTATAGAGCATATACAGTATGTGTAATTAGTGATGCTGAGGCTGTGATGGGACCTATATAGTATATATGTGTAACTAGTGATGCTGAGGCAGTGATGGGACCTATAGAGCATATACAGGATGTGTAATTAGTGATGCTGAGGCAGTGATGGGACCTATAGAGTATATATGTGTAATTAGTGATGCTGAGGCAGTGATGGGACCTATAGAGCATATACAGTATGTGTAATTAGTGATGCTGAGGCTGTGATGGGACCTATATAGTATATATGTGTAACTAGTGATGCTGAGGCAGTGATGGGACCTATAGAGCATATACAGGATGTGTAATTAGTGATGCTGAGGCAGTGATGGGACCTATAGAGTATATATGTGTATTTAGTGATGCTGAGGCAGTGATGGGACCTATAGAGCATATACAGTATGTGTAATTAGTGATGCTGAGGCTGTGATGGGACCTATATAGTATATATGTGTAACTAGTGATGCTGAGGCAGTGATGGGACCTATAGAGCATATACAGGATGTGTAATTAGTGATGCTGAGGCAGTGATGGGACCTATAGAGTATATATGTGTAATTAGTGATGCTGAGGCAGTGATGGGACCTATAGAGCATATACAGTATGTGTAATTAGTGATGCTGAGGCTGTGATGGGAACTATAGAGCATATACAGTACGTGTAACTAGTGATGCTGAGGCTGTGATCGGACCTATACAGCATATATGTGTAATTAGCGATGCTGAGGCTGTGATAGAATATTTGGAGCATATACAGTACGTGTAATTAGAGATGCTGAGGCTGTAATGGAATCTATAGAGCATATACAGTACGTGTAATTAGTGATGCTGAGGCTGTGATGGGACCTATAGAGTATATGCAGTATGTGTTATTAGTGATGCTGTGGCAGTATTGGGACCTATAGAGTATATACTGTATGTATAATTAGTTATGCTGAGGCTGTGATGGGACCGATAGAGTATATATGTGTAATTAGCGATGCTGAGGCTGTGATGGGACCTATAGAGCATATACAGTATGTGTAATTAGCGATGCTGAGGCTGGGATGGGACCTATAGAGCATATACAGTATGTGTAACTAGTGATGCTGAGGCAGTGATGGGACCTATAGAGCATATACAGTTCGTGTAATTAGTGATGCTGTGGCAGTAATGGGACCTATAGAGTATATATGTGTAATTAGTGATGGTGAGGCAGTGATGGGACCTATAGAGCATATACAGTATGTATATATAGTGATGCTGAGGCTGTGATGGGACCTATACAGCATATACAGTATGCGTAACTAGTGATGCTGAGGCAGTGATGGGACCTATAGAGCATATACAGGATGTGTAATTAGTGATGCTGAGGCAGTGATGGGACCTATAGAGCATATACAGGATGTGTAATTAGTGATGCTGAGGCAGTGATGGGACCTATAGAGTATATATGTGTATTTAGTGATGGTGAGGCAGTGATGGGAACTATAGAGCATATACAGTATGTATATATAGTGATGCTGAGGCTGTGATGGGACCTATACAGCATTTACAGTATGCGTAACTAGTGATGCTGAGGCAGTGATGGGACCTATAGAGCATATACAGGATGTGTAATTAGTGATGCTGAGGCAGTGATGGGACCTATAGAGCATATACAGGATGTGTAATTAGTGATGCTGAGGCAGTGATGGGACCTATAGAGTATATATGTGTATTTAGTGATGGTGAGGCAGTGATGGGAACTATAGAGCATATACAGTATGTATAATTAGTGATGCTGAGGCTGTGATGGGACCTATACAGCATATACAGTATGCGTAACTAGTGATGCTGAGGCAGTGATGGGCATAGGCGAATCTAGAATTATGTTAATGGGTGGTCCCAGATCCAGACATAACAGAAGGAGGACCTTTGCGCGGCGTAGCCGCGCGGTAAAAAGGGGGCGTGGTCTCATGGGAAGGAGGCGTGGTATCACAAAAAGGGGTGTGGTATTACACGTTAGACCATACACAGTAATGCCTACACATTTTAGCAAACTCCGTAATACCCATTACACATAAAGCCACACGCCGTAATGCCAATTACACATAAGGCCACACTCAATAATGCCCATTACACATTGTGCCACACATCATGATGCCCATACTATATAACAAACCGTAATGCCCATTACATATTTGCCACATAAGTGCTGCTTACCTACGTGCTCATTGCTAGGGGGTTCTTGCTTGATGGCACCATAGTACCCATTACACATGATGCCGCACACCATAGTACCCATTACACATGATGCCACACCATAGTACCCATTACACATGATGCCGCACACCATAGTACCCATTACACATAATGCCGCACACCATAGTACCCATTACACATAATGCCGCACACCATAGTACCCATTACACATAATGCCGCACACCATAGTACCCATTACACATGATGCCGCACACCATAGTACCCATTACACATAATGCCGCACACCATAGTACCCATTACACATGATGGCGCGCACACCATAGTACCCATTACACATGATGCTGCACACATAATGCCGCTTACACATGATGCTGCACACCGTAATGCCCCTTACACATTAAGCCACACATTATGCGTAATGCCCCCACATACCGCCACTTGTAGCATCCCTTAAGCAATGCCCCCAAATGTGCCACTTACTGTAAATTTTTATATGAGCCTTTGCTGCTGCTGCAGGGAGAGATGGAGAGTGGTGCAGCTGCTTCTATGGGGAGAGGAGAGCACGCTCCCACTCCCCTCCTGGTGCCCCCTCTAGCCGAGTGGACATTTGAAATATTGTGCGTGCTGTTGTTGTGCATGACATTAGGGGAGCACGCCGGGCGCTGGCACCACATGATTAAGGGGGGGGGCGGTCTGAGGTGAAAGCGGGGAGAAGAATTGGAGCGGAAGCTACAGGGGTGACAGTCATTGATAGCTGGGCAGAGAGCAGGGGGCTGCCCGGCTGTATTCAGAGCACTGCAGGTCACGGCTGTTTGAAATAATACCCCTTTCACAGAAAATGCAGGGATTTACCCGGGAATATGGTCCCAGGATAATGCAGGGACATTCCAAGGCTGACCCCTTATACACCAGCCTAGTCCCTGCATTTTCTGGTGTGAGGAGGAGAGACAACCACTCCCCTCTCCCTACCCCCCTTTAACCAACCAGCTACATGTATATCTTCGGAACCAACTGACCCATTTACATGAGACCAGTATCATATTGAAGAACTTTTGAGTTGGCTTCGAATGCTTTTGGTCCCGTGAAACTGGGCTGTTTGGTTCCAGAGAAATCTGCCCTCAAAGAACATAAACAGTCATGAAATTACATTTAAGAAATGAAAAAAAACGGTTTAACCTCAATATCCCTGGAACCAATTAACCTATATGGATCCAGCCTGGTATCAGATTGAAGGCCCAGCGATTTGGGTTCGACTGAGATCAACCTCCAGCTTCAGTGATGCCGAAGGGGGAAATGGCAGCCGTTGAACCGGGTGGGGGTCGGAATTAGCGGGTCCCATGTTATCCTATAGGGAAAACGTTCCAGCTTTGCCTGGCCGTATCTCCGGTTCCCAGGGGGCTAGAGACATGGGGCTGAGCTCGTTGGAAAGCCCTGGTCCTCAGCTAAAAAATGGGCTAATGGGTGGTCCTGTGCACCCCCGGACCACCCCCTAGATTCGCCTATGGTGATGGGACCTATAGAGCATATACAGGATGTGTAATTAGTGATGCTGAGGCAGTGATGGGACCTATAGAGTATATATGTGTAATTAGTTATGGTGAGGCAGTGATGGGACCTATAGAGCATATACAGTATGTGTAATTAGTGATGCTGAGGCTGTGATGGGACCTATATAGTATATATGTGTAACTAGTGATGCTGAGGCAGTGATGGGACCTATAGAGCATATACAGGATGTGTAATTAGTGATGCTGAGGCAGTGATGGGACCTATAGAGTATATATGTGTAATTAGTGATGCTGAGGCAGTGATGGGACCTATAGAGCATATACAGTATGTGTAATTAGTGATGCTGAGGCTGTGATGGGAACTATAAAGCATATACAGTACGTGTAACTAGTGATGCTGAGGCTGTGATCGGACCTATACAGCATATATGTGTAATTAGCGATGCTGAGGCTGTGATGGAATATTTGGAGCATATACAGTACGTGTAATTAGAAATGCTGAGGCTGTAATGGAATCTATAGAGCATATACAGTACGTGTAATTAGTGATGCTGAGGCTGTGATGGGACCTATAGAGTATATGCAGTATGTGTTATTAGTGATGCTGTGGCAGTATTGGGACCTATAGAGTATATACTGTATGTATAATTAGTTATGCTGAGGCTGTGATGGGACCGATAGAGTATATATGTGTAATTAGTGATGCTGAGGCAGTGATGGGACCTATAGAGCAAATACAGTATGTGTAATTAGGGATGCTGAGGCAGTGATGGGACCTACAGAGTATATATGTGTAATTAGTGATGCTGAGGCAGTGATGGGACCTATAGAGCATATACAGTATGTGTAATTAGTGATGCTGAGGCTGTGATGGGACCTATAGAGCATATACAGGACGTGTAACTAGTGATGCTGAGGCTGTGATGGGACCTATAGAGCATATACAGTATGTGTAATTAGCGATGCTGAGGCTAAGATGGAATATATGGAGCATATATAGTACGTGTAACTAGTGATGCTGAGGCTGTGATGGGACCTATAGAGCATATACAGTATGTGTAATTAGCGATGCTGAGGCTGGGATGGAATATATGGAGCATATACAGTACGTGTAATTAGAGATGCTGAGGCTGTAATGGAATCTATAGACCATATACAGTACGTGTAATTAGTGATGCTGAGGCTGTGATGGGACCTATAGAGCATATACAGTATGTGTAATTAGTGATGCTGAGGCTGTGATGGGACCTATACAGCATATACAGTATGTGTAATTAGTGATGCTGAGGCAGTGAAGGGACATATAGAGCATATACAGTATGTGTAATTAGTGATGCTGAGGCTGTGATGGGACCTATAGAGTATATATGTGTAATTAGTGATGCTGAGGCAGTGATGGGACCTATAGAGCATATACAGTATGTGTAATTAGTGATGCTGAGGCAGTGATGGGACCTACAGAGTATATATGTGTAATTAGTGATGCTGAGGCAGTGATGGGACCTATAGAGCATATACAGTATGTGTAATTAGTGATGCTGAGGCTGTGATGGGACCTATAGAGCATATACAGTACGTGTAACTAGTGATGCTGAGGCTGTGATGGGACCTATAGAGCATATACAGTATGTGTAATTAGCGATGCTGAGGCTGGGATGGAATATATGGAGCCTATACAGTACGTGTAATTAGAGATGCTGAGGCTGTAATGGAATCTATAGACCATATACAGTACGTGTAATTAGTGATGCTGAGGCTGTGATGGGACCTATAGAGCATATACAGTATGTGTAATTAGTGATGCTGAGGCTGTGATGGGACCTATACAGCATATACAGTATGTGTAATTAGTGATGCTGAGGCAGTGATGGGACATATAGAGCATATACAGTATGTGTAATTAGTGATGCTGAGGCTGTGATGGGACCTATAGAGTATATATGTGTAATTAGTGATGCTGAGGCTGTGATGGGACCTATAGAGTATATATGTGTAATTAGTGATGCTGAGGCAGTGATCTGACCTATAGAGTATATATGTGTAATTAGAGATGCTGAGGCTGTAATGGAATCTATAGAGCATATACAGTACGTGTAATTAGTGATGCTCAGGCTGTGATGGGACCTATAGAGCATATACTGTACAGTACGTGTAATTAGTGATGCTGAGGCTGTGATGGGACCTATAGAGCATATACAGTATGTGTAATTAGTGATGCTGAGGCAGTGATGGGACATATAGAGCATATACAGTATGTGTAATTAGTGATGCTGAGGCTGTGATGGGACCTATAGAGTATATATGTGTAATTAGTGATGCTGAGGCTGTGATGGGACCTATAGAGCATATACAGTATGTGTAATTAGTGATGCTGAGGCAGTGATGGGACATATAGAGCATATACAGTATGTGTAATTAGTGATGCTGAGGCTGTGATGGGACCTATATAGTATATATGTGTAATTAGTGATGCTGAGGCTGTGATGGGACCTATAGAGTATATATGTGTAATTAGTGATGCTGAGGCTTTGATGGGACCTACTGTATAGACATATATAGTATGTGTAATTAGTGATGCTGAGGCTGTGATGGGACCTATAGAGTATATACAGTATGTATCATTAGTGATTCTGTGGCTGTGATTAGGGGTGCTGAGAGGAGGGGGGGGGGGGGCAGGTACAGTTTACCCGGGCCTGTCAGGGGGGCCCACCCTGGGTCTGGACACAAAGTTTTTTTTTAAATCTGGTGGCGAGTGCAGCGGGTTTGAGTGCGCTGGAGTCAGCTTTTCAGTGCTGGCATTGGGAGTGCGGATGTGGGCGGACGTGGACCGGCATGGGGGTAGCAGCATCACAGAGGTCCTTCCTCTCTCCGACTCCAGGGCCTGCTGAGAGCCTGCCACGTGACTTTGGAGTTTACCGTGGCTCGGCGACTGGAGAATACTTAGGGTAGGTAGTCCCTGGGTGCCTGGAGGAGCTGTGTCAGAGAGAGGCCACCTCCCATGGGAGTACCACCCACTCTGCAGAATCCAACCCACCCTGCTGCCTACATTCCTATCCCAGCCGCCACCAGCAGCAGTAGGTGCCGATGAGATGCCATGTCCCCAGCCCAGCAGTCCCACCTTGGAATGCAGTGACCTGGACATGGGTTCCCCACCCATGTCCAGGTCACTGCATTCCAAGGTGGAAGGTGGGTGGCTGGTTGCTCTGTGTCTGCTGCCTCCATGCATGGTGCTGGGGCTGAGATTCAACTCTGGAAGTCAGCATGTAACCCCTGCCAGAACATGTACTGCAATTCCATGACAACGAGCGTGTTAACCCCTGGCAAAGCAAGTAACCCATAGCAAAGCATGTAAATCCATGGCAACAAGCATGTTAATCCCTGGCAGAGCATGTAACCCCTGGCAGAGCATGTAACTCTGGGCAGAGCATGTTACCCCATGGCAAAGAGCATGCTAACCCCATGGCAGAGCATGTAACTCTGGGCAGAGAATATAAACCCATGGCAACGAGCATCTTAACCCCTGGCAGAGCAGGTTAATCCCATGTCAAAGAGCATGTTAACCCCTGGCAAAGCATGTAACTCCAGGCAGAGCATGTAATCTCATGGCAACGAGCATGTTAACCTCTGCCCGAGCATGTAACTCCAGGCAGAGCATGTAAACCCATGGCAACGTGCATGTTAACCCCTGGTAGAGCATGTTAACCCCTGGCATCAAGCATGAAGCCCATAGCAACAAGCATTTAGGTAAGCAGAACTTACAGTGTGTGGCATAATATGTGTGGTATTATATGTAATAGACATTACAGTGTGTGGCATAATATGCAATGAGCATTAAGGTGTGTGGAATAATGTGTAATGGGCATTATGGCATGTGGTAAAATATGTAATAGGTATTACGGTGTATGGCATAATGTATACTGGCCACTACGGTGTGTGGCATAACGTGTAATGAGCATTATGGCATGTGGTATAATATGTAATGGGTGTGTGACATGTGAAATAGGCATTACCGTGTAAAGTTTTGTGGCATAATAAGGGTCCACAGAGTGTGCGGGGAGCTCCGTCCGTGAGGGCCCCAGAAAGTTGTTGTACCGGGGCCCAGGATTTCTCTTTCCTGGTTGTGATGGGACCTACTGTATAGAGCCTATATGTGTAATTAGAGCACTAATTATAGAGCACTAATTGCAACTTCCATGGCTCTGCAGTACTGCCCACAGTGTTGTGCGAACAGAGGAAATGTGGGCATATTATATAATAATAATAATAATAATAATAATAATAATTTTATTTATATAGCGCTCTTTCTCCATTAGGACTCAAGGCGCTTAACAGATAGAATGAATGTAATACAGTACAGAAATGCTTTTCATAAACAATACTTAAGGGACTGAAGGAAACGCTTGAGTAAAGAGGAAGGTCTTGAGTCTGTTTTTGAAGCATTCTAGAGTGGGAGTCTCTCGAACTGTGCGGGGAAGTGAGTTCCATAAAGTCGGAGCTGAATGGCTAAAAGCTCGACCCCCAGATGAATTACGGGAGATCTGAGGTACTGCTAAAAGTCCTTCATCTACAGATCGCAGTAATCGGGTGGGACAGTATGGAATCAGAAGCTGCTTCAGGTACATTGGGCCTTGGTCATGTCGGGCTTTGAAACTCAGTAGATTGATCTTGAAAATTATTCACCATTTTATTGGCAGCCAGTGAAGGGAGTAGAGAATGGGAGTAATGTGGCTAGAGTGGGGCTGTTTAGTTAACAGCCTGGCAGCTGTGTTTTGTGCTAGCTGTAATCGGTGCAGTTCTTTTGCTGGTAGACCAAGGTAAAGGGCATTGCATTAATCTAATCGAGATGATACAAATGCATGTATGACTTTTGGCAGGTCTTCAGATGGGATTAAGTGTTTGATTCTGGCTATGTTCCTCAGATGAAAGAATGAGGATTTGATTGTGGCTGATATCAGATGTTTAAGTGTCAATCCACCATCTAGTACCACGCCAAGATTCCGCACATGATCAGAGTTTTGTAATTCTGTAACCCTAAGTGTCAGTCCAGTTGGGTGGCTATGCTGCAGTATTGTCCTTTGATGTTGAGGTCCAATCATAAGGACCTCTGTTTTATCAGGATTCAGTCTCAGCCAACTGGCATCATCCATTCCTGGAGCTCAGCTAGACAGCCATTTAGGGTTGCTATTGGGTTTACAGTGCCTGGAGCATAGGACAAGTACAGCTGTGTGTCATCTGCATAGCAGTGGTAGACAAGGCTATGGCGCCTAATTATTTCACCCAGTGGCAGCATGTACACTGCAAAATGCATGGGGCATAATATAGAACCTTGTGGCAATGGCACGGATGAAGATGAGCATACACCAGATGAAACTCTCTGTGACCTGCCAGCGAGAAATGATTTAAACCAGTTTAGTACTGTGCCATCCAGTCCACGAAAATTTTGTAGGCGCTCAATCAGAAGCCCATGGTCCACAGTATCAAATGCTGCAGAGAGATCCAGAAGGATTAAGATTGAACAGTCACCTCTGTCTCTTGCCATCAGAAGATCGTTTAGCACATATACCAGGACTGTGTCAGTGCTATGTCTTCTCCTGAATCCTGATTGGAATGGATCATACATATCATGAGATATCAGGCAGTTTTCTAGTTGATTTGCAACCACTTTTTCAATGACTTTTCGGTTTGATACCGGTCTGTAGTTGGTCATGCAGTCTGGATCTAAATTATATTTTTTTAAGAAGAGGCCTAACAATTGCTTCCTTTAGAGGTTGCGCACTCACTGTACGATATCGGAACCTTTTGGCTGATATCTTATGGCAATTCTGAACAGATAATTGAAGCTGAGCATTTTTGGGTAGCTTTTGACCATTAAATTGCCTCATGCTTACACACTATGCAATAAAACACGGCGCAAATAAAAGTCAGTTTCCAGTTTTATTTGCAAAGATAGGAGAAATCATTCGATGGTTGGGGACCGATTGTACAGTGGATAAGGCTAGCATCTAAAGGAAACATATACACTACTTATATTGATAGCTCAACTAGGCAGATGCTGCTGGGTACACACAGGGCCGGCGCCACCACTAGGCAAATCTAGGCATTTGCCTAGGGCGCCGGCCACTGGAGGGCGGCATTTGCCCCCCCCCCCCCCCCCCCCCCGTGCCGCGGGGGTACCTGTCCTGCGGCTGTGTATATAAAGCTTGCGGCGGCGCCCGCAAGCTTTATATACACAGCCGCAGGACAGGTACACCCCCCCCCCGGCACCGGGGCGCCCCCACCCCAACTCGCCTGGGGCGCTCCGGTGCCTTGCACCGGCCCTGGGTACACATTAGATGTTTTCTCCTGCAGCGGAAACATGCGAGGGGATATGTCTTTGTTAATGCATGTTAATACAGGTATTTGGTGGGGTGACATCACAGGTGCTCGGGAAGCTGCGAGCTGAGCAGAGCAGCGGCAGGCTGGGGGGACTCCCAACTGCGATTCCCCCACCACCACCACCGTTGGACACTACCGGCCCGAGTGGCAAGTAGCAAGAATAACTTATATGACTTGATTTAAATACATCAAGTCATATAAGTTATACAATCAGGTCTGCCTCCTTGCCCCCTGGGAAGGTGGACAAGTCTCCCGCTTTCTGGCCAGAGGCCCCCCCCCCCATCCCAACTGAATAAACTACCACGGAGAGTGGGCGGGGCATTTTGCGTCATTTAAGCCCGTCCCTTCTCCGCGGCCCGCAAATCACAGAGTTTTATGACATGAGGGAGGGGCCAAGTGATGTCAGCTTCATGCCCGCATCCCTCCCCCCTTCCCCCTGACATATTGCCTCTCCTGGTTAATCCCAAAGAGGTGAAAATCGAAGTAGGCAAAGTAATCAAAGTAGGCAATTATGCAGTATGTGAAATTCAATATTCTGTATTGAGTTTTGTATCTTCTGTCCTCACTGTGACCTCAGTAAGTTACTGACATAAAGTCATGTTTGATGCATGGAGGATCCCTTACATTTCAATGGTGTCCACGTACATACCCATACACACATACATACATACTCATACATACATGCCTACATACACATACATACTGTACATCAGGGGGGGTGGGGAACCTCAGGCCGGGGGCCGCATACGGAGTAGCCAGTCTGAGTGACCCTCCCACCCGCTCTGCGGCTTTGCCAGGAGTCAACTACAGGGGAATTCTCGCAAGAGGTCGGAAGTTCTCGCGATATTCCCCTTAATCAACAGCAGCCAGAGACTGTCAGTCCTAGTCAGCGGCAGCCGCCGGAGCGTGGGACGGCTGCAGCAGGACAATTTGTAAGAGACATTTTTACTTATGGCCCCTGAAGGATTTTTTTTTCCCCATACAAACAGCCCTTGGCACAAAAAAGGTTCCCCACCCCTGCTGTACATGCATACATACAGTGCATACAGTTCACTCATGGGGGTCTGTGTAACTGCATTAGCAGGAAGGGTTCTGTTATTGATGATGGCTAAATTCCAAACCATAATGTTAGGCACGCTGTGACAAATGAGGAGGAAAGTTTGAAGTGACAATTGTTTAATTGTTTGGGTATAATGATTAGTTTATGTTTTATATCGTAGGGTTCCTTGTTGTAAGTCTTAGACGCTCTTTCCATTAGTATGAACCTGCATTGCTAAGTAGCTTGCTTCATTAAAAGTAGACACTATAATTACAGTCTGGAAGCGGTTTCCTCTTCACAAGGCTCCATGGTAAGTGCACTATGTACAGTACAATGAGTTATAGAATAAGGAGACATTTTTGCAGTGAGACTAAGCTCGTATTCAGGATCATTTATCAGAACCGATTATTAGTGATGAGTTCCTATACAGCAGCCCTCATCCCCAGAACCAAGGCTGCCATCAGAATCGGTGGGGCCCAGTATTGACTTGCACTACATGCCATCAGGACCTCTATACATGGCACTCAAATCTCCCCTCATGCCATCATACCTCCCTGTGCCCCTTGCATGACTCGCATACTTCCCTACATTTAATTAATATTTGTTGATATAGAGCCAATGTATTTTATTGGGCTTTAATCATCAGTCCTTACTATATACCATCAAACCTGTCAGTGCTGCTGTCAGTGAGGCGGGGATGTGCTACTGTCAGTGAGGCGGCGATGTGCTGCTGTCAGTGAGGTGGTGGTGTGCTCCAGAAGTGAGGCAGGGATATTCTGCTGTCAGTGAGGTAGGGATGTGCTGCTGTCAGTGAGGTGGGGATGTGCTGCTGTCAGTGAGGTGGGGATGTGCTGCTGTCAGTGAGACAGGGATGTGCTGCTGACAGTGAGGAGATATCTCTATCACTGTTGAGAATATGACACTCACTCCTACCATTCCACTCAAGCTCGCTGACTAAGTGTCATTCTTGACTCTGAACTATTCTTTGTTCCCCACATTCAATTTGTCTCGAAATCATGCCACATACACCTAAAAAACATATTCAAAATTCGCCCTTACCTTACACAAGACACTGCTAAAACTCTAATCCATGCTCTCATCATCTCACGCATTGATTGCAATATTCTCCTTATTGACCTTCCCAATACAGACTCTCACCACTACAGTCCATCATGAATGCAGCTGCGAGGCTAATCTTCCTAGCCAGATGCTCATCGTCTGCAAAGCTCCTCTGTCAGTCACTTCATTGGTTACCTGTATTCTACCGTATTCAATACAAAATTATTTTATTCACACACAAAGCCATAAACCAAACTACACCAACATACATCTCTTTTCATGTCTCAAAATATCTTCCAACACGACCTCTACGCTGTTCACAAGATCTGTGTCTCTCATCCACACTCGTTTCCATTCCCGATTGAAGACTTTCTTTGGGCTGCACCCACTCTGTGGAATGCCCTCCCACGCACAGTAAGACTCTCCTCCAGTCTCCAAACCTACAAGCGTTCCCTGAAAACTCCCCTCTTTAGGCAAGCTTACCAAATTCCAGAACCAGCCACTTAACCTTCATATACCATTCCTATCGAATCACATCCCCACTGTACAGGCCACACATATCCACTCTCTTTCTTTTTCACATTTTCCATCCTCCTGACCCCTGGTAATACTGTTGGGTCACCGTATCATACAGCACACCCCCTGACGTGCAGCATTGGATCTCCTCTCTGGGCTTCTCCCGGAAAGGCAACTTTAAGTCAGTAAGTATGTTGCAATTCCTCATGTTCTTGTGCAAAAATAGCCCTCAATAGACTTCTACAGAGCTTCAGAATTTACCAAGCCCCGGAATGCTTTGTTTGTCCCTATTTTCAGATGCCATTGGACATTGTAACCTTTAGCCTATGGATCTCAGTATGTTGCTGGAGGAAGTGCCCTCTAATCTCTCCCACAATGGCCACTCGCACGTGCATGACACATCCGTGCTATAATGGCACTAGTGATCACTTTTCTTTTACACATGAGGTAAAATGTAATAGGGCGAGATTTTTTACACAGCTAAAAAAAAAAAACAAAAAAAAAAATCGCACCATATATCAAATGTGCGAGTTTTTTCTGAAATTCTCACATGTAATAGGGTGCAATTTGTGGCGATTTGTTTTTAGTCATGAAAATGTGTGATTTTTAGGCATGTGCAGTTTTTAGTAACGATAATGTGCAACTTTTAGACATGGGAGTGTGTGCTTGTTTTGTAAAAATGTAAAGAAAAAAACGATGTGGGGGTTCCCCTCCTGAGCATAACCAGCCCCGGGCTCATTGAGCCGGTCCTGGTTTTCCAAGTATTAAAAAAAAAAAAAAATTGCCTGATCCTTAATTCCCTATTACCACAATAATGCTGTGCTAACATTCTTTTTAAGGATTTATTCTCTTACCTACTATACTAAACCGGATATCATTGTATATTATACAATGGTGAGAACATACAGATGTATCTTTATACATCTAGCATCTATACACCATACTGCATGAGGCGCCGGCACGACCAAAATGTACCCATATGGGGTGTGGCCAGCTGCAACAGAGGTTTGGCTAACTACAAGGTATTACAGAATATATGGTCTGGGCCGTATAGCAAACACTGCTCGTGCATGTATGATAATGTACCTGATTAATAATGGCAATGCACTCTAGAGAATATACAGTACCATAGTCCCAAGAGGAGGTGGGGGCCCCAGGCAGTGGGGGCATACCAGGGTTTTCCCCACTGCCTGGGGCCTCCACCTCCTGTGAGAGAGAGAGCACAAAAAATGGTGGTAAATGGCGCTACACCCAATCACAGCCAGGTAGCAGAGTGGCCCCCACTGCCTTGTTTTCCAGACCGGCCACCTATGAGCGCTGCTGATCAGTCACATACTGCCGCTAATTTTATATAGACAGCTGTACATTGTTTCTGATTGAGTTCTGTCTGTGAACAAGAGGCAGCTCAGACCCGGAGTAACTGGCACTGTCAGAGTCTGTCTGACCGAGTGCCAAACTGAGGAAAACCAAGGGATGAGGTTCTGTCACAGACTCCTGCCTCCTCCAAGGTACAAGCTCCCTGTTATCTGCACCACGCTGGACATTGAGCTTATACCCGTTACCCACTGCCTTCCCCTGTCACTCTCTCCCTGCCACCCACCCTTTCTCCTTGTCACACGCTGCCTCCCTCCTGCCTTACAGTCACCTTATTCCTCTCCCTGTCACCCTCTGCCTCTCCCTGTAACCCACCCTGTGGGGTAGAGGAGGGGGACCTAAATTATAATTTAGCACCTGGGCCCACCACTCACAAGCTCCACCACTGCCCTCCACCGTATAACAATTCATAAAAGGTTGCTTTAGCTACCCTACGTGGCACACCTTCATCTTTAAGAGTCAAAGATTACTGCACTAGGAGGCGCTATTTCCCATGTTTTCTTGCATATATAGATATGTGGGTGATGCTGGTGGGAGCCAGTGGGCGGCAGTCTGTGGGTAACGCTCAGGAGAGGCTGTGGAAGTGGATGGCAGGCTGAAGCTATGCGACCATGTACAATCCAGTGTGTGTATAATTGTGATGGTTCGCCTATGATAAATCTAAAATAAGTACGTGTGCGATCCAGCTGCATATAATGTATCTGAAATGTCTAAACAATATAAAGAAGTTTTATAATCGCTCTGAATGCTGCCACTGTATGTAAGTATATATAAAATCTGTAACTTGGTATATCCTCCCCTGAAGACACCCCACTCCTCACACGGAAGAGTTAAATAAGCCTTTCTTTATACAGCAGCTGTCATTGCAGTAAATCTCACGCATGCCGGAACCTTTCATAAAGTAACATGAAAGAGGAAGTATATATCTGGGTATTCTTTTTTTAATCTAGATATCTATATACTTTGCTAGTAAGTCGCAAATGTCAAATGCCATACACACAGCTGTTGGGGCACTGCGGGATTAGAGGATCCATTAACACCTTTTTCTATACTTTCCAAGTATTAACCCTTATGCAGCCAAATATATTGTATAGACTTTCATGGGGAAATGATTGTAGCACACCTAAATGCTATGTCCCCATCACCCCTTGGAGCCCGGTAGACTCAATTCTCTATGGCTAAAAGCATACTTGCCTACTCTTCCGGAATGGCTTTGAGGCTCCAGAAAATCAGGACTGCCTCACTGCCCCCGGAAAGGTGGACAAGTCCCTCGCAATGGTACCATCCTCCCACAAACCCCACAATGACGCAAATTGTGGCGTTGTGGCCCCACCCTTACTGTGTAATGCCTGAAATACCGGCATTATACAGCAAAGGACGTGGCCTGCTCCCTGATTCCTGAGCTGGCTGTCCCCTCCTGAAGACAACAGCTTAAAAGTCAGCAACCCTGGCTTAAAGCGGTCCTAGAGAGGTGGTGGAACTCGTTTCCCTCTGCCACCTAATTCCTCCCCCTCCCCCCATTTTGGCATCCCCATTAAAACGATAATGCTTCTCTGTTAGAATTACTGTGTAGGGCCAGGGTGGAGGTTGAACTACAGTAGTTCCAGCTCACCAATACAGGTGGTGGAACCCCATTCACCCCCACTTTAACCCCTGCAAGTCTCTCTTCAGCCTCACCACCGTACAGTATCTCCACCTTACCGGTGTCTCTGAATCTTAGGGTTTGGTACAAGTTTACCCCTTTCGCCCCACCCCCTCCCCCATTGTTGGGCCTGCCTCTATACCATGTTTATGTTAATCAGTGGCAGCGCTTACCTCGTCAGAGGAGAGGGGTTGCAGAGATGCCGGGCCCCCTCATTCCGGTGCTGCCGCTGCTGATCCCCGCAGGTCCCTGCCGCCACTGCCTCCATCTTCTTGTCCCGATCACCATCACGGGAACGGCGCATGCGCAGTAGCCTCTTCGGTACTGCGCATCCACTGGCCCACCCTCTATGGGGCTGCTTCGGGAGCAGGCCCGTAGAATTGTATTGACAGTCCTGGGTCCGGTGCATGTGCAGTATCGCCTGTGGTACCAGTCATAATGAAGCCAGTCTCACAGAATGCATCTGGCTTCACACAGCGGTGCATTCCCCCTGCAGCCGATAGGTAAAAACCGCCGCTGATGTTAATAAATTGCAGTGGTACTCCATGCTGTATTTCTGAAGTACAATGTGATACAATAGGTTACTGTAAGTATAGAGCACATTAATATTATTTCCTATTTCATATCTCACATTGAGATGATTTACTGTAGTAATAATTAGCACTGATACTAGGATCTTGTAGGAAAGTAATCATATTCATCTCAGGACCATAAAAGGACTATGGTGGTCAAAAGGCTGTAAAGTTGGGGGGCACTCTGGTCCGGGGCAAACAAGGGTTATCTAGCCCCATAGTCAAGAAGCCATGTCATTAGGCCCAGCTCCCATAATGGTAAATTCCACAAAGCGCGGGTCGTCGAGGTGGGGCAGCATTGGTACAACTAGGAATGTTCTGCCAGAAAAGGCGGTGACCATTTTTGGAGAGCCAATTTCAGTAGATTCCATGCGGCTGGCCAAACCACAGAGACAAACCAAACTCCCCCCCCATGCACTGTGTCCCCCCAATCCTACGCGTTGGCTGCAGTGGCATTGTTGCACCACTGGGGACAGGGCCAATATTACCACATCTGGCCCTGCCCCCTTTGCGAGGATCAGCAATTCCCAGCTTTAGCTGCATATTATTCCTGCTTCCCTAGGAAGCAAGTGGGATGCGGTAGGAGTACCTTTTCTTCCAGGGGTTGCTAGGGACTACCCCATAAAGAAGGAGTCTTCACAACACGCGATAAGGAAAGCTGCTAAAGAAACACAAAGACCCGCAAAGCCGTTCTAGTCTTCAGTACGCACTACTCTACACCCTGCAGTTATTTTGGTCTGGCAGAGCAGACTCTGGAGAATATAACATTCTCCTTCTATTCTCATGCTGGTCACAGCTCCTTCCCATCAGGCATTCTTACCCTGTACATGACTCTGGCATGTGCTTTCGGTAGCAGCCCTGGATTCCGAATAGCGCTGGGGAGATTTAATGGCACTTGTCAGCAGAGTCATCTGGGAGTGTGCCAGTCCATTTATAAGTTCCGTCTGGAAAACTATCGCAGGATCAGAGGGCTGATACTGAGCCCGGGAAGCGCACATGTTACACGTACGGCAGTCTGCTTGTGGATAAAGCATTTATTTAAGAAGCTATTTATGTGTCAGTATAATGGGCAGCTCGTGTCTGTGTGAAATGTGAGGCTGATGTTTATCACAAAGTGTATGTATGGTGCATACCTCCCAAATTCAGAGTTGTGGTAGGGTTGGCCATCAACCATCGATGATTCAAAATCATTGATGGTTAGTGGCCATTGTCAAATACTTTTGCCATCGATGGGGAGAACCAGATGGTTTCCCTACATCAATGACAAAGTAGACAGTAGAACCGATGTTTTTTTTTTTCTTTTCAAGGTGCTGGAACACAGAGCATAGCGCCACCCACCAACAACCCCGGTGACTACCGGTAACCACGTTTATATTATGGGATGCAGATCCCAGCTGTCGGGATGCGGCAGTCAGAAAGACCGGCGCCGACGGAGATGCCGATACCAGAATCCCAACTGCAGGCATCCAGTGGTGGATTTGCCACAAGGCACTTGAGGCATGTGCCTAGGGTCGGCATATGCTGGGGGGGGGGGGGGTGGCATGCCAGGCTGATAGGGCCGGCCAGGTGACTCTTTTTTCTTATTGTTCTTCTATTTTATATTGCAACTGTCATTAGTAGGACAATGGGCACCAAATAGTGGTCCTCGAGGTGGTAGTTGAGGCTGCTTTGGGGGTCTGAATGCATCCAGGTTGGCCCCAAAATGAAGGGGACAGTGATGTGAGGGGGACAGGATAGAGAACAATAAATGTGCCTAGGGGCGGTCTTACCCCTAAATCTGCCCCTGCTGCACCCCAGGGCGGTTAGGTTTATGGACTAACAGGGGACCTAGGGTTAGGCTTTGGGGTATGGAGGTTAGAGATAGGCTGCGGGATAGGAGGGATAGGGTTGGGCACTTAAAAGGGCAGTTAGGCTACGGGGTGGGAGGGAAATGAAGGTTAGGGCTAGGCACTCATGGAGGATTAGTGGGGGGGGGGGGTAAATATACTTACTGGACCGGCATCCTGCCTGCTGGTCACCCATATGTATTCCTATATTACATGTAAGCTGTAGGTCATGACAGATAAAACTCACTTTTGACAGTAGAGACGGTGATGGCTGATCTATGCCTCTGTTCTAAGGGTGGAGAGCAAACATCCATTTGGGCATCAACACCCCCAACCTGGTACCCCAGGCAGCTTACCCCAGAAAATGAGGGCTAATTCTATCTACTGAGGCAAGATCAGTCCCAGTGGCCCTTGTTTGTCCTGGAGTTTTCTTGCTTGACCAAGTGTCTTCTGTCTGCCTTCTGCTGCCTCTTTTGGTCTTCTGTCTTCCCGCTAGGTCACCTCTTCTGCACATCTCTTTGGGGCTCTCCTATGCTCCCCCTCTGCCATTTTACTTACTTTGCACAACTCGTGCCAGCTAAAAAAAAAAATCCAGTTGGCTGTTGGTCGTGAGCTTTGATTGGCTCGTTGTCAACACCAAATTTGAAAAGCGGCTTCTCCATCCATGGTGGGATCCACAGGTGTGTTCCCAGTGGTACATATCTCTACACCCATGTGGGTTACAAACAGTCTGGTGGATTTACAGACTATAGAAATTCCAGACGTGGTAACCCTACACATTTGTAGCTAGGCCTCCCTACTGTATGTCAGTGCCTATAGTAGGTCATCTCTTCCCAGGCCAGCTTTGTATCTCTAAGGTTTCTGGGTGACATGATACTCCACACCTCCCGCCATACTGACTTTACTATAAATGCTCAACTTGCTGTTCCGAGCACAAGCAACTGCAAGAACATGGTACGATTAACCGAAAGGTATAGCTAAAAGTCGTAAATTATTAGCAAATTGCCTTCTTAAGAGCACAAATGGCATGGGCAGATTAAGGGGCAACAGTAGTGGCTGTCCTGGGGGCTCCCTACACACTGCGAGCAGTCTCCGTCCACAAGCAATCTCAGTCTGTCAGGTCAGCTCTTCACTGACAATGGCCACCGAGGAGCGTGGGACATGACTGAGCTGGCAGCATTTGCTGCTCCAGTGCAACTTCCATAAAGTAAAAGTGGGCCAAATCCCTGGCATTTGGAGATGATGTCATCTCCATATGCGGCAGAACAGTTAATACTGCTAAACCGGGCTGACCCGATAATATCCTATCTCTGAGCCGCGCCGTAAACGAGGTCTGATCCAGGTTTATACAGTGTTTAAAATCTTGGGTTGGACCGGGATTTTGATGTTAAAAGGGTATTGGCCATTCATTGCCCCCGTGGAGCTTGCAAGCTATAATGTCGCACACCTTGTTAGTCTTGTCGCTTTCATGTGTTTTAACCAGGGTAGCCTAAGGCCTTCCCTCCCGGAATGGGCGGAAGGCTCCCTGGACCCCACCTCAGCAGGAGAGTAAGCAGGACCAAATTACGCATACCGCGTCATTGTAGCCCCGCCCACCAATGTCTAATGCCTGTAATACCGCCATTCCACTGGGGACGTGGCCATGATGGTGCCTCCAAACACAAAATTACCCTTGTAGCTCCTCACCATCCCACCCCTTTCACGTAACGGTGGCCCTGCCCCACCCCCAGCTTCATGAATTTAGGAACCCTGGTTTTAATTATGCAAATAAAATGCACATTTTGAATGAAACAGTCAACCTGTTGCAACAATTAGAAAGGGCACTTTTGTACTTGTTGCAGTTGCTCAGTAAATTTAAAATGTCATCAGAATCTGTATTTTACCCGCATTAACATGTAATGAACCTCTTTTTGCTTTCAGCTACATGTGATATTTTTTTTCTTTTCCTTCAGACGATATTTCACCACACAAACTCGGAGAACCTGACCCTCACGGCGCTGCTGCAGAAGTATTGTGACGCTTTGTCTGCACTCTATAACATCACAGGTACTCGCTGTTCACCTGCCCATTAAATACCTCACGCGTTAATCTCTTTGGGTCTCCGGGGTGAAATGCCGGCGATGGCTGCATTTTGTAGCGTTAGCTCAGAAGCATGCTGGAAGTGCTGATTACCTCATAATGGAAATCACTGCGGAGCTGAACATAGTGTACAGCCTGTAATTCCAGCCGCAGCAATCTCCTGGCTACTAGGAAATAATTGTGCACTAATGAGAAACACTACAACCTAAATAGCTGATACTGGCTCAATGTTATTTTGAAGTTTGAGTCTAGTTTCAAATTTTGTTCCATGCTGAGATAAAACCCTAACGTCCGCTGATGGTGGAATTTTTGTAAACATCATGGCTATTATCTTATTTAATATGATCCAACCACTCTGTGCATTTTTTATATACACTGAGGATATGTAGGTACAATTAGGTTGTGATCCACATTCCATTATTACCTGACTACTTTTAAAGTCTCAGTAACGAGTCAGTGAAACTTCAATTCTCAGTATATTCCCTACTTGCCTACTTTAAACTTCACCTCTCCGGGAGAAGCCCGGAGAGGCAACACGTCAGGGAGGCGGGGCAAGGCTGACATCACTTGGCCCCGCCCCCCATGCCGGAAAACTCAGTGATTCGCGGGCCGTGGTGAGGGACGGGGCTTAAATGATGCAAAATGCCACGATTGCATCATTTAAGCCCCGCCCCCTCACTGGGAAGTGGGGGCTACTACCAGAAAGCGGGAGACTTGCCCACCTTCCCGGGGGCCCAGGAGGCGGACCCGATTTTCGGGAGGGTAGGCCATTCCGGGAGGGTAGGCAAGCCTGGTATACTCACACATATAGGGGACTAAGTATAAACCGGAACTGGACCGCATCCCTGAACGCCGGACTGGATAGACTCTTTTCATCAAACTCAGTATTGCATGTATGGAGAGTAGTGATGTCACTATAGTAAGTAATAACATGTACAGTATTGCGTGTATGGAGAGTAGTGATTTCACTATAGTAAGTAGTAACATGTACAACAGGGGTCTTCAACCTTTAAGACAGCGTGGGCCACCTAAAAAAATCCAGTGAAGCCCGAGGGCCACTATACTCTACTGCAGTATTTCGGACAGCCCCATAGAATCACAGCTCCCCTATAACGGCAGCACAGTCCTTCATAGATAATTGGCACAGCCGCCCATACTCAGCACTTAACCCCCCCCACACACACACACACACATACCCCAATAGTCATCAGCAGCCAATTTGGGTTCCAGTGCAAACAGTAAAATATGTGCCCCTCCCCCATATATAATTTGATATTAAATAAATTGCACGCGCCGTAGGCGTGCTCCCAAAGAGGGGTGTGGCCTTATTATAAGGGGCGTGGTCTAATTATAAAGAGTGTGAACTAGCAGGAAAACAATTACCTGACACCTCTTTTGCAACCTGCATGACCAGACATTGGTTACCGCAGGAATGGTCTTTGTCCTGACACGCTTAAGTTGACTGAAGGCTGCACAGTGACATATAAACATGAAGGCCCACACAGTGAACTAGTATGCCTCACAGATCAAACCCAAACAATGAAAGGCTACTTAAATCAATATACACTGTTAAACTGTTTATCCGTAATGCCCATTACACATTGTGTATCACACCATAGTGTCCATTAGACATTATGCCACACACCGTAATACCTGTTGTACTTTGTGTCATCCGTAATGCCCATTACACATTATGCCGCACACGTGATGCCCATTACACATTAATCCACACAAAATTATGCCCATTGCACATTATGCCCCACACTAATGCCCATTATGCCACAGACCATAATGCCAGCAGTACTCCTGCTTATACATATGATGCCCCAGCAGTGCCCCTCACACAATGCCCCAGCAGTGCCCCTCACACACAATGCCCCCAGTAATGCCTGCAGCTTTGCCAGGTCCCCTGCTCCCGCCAGCTGTACCTCCTCAACCTTCAGCTTTGCCGGGTCACCTGCTTCCACCATCCATGCCTCCTCCTGCAGTTTCGCCGGGTCCCCTCCGCCAGCTGTGCCTCCTCCTGCAGTTCCTGCGCCAGGTCCCCTGCTCCCGCCAGCTGCGTTGCCTCCTCCCGCAGCTTCGCCGGGTCCCAGCTCCCACCAGACGTGCCTCCTCCTCCCTTAGCCATGCTGGATCCACTCCTCTGCCTGCAGCCAATGAAAATCGGGTAGGCAGCACCCGGGGGGACTCCATTACGCTGCCTCCCTCAGCAGCATTTTCTTTTACTTTAAAAAAAAAATCCTGTGCATGGCGGGCAGGGGGCCACTGAGATCAGCTCCGTGGGCCACTCGTGGCCCGCGGGCCATGGGTTGAAGACCCCTGATGTACAGTATTGCGTGTATGGAGAGTAGTGATGTCACTATAGTAAGTGGTAACATGTAAAGTATTGCATGTATGGAGAGTAGTGATGTCACTATAGTAAGTAGTAACATGTACAGTATTGCGTGTATGGAAAGTAGTGATGTCACTATAGTAAGTAGTAACATGTACAGTATTGCGTGTATGGAGAGTAGTGATGTCACTATAGTAAGTAGTAACATGTACAGTATTGCGTGTATGGAGAGTAGTGATGTCACTATAGTAAGTAGTAACATGTACAGTATTGCATGTATGGAGAGTAGTGATGTCACTATAGTAAGTAGTAACATGTACAGTATTGCGTGTATGGAGAGTAGTGATATCTTTATAAGTAAGTAGTAACATGTACAGTATTGCGTGTATGGAGAGTAGTGATGTCACTATAGTAAGTAGTAACATGTACAGGATTGCGTGTATGGAGAGTAGTGATGTCTTTATAAGTAAGTAGTAACATGTACAGTATTGCGTGTATGAAGAGTAGTGATGTCACTATAGTAAGTAGTAACATGTACAGTATTGGTGTATGAAGAGTAGTGATGTCACTATAGTAAGCAGTAACATGTACAGTGTTGTATGTATTAAAAGTAGTGTCATCACATTGTGAAATTATTCCATGATGAAATATATTACAATTAAGGGTCGAGTTCCTAAACCTGTATATTAGAATGAAATATATGGTCACAGAGCTCCTTGATCCTGTCTATCATCCTTACTGTATTTTTCGGTTCTTGTGTAGTTTCACGGCGCCAGCATGGGTTCTACACTCGCCAAACTATCTAAAATAAAGTAACTTAACTCCATGCCAACGTGGATAGTTCATACCCCCACTATCCACGTTGGCATGGAGTTGATTTTAGATAGCATGGCGAGCGTAGTGAGCCACCGAGCACGCAGCGTGGCCGAGGGAAGCGAGACGTGCTGGCGCCGTGAAACTACACAAGTACCTATTTTTCAGTAAGGGTGTACAATTTTCCAATACCAAGATATGAAAAAACACTATTCAAACCGCTTCCAAAGGAGCCATTTCTAAAAAGGAGACATCTGATTGGATAGTTGCTGTGGCCACCCAATCATGGCTCAACTGCACCAAAATCCATCCCTCAGTTATTTGCATATTGTCATAAGCTTACTAATTCTCATGTATTTGGTGCCTGGAGGACTCGGCAGAGTTGGTATGTTTAAACCTTGGTAGTAGAGTAACTTTGGGGATTCAATAGACTTACATCCATCTTTTGTGCTACTGGGAGGAGGTTTGCAGCATTCAACTACTGTTGGCTCTTTAGGTCAAAGACAGCTACTGTATATAATGTACTACCAGAATGTGACCACTAGGGACACTATTTCAATATAGCATAAGGATGACTTTTATAAGTGACATATTTATATTATGTAATTCTCTGAGCAGGGCAAATATAGTCTTGCTCTATAGATGTGCAGAACATATATATATATATATATATATATATATATATATATATATATATATATATATATATATAATGACAGTTATTTGCTGCCACCCACTAAGCAGCGAAAAAATATTCTTCCTGGCAAACCTTTGCCCGTTTGAAACTGTGCCCATCAGCCAGTTATATTTGACTTTATATGGTCAGAGCCAGCAATGTGGTCATTTCCGACCAAATAAAATAAAGTGTACAGACACCTATCCGGTGATGTCAGCTGCCCGCCACCCCCCGCACACGCATCATCGGCCCATTAACATGAGTGAGCCCAGAACATTGGCCCCATGCGAACGTTCCAGTGTGCATCCCTGTTCCGTGTCACTTTGGGATTTCACGGCGCGGGATTACTGGGGCAGCCGAGCACAGCCCGGTGCCTCTGTAAGGACGACTCAAAGGTAAAAGCTTGTTTTCCGTGACAACAGTTATGCTGGGTACACACCAGGACGACTAGGGCCCGATCCCCTCAATCTAGATCCAATTCCGACCAATTGGATGTAGATTGTGTGGTGATTGGGCCCTTTTCTGTCCTGGTGTGGACCGATACCAATCCGATGCGCGGTCCCGCGGGTCGGTCGTTATTGAGATCCTACCTGCTGCAGGTAGGATCTCAATGACGACCATACAGCCGGGTGCGGGTCGCCATTGGATCGGACCCGCTCACGGTGCACATCGTGAGCGGGTCGTGCCCCCCGCGTCACCGTGTGCGGGTCGGACGAGACACTGACGACCCGCTCACGATGTGCATCGTGAGCGGGTCGTCCTGGTGTGTACCCTACATTAATGTGATAAAGATGTAAACAATAATTATATACTGACAGTTGTGGCTAAACCCGACTTCTGGCCCGCTGTTAGCCGTTGTCACCCGGGGAGAGAGATTTCATAAGAGGATTATAATGACATTTATATTTGAACATTGTACTTCAGTTCTATTTAAAGGGAGCACATCGCTTTTCAGTTCTACCCGTTTTCCTCGATATTTGACTAATACAAACATTGGGTGACATTCTATGGAATGAGAGTTGTGTTTTTTGGCGATTTTTACTCCAAAAAACGGCTAATTCGCATTTTTCCGTGAATTCGCATATTTAATGTGATTTGAAAAGGTCCCTAAATCGCATATTTTTTGCGATAAGTCATGCGTACTGAAAGTGCGGTAAAAACACTTTTATCGCATCCAGATGTTTTCCAATAGAAAAGTATACAATTCGCTTATTTAATGGAATGGGATTTCGCAAATCGCACTTTTAAGGTGTCTGATAATCGCCATTTTTTTCAGACCAGGTTCTGATATGCGAGTTGGCCAGAACCCTGCACAGATCATTGAGATCTGTGCAGGGTTCTGCGTTAAAAAATGTGTATTTTTTAGAAAAAATTTTTGTGGGGTCCCCCCTCCTGAGCATAACCAGCCCCGGGCTCATTGAGCCGGACCTGGTTCCAAAAATACGGGGGACAAAAAGTGTAGGGGTCCCCCGTATTTCTGAAACCAGCCACGGACTCTCTGACCGGTCCTGGTTCCATAAATACGGGGGACAAAAAATCAGGGGGTCCCCCGTATTTTGAAACCAGCACCGGGCTCCAACAGCCCGCAGTGTCATGCCACAGCATGAGCACCGTGGCTGGTCAGCCTTGGACGGGGTACCTGGAGGAGTGGGGACCCCCCAATAAAGGGGTCCCCCCCCCAAGGCTTCACCCGTCCAGGGCTGAAGCCCGGGACTGTCACCGGCGTCCCTGGCCATTGGACGTCGGCCTGATGGTGTAAAATCTTTTAATCCTAACATTGCTTTATACAGGAGAACTACAAGTCCCAGCAGACCTCCCCCGCAGGCTGGGACTTGGAGAACCACAAGTCACAGCATGCGGGGCATTAATGGGCCCGCTGGGACTTGTAGTCCACCTGTAAAAAGAATGTTAAAATAAAACACACACACAGAAAATTAAAACTTTATTACACACACACATCTCACTTTTACAACCACATACTCACTGATCCAGGATCCTGCGCTGGTCTCCCTTCTGCTGCAGAGCCGGCTACCCCCGCACTGACAGCGGGGACAACCGGCTGTCTCCGATGCAGCTAACAGCTTCTGTCGCGTTGTCCCAGCGCGACACAGGCTGAGAGCGTGATTGGGCGATGCGTCTCCATGGAGACGCATAGCTCAGCCCTGATTGGCTGAGCTATCCGTCTCCATGAAGACGCTCTCAGCCTGTGTCGCGCTGGGACAACGCGACAGAAGCTGTTAGCTGCATCGGAGACAGCCGGTTGTCCCCGCTCTTCTGCAGCAGAAGGGAGACCAGCGCAAGTCTTTTTACAGGTGGACTACAAGTCCCAGTGGGCCCATTAATGCCCCGCATGCTGGGACTTGTGGTTTTCCAAGTCCCAGCCTGCGGGGAGGTCTGCTGGGACTTGTAGTTCTCCTGTATAAAGCAATGTTAGGATTGAAAGATTTTACACCATCAGGCCGGCGTCCAATGGCCAGGGACGCCGGTGACAGCCCCGGGCTTCAGCCCTGGACGGGTGAAGCCTTGGGGGGGGGACCCCTTTATTGGAGGGGGGGGTCCCCACTCCTCCAGGTACCCCGTCCAAGGCTGACCAGCCACGGTGCTCATGCTGTGGCATGACACTGTGGGCTGTTGGAGCCCGGTGCTGGTTTCAAAATACGGGGGACCCCCAGATTTTTTGCCCCCCGTATTTTTGGAACCAGGACCGGTCCAAGAGTCCGGGGCTGGTTTCAGAAATACGGGGGACCCCTACACTTTTAGTCCCCCGTATTTTTGGAACCAGGTCCGGCTCAATGAGCCCGGGGCTGGTTATGCTCAGGAGGGGGGACCCCACGCAATTTTTTTTTTAATACAAACCCAAAATCGCACATAAGCTCAAATTCGCACATTTTCATGCCTAAAAATCGCACATTTTCATGCCGAAAATTCGCCCATTATCGCACTCAATCGCACTTTTTAGCCTCCAATGCGCATCCCATTAAATATGCGAATTATGACAAAAAAATGCGATTTCTGAAAGTGCGAAGAGCGGCGATGTGGAGTGCGAAAAATATATGCGCTTTTCTCTCAGCCCATAGAATGTCACCCATTATTTAGGAATTTATTTATCCACGGTGTAAAAGATCTACATTATTCAGTGTTTTTGCCGCAAGAGTGCTCATAGGGCCCAATTCAGGGTTAGAAGATTTGAATCAGGCCCTTCGATAGATAGATAGATAGATAGATAGATACAAACATTACCCAACAGCGGCCTATAGGCATTATTGTTGGTACACACGGAACAGCATCGAACGCTGCTACCATTCAGTGACATTACCGATATCAATATCAATCATCAATAATGGCGCTCAGGAGCGCACATCGTTAATGATATTGAGTGTCCACCCTAGACGGTATTGCGAACAATGGGCCTTATTCTAGTTCACTCTTTCTGACAAAATCCTTCTTAGATGGACAAAACCATGTGCACTGCAGGTGGGGCAGATGTAACTTGTGCAGAGAGAATTAGATTTGGGTGGGGTTTTACTTCAAAGTGAGATCTATATTGCAGTGTAAAAATAAAGCAGTCAGTGTTTACCCTGCACAGAAACAAAATAACTCACCCAAATCTAATTCTCTCTGCACATGTTACATCTGCCCCACCTGCAGTGCACATGGTTTTGTCCATCTAAGAAAGATTTTGTCAGAAAGAGTGAACTAGAATAAGGCCCAAAATCTCTCTGAAGCCCCTTTCTGAGCAATGATGTTCACAATATTGCCTAGTGTGTGTGTGTGTGTGTGTGTGTGTGTGTGTGTGTGTGTGTGTGTCTTTAAAATTTAAAATGACAAATCTGTAAGTCAGTGGTACAACAGAAATATAAATTGTGTCATTTTAGGTTATTAAGTTGATTCATTAAACTATGAGCGTTGAGCAGACTTAATACAAAACATGAGCGCTGGTGTTTCTAGTCACTCGCACCTCTGTAACATAAATCTGTAAGGGAAATGACGGCATTAAAGTGAATATATCATCTGCCATTACTTCAGGCCATGTAGAGGCAGAGATGTTTATTGTCACCTAAAATATACAGTGTCCTGACACTGCACGGGCCCCTTGTGTTACCTCTGCTCTGCAAGTCTTCTCTCTCCAAATGACAATTGTGTCAACTCTGGCTCCTGGTGCCTGCCTATGGTGTCAGTTGTGGCTCCGGGTGCCTGCCTATGGTGTCAGCTGTGGCTCCTGTCTATGGTATCAGCTGTGGCTCCTGGTGCCTGCCTATGATGTCAGCTGTGGCTCCTGGTGCCTGCCTATGGTGTCAGCTGTGGCTCCTGGCTCCTGCCTATGGTGTCAGCTGTGGCTCCTGGTGCCTTCCTATGGTGTCAGCTGTAGCTCCTGGCTCCTGCCTATTGTGTGAGCTGTGGCTCCTGGTGCCTGCCTATGGTGTCAGCTGTGGCTCCTGGCTATTGTGTGAGCTGTGGCTCCTGGTGCCTGCCTATGGTGTCAGCTGTAGCTCCTGCCTATTGTGTGAGCTGTGGCTCCTGGTGCCTGCCTATGGTGTCAGCTGTGGCTCCTGGTGCCTGTCTATGATGTCAGCTGTGGCTCCTGGTGCCTGCCTATGGTGTCAGCTGTGGCTCCTGGCTCCTGCCTATGGTGTCAGCTGTGGCTCCTGGCTCCTGCCTATGGTGTCAGCTGTGGCTCCTGGTGCCTTCCTATGGTGTCAGCTGTGGCTCCTGGTGCCTGCCTATGGTTTCAGCTGTGGCTCCTGGTGCCTGCATATGGTGTCAGCTGTGGCTCCTGGCTCCTGCCTATGGTGTCAGCTGTGGCTCCTGGCTCCTGCCTATGGTGTCAGCTGTGGCTCCTGGTGCCTTCCTATGGTGTCAGCTGTGGCTCCTGGTGCCTGTCTATGATGTCAGCTGTGGCTCCTGGTGCCTTCCTATGGTGTCAGCTGTAGCTCCTGGCTCCTGCCTATGGTGTCAGCTGTGGCTCCTGGCTCCTGCCTATGGTGTCAGCTGTGGCTCCTGGTGCCTTCCTATGGTGTCAGCTGTGGCTCCTGGTGCCTGCCTATGGTTTCAGCTGTGGCTCCTGGTGCCTGCCTATAGTGTCAGCTGTGGCTCCTGGCTCCTGCCTATGGTGTCAGCTGTGGCTCCTGGCTCCTGCCTATGGTGTCAGCTGTGGCTCCTGGTGCCTTCCTATGGTGTCAGCTGTGGCTCCTGGCGCCTGGAGGAGGGGGATGGGGGGCAGAGACTATTATTTATCTGGGCTGGAGGCTGATGGATGACTAGGTGACTAGATGTATGAGGACACATCTGTTGTTCTGACTTAACATCTTTGGGGGTTATTCAGACCTGCTCACACAGCTACAAATTTGTAGGCCGGGTGATTACCGATATATTGTGCATCTTTCTTTCTGCTAATTTTTTCATCGCTGGCCTTACAGAAGTTTGACCAGAAGTCAGCGTTTGTGGTTGGTAACTGGCCATTTGCTGGGTGTCAGGGAAAACGCAGGGGGGCCCAGGCGTCATAGGTGTAATTTCACCTCCGGTCCCGATCCCACTGCATCATTTGATGGTAGGGCAAAATCATTTGATGGTGAGCTCTGCATGCCGCAGTAACAAAGGAGGAGTACATATCTGTATGCGGGCACATCTGTGCTTCTGACCTACAGCTTGGGCAGAAGCATACTTGCCTACCCTCCTGGAATGGCTGGTGGCTTCCCGAAAATCAGGTCCCCCTTTCGCCCCCAGAAAGCCTCCTGTATGCCCCAAACCCTCCTTGAGTCATTTTAGCCCCGTGACCCTCTTCAAAGAATATTTGACAGACGGAGCAAAAATTATGCAAATTGCATAGTTTCAGCCCCGCCCCCTCCCTGTAGACCTGTAAATCGTGGTATTTGCTCTACTGGGGACAAAACTTGATGTCAAGCTCATTCCCGGAACCTCAAAGTGCAGCTTCTTAAATCTGATCTGTGTATGAGATACACAGAGACGGTATGTGAGGCCGCCAATCACCAGGCAGAATTTATCTGTTTTTAGAAATGTTCCCAATTTAATATGGAAAATAATTAAAATAAACCTACCGTAAGTGCACGCAGGAAATTGCCGTCCAGAAAGCAGCTTTTCAGAGTGTTTTTCCATTTTAACCTTAAATTTGTTTTTTTCAAGCTGAGTATATACAATTACCACTATGTAATAAGGGGAACAGGTGGTCACGTGGGAAAATTCGCGTTATTCTGCAACAAATGTCTAAGGTAGAATAGTGCTCATGAGATGAATACATTCTCTATATACATTATCTGTACACTTGGTCAGTAGTCATCTGTGTCCTGTAGAAGCTCAAAATTGAGATCCTGGCCCCCTCCTGCCATATTACAGCCCAATGACATAACCATTGTCATCCCAGCTTAAGACTCCATCCAGCAGTAATGCCCTGTGATACTCCATAGCACAACACTTGTAGGTGTATCATCAGATATATTCAGGGCTATTTTTCAGCAGGCTCCAGCAGGAACTGAGGCCTTTATTCTAGTTCACTCTGACAAAATATTTCATAGATGGACAAAACCATGTGCACTACAGGTGAGGCAGGTGTTACTTGTGCAGAGATAATTAGATTTGGGTGGGGTTTTACACCTGCCTCACCTGCAGTGCACATGGTTTTGTCCATCTAAGAAATATTTTGTCAGAAAGAGTGAACTAGAATAAGGGCCTCAGTTCCTGCTGGAGCCTGCTGAAAAATAGCCCTGGATATATTCAATCAACTCCCCAATCCCCCCTTTTTCTGATCATTTAAATCTTTTATTGCAGTCGCACGTTGAAGACTGCTGTGTCTTCACTTACAAACGGGAGGGAAAAGAAAGGGGAGGGCCGCAAGGTGGAGCAGCAAGGAGAGGGAAGGGCACTAACACAGATCATGCTGCCGGAGAAGTTACCTGTCACACAGCATGACAGGCGCCAGCTACTACACAGCAGCGGGGATCCAGAGCGCCGGCTCTTCACCCCCCTGTCCCTGCAGCAGCATCCCAGCACTCCCCCAGCGCTGACTCCCCCAAGCCACCACCGGGCCTACGGTTACGCCACTGCATGGGTTGCTCATGTTGCAACTGTCTTTTGCCTTTTTACCAGTGGCTGAGTGGCACACATGAGCAATGTGCAGCGTCAGTATTCCGTGTACCCCGGCCTTGTACTTTCGTTGCATTAGTGATGCAGATATTTTGTCTTAGACAGGACACTTGGCGCGGTTATGTCGCTAAAAGTCCCAACAGGACTATTTAGTTAAATTTGTGGACACATTTAGTTAAATTTACAATAGTTACAATAGTTACCAATTTTGCTGCCCCCTTCTCCGGGTGGGGGCAGCCTGGTCTGCACATAGAGAGTGTAGCGGGTGTGAAGATGTGGTGTGCATGGGGAGTGGCTGCACGATCATATTATCACGTTTTCGCTCCCGCTATAGAGTACAGAGAAAACAGGCATTGTGTAGTGGGCCGGGGCTAGGTTGATGCAATTCAGTGGATCCCCTTAAACATCCTACTTGTTCTCTGTAAGTGGGAAGCCGAGTGAGGGTGCAGGGGGCTGGCGGGGAAAGCTGGAGACTTGCGCATCTTCCCAGGGGGCTGGGAGCACCACCCAATTTTTGTGAGCCTCTCATTGGCCCTTATTCTGATCGGTGCGGATATTCCCGCATTCTTACGGAGCGGTCCGCACGCCACAGTGTTCTGCCGCGTGCGGCCATCGTCCGTAGAAACGCCCACGGGTCCTCCGCATTCGGACGGACTCACTCTTTAAGAACAGGGCGTGTTTACGGACGACATACAAACCATGCGTGTGCGGGAGAAACACTCAGATTCTGCACGGTATTACAGAGTATTACAGAGTATGCTCGGGAATACCGCATCCGAACGGGAGCCAAGCGGTGCTACCGCACGTAAGCGGAGTATTTACGCCAAACAACCCACTATTATGTATCTTCTGCAATACATCACATGACCCACTTATTCAATTACCTATCCTCATAAAAAACTTCTTATTTGGAATTGGAATCAATTAGATGCCAATATATCCTTACAAGCATGCCTAACACATGCATTGCACACATTAACCCTTACAGCAATTGAAGTGCAATGGTTTCAATTAAAGCACTGACAAGCGTCCTATTAGTGAGTAATGAGTAAAGGAGTCGATTCTATTGGGTTCAGGTGTTAATGCTTGTAGTCATTAGGCGTACGTTCGCCTACCGCATGAACGAGTGGTGTCCGCAAAGCAATAGTACACTTGTGGACACCGCACATTTCTTCCCTTTTTGATCGCGTGCATTCGGAGTGGTATCCGAATGTACGCCCCCCCAACATAAGTGTACTCCCCCGTGTCCGCCCATGTTTCCGCCCCGTTTTGCCCACTTTGAAACTACGCCCATGTGTCATTCCGCATGACGCCCATAATACGCCCATATTTCCCGACTGATTGCGGGGAACAGTTTTGTACGGGATTTGGCCGAACAGGTACGGAGTCAAGGCGTGGCACATGCGCGTTGCGTTCTCCACGCATGCGCAGACGCCGTAAAGACGCGATCCGAAAGTATGCGGTAAAGTATGCGTCAATCAGAATAAGGGCCATTATCCTGTCTTTTCACAATCGCACTTTGAAAACATACTTGAGTGCTTATTATTCTGTAACTCCTGGTTACAGACAGTCCTAACGCCATCTGGGTTATTATGCAGTCCCCATTGGCACACTTGTTGGCACTTTAGCATTCGTTAGCATGCGGCTTCTGAATGTAGCTCTGGAACGGAAATCAGCTGATCCAACATCAAGCCCCAGACAAGTGTCTCCTGTGTAAAGCACCATTAGGTGGTGACTGGTGTAACTGGAGTCCGGGCTGATGGGTTCTGTGCTCAGATTATTTTGATATGATCACGTTTTTTCTCTTTGCTTATTTTTGCTCAGTCTGTATCACACCTCTGATTATTATTTCACTGGGCCGGGATACTGCCATTATGTCACCGGGACACGCACACACACACAAGTCCTGCCTGATTACATTCTGTGGCTGTTTGATTTGACACAACACAGAGTTCTATGTATTTGCACAGCACCTGTATTGGACCACCGTGGTTACATGTCTCGCTGGCACCTAGATCAAGAAAAATATCTGAGAACTGGTGAGGACATTTACTATATGAATAATATTTTTTGGCAGATTTCTGGGGCATGTGTTCACTATCAAACACTGGGAGGCCTTTGGCAGCCATGCTAACTGTACGGCGGCGCTACACGCACAGACCGGAATGCAGATAATCGCCCGCAGGGTGAGAGGTCCTTAGTTATGCAACCGGCAATGTTCCTGTTGTTTGTTTGTTCAAATACATGTCTTCAATATCAGAACGCAGTGGCCTGATTTTTGGTACAAGAGATCCGTTTGATATCAATTCAGACTTTACGCCATCGACGCAGCCCTCACTCAACTTAACTTATGGACTGCCTGTTTCCAACCAGATATTCACATTCATCCACAAGTGGATTTGCAACTGAGATGTGTAGGACTAGGTCAGTCATAGGTCCGTACAGTCACTAATAGAGCATGCGCAGTGCTAAAGACTGCCAGTAGCCAGGGCCGGATTTGTCACTAGGCCCGTGAGGCACGGGCCTAGGGGCGGCACCTATCATGGGCGGCAGCACGATGTGCCCCCTGTCATTTAGCAGATAAAAAAAAAAAAAGCTGCAATTAAAAATAGCTGACCCGCCTCCCATCTCTCGTGGGAGCCCGGAACCGCACACCACCTGGAGCCTCCTGCTGGAGCCCGGAGCCATGTTCTGCCGGGACCCACCTGCTACCTCTCACAGACCACTGGAGCTGGGAACCCCCCTGCGACCTCCGGCGGGAGCCAGGAGCTGAACACCACCGGGACCCGACTGCTGTCTCTCATGGGAGGCAGGAGCTGTGCACTGCTGGGAGCTGGGACCCGCCAGTGAGGCTGATCAGGACAGAGGACGAGAAGGACAAGCAGAGCTAGCAAGTATATACAGTATACACTGTCTCTCTCTGACTGTCCCTTCTATCTCTCTCTCTCTATTTTTCTCTCTCTTTTTCTCTCTCTCTCTCCCTTTTTCTCTCTCTCTCCCTTTTTTCTCTCTCTCTCTCTCCCTTTTTTTCTCTCTCTCTCTCTCTCTCTCTTTTTTCTCTCTCTTTTTTCTCTCTCTCTCGTCCTCTATTACTCACTGTGCTCTAGTGAGGGGGGGGGGGGGGGCAGACAAAAATATTGTGCCTAGGGGCAGCCTTACCCCTAAATTTGGTCCTGCCAGTAGCCAAAAGGAAACGGAGCATGTAAGCTACTCCGATCGGCCCATTAGTCAAAACAGGTTTTATAAATGTCTCCAGACTTGATTGACAGATGAAGGGATTGACAGACTGCTCTGTGAGCCCCTTTATTGGTTAGCTGTATTCTACTCTATTCAATATTACATACTTTTACTTGCACACAAGGCCACAAACTACACCAACATAAATCTCTTCGCTTATCTCAAAGTATCTCCCAACCCGACCTCTTCGCTCCTCATAAGATTTACGTCTCTCACCCACAGGCATTACTTGCTCCCACTCACCGATTGCAGGACTTTATTCAGGCTGCACCCACTCTGTGGAATCCCCTCCCATACACAATCAGGACTCTCCTCCAGTCTCCACCCTTCAAGCGCTCCCTGAAAACTCTCCGCTTCAGGCAGCTTATCAAATTCTCTCTCACCCTCTGGCCAACATCTGAAATCTGGTGGAGTTTATGCCACAGATAAGACCTATCCTTGTGTATCAGTGCCTATTTCCCTGTAGAGAGTAAGCTTGCGAGCAGGGCCCTCCTACCTCTATGTCTGCCTGTAACCACCCAGTTTGTTTTATCACTGTTTACAATTGTTAAAGTGAATTTGCTGCTCTATATAAGAAGCAGTTAATAAATAAATTGGACATTGGAAGAGAATACAGATCATTCATGCCTGGAGAAAAGTTATTGGGGGAGATTTGCTAAACTAAAAACGTGGTAAAAACCTCGATATCGGGGTTTTTACCGCATTTTGGGATGCTCTAAACATCCCCCGCCGGGTTACCGCGACGGGGGCATCGCCAGCAAAAGTTGGCGATGCCCCATAGAAGCCTATGGGCTTCTACCGCGACCCACCGCCGCCCCGCACTGACCCCCCTCACCTGTGTCCGGCAGCACAGCCCAATTCGGATGTGTTTAATATCCCATTCAATCCAAAAGCTGTCCCATAGGCATCGGAGTTGGCCCCTCTTCCAGTCTGTGGTCTTCGTACCAGATATGACCTGTACCAGATATGACCAGGTAGTCTTGACGCTTGATTTGACCTGCATGTTAGTTCTGGCTTGCACTATGACCTCCATGTTACTCCAAGCTCCTGATAAGGCCTGCAATTTAGTCCATGTATCATATACCTGCATGTTAGTCCTTGTACAAGATATGACCTGTATATTAGTCCTGGCACCAGATAAGATCTGTATATTAATCCTAGCACCTGATTTGGCCTGCCTGTTTGTCCTAGCACCAGATCTAAACTGGCATCAGATACGACTCACATTTTAGTCCTTGCAACTAATGTTATTCCTGCCACATGATAGGACCTGTGATTGTTTGCAGTGTTGGTCAATTGGGGGGGGGGGGGGGGGGAATGGGGGATTAGGGTGGGTGAGAGAAGGGTGGGGAGGAGGGGAGATGTTTGACAGGATTATTGAGTATTTAAATGATAGTCAGAATTGGATTAATGATAAAATTCATGATTTATTAAATAAAGATACAATCTGTTAATCTTTGTGCTCCACTGGGGCTGGTGGTGACAATGTCAATGGTTCAGATCAATGGGTGTTTGGGGATCACCTAACTGTCCCTATTTGGAGCCCTTGTGGGGATTGGGATGCAAACGGGTTCCCTTATACCATATGTCCTAAAGCAGGTGTCAAACTCAAATTCATCGGGGGCCGCATCAGCAGTTTGGTCACCCTCAAAGGGCCGGTTGTATCTGTAGGACTATGTGTCCACTCTTTATTATCATAAATTATTGTCACTGCATTCAATTATTGTATACTCAGCAGTAGCATTTCCCTCCTGCTATTGCTGTGAACTGCAGTGCATTAGGGCACACGCTGCCTGCACAGGGGGTCAGCACTCAGTCTTAGGGCATATGTCCTGCTTATTATCATGGGACACAGCAATTAATGATGGGCTGCAATGTGCCAGTGCACACACACACACACACACACATAGGCAGAGAGTTTGACACTTACCCGCTCTGATGCGTCCACTCCAGTCTGAGCTGCTCCACCACCAAGGACACAGCTGCACTCTCACACAGGCGCATTTCCCCCTCCCTCCTGTGAGTAGCGCTCCTCGCACTATCTATCCAGGAGTGGGGGGCAGCGTGCTCCCGGTCACTGTGCAGTGCACACTCAGCAGTAAGTGACCTGGAGCGCACAGCAGCAGCAGCACCATTCACCACGACGGACCTGCTCTTTCCTCTCTCTCTGGCTCCTATACAGCAGGTGGGAGCGGAGGAGGGGTTGACGACCGGCGGCACTGCGTTAGAGGGAAGACGTTCTCTGGCTTGTAGGCTGCCGCGCATGCGCTGAAGAGGCGGCTTTCTTGTTTAAAAAAAAAAATCGAGAATAAAAGGTGAAGGCTGGCGGCGGCTGCGCGGGCCACATGAAGAGGTCTGGCGGGCCGGATTTGGCCCGCGGGCCTTGTGTTTGACACCCCTGTCCTAAAGGGACCTATGTCTCCTAATAGGGATACAGTTTGGGTGTAAATAGTCTGCTGTCTCTGTATGCTGTGATAGTATCAATTGCTGATGGCGTATAGCTGTACTGATCAGGAGCCCGTGGGGATCAGGATACCAACAGGTACCTTTAAACCATAAATCTCGTGGACTTATGTCTCCTGGAGTTTCCCGATGAGGTTTGTATACAGTTGGTGCGTGATGTGGAAGTCCTGGAGGGGAGACAGATAAGCAAGTAGCGGCGTCCCGCACCTTGTTTCTTACCCCGTTCCTGGTGGATGTGCTGTGCCGTCCTGGGCTCTCTTGGAGACCAGATGAATCCTGTCTGTGCCGGGATCGGTGTGGCGTCTGCTGTGGGAAACGGTGAATCCCCGCTGACACTCCTGTCAGACTCGGCTGAAGATACAAGCAACTTTCAAATGGCTTTCAATCAGCGGACATGTTTCATTGTTACAAGTCCTGTACACTTGCAGCCAGGATTATTCATGACAGTGTGGGTCTGCATATATATTCTGAGAGCAGACACTGCTAAAAGTGTTATATTTCCTCCAGTGATAGTTTAGCTTTGATTTCTACAAAACTGTATAAAGGCTGCTGACATATTAGATGTATACTCAGCTGCAAGTGACGACAGCGCTCCAGGGGGAGGGGGGGTCGATGCGGCGCCTGCCACAGTCGTGGGGGTGGGGCGCCATCGACTTGCTCCGGGGGGGTTTGCATCTGCCGCTCACCTGGCTCCACGGTCGGCGCTCACCCTGCTCCTGGCACCACCGCTGACCTGCTCCAAAGTGCCGCACTCCAGTGGCCGGCGCCCACAGGCAAATGCCTAAAGCTGCCTAGTGGTGGCGCCAGCCCTGCATATACTTGTGTTCCCTAACGGCATTGGGTAGTATTTGTGTGAAGGAAATATAAGGGCCTATTCAGCCCCTGCCAAAATGTTTGGGGTCTGTGCATGTGCGAATATGCGTAAACAACTGAGTTTCACACACACACCAAGCCATTCGTTCCAGACTGGGAGGGCCGGGGGGCAGTCAGGGAGCAGCAACAGGGGCGTCCCCATAAAAACACTGGGCATTTCCCTGGGAACGCAGGCATGTTAATGCCTGCTTGGGATGGGTGGCTGACATCACATGACATCAGCGGCCCACTCGACATCGTAGATCTGCAGCCATCTAGTATTGACTTGCTTTTCAGACCGAAGGCTGCAGAAATCATTCGTTAGTCAGAGAGCATCATGTGATTTATCCTCTGTTAGGCCCCATGCGCACAGGCTGGGGGAGGGGTGTAACACCACCATACACCAGGTGGTGATTCCAGGTCTCCCGGCAGGTGCACAGGTGCACTCATTACTCATTGACACATTTTAAACGATCCACAGGTGGAGATAATTATTTCACTTGCGATTCTGGGCAGACACCTGCACTGTGTGGGGTCCTGTGCCCTAGGCAAAGCCCCTGCTCCCCCCACTGCCCAGCAGCGGATTCCCTTGCCTGGCTCCCTGCACCGCCCTCTCTTCATTTATGATTGCCATCACCTGTTTTAAACAGGTTAATTGCTCAGAAAGATGCTTCCACCCATGTGATGGTAATCCTAAATTAAGGGAAGTCCAGGAACAGAGCATTGTGTCCCTCCTGGAAAGGGTTGTGTTGGGAGGTATGTAATGTGGTGTTCAGGGGGTCTCCGTCACGTCCCTGCCGCCTCCTCCTCCCCTCAAGCGGGGGACAGCTAGGCAGGCTGTCCCCAGCATCTACTCCTCCCCCTGCAGCCGGAATGACGTACGGCTGCTTTACTAGGGGGAGGAAAGGTTTACCTTCCGGGTCCAGGAGGACCTGGACTAAGGTAAGCCAGAGGGAGGGGGACAGGGGGGGGGGTCGGCGGGTTTGCGGCAGAGGCGGCGAAAAGACGCCAATAGGCGGCGTTAGTACATAGGAAAACAGGGGTTTTACCGCATTTTCCCCTTAGTACATCCCGCCCCATGTCTCCAGTGTATTAGTTACTGCACTTGTGTCCGGGTCACACATACAGATGGTTATTCATAACTTCCCAATGTGTAACCAGGTGAATATTTCCCTGAACGGGTTTGGAGATTCTCAGTGAGGTTGGCAGTGAGATTAATAAACTAACCATCAATTATATTGTTCTCTGTTCTGACCGACAAAATTTTCAAGTGCTGGCGTTGGAGATTAACTCAGACATGAGGAATAATCTCTGCGAAATGTCAAGAACCCTCTGTGGGTCATTAAGTCATTAATCAGCTCTTAAATGTCCTAACAGACCAATTATATTTGTACATGCAGCTGTTCATCTGCATCACAATAATACTGGTTTATTGCTAGCAAGCGGATAGGACATGGATTTGCATCTTATTGCATTGCAAGGCGAGCATATAGGAAGATTACTCCGATTTGACAGTGGTGTAGCTGACCCTAAGAACTGGACTCTGGTCCTCATTCAGAGACGGATGTACGTGGATGCATGCACGTGGAGCAGTGCCTGCACAGTTGGATGGTAATTGCTCAGCTGCGTAAACACCAGCATTGTGTACATCAGGGTTGCCTACCCTCTCGGAATGGCAGGGGAGGCTCCAGAAAGGTGGGCATTTCTCCCGGTCTACCGGCACACCCCCCCCCCCCCCCCCCCCCCCCCCGAATCTCCTGCACGACAGCATTAATTTCCCACGATTTGTGGCTTTTTGAAGAGGGGTGGGGCTAAAGATGCAAATTGCGCTATTTAGCCCTGCCCCCTCCTTGAAGACCTGCGACTTGCGGGATTTGCCGTACTGGGGGGCGGGGCTTGATAATGTCTACATCACTCCCCGCTCCCTGAAGTGCTGCTTCTCCTGGAGACAGGACCTGACTGGCTATCTGGCACTTGTGGGCCAATTTTCTCTCTGCACCTTTCATATGGTTTTTTTTTCTAACCGAGTGGGAGAGCATTGCCAGCCAACTTTTAATACTAGCAGAGAGGACATGGCAGCAGCCGGCGAGGGTTTAGGTTACCGGGTAGTAGATGGGCGGTGCGGTCCAGCTGTCTGTACATGAATGACAGCAGACTGTGGGGGAGTGTTTCCGGGTGACCAGGGCGCTGATCTGAGCTGCCGGCGGGGGATCCGTGTGTGCGTGGGGTTTACAGGCTATCGCCCAACTTCCAGGTCACTGAGGTCGAGCATTGGCCGGCTGGCGGGTCAGTGGGGGGGGGGGGGGGGGGGCGGGGTGACCAGTTCTAGGTCACCTAGGAAAGATGACCAGTGACTGCAATGGCGGTCAGCCAGCCAACCTGGTCAGCCAGCAGGACCAGAGAGAATCTCTTTATAGTGGCAGCCGGACAGCCAGGCCTAGAAAGTTTCAGAGGAGCCGCTGCAAGCACTCTGAGGTGGGGAAGGTTTTTTTTTTGTTTATGGTTACTTACCCTGCTTTTATGTATAATTTTAAATCATTTATTATGAATGTATTTGGTGATTATTGGTGTTGGCGTCTTTCTCCCAACCTTCTAGCGTCTCTCTATCACCTCCATACCACCTAGCGCAGTGGTAGCCAACCCTAGCCCTCGAGAGCTACCAACAGTTCACATTTTCCAGACAACCTAGCTGCTGCACAGCTGCACTCATTAATCACTGACACATTTTAAAAGATACACAGATGGAGCTAATAAGCTCACTTGTGATTTTGTGAGGAGACCTGCAAAACATGCACTGTTGGTAGCTCTCGAGGACTAGGGTTGGCTACCCCAGACCTAGCGTCTCTCTTTCCCACCCTGCATCTCTCTCTCCCCTCCCTACTGCCCTCCGTCTCTCTATAGCCTCAATAGCGCCTCCTTTTTGTGATGCCACGCCTCCTATTCGGGAGGCCATGCCCCCTTTTTGCAGCGCAGCTTTGCTGCTCAAGGGTCCCGCCTGCTGCGGGTGGGCCTGCGTGCTCAAAATACCAGGGCCAATTTTTGGTCCCAGTCTGGCCCTGCCCGGAGAGGAGACTTTAAAAGTAGGAAACCCTGGCGTACATATGTGACAAGCACAGAATCACTAAGGGCTATTTAGTACATGCAAACAATGCTGGCCCGTAACTTTGCTTGGCGCTATGTCTACCGGCATATGACATGTGATACCCCAAGGTAATGGCCTATGAAAATACTCCTGGGATGGCAAAAAGGTACATGGGGCTTATTCAGCTGCAGATTGAGTGCTGATGGGGGCTGTGATGAGGGGTTGGGAGGGTGCAGTGCGGACATTGCAGGCATGTCTTGACCATTTTCTGATTACCTGTCCCTAGGTCTGGTGAGTATGAGCAGCGGTGTGGGGGGTCATGGTGTGCACAGAGGTAGTCGGAATGGGGAGACGATGACATAGCAGCTGTATCAGCGGCAGCGGTGATGTTGGCCACATATTTGGGGGTCAATTGGGGTGATTTTATCACATCACATGTGGGGACATGCTCAACATGTACAAGTATATAAAGGGCCAATATAAGGAACTGTCACGCACCCTCTTTTCTACTAGAAAGGAATCTAGGACGCGAGGGCATGAGTATAGATTAGAAGAAAAAAGATTTCATTCAGCTAGTAGAAAGAATTTCTTTACGGTCAGAACAGTCAAACTCTGGAACTCTCTTCCCGGAGATGTAGTGTCGGCTGGCTCATTAAATGCGTTCAAGGCAAAGTTGGACAAACATTTACTGGAGAAAAACATCCATGGGTACAAATAAGAAATATAAATTGTCTGTAAAATACCAGAACCTACCAAATCAGCAATGGATATCTATACCAGGTTGAACTAGATGGACGCAAGTCTTTTTTCAGCCTTACCTACTATGTAACTATGTAACATCCGTGGTGAGGATTGTGATGAATCTGCCCTAAATGCTTCAATTTTATTTTCAAATTTTAATTTTTCAAAATTTCCCCAAAACCATTCCTGATATGAAATCTCTGGTGGTATATTTACGCACAAAATTAAAAGGAAATTGCTGTACATTATATCATGTCAGATGCAAAGTGGCTTCTGCGTAGTGTCATTTGAAAAATCTGACCATAATTATAATAAAGTGCTCAATAATGCCAGTAGAAAGTACATGAGGGGTGATTGATGTTTACTTTAGCCGTTGAAGTTCAGGTTAAACATTTCCCTTTTGCCCGTCAGAGTCTCTGAGCCATTTGATTAATGTTTGCATACTAATTGCTCAGGAATTAATCATGACTAATGAGTCAGTTTTAATAGCCTTGGGTAAATTCATTCAGAATTCTCCTACAATCCTATAGGAACAGCCCTTGTCTCCCAGTCACATTGTCTATTTGGGGTTGGAAGACGTTTGTATGGAGGTCAGGTCCCTAGAATTGCTATTGTGTTTGCAGACGCTGTATTATATGTCTGTGCTGAGCTGTCTCGTCCACTTACTGCAGCCGAATAAGAGGAGAGGAAATGCACGGTGACACGTACTTAGCTGGAGGTGAAACTCCAACTGGTTTCTCTCTAGTACAGTAGAGTACTTAGCAGAGGACTGAGAAGTGGGAACATGGATTGGTGACAATTTTCAAAATGTAATCTTTGTTCCTAAGGATTTTCTTATGCCTGACTTTAGTGGCTGCTTTTCATCATAAAGGTTTTACTTCTGCTCAATGAAACTGAAGTGTTTTCTGGTAGCATTAACAATAGAAAAACTCATGAGTGTCTGTTTATGAGTGCTTTTTCCACATGTACAAATGGGATGCTGTCATTTGGTCTACAGCATGTTGGTCGACAGTCCTTAGGTCGACACCATTAGGTTGACATGGTTCTAGGTCGACATGGGAAAAGGTCAACATGGGTCTAGGTTGAAAGGACATGAGTTCAACAGGTCATTAGTTCGACGGGTCATTAGTTTGGCAACGTCTAGGTCGACAGTCAAAAGGTCGACATGGGGTTTTTCACTGGTTTTTTGAGGCGACATGTGCCGACAGGCGGTATTTCATGCCCTACCATCCACTAGGCCGTGGTGAGAGAATAAAATAGTGTGCGAGCGCAGCGAGGCACCGTGCCCGAAGCATTGCGAGCGAAGCGAGCATTGAGAGGGTCCGATTCTCATTGCCAACTGTGTCCATGTCGACTGTGTCGACATTCGGATCAAAAAACAGTGAAAAACCCATGTCGACCTTATGACCAGTCGACCTTCCTCATGTCGACCTTTATGCAAATTCGACCTTAAGTCATGTCGACCTTGGCCCATGTCGACCTTAAGTCAGGTCGACCTTCCTGCCAGTCGACCTAGTGGGGTTGACCTAATGACTGTAGACCTAAGTTCATTCTGACAGATGTCCCGATTCCGAAATTTAAATAAAGGGCTGGGCAAAATACAGCTTACATGTAGGCTATATTTGACATGCTGCCATGCAGTGCAACAAGAAATAGAGTGGGACTGAAAGATAGCGCTCAGTGGGGCAGATGTATGAAGCCTTAACAAGAGATAAATGCAAGTGTGATAAGGAGAGATAAATGTTCAGCCAATCAGCTCCTTACTGACTTTTTTCAAACACAGGCTGTAACATGGCAGTGATGAGGTGATTGGCTGGACGTTTATCTCTCCTTGGGCCTTATTCTGGTTGGAGCGGCCGGGCCGTACGCGGACGTCCCGGTGTTTTTTATGATCTGCGCATGCGTACATTCGCTAATGCGCAGGCGCGACCACTCCACAACGCTTACGGACGGGTCTCTACGTGCAAAAAAACCTATACGCGAGTGTACGGGCATTGGGGGCGGCATAGGGGCGTGATGAGGGGAGCGGCCGAAATAATGAGGGAAAATGGGCGTAAATATGGGCGTACACGGGGGTGTGCACCAAAAATGAGCGGTGCTACTACCGCACGATCGCCTACAGCACCGTTCATTTCGGACACAAAACAGGCGGCCGCCAACCGCCATCTCAAACCACCCCTACAGATACCGCATGCCAGCGTGGGCCTGGGTTTGCTAATTTACGCTGCTTACTACCAAACACATACACCTGAATGTAATAAGCAATGCTGCAGTCTATTAAGTCCAAACCATGAATTCACTACCTGCAAGCCACACACATCACTCTAACACATTGGAAGCTTATCTTTCCATACTTCTCTACATTTAAAGGTTTGTTTAATTTAAGGTAAGAATCTTTTTAAGACCTGCTTATATATGCTAAGGTAGGTATTTGTTAAACAGTTAGACACATTCACTACGTGCTTTCATAGACTTTACACAGTAGCACACTCAATCTACACAAGTCGACATGTGTCAACGTGTTCACTCTAATACAAACATAGGTTTTGTATTTATGATACAATAACATAAACCACATCTAACACCTACAAAGGATGTTTCAGCAATGTTTTAAGCCCATGCCCACTATTTTGCACATTAATTAATTCAATCAATTAATTAATTTTCATAATTATAGTTGAAAGGCAAGATTTACAGGTCCATATATGTGAAGGGTATGTCAGCGTACACGGACGTACGCTCACTCTCACGAGCGGTGACATAAGCTGACTTTTCTATTGAAAACTATAGGGACCCGTCCGTGCAAGCTGGCGTACGCTCAGATAGCCGCAAGAAGTCGGTGGGAAGACGGACGAGAGACGTCCGTAAACGGTGGTGTACGCTCAATTGTACGCCAATTGTCGGAGTGTAAGGGCTGGCCCGTCCGTGTACGTTGGCGTACGCACATTTGTACGCCACTCCCCTTCGACGTTGTTTCTGGCCGTACGTATGCGGCTGAGTTGTGGGTGGAGTTAACCCCAACGGCCGCGTGCTAATAGCGTACGTTATTAGCGAACGTACGCACGTTGGGCCGCTCCGATCAGAATAAGCTCCCTTATCAGCCTTGCATTTATCTCTTGTTAAAGCTTAATACATCTGCTCCAGTGGTAGCTAGATTCAGAAGGTGGATAACCTTAGGTAAATAAGAATAATTTATACAAAACCAAATGCAACTGATCATGGGTCACACAGGAATTAAATACAATGGATGGCTTCAGTATTCCAATCAAATCCAAAACGTTCTCCGCTAATATGCATACAGGGGAGACATAATAGTAAAAGACAGTGCAAATCAATCAGGGATAAAAGATTTTAATCTAGAAGATGCACTTACAAAGTCGGCTATTCCAATAGCCAACTTCAGGCTATTGGAATGCATGGGGTGATGTATTTCCGCTAGGTGGAACGCACCGCCATTTTGGTTTTGCCTGGAATCCGGATATTGTATGCCGATTAGCGGCACATGCTATGTATTGTTTTTAATGAGAGGGGGTATATATATATATATATATGCCTGCCCCGTGGACATTTTAACACGCTTCTGAAGAAGGAACTTGTTTTCTGAAATGCGTTAAGCGTGTTTTACTGGCGTATGGACGTTTGGTATCTGGGTAGCAGCTATAAACGGCCACGGAGGATCCTGGACTGCGCCCCCCCTTGATTCCGGACCAAGGGACCCAGAACAGAAGACGACTCCTAACATCTTCATGCTTGCTGATTTGCCTGGAACCATTGTGTTTATGCTTTTATAACCGTCATCACTTTGTAAGTGCATCTTCTAGATTAAAATCTTTTATACCTGATTGATTTGATTAATTCCTTTCTCTCCCGATCCACCTTACCCCATATTTATTTTCTGCTGCTTCCAGTGAGATCATAGAGGCTGCTGTTGGGTGAGGATCACTAGTTCCTAGAATTAGTTCCTTGGGTTCTCTGGTTTGTTTTAATGCCATACCCAGGGCTTAAGGTGGTCCTGCAGAGGTGGGGGAACTCATTTCTCCATGCAACCTAATTACCCCCCCTCTCCTCCCCCCATTAGGTAGAGACAGGGCCAGTGGTAGGGTTTTTGACATCCACCTGCAAACTAGAATGGTTTTCTGGGAGTATTACTGTGCAGGGCCAATGTGAAGGTAAAAATGTTCCACCTCACCATAAGAGGTGGTGAAACTCCGCTCCACCCCGTTCCCCCTCACTTTAACCCTTGGCATACCCAACAAGAGTTTGATCCTGTTGCTACTCCCCTTCCTTTGCCCACCTTCCCATTCCCTTCATTTTTTTGTCTCTCATTTTTATCCATTTTGTCTTCCCTTGGTCTGTTATACCATAACACACCAGTACTTTCTTGCTTCAAGTCTTCATGCCTGATTTGCTCATTGATGGCAACCAGTAAAACTGAGATTGCAATAAAGAAATTTGAAAAGTATCCTTAAATTCTAAGTCGGGGAATTGTTTGGCGAGTAGCCAATGTTTGCCAAGTCTTATGTCCTTGGAAACAATAGAAAGTTTAGCAATTTAGGTGACAGCTTTGACTTTTGGACATTTTTAAATCATTGTCTAAAACCCATTACCGGTGAATAGATCTCTGAGACATTACTGTGCTAATAATGTGGCTGAAACGTGCGTCCTTGACACTCATGTGCCATATATATTACAGCTGTTCTCTGCGTGTGCAAACTTAGCCGTGCTCTCTTCCTTTCTATATACCTGATCTGACATCTTTAAATTTAGACAGTGATGATCGGTTATAGTAGGGGGGGGGGCTGCTGCTGCCTGCGATACCCAGTCCCCGCCTCCGCTGTGGTCCCAGATGACAAGCACCAACCTAGGTAATGCGCATTATCCCAGATTCTAATTAATAAGATTAGATACACAATCTGTACAAGTAATATCAATGAGATATAGGACCTTATTCTAATTGATCTCAAGGCCTTGCGAGTCGATCAGACGCCGCCCGCCCTACACAATACCGACCACCCCCCCTTGCACACGCGACCCAGCATGCCTACGAATGGATGATACATAATCATCCATTTGCAGGCGGTGAGAAATCATTCGATGGTCGGTGACTATCGAATGATTTCTCCAGCGCTCGCAGTTCAGACACCTATATGGTGTCTCTAAACTGCGGGTGTCCTGTGCAAGGACAGGGCGGGTAGCGGACATCACCCAGCTGCCCGCCCCCTCATTAGCATGGGAACGCCCATGAAACGCTGGACGCTCCCGTATGCTAATGGAGTTGATCGGTGCCCCGTCCTTCTCCACCAGAAATGAGAATGCACGGAGGACCGAATCAGTTAGAATAAGGTCCATAAACTGTACCATTAATGCCAGCAACCACTTGATAAGGATATCCGTGTCAGCTCTCCAGGAATGTCCAGCATTTTGGGAAGTTGTCCCACGCTCCCAGTTGACCAGTCACCCAGTGGCGTAACTATGGAGGGTGCAGGGGGTGCAACTGCTATGGGGCCCGGGCCTTCCAGGGGCCCGAGGGATTAGCAGGCACCCCCTGCACCCATTAGACCTTTTTTATTACGTTGTGCCTCGGCAGCCGCAGCGCCATCCCATCCCTCTTTCTTTCCCGTGCCTCCTCTTCCCCCCTCCGCCGGCAGCACCTTTGGTCTGGACCGTTACCAGGTCAATGAAGGTTAGGAGCTGGCTAATCCAGCCTCTGCTCTCCCAGACTCCCACCTGTCTCTCCAACGCTGCCGGGGCTCAACATCACTATCCGGTGACCAGCCCCGGTGCGCTAAAGAAATACTGCTGCTGGCGCTGGTATAGTGCTGGAAGCCAGATATCCGCGCCACTGAAGAGATCCGCTGAGGTCCCAGCGCTGATGTGGAGGTAACAAGCCATCTCTCTCTCTCTCTCTACCCCTACCCATCATTCTCACCCTCCATTGCTCTGCCCCTATTCTTTCTACTCCCATTCTTTTTCCCCATCTATCTATTTCCACCCTTTCTTCTCCCTCTCCTTCCTTCCCCTCTCCGCCATTTCCCACTGTCTCTCCCCCATGCTGTCGCTCTACCTGGCACTGTCTCTCCCAGAATCTCTCCCTCCCTCCAACATTCTCTCTCACTCCTGCTCATCCCCCTCCCTTTCGCTCTTGCTCCTCTCCTTCTATTCTCACATCCCTTCTCTTTTCCTGACCACCCATCTCTCACCAGCATAACTTTTGTCTCTCAGCGGCATAAGGGGGTGGGGGGCCCCATAGCAAACGTTTGCTATGGGGCCCAAAGAGTTCTAGTTATGCCTCTGAGTCACCCAAACTCTTGGTGATGTAGTTCATTAATAGTTCCACCCCAGCTGCACAGTGCCATGAATTGCAACATTGTAAAGCACAGGAGATAGCGACAATGGTGAGATGTACGCCAGCTCACAGGAACTCTCCTTGAGATCCTGGCATTTACCTGCTTCTTCCGCTGTTCGAGCAACCCTGCACTGCTACTGCTTACATGTCCAGATAAGAATGTATGTTTTAATTGTAACGTTCATTTTTCATTTACTTTTTGTAAATATTTTGTATTTCCGTAAAAAATACCATAGTATTCCCTTTAGGTACACCAGGAATATAGCTGTATTGTCTTGTGATCTTGTGTAACATTCCAGATGTTCAAGCTCCAGAGACTATTGCTCAGTGCCATATAATTACTTCAATTCATCTTAATCTTAGCACTGGTTACCAGCCCGACAAAATAATGGAACATCATAACAGTAATGTCAGCGCTGGCGGCTGTAGACAACCGAAGTAACCAACACTTGAATTGCTCCGTTGGGCACGGTCTAGTGGCTGCAGGTGCGTGTAACACTTGAATTCCCGTCATAGAGGGGAGGAGTAGTGTTAGCCTTTTTATATACATAGGATGCTATCAGCAAATGTCTGATATTGGCCCTTATTCTGGCTGCTTCGCGGCCTTGCGAATCAACCAGAATAACCCCTTACTATAGTAGTTCCCTACCCCCTACTTTGATCACTGCTGTGCTTAAGGCACTGTTTGCTGCCTTGATAAAGGTATTCAGGGACCGAAACGTCAGCAGGCTGGATCAATAAATTTTAGCGCTGACCAACATGAACATTTCTAACAGAAGTCTGGTGAGTGCTGTTCTCTACTATTTATACGGCACCCCAGCAGCTACCTATCTAAAGAGGGTGAGAGTGCAGGTTTTGTTTTTATATATATATATATATATATATATATATAAATATATATATATTTTTTTATGTGTTGTTAATTCATAGCAAAACCCTTGATGAAGTCCCATAGGGGACGAAACGCATTGGGTGTTCACATTTGCTATTTTAAAGTACCTGAAACCAACAAAGTACATCTTGTTATATTCTGGAACAACTGCTACCATTGTGTGGAACAAGAGACTTTTTAACAAATATTTGAAAATTTATGGACTTTATTTTATATGCTTTAAGAAATTATCATAAGGCTATGTTGGTCTAATAACAAAGATCAACACAAGGGGCGCCATCTTACGACTGTACTCCATATATATATATATATATATATATATATATATATATATATATATATATATATATATATAAAATTGTGGATGGAGGTAGCACTCCTGTTACTAATGTCTAAAATCCCGGTGCCCCCCAGTTCACTTGACAGTGAATACAACAAGGATGGGGTAGCGACGGCACTCGGTGTTGAAATAAGGCAACAAACGCAGGTAAATTCTCAAACGTTTTCGATATCTATTTCGATATCTTCATCAGGATACAAACATTAACAAAATCGTACCTTATATCCCAGACACCCAGTGATAGGCATCCACGTGCAACTGCGTCCGGGGTTGCGCCTACAGATGACGTCATCCCTCGTCATCAGTTGTCATGGATACCCGTATACAATAATGTGACAGTGAAACAGTAATTCCATGTCTGCACCAATCATTCTGGTGAAGAAAAAAACATGTATCAAGTCAAAATCCAGGGCATAACCTCTGCTAGAAAAACATGCTAATAATGAACACACCATGGGGCGCATCATACTGGGGAACATAAGAGACACTGGGTGAACATGTGAATGAAAACAAGCAACCTGTTAAACACAAAGCGCATATATCATGCAGAAATGTAGTGTAAAACATGAACAGCAACTACACAAGTAGAACATCAGTATCAAAGAATACTAGATGGAGAGTGGCTAGTAGAGTATAATGAGAACGGTGTCACTGGAACATTGTAGTGTGTCCAAAGCGAGTTAAAGAAAGCAGTGTAACCCAGCTGATTCATTTAACCCAATGGGTGCCAGGGTACCCAATTTGTGGATCCACCGGGCTTCTTTTTGTAGGAGGCGCAGTGCACGGTCACCCCTACGTATACGTGCGGGCTCATGGTCTATGATAGTGTATCGTAGTTGGGAGATGTTATGTCTGTGCTGGAAAAAGTGCCTAGCCACAGGCTGGTCACTGTGGCCTTTTGCGTACGCTGCACGGATGGCAGTTTTGTGTGATGCCATCCGTTCACGAAGGGTACGTTCAGTCTTCCCCACATATCCATGGCCGCAGGGACAAGTAATCAAATAAACGATGAAACGGGTGGTGCAGGTGACCCGGTGTTTAATGGCATAGCGTCTACCTGTCAGAGGGTGCGGAAAATCCTTGCCAACATTAAGGGAGCCACATACCGCACAATTAAGACAGCGATAGCAGCCTTTTTTCAATGTCAGAAAGGAGGAGGGGGCTTGCTCAGAATTGGCATTAGACATGCCAGAGATGTCAGTGCGACCAATATGTCGCGTAGATTTCTACCGCGGGTGTAGCATTGATAAAAACGCTTGTAGAAAATCCCAACGCGTTTCGTCTCATAGATACTTCATCAGGGGGAATGCAACGGTCTACAAGTGCAAAACATTGTTTCAATGTACAGTAACAGATTTCATTTTTACATCAAAAATTTAAAAAGAAGGGGAAACTCCCCATAATAATGAGGACCAGGAGTTTATTGTTTATTTATTTCACAGGCATTGATTAAAAGGTATTTAATTAGAAAATATACGGGTTTAAATAGAAGTAATTTTCACTATATTTATTAGAAATAAGAATAAAAACACTTTATTCACGTCTCTTCCCACTCTTTTTCTTTGAATCACCACCGGTTCTTCATCATGTTCTATCTCTCTTCCTGGTCCTCATTATTATGGGGAGTTTCCCCTTCTTTTAAAATTTTTGATGTAAAAATGAAATCTGTTACTGTACATTGAAACAATGTTTTGCACTTGTAGACCGTTGCATTCCCCCTGATGAAGTATCTATGAGACGAAACGCGTTGGGATTTTCTACAAGCGTTTTTATTAATACTACCCCGTGAAGTTGAATAAAAGAAATTTTGGAACTAAACAACTCCGACTTACTTCACTGGATGTGGATCTTAAAATAAAGTGTATTTGGACATTTATAATTTAATTTGGCGCCATACCACTATTGGGTAAAAAAAAAATATATATATATATATATATATATATATATATATATATATATATATATATATATATATATATATATATATATATACTCTCCTTGTCGGCGGCGGCACTCAGGGACTCAAACTGTGACAGCTTCAGTGAAACATTTATTGGTTCTACGTTTCGGAGGTCTCGCCCCCTTCGTCAGGATACAACAAGTGAAAAACACAGCACACATTAAATACACTTTCCCCATCCGTCTCCTCCCCCCGTCCTCCGTGGCTGGCATCTCTTCCGGCGTGCTCCGGCCCCGACTTCCGTCACGCAGCGTCACGTAGTGTCACCTCCGGCGGCTACGTCAGAGCCGGCACCCGGCTGTTGCCATGGCTACCGCGGGCTTCGGGGACACATTCAGGGATAACCTGTGAGCATACAAAGATATATATATATATATATATAAATCAATAGTGAATAAAAACTACTATTCAAAACATTTAAAAACCTTACAATAACAGGTTATCACACATTTGTGCATATCAGCCTATTGTGATTGTATGACTGCGCCTAAACGCCCAGAATGATTATTACTTAAAGTGACAGTGCCTTATAAAAAAACGTGAAAAAGTTATATAAAAACTTCTTTTGCAATTTGGTCACAGACCAAGCAAAGAGACCCAAATTGACATAAAACAACATACATATCGGCATGTGTGTCCATCTCCCATTGGGCATGGCCACACATGAACCAATTGATAGCAACCTGCATATTCGCTCTAAACACTTCCTTGACCGAGTCCTAGATCTAACTCAAGACCCTCTTAGGTACAGAATATACTGTGTGCTCAGGAGAACTGCTCTGCACCGGTGGTGCTTGCGCTGATGTGTGAATCTAAAGTCAGGTTTTTATGATTATACTTTTTGGTTATAGTTTTTTAACCCCAATGCTCTCAGTTTGTTAACAAGGTTATGGCGTCGAACTGTACATTGCTACAAAAAATGAATAAGCCCCAAGGACTCATTTAACCCTCTGGGGTAAATTGTGTCAAGGCGGAATATCCACCTTGACTCCGTTTGTAGTAACTTCTTCGCCCTATTGCCCCCTCTGATGTTTACCGGGACCTGATCGACAATTTTATATTGTAATGTAGCCATCCCATGTTTTTTTTCTAAAAAATGGCGAGCTACTGGCTGATCACTCTTGCCAGTTTGAATTGCCGCCCGAATTGCTGTCCTATGCTGCGCCATGCGGGTTAGTCATCATCTGTGTTTTTATATTACAGGTATATTGACGATCTCTTGCTGTTCTGGCAGGGCTCAAGAGAAAGCCTTGTCAATATGATTAATGAGCAGAATGGGTCAGATAGCCCGGTCAAATTGACAATGGCCATCAGTAACACTGAGGTCAATTATTTGGATTTGAGCATCAGGATAGTGGAGGGAGAAATCCAGACCACCCTGTATGCAAAGCCCACGGATCGGAACACGTTGCTAAGCCACGACAGTTTCCACCCCATAGCAACGGTTAAGGGATTACCATACTCCCAATTTATCAGAGTGTGTAGGGCCACTAGCCTAGCAGAAGAAAGAGAACGCCAACTTAATTTAATGGTCACCAAATTCCTCCAGAGAGGGTACCCCCATAAGGATCTCCTGTGTGCCAAAGCGAGGGCACAGGCTAAAAACAGAGATGACCTGTTAAGGGGACAACAAGATAAGCAAAATACTAAAATGTTACCCTGGGTACAGGAGTATAACACCAAAAGTGACCGTGTCAAACAAAAAGCTAAGTCCTTATGGCCAATCCTTACGTCTGATAAAGACCTTCCTTTCACTAAAACCCGATTGGTCCCAAGTTACACCAGAAGTGCCAATATAAAGGATTTGGTAGTGAAAACAGACGTTGGTAGATTCAAAAGCCCTCAGGTACAACATTTCCTGAGTAGAAAAAACGGATGTTTCCGCTGCTTAGGATGTGTAACCTGTAACTACTTGGCAGTGGGCGACTCGATCCTGCATCCACACTCTGGCAAACGTATACCAATAAAATGGCCACTCACGTGTTCATCTAAATATGTCGTCTATGTCATCATCTGCCCATGCGGGTTATATTATGTCGGCAAGACGGAGTGCCAGATCAAGACCCGCATGGCGCAGCATAGGACAGCAATTCGGGCGGCAATTCAAACTGGCAAGAGTGATCAGCCAGTAGCTCGCCATTTTTTAGAAAAAAAACATGGGATGGCTACATTACAATATAAAATTGTCGATCAGGTCCCGGTAAACATGAGAGGGGGCAATAGGGCGAAGAAGTTACTACAAACGGAGTCAAGGTGGATATTCCGCCTTGACACAATTTACCCCAGAGGGTTAAATGAGTCCTTGGGGCTTATTCATTTTTTGTAGCAATGTACAGTTCGACGCCATAACCTTGTTAACAAACTGAGAGCATTGGGGTTAAAAAACTATAACCAAAAAGTATAATCATAAAAACCTGACTTTAGATTCACACATCAGCGCAAGCACCACCGGTGCAGAGCAGTTCTCCTGAGCACACAGGACAGTGGGGACAACATAATAACAACCAGATATCCCCTGTTTTTAAACAGTAATCGGTATATTCTGTACCTAAGAGGGTCTTGAGTTAGATCTAGGACTCGGTCAAGGAAGTGTTTAGAGCGAATATGCAGGTTGCTATCAATTGGTTCATGTGTGGCCATGCCCAATGGGAGATGGACACACATGCCGATATGTATGTTGTTTTATGTCAATTTGGGTCTCTTTGCTTGGTCTGTGACCAAATTGCAAAAGAAGTTTTTATATAACTTTTTCACGTTTTTTTATAAGGCACTGTCACTTTAAGTAATAATCATTCTGTGCGTTTAGGCGCAGTCATACAATCACAATAGGCTGATATGCACAAATGTGTGATAACCTGTTATTGTAAGGTTTTTGAATGTTTTGAATAGTAGTTTTTATTCACTATTGATTTATATATATATATCTTTGTATGCTCACAGGTTATCCCTGAATGTGTCCCCGAAGACCGCGGTAGCCATGGCAACAGCCGGGTGCCGGCTCTGACGTAGCCGCCGGAGGTGACGCTACGTGACACTGCGTGACGGAAGTCGGGGCCGGAGCACGCCGGAAGAGATGCCAGCCACGGAGGACGGGGGAGGAGACGGATGGGGTAAGTGTATTTAATGTGTGCTGTGTTTTTCACTTGTTGTATCCTGACGAAGGGGGCGAGACCTCCGAAACGTAGAACCAATAAATGTTTCACTGAAGCTGTCACAGTTTGAGTCCCTGAGTGCCGCCGCCGACAAGGAGAGTATAGTAGTGGGGCATCCACCACGGAGGGCACCAGGGCAAGACACCCCTAGTAAGGGGCAACAGAGTGCCAGGAGAGTGAGAGTGTGTATGTATATATGTATGTATGTATGTATGTATGTATGTATGTATGTATGTATGTATGTATGTATGTATGTATATATATATATATATATATATATATATATATATATATATATATATATATATATATATATATATATATACATACACACACATATACAGGCCAGTCTTTTCTTTAAAATGACTCTGTGATTCTAGTTTGTGTTTAGAAATAACAAGGTAAAGCAGCGGTTTGTTATGCTGGCTGCCCAATGATCCACAATGTTTGCAGTGCTAGTAGCCTGATATTCTGTTTGGATGTATTTTTTTATTAAATTTAAGCCCATGATAGATTATGTTGTTTGTGTTCTGCATTTGAAAAAGAAAATAAAGAAAATAATTCAAATATAATCTAGTGTTGTGACCATTCAATTATGCAGATGTTTATTTCCTCTGCAAATCAATAACGAGCGTCTGGAACATGTTAAATTTAAGGTCATTAATCACAGCAGAACGCCACAATTATTCTGGTTTTATACTTTTAAAGAATAAATAAATGTACAAACATTATTTTAGCAAGTTTACAGCACTGCACTAATGCTATGTGTAGGCAGGGCTGCCACTAGGAATTTTGGGGCCTGGGGCTGATTTCCAGTCCGGGCCCCTCGGCACCAGAACCCCCTCCTTCTCCACCCGACACCCAGACAGCATTATAGAGACCAATATACACAATGCATTCTGACACAGCATTCATTTTATGGAGCTGAGGTTTGTCTTGATCATTATATGCATGGAATATATTTCATAATGTAAAAATGACATTACTGTACCCAATTAATATGATTGAGAGCAAATATTGGGTACTTGTTTCCTAGCCCGGCGCCCATCGCATACCATAAGCCATACAATGGTATGCGATGTGATGTTACGCGATGCCAGCTGATTTTATACAATTTTAAATCGTATACCATCGTATTGTATGGCATATACAATGGTATAATATTTAAAATTGTATAAGCACCCTAATGGGTGTTTTTAATGTTAAATGGGCCCCCTATAAGATAATTAATTGTATAAGCACCGTAATGGGTGCTTACAATGTTAAAAGCACCCCCACTATCAACGCCAACCTGAAGCGTGGCGAGCGCAGCGAGCCCGCGAGGGACGGCAGTACGCATCCTCCGACCTTTTCATACCCCCACTATCCACGTCGGCGTGGAGTTGACTTTAGATAGTTTGGCGAGCCTGAAACGTGGCGATCGGACGCGGAATACATGTAAAGTAATACACCTTTTCATACCCCCACTATCCACGTCGGTGTGGAGTTGATTTTAGATAGTGTGGCGAGCGCAGCGAGCCACCGAGCCCGAAACGTGGCGAGCGGACGCGGAATACATGTAAAGTAATACACGTCCCCTTGCGGGGCTCGCTACTCTTGCCACGCTTCGGGCTCTTTGGCTCGCTGCACTCGCCACACTATATAAAATCAATTCCACGCCGACGTGGATAGTAGGGGTATGAAAAGGTCGGAGGACGTGTACCGCCGCGCCTTGCGATGCGATACAATGCATAAGATGCCATACGACTGAAAATCATGGCGCCGTGCTAGGAAACAAGTACCAAATATTGTTTAAGGCAGAAATCAGATGCTTGATTTTGGGTGGCATAACTGGTGTGTATTTGGGTGACTTGAAGCAGTGTGTTCTTTCATTTTAAATTGGATGTAATAATGCCGAATGGTAACTTTTTTTTTTAAACGGGCAATCATTTACAAGGCATTGTTTTGCCTTGTAAGTGTTTACCCCTTTAACAAAATGTCCGAGTTCGGATGTAATGACGTCAAACTCGGACGTCATTACATCCAGCCCAGGAGATCCGTTATGCGCATCCTCTCGCCATCATTGTAACTTTATTTCAAATATTTTCTCTGTCCTCTGCTTTAATAAGCTCTGGATAATGTTACTTATCTAGAACAAAGACCTTTGGAACTATCAATGTACTCCTTTGCTATAAAGAAAAATAATTTGCCACACTGCGAACAGTCCTGCTTTCGTTGTTTGATATATATTACAGAGATATTCTTCAAAATTAAATCTAAAACCTAATCATTATGACGATGCGTAATGGGCGTCAGACTCATGCAGTACAAATAAATCGGTACTTATGTATTATCTGGGCTCCCATGTTAAATGCACCCCATTTTTTATACCCCTACTATCCAACTACGCATGGAGTTGATTCTATATAGTGTGGCGAGCGCAGCGAGCCACCGTGCCCGAAGCGTGGCGAGCGCAGCGAGCCCCGCGAGGGGAAGCGGTCTCATAAGAAAAACGGGAGCCCAGATATTACATAAGTACCTACTGTACAATATTATACTTCCTTTTTATACTGTATAATAGTGTACTTCTTTTTTATACTGTACAGTATTGTACTTCCTTTTTATACTGTACAATAGTGTACTTTCATTTTATACTGTACAATAGTATACTTCCAAGTTCCTTTTTATACTATACAATAGTGTACTTTCTTTTTATACTGTACGTAGAGTACTTTCTTTTTTATACTCTACGTAGTGTATGTACCTTTTATACTGTACGTAGAGTACTTTCTTTGTTATACTCTACGTAGTGTATGTACCTTTTATACTGTACAATAGTGTATTTCCTTTTTATATTGTATTATGGTGTATTTCCTTTTTTATACTGTACAATAGTATACTTGCTTTATATACTGTATAATAGTGTACTTGCTTTTTATACTGTACAACAGTACACTACCTTTTTATACTTTACAATAGTGTACTTCCTTTTAATACTGCACAATAGTATACTACATTTCTAGAGTGTACAATATTATACTTTTTATGCTGTACAGTTTGCTTCCTTATGATACTGTACAACAGTGTACTTCCTCTTTTTACTGTACAATAGTGTATTTCCTTTTATACTCTACTGCAGGGCTGGGCAACACCGGCCCTCCAGATGTTAATGAACTACACATCCCAGGATGCTTTGCATTAGTTTTTCTATGTGGCCATGCTGAAACTGATGCAAGGCATGCTGGGATGTGTAGTTCATCAACATCTGGAGGGCCGGTGTTGCCCAGCCCTGCTCTACTGTAACTATAGTGTACTTCCTTTTTATACCATTTACTGTGGTCTACAAAAATGAATGATCCTACTTATGAAAGAGGTGTATCTTAATCATTTTAAATAATAATTACAATAATAATATAAAAAATTACTAGATTCATTAATTCACTGCAGGCTAATTGATCACCTGGGGCTATTAAATCAGCTCACACAGCTGAGTTCCTGAAACTCCCCCCCAATAAGTACCCTGTTTTCAGAATCACAGCCTTCAAAACACATAGGTAAGGGAAATTTTCCCCTATCCTCTGTCGTTTCGCATGAAAAATTGATTTTTTTTAAAACATAGAATGGGCTACAATGAAACTGCTCCCCCACGTAAAAGTGGGCAAAAAAATTGTTGGGAAAACAATGTCCAAGCTGTCTGAAATCAACTGCGGGAATGAAGATGACGCTGATCACCGGGACTTATATAGAGTCCGGGTCTCATGAGGACCCGACAGCAGGAAGATGACCTTCCGCCTCATTCTGGGTCCGAAAAATGGCGGGATGGATCAAACAGTTTGGATGCTGTTTTAGATCAGGTAAATTCGGGGTGGGTTGGTTCTCTAGGAACCAAACCCGCGCATCCCTAGATAGAATGAGATGGAGCTCCATCCTTCATTTCTTAATTCTAATGTGTATGCATGGCACAATATGTTGGCCCATCGGCTGGAATAGCATCTGCATACTCATCGTAGAAACGTGTACCCAGCTATAGATTTAAACAATATCACTGATTAATGGGCAGATAAATGTTGGACTTTCTTTTAATTGTCGGATCTGGGTCCTGCGGTAAAAAAAAAAATATTTTCCATAGTACAGTATGTCTATCTTGATTTATTAATGCTGCTTTCAGACCGCAAAACATGCTTTGACTAGGTATTTTAAAATGTTTCTAAAAACGGGTCTGCCAGCTAAAACCCCTTACACACCGCATGTCTTTAAACGGTATTTCAACGCAGTTTTTGTTCCTTCACAACACTGAACCAGTTTTAACCCATAGAAAACAGGGGATTAAAAAAAATGGGTCTGAAACGGGTAGGACCCTGCTTTATTACCGTTTAGAAATACCAGTTCAATAGAACCGGTAAATTCTCTCTGCACCTTTCAGACTGCACAAATTACCGTTTTAAAACGGTAAAAAAACTGCAAAATAACGGGTAAAAAGTGCGGTCTGAAAGGGGCATAATACTCTGTATGTAATAATCTTGGCTAAGTGTAGAGAATAGAACATTTCAGACTAGTTTGAGTACATTACTGCAGCCTTTACATTCTACTTTCCCTTTCTCACTGTTTAGCACTTAGCACTACTTACCAGAATGTGGTACTTAAAGCAGGGCCGGTGCCGTCTGTGCCCAAGGCAAATCCCGCCGCCCGCATCCCTGGGGGGGGTGGTTTCAGCGCGACACTACTGCGCTCCAGTGTGGGTTCAGCGCGTCAATATCGCGCTCCGAGAGGTACAGCGTGGCACTACCGCGCTCCAGGGGGGAGAGGGTCACGGGGTACCTTGGGATTGCAGGTGGATGCCGCACGGGGATTGCCGGGGGGGGAGGGGGGGCATCGTATCACTCACCTGCTCCCCGCTCCCTGACCCTGCTGGGATGAGTTCCGGGCGGCCCTTTCAGCTTCTGCACTGTTTAAACTTTCTATGGTACCTGCCTGGTGGCTCAGTACCGCCCTCCAGTGGCCCTGACTTAAAGGAATATTCCCATACATGACTTTGGTGCAGTATACACTAAGATAAGAGCTTATCTCACTGCAACACCTACGGCTAATACCTCAGTCGTTGTCGGGTTTGTACATATGTACAACTTCTGCTCTTCTTTGGTCTTCCTGGATACCCCTTGCTAGTCGAAATTTGTCAAATCATGACTGTACCACCTCTGCCCAATATGTCCCGCTGCCACTCTGGAGCAATCTCCTCTAACTTTGTTAGCGCCAACTAAAATACCCCCTTGTAGCTTTGCAGTAAGCTTGCATACGTTTGAGTGCTGCAAATTCTGTATTTCCCCTGATCATCCCGCCAGCCAGTTATAGATTATTCAGGAGGTTCTGCGGCCAAATATTTTTTTTCCCTTTTAATAGCGGCTAGTTATATCTCATTTTCACTTTCCTGATGATTCTTTCCTCAGTTATGAAGTTGAATGCTGAAATATCTGCTTACACAGAGCTCCGCAGAGGATTTTTATCATTTTCAATCGATTATGCTGAAAGGAATTGAAATTCCTCTTAAATAAAAGAAAAATTAGGCAGTTGTACCCGCCGGTAGTTTTAAGTAAAGTAAATGCTGGATAGAATATTAAGTTGAAACGGTACAATTCTGAATATATTACTGTTAAAAATGTTTTGCACGCTACTGTACTTTGTCGAGTGAACAAGGGATACACACTATGCAGCATCAGTCAGTGGTTACTATTATTATTATTATTATTAAGTTTCTTATATAGCGCATACATATTCTGCAACGCTTTACAGAGTATAGTTGAACATCAGTCCCAGCCCCAGTGGAGCTTACAATCTATATTCCCTACCACATGTACACGCACATACAGACATTCTAGGGTTAATTTTTGTTGGAAGCCAATTGACCTACCAGTATATTTTTGGATTATGGGAGGAATCCGGAGTACCCACGCAAGCAAGGGGAGAATATACAAACTCCGCACAGTAATGCTGGGTACACACCAGGACGACTAGGGCCTGATCCCCTCAATCTAGATCCAATTCCGACCAATTGGATGTAGATTGTGTGCTGATTGGGCCCTTTTCTGTCCTGGCGTGGACCGATACCGATCCGATGCGCGGTCCCGCGGGTCGGTCGTTATTGAGATCCTACCTGCTGCAGGTAGGATCTCAATGACGACCATACAGCCGGGTGCGGGTCGCCATCGGATCGGACCCGCTCACGGTGCACATCGTGAGCGGGTCGTGCCCCCCCGCGTCACCGTGAGCGGGTCGTCCTGGTGTGTACCCTACATTAGGGCCATGGTGGAAGTCGAACCCATGACCTCAGCGCTGTGAGACAGTAATGCTAAATATTACACCATCCGTACTGCCCCAGTGGTTGGCCACTAGTTGCTCAGCTGGCCCTTGGCTGTGGCCCCCAGCAGAGTACTCTGCTATAACTTTCTCTCCGCGTTGCTAAACAGGAGACTGAGCTGATGCTGACACTCTGATGACATCACTGCCTAATATTATTGTTTTTATTTATTAAGTCTAAGGGGGAGATTCTCTAAGCTAAAGGTAAAAACCCCGTTATCGGAGTTTTTACCGCATTTTGGGATGCTGTAAGCATCCCTTGCCGGGTTACCGCGGCGGGGGGCATCGCCAGAAAAATCTGGCGATGCCCCATATAAGCCAATGGGCTTCTACCGCAACCCTCCGCCGTCCCGCATCGCCTCCTCACCTGTGTCCGGGCAGCACAGTGCAGTGCTGCCCGGACCTGTGACCTCCTCCCTGCACTGATCCTCTTCCGGGTGCAGGGAGGAGGAGAGCCCGGCGCAGCAGCAGCAGCACCGGGTGTGTGAGGGAGGGGGGAGCCGCCGGGACCTGCTGGGACCCGGCGACTCTCACCGCAAAGGACAGCTCTTAACGCAAGAGCTGTCCTTTGCTATAATTATCGCATATGTTACAACATATGCGATAATTATAAATGCGATGGGCGGCGAAGGGGGCGGAGATTCTTAGAGAATCTCCCCCATTATCTGACAAATTACCGGACAAAACATGTAGCTGGCTCAACAAGGAGCACTGACCGCCGGCAGATCGGTGTCAGTAACTTTGAGGTCTATGGACTCTATGTACTAAGCTTTGGACAGAGTTAAAGCGGACAGTAAACCTTCTATAAACAGTAGTGACAATTACTAGGAAATGCCAATTCTGGCATCTGACCTCATAGTAAATTTAAGTCACGTTAATTCGAGTCTGTGCCGCTGTCCCTCCAGCAGGTCATTGTTGTTAATGAGGTTTCCTCTGTACATTGCTATTAAACAAATAAACATCTTGTAATACAACATTTCTCTGAGCCAAAGTTGGTTTATCGACTCGTGCCAGCTTTTTTATACATCTGCTGCCAATGTGCTTGTCATTCACCAACATGAGTAGCATTCATTGATACATTCAACCACCCACGGTTAAAATTTTCTACATTAGCCATGCGTTGTGCTGCCATCTCCTGGCTGTAGACAGTATGGCTTCTTGATTTCCAAGGATCCTGCTATTCTCAATCATTATACACTATTTGCTATCCTCTAGAGCAGGCATGTCCAACGTTGGCCCTCCAGATGTTGTGAAACTACACATCCCAGCATGCTTTGCAATAGTTTTAGCATTCTCTAATAGCAAAACTGTGGCAAAGCATGCTGGGATGTGTAGTTTCACAACATCTGGAGGGCCAACGTTGGACATGCCTGCTCTAGAGCATGGGTCCTCAAACTGCGGCCCTCCAGATATTGTGAAACTACAATTCCCAGCATGCCTTGCCACAGTTTTAACACTCCCTTATAGGAAAACTGTGGCAAGGCATGCTGGGATTTGTAGTTTCACCACATCTGGAGGGCCGCAGTTTGAGGACCCATGCTCTAGCATGGGTCCTTAAACTGCGGCCCTCCAGATGTGGTGAAACTTCAAATCCCAGCATGCCTTGCCACAGTTTTAACACTCCCTTATAGCAAAACTGTGGCAAGGCATGCTGGGATTTGTAGTTTCACAACATCTGGAGGGCCGCAGTTTGAGGACCCATGCTCTAGAGCAGTGGTCCAAAACTCAGCGCAGGTGTTAAATATATCCATGATTGAGCTAAGGGGACTTAATCAATATCTCAGTAAATATGATTAAACTATATGTACTGATCCATGGTATACTAAAACCTGGATTGGCAAATCGGGTCATTTTCCTCCATGGGGCGGGGCTTAATGATATCACGAGTAAGCCCCGTCCCCTGAACGCCTGCTGAAAGTCTCCTCTCCAGGCTTCTCCCGGAGAGGAGATTTAAAAAGTCTGCAACCCTGTCTTAATATGTATACTTTAGAGTAGAGAAGGGAAAGGGGGGACATGATATAAACTTTCAAATATATCAAGGGTTTAGGTATAGGAGGGAGACATTCTTCACAGGAAGAGGAGCAGCAGAACACGAGGACGTGCACTGAAACTAGAGGGAGGAAGATTCAGGGGAAATCTGAGGAAGTATTACTTCACAGAAAGGGTAGTAGATAAGTGGACAAGCCTCCCATCAGAGGTGGTAGAGGAAAATACAGTAGAACAATGTAAACATGCTTGGGATAGGTATATTGATATGCTTACAAAAAAATAAGGATCAAATATGGTTTGAGGTAACATGTTTAAAAAAGTGGTTCTTACAGTATCTGCCGTCAAATTATGGGTCAGATTCTCTAAGCTTCTAAAGTGATAAAATGGAGAGTGATAAACAGCCAGCCAATCAGATCCTGTCTGACATTTTTCAAACACAGTCTGTAACATGGCGCGATTCATGTTATTTTAGCCCCGCTCCCACTGGCAGTAATCTGCCAGTGAGGGCCCAGGTATTTTTTTCTAAGGGTGCATGGCTATGCCTCCCACAATTAGGCCACACCCCCTGAATAGTACCTAGGGCTTTCTGCTGCCCTGCTCCTAACAGTGCATGTTTTACAGATATCCTTAGTAAGTGAAATAACAAGCACCAGTGGTGCATCTTTTACATGTGTCAGCAAGTAATGAGAACACCTCTGCACCGACCAGAGGATATGGAATGCATGCAAGATGTAGTAATGCAGGGACTGATCTGAAAGACAGAACATCTCTGTACAAGACTGTGTAATATGTTGGCTTCAGAGAAATACACAATAATAATTAGATAATGGATAGATGTTTAAACACTGAACAGCAGTATACACACAACCTTAAATGTATCTGTGTGCAGATTTTAGAATATGCACCATCTGCTGCTTTGATAAATGACCCCTATGCAGTCAGGGAATTCTGCGCCGTCAGACGACTTTATTTTCCTCTGTGATCTCTGACAAAACAGACAGTTAAATATCTTGTCTAATAACTACTCACATCACTCATCTTCAAATAACCTGTACAGGAAGATGTAGGCAGGGGCAGCTCCTGCAGAATGACACCCTTCCAGGGCGCCTTCTCCTCATCCAGCCGGCACCAAGCATGCTGCTTGTTATAACGGTGTTACAGAAAGTCAGCCCCTGGAGCGGCTGGCATCACATCCGGCACCCAATTAGCTGGAGCCACAGGTGACTGCTCTATGCGCGGCGTACAGTGCACGTCTCTGAAGCTCACGAAGGGCGTTTGCCTTTGAAGAATCTCATCAGTGCTTCAGAAACTTTTAGATAAAAAGTCCAAACTAAAAAAAAAAAAGAAGTGAAAAACATGGAATGCAGCAGTTGGATATTGTAAAAGTTTTATACAATTGTGGCCTAAAAAAAAAAAGAGTTTCAGGTGTCTGACAGCCTGAAAATATATTCCATACACATTATTAGTATTATCAATTATTATTACCTTGTATTGTAATTTTTTGCCACCACTGGCGTTGCAGCGCCATCCATAGGCTAAAACGTGATATACAGCCTTATTACATTCTTGCCTAGTCTTCCAGAAGGTACAGGAGACTCCTGATTTTGGTTATGGTATTTTAGATCTACAATGTCTAGGTCTACAGTCATACAGCTGACCACTAATGGTCGACAGGGTCAAAAGGTCGACATGGGAAATGTCGACATGGATTTTTCGTGTTTTTTTGTTTCTATGTCGACATAGATTGAGTGTACCGTTGCGCTCGCCATGCTTCGGGCTCGGTGGCTCGCTGCGCTCGGCTCGGCTCAAAACGCATGTCGACCTTTTCATGTTGACCTTTTGACCATGTCAACTTTTTGACTGTGGGTCTTTTGGACCCTGTCGACCTTTTGAATGTTGACCAATAGTGGTCGACCTTAGGACTGTCGACCTAGAGTCAATCTCTCATTAGTCCGGATACCCCTGATTTTCGGGGTAGCTCCCTGCTTTCCTGGACAAGCAGGTGGTTCTCCTGTATCCTGCTTACTTCATAGTAGTGGGGAGGATTAGGAGACACATTGACGTAACAATGGTACTGCAGCCCAAGCGATGGCTTGGGGGAGCCGGCGGTGTGGGGGCGCGTGGTCTCTGCAGATTCCAATGGCTCTGGCAGTTCCGTGTGGAATCTGCTAAAAATGTCCCTCCCAAAATGGCCGCTGCCTTATTTTATTTATTTATTTATTTATTAACAGTTTCTTATATAGAGCAGCATATTCCGTTGCGCTTTACAATAGCAGACAGTGATACAACAAAACAGGGTATTTACAGGCAGTCAAAATGTAGGAGGGCCCTGCTCGCAAGCTTACAATCTATAGGGAAATAGGCGATCCCTGGCATCTTCCCACCGGCTAAATAGCGGTGACATGCCATCCGTTTTTCCAAAGTGGAGCCCTTCGTCACCCTCTCTCCGCCCCCAATATGGCATCAGACTGTCATTTATTGACAGTTTGATGCTGGCCTGCGTCTTATGCCGCAGGACACGTTTGTGCTTGTGCAGAACTGGTCCAGCGCATGCACAAAAACTAAAAAAATTGGTACTTTTGCAAAGCTCAATGTTGGTGCAACCACTAATGAATGACCCCTCTGTGCTTAGCTATGTTCATCTATGCTGCAATGCCATAAACGATAATAATAATATATGTATGTGTGTATGTACTGCGAAGGTGGATTTGTGAGCTACAGTATGGTATGGAATGAATAGTCACACCCACGATTGCACCATTCATTCCTTATGGGCATATGCGCGTGAATGCACCCACGCCCATTTGCAGGCGCACTTTACATATGTACCCAGCAAATGAGCCCCCTCAGCCGCTTTGTCTGCGCAATGGAACCTACGGAGTCAGCACATCAGCCAAAGCCTCAGCGCTATAGTAGATTTACACAACATAGCCTAATACAGTATGTACAATATATGGACAGAAAGGCGAGTACCGTGATACATTCCATTACTAACGCCTCTGGACACTTTAATTGCTCCCAGCTAGTAAAATTCCTCACAGTGAAATATCTATACCTCAGTCTGTCACAGTTCCAAATCCGCTTGTTAATAACATACGGAATTCATTCATTTATTATATTGGAAGTGCAATGGCTAAAGGAGATGTATATTAAATGCACTGAATCCATTTGTCACCTTTTCAGCTTGACACAAATAAAATATTTGGAATTTAACTAAAATCAGTGGTTTTCCCAATAGGGCAGGCATGGGAACTTTTGGCCCTCCAGCCGGAGGGCCAAAAGTCCCCCCTGCCTGCAATAGGACACACCATTGGAGAACCTGAACTGTGGTCAGTTCTATCCAACCCTTCCAATAATTTTCATCCCATTCATATTCTCATGTCATTTTTTTGATGTAATATTTTAGGGCAGGCATGTCCAAACTGTGGCCCTCCAGCTGTTGTGATACTACACAACCCAGCATGCCTTGCCACCGTTTTAGCATTCCCCAATAGCAAAACTGTGGCAAGGCATTATGGGACTTGTAGTTTCACTACAGCTGGAGGGCCTTAGTTTGGACATGCCTGCTTTATGGTAAATTTACTAAGTTCTGTTGAAGAGGGGATGTTGCCCATAGCAACCAATCATATTCTACTTTTTTATGTAGCACTTTCTAAAAGATAATAGATATAGGGGGAGATTCTCTAAGAATCTCCGCCCCCCTTCGCCGCGCATCGCATATTTAATTATCGCATATGCTGTAACATATGCGATAATTAAGGCAAAGGACAGCTCTTGCGTTAAGAGCTGTCCTTTGCGGTGAGAGTCGCCGGGTCCCAGCAGGTCCCGGCGGCTCCCCCCTCCCTCACACACCCGGCGCTGCTGCTGCTGCGCCGGGCTCTCCTCCTCCCTGCACCCGGAAGAGGATTAGTGCAGGGAGGAGGTCACAGGTCCGGGCAGCACTGCGCTGTGCTGCCTGGACACAGGTGAGGGGGGAGGGCAGTGGCGTAGATTGCGCAAGGCAGCCCCCGCCACTGCTTGGGGGAGCGGGGGCTGCGTGGGCGCCTGCTCCCGCCCGGCGCACTGAGCAAGGCGAGGTGCTGATTTGTGTGTCAGTCATACTGACATTGTGTGCTGTTGGTGACCGCACAGGAGAGTCGGCGCAGCCATGACAGTCTAGTGTCAGACTGTCACATTGGCCTTGATGGGCGGGCGGCTGTCCAATGGGAGGGTAGGCGGGCGGGAGGCTGTCAAATGAGCGGGCGGGGGTGTGGCCTGGCACAGAGTGACAGGGTAATGCAGCAGCAGTGACTGCTAGTTACTCTACCTCCGTATCACCTATGCGTGTGACGTCATCACGTCACACGCTGGAGAGGCCAGAGGAGCCGGGAAGCTGAGCAGGCAGGGAGGGAGCCTCAGGGAGCAGAAGGTTTCACTGAGTGTGGGGCTGGGGCTGTGCGCTCCTCCGCCACCCCCGCCACGCTGTTTATGTAAGTACAGTCTGCAACTAAGAGCAGGGGTGGAACGGGACTGGATGGGATGCACCTGTTACAGCTGACAACCTCTCTCAGCAGGAGAGGTGAGCTGGCTGTCTGCGCGGCGGGGGACTGGATGTGGCTGGAAGAGCTGACATGCTGCTCAATTCAGATCAGCACATCAGCTATTTCAGCCGCATCTCATCCCCCGCCGCGCAGACAGCCTGCTCACCTACTCTGCTAAGCACCTTGTCAGCATTTCCAGCCCCCTGGACAACGAGCATGAACTGCCCCTCTGGGAAAAGTGCATAAAATTCCCCCTTTGTAACCAGCATGAAATGCCCCCTTTCCAACCAGCATGAAATGTCCCCTGGGCAACCAGCATACAACCCCCCCCCCCAACCAGCATGTAACTCCTGCAACCAGCATGTAGGTAAGCAGCACTTATCTGGTTTAATGTGTACTGGGCATTACGGTGTGTGCTATAATGTTTACTGGGTATAGCGGTGTTTGCTATAATGTTTACTGGGTATAGCGGTGTGTGCTATAATGTGTACTGGGTATAGTGGTGTGTGCTATAATGTGTACTGGGCATAACAGTGTGTGCTGTAATATGTACTGGGCATAACGGTGTGTGCTGTAATATGTACTGGGCATAACAGTGTGTGCTATAATGTGTACTGGTCATAACGGTGTGCTATAATGTGTACTGGTCATAACGGTGTGTGCTATAATGTGTACTGGTCATAATGGTGTGTGCTATAATGTGTACTGGTCATAACGGTGTGTGCTATAATGTGTACTGGTCATAACGGTGTGTGCTATAATGTGTACTGGGTATAGTGGTGTGTGCTATAATGTGTACTGGGCATAACGGTGTGTGCTGTAATATGTACTGGGCATAACGGTGTGTGCTGTAATATGTACTGGGTATAGTGGTGTGTGCTATAATGTGTACTGGGCATAACGGTGTGTGCTGTAATATGTACTGGGCATAACGGTGTGTGCTATAATGTGTACTGGTCATAATGGTGTGTGCTATAATGTGTACTGGTCATAACGGTGTGTGCTATAATGTGTACTGGGTATAGTGGTGTGTGCAATAATGTGTACTGGGCATAACGGTGTGTGCTATAATGTGTACTGGGCATACTGGTGTGTGCTATAATGTGTACTGGGCATAACGGTGTGTGCTATAATGTGTACTGGTCATAACGGTGTGTGCTATAATGTGTACTGGTCATAACGGTGTGTGCTATAATGTGTACTGGGCATAACGGTGTGTGCTATAATGTGTACTGGTCATAACGGTGTGTGCTATAATGTGTACTGGGCATAACGGTGTGTGCTGTAATATGTACTGGGCATTACGGTGTGTGCTATAATGTGTACTGGTCATAACGGTGTGTGCTATAATGTGTACTGGGTATAGTGGTGTGTGCTATAATGTGTACTGGGCATAACGGTGTGTGCTATAATGTGTACTGGTCATAACGGTGTGTGCTATAATGTGTACTGGGTATAGTGGTGTGTGCTATAATGTGTACTGGGCATAACGGTGTGTGCTATAATGTGTACTGGTCATAACGGTGTGTGCTATAATGTGTACTGGGTATAGTGGTGTGTGCAATAATGTGTACTGGGCATAACGGTGTGTGCTATAATGTGTACTGGTCATAACGGTGTGTGCTATAATGTGTACTGGTCATAACGGTGTGTGCTATAATGTGTACTGGGTATAGTGGTGTGTGCTATAATGTGTACTGGGCATAACGGTGTGTGCTATAATGTGTACTGGTCATAACGGTGTGTGCTATAATGTGTACTGGGTATAGTGGTGTGTGCTATAATGTGTACTGGGCATAACGGTGTGTGCTATAATGTGTACTGGGTATAGTGGTGTGTGCTATAATGTGTACTGGTCATAACGGTGTGTGCTGTAATGTGTACTGGGCATAACGGCGTGTGCTGTAATGTGTACTGGGCATAACGGTGTGTGCTGTAATATGTACTGGGCATAACGGTGTGTGCTGTAATGTGTACTGGGCATAACGGTGTGTGCTGTAATGTGTACTGGTCATAACGGTGTGTGCTGTAATATGTACTGGGCATAACGGTGTGTGCTATAATGTGTACTGGTCATAACGGTGTGTGCTATAATGTGTACTGGTCATAACGGTGTGTGCTATAATGTGTACTGGTCATAACGGTGTGTGCTATAATGTGTACTGGTCATAACGGTGTGTGCTATAATGTGTACTGGTCATAACGGTGTGTGCTATAATGTGTACTGGGCATAACGGTGTGTGCTATAATGTGTACTGGTCATAACGGTGTGTGCTATAATGTGTACTGGGTATAGTGGTGTGTGTTATAATGTGTACTGGGCATAACGGTGTGTGCTATAATGTGTACTGGTCATAACGGTGTGTGCTATAATGTGTACTGGGTATAGTGGTGTGTGCTATAATGTGTACTGGGCATAACGGTGTGTGCTGTAATATGTACTGGGCATAACGGTCTGTGCTGTAATATGTACTGGGCATAACGGTGTGTGCTTTAATATGTACTGGGAATAACGGTGTGTGCTTTAATGTGTACTGGGCAGAACGGTGTGTGCTGGAATGTGAATTGATACTGCTATGTGACCACACCACTTTCCACAAAAAAACATGCCCTAAATTTTTAGCGTGCGCCTTCGGCGCGCACTGTCCATTTGTTCAGGTTTATATCGTTTCTAGTATATATGTATCTTTATGCGAGTGTGCCAATTGATACTTCCCCCCCCGACTCACATGTGCCATGCTGGGAAGAAGGGGAGAGGAGGCTTTATTCCATTGGGACCCAGAAAAGTTCAGGAAGGACCCCAATTTTAAGAAGTGAAGGGTCCCCAGACCCACTTTTTTGGGTGGTTTTCGCAAACACTGTATGTATGTATGTATACATGGGGGGGGGGGGGGGGGCGCAATCAAATTTTTGGCAGGGGGGAGCAAAATTTATAGTTACGCCACTGGGGGAGGGGGCGATGCGGGGCGGCGGGGGGTCGGCGCGGGGCGGAGGGTTGCGATAGAAGCCCATTGGCTTCTATGGGGCATCGCCAGATTTTTCTGGCGATGCCCCCCGCCGCGGTAACCCGGCGGGGGATGCTTACAGCATCCCAAAATGCGGTAAAAACCCCGATAACGGGGTTTTTACCGCATTTTTAGCTTAGAGAATCCCGCCCCTGATCTGACTGGTAATTGGTTGCTATGGGCAACATCTCATCTTCAATACAACTCGCATCTTTACCCCTGTGACTTTCATGTGGTTTCCATATTAATTATTGAGGGGTGCCAAGATGGGGACTGGGGATACTGATTACCCTAGCTTGCTAGAAGGGCCGAGTGGGAAGCCGGTCAGCTGCTGACGGGGACGTTATAAACCTTTAGGAGTGTGGCATGTCTCCCATTTTTTTGGGACATGCCCCCCAGTACCTGGGCCCTTGTCATCCCTAAAGTTATATAATTTATGCATCTACAGTACATATATATACAGTATATATATATATATATATATATATATATATATATATATATATATATATATATATATATATATATATATATATATATATATATATATATATAGGGCAGTAGGGAGCATGGCTGGACCCAGGTACTCATCAGGAGGCGTGGCCTAACCATGGGAGGCGTGGTCATGCACTAATACTGCACATACTGGGGAAATTGTTGATGGAGTGCAGCTTGTGAATGGATTTGCAGCTATTCACAGGCCTGAGATATTTTCGCAAGCTGTGCTAAGCAATTCACAACCTGGAACAGGGCAGGATTTCACTATGGCTGGGTGGCAGTTACCTGACTGCAGGGCTCTGCAAATTAGAAGCCCAGCGATCAGGTCTGAATAACCCCCATGGCTGATAAATGACAAAACAAATCATCTGATGCAAATTGAAAACCTGCTGTAGTTACCAGTCACAGGGCCAGATGTACTAAGTGATAAAAAGGGGAGTGATAAACCACCAGCCAATCAGCTCGTAACTGCAATGTCATAGGCCAGGGGTAGCCAACTCCAGTCCTTGAAAGCTACCAACAGTTCACGTTTTCCAGACCATCTAGCACAGGTGTATTCATTACTCACTGACAATGTCCAAAACATCCACAGGGGGAGCTAAATACTTCACTTGTGATATAGGGCCAATGTATCAAGCTTCAAAAGTGATAAAATGGAGAGTGATAAACAACCAGCCAATCAGCTCCTACCTGCATACCCTCCAACATGACCCACTCCATTAGGTACAAAATTCTCTGTTCCTGGACTTTCTTACAAGTGGCAGTTGCAGAGGTGCACCAAACATCGGTCCCTGTGCGAACGTACGGTCCTTGCCAATGGACCAGAATAACCCCCCTAGTGACCGTATCCCCTGACAGACACAATGAGTGCTGGAATCTGGAGATAGATCACGTTTCTTCACCCCTAATTTCCAGCCTCTGTGCTCCTGACAGGAGCCTGCAATGAGCTGTCTGCCGACATCTATTACATTGATAGAACTGGCTTTATAATCCCAGCAGCACAATATGCCGTAAACAGCAAGAGATTAACTACCTCCGCTCTCCTGCTTAAGCTGCACAAAGAGTGCATCCAGCCCTAGATGTGACATGTTACATAAAGTACATTTCACTTCCCTCAGTAACGCGCTCAGTTGCCATGTTGAACTTGAGATTTGTCATTAAACATTAAAGTACACTACAGTATGTTACATAACAGACATAGGACACATTTCTGTAAGAGTTGCTTTATATACCTAGCAAATGGGGTATATGGCTTTTAGGGGCATGTGGTGAAGTGATAAAGCGGTGATACAGTTGATTGGCACCGTCCAATAAAGCTTTGATAAAGTTGATTGCCACTAGCCAATCAACTTCTAACTTTGATTTTTCAAAGGCAGCTAATTGGCTGGTGCGTTATCACCTTCCACTTTATCACCGTTTTATCACCGCTTTATCACTTCGCCATCTGCCCCTATGTCCTCTTTAGTCCCCAGTGCCAGATATTAAAATGTACAAACGGTTTATTGATGGAACAGTGAATGATGATCGAAGCATGAATGTACGAAACATCATAATATTATTAGGCACGTCAGGGGTGTAGAGATTATCCAACGACTTGACATACACAAAACTGCTGGTGTTACGCCAGCACTTAACAATGTGATCAGAGTGTCATTGAGGCCCCCATGGGGCCCTATGCAAGATACAGGTTTGGATTATTTTCTTTCCCATCTGCTGATTTTGTTTTGGTAATTCCAACCCCTGTGTGGCCAATGGGCAAAAGCCACAGCCTTGTTTGTCTATTAGCTTATACAGAGCAGTGCTCAAAGTGGGGCGGTATATGGCGGTGTGACATACTGCCACTTCCAGCCGCCACTTCGTTTTTCCTGTGTATAGAATGCACCAGGGTTCGGATTGAATGTGGGACAGGAGCTGGGATGAAAGCGGGAAGGCTGCATCTGGTCCCACCCTGAGGCCTGCAGTGCAGCGTGATGGCACCGGCCACCAGCCAATCCTAGCTTACGGACCGGCTGTCAATCAAAAGGAGGGGGTGGCTTATTCATACTCTAGCATGAGCCAATCACATCTTGCAGACCACCAGCCAATGAGATATTGCCAAGTGGAAGCATCTCATTGGCTGGCGGTCTGCGATTGACACTGATGTACAGTCAGCGCCAATTTTTAAGAGAAGCCCCTTCTATTCACTGACAGTCGGTGCGCAAGTCGGGATTCGCTGGTATAACCAGCAGATGAGCAACTTTCCCAGCAATGATGCGGAAGCGCGCAGCAGCGCTCATCGCCGGGCCATACACACTGGGCGGCTTTGAGCTGAAAGCCGCTCAAACTTGCTAATTTGAGCGGCTTTCAGCTTAAAGTCGCCCAGTGTGTATGGGCCTTAAGGCACCCTAACGGTCCTGGTTCTAAGTATATACTTGCTTGGCCACAGCTGACTTAGTTAGTACCCCAGTCAATTTCATTTTACCGCCTGTGCAGATCCATTTAATTCCTAAACACCTGGACCATTTGGGGCCTCGAGGACTGCAATTGGGAACCTCTGGATTAAATAATAGGTACTTGTTTCCTAGCACGGCCACACCGATTTGTATCGGGGTGATCGGGTCGGAAAAATTGCGTCGGCCGCATCGCATGCGACCAAATCGCATGCGATGCGACCGACGCGATGGACCCGATTTTTACATTGAATCAAATGTGAATAGGGCCCCTGGGACCCTATTTTACATTGGATTCAATGTAAAGTAGTCCCCAGACCCCAAATTTTACCCCCTCAACGGCACCCCACGATTGACGCCAACCCGAAGCGTTACGAGCGCAGCCAGCCCGCTAGGGGCAGCGCTACGCGTCCTCCGACCTTTTCATACCCCTACTATCCACGTTGGCGTGGAGTTTAGAATATAAAGTGTGGCGAGCGCAGCGAGCCACCAAGCCTGAAGTGTGGCGAGCGGACGCATATAACTTCACAGGTATACGCGTCCCCTCGCGGGGCTCGCTTCACAGGTATACGCGTCCCCTCGCGGGGCTCGCCACGCTTCGGGCTCGGTGGCTCGCTGCGCTCGCCACACTTTATATTCTCAACTCCACGCCGACGTGGATAGTAGGGGTATGAAAAGGTCGGAGGACGCGCACCGCCGCCCCTCGCGGGCTCGCTGCACTTGCCACGCTTCGGGTTGGCGTCAATCGTGGGGTGACGCTCACAATGGGGTTGCTTAACTTTTTAACGATGACGGGGCCATATACAATGTGAAATGGGTCATATTGGCCCATTTCACATTGTTTGCTATGTAAAATGGACTTAATCAAGTCCATCTCATCTTGTGCCATTATAATGGCACAAGACCGACGCGATGCTCCCGATTTCAATGTTAAAAATATTTTGGCAAAATCGCGTCGGTCACGTCGCGGGCCATGTTAATGCACGCGACCGACGCGATGGTCCCGATTTTGCCGGCAAAATGGACCTGATTTCAAAGGAAATCGGGTCCATCGCATACATCGTGTACCTTAACTTTAAGGTACACGATGGACAAGATTGTGGCCGTGCTAGGAAACAAGTACCAAATTGTTTCATCTCAGGAAGATGTTCCCTGTGTGTTTTAGTATTTTGTTTGTTTGTTTAAGACATACAAACAATAGTAAATATTTTACATATGATGTCTGGGGCTTTTATCCCAGATTTCTTTGAATAAATGTCCGGTACCTGTTTCCTAGCAGGGCGCCCAGTTTTCATACGTACGCTACCTTAGTAAAATCGCATCGCATTGAATCTCATGGGCCATTTTAGTGCGATTATATAGGGTGCTATGCCATGCCATTAGCTATACACTTGTATGACATACAATGATGTTTTACTGACCCCCCCACTATCCACGGCACCCCGAAGCATGTCAAGCAGGGGCGGAACGCGTCCTCCCGATGTTTTCATACCCTCACTATCCATGTCGGCGTGGAGTTGATTTAATATAGTGTGGTGAGCTACACTATACGCGATCGCATACAATTTTGCGGGAGGTGCGAGGCGATCCGCTGGGGCCAACAGAGCAGTGAATAAATTACATAAAATAATAGCATCGCACGGCACTAAAATGGCACATGAGATGCAATGCGTTGCAATTTTTTCTACGGAGAATAGACCTTACAGCGTACTGGATGCCCTGCTAGGAAACAAGTACCAACAATTTTATTCTTGTAATTCACAAAAATCCTAATGAGTTTGTTCACCGGGGCGTCTTCAGTGGCCGGTAAGTCATTGCCAAATGTTACATCTATTTTCCAGGAATCCTATCGCTCATCAAGAGCTCAGATCTCAGGTTCCTTATTCATAAATTCATCCTCAAATCTGTCCAGAAGGACCTGAGCCATTCTGAGAACAGTGTAAGGTACAGTGCACATGGATAAGGTGCTCGGTATATTGGTTTCCTACAGAAATAACTTCTCGTCTGCAAATCTACAATATTTTACGTGTTCTACCCAAATACAGGGAAACCTCACACTGTACTGTACAGTATATCAAGTATCAGCCCCCCCCCCCTACCCCCAGTGATCTCTGTTAGTTCATACTGGGGAGACTATACAGTAATGCCTATTATTGTAGTTCTCTATTTTCATAAATGGACCTTTCAATAGCTACAGATGGAGAACCTCTCAGCCAGTGCCGGGGCTCGCCTGATTACCCCAGCTGGCTAGATGGCGCTCCATCTGACTGGCATGCGCAAGCGTCCCACACGCACGCGCGTCCCAGTTGCCGGGCGGCGGAGGATGGGAACCCTGCCCGTGTCCGCTTCAGGGAGACAGGCAGGGTTAGGGGAAAAGCGGGGAGGTGGCGGCAAGTGTCTGGGACCGGTGGTGAGCTTCATTAGAAGGGGATGCGCACGCGTCCCCTTTCGGCAGCTGGATTTTTTGATTGGCCGGTGTCTCTAATTAATGAAAATTATTTCTTAGAACCTTTGGATGATAGATTTTATAGTTATTCAGCCATTTCGGTCAAAGAAGTTCCTTCTAAGGGCCAGCTTCAAAAAGTGATTAAGTGGAACGTGTTAAGCAACCAGCCAATCAGCTCCTACCTGTCATTTTCAAATCGTCGCTGCCACATGACGCCAGCATTTGGGACAATGCTGACTTGCTTACAACAGTAGCCTCCCCTTCATTGTGTCATTGGTCCCGGGAAGACAGTAGCACCGCCTCCTTTGTGCCACCATTGGACAGGGGCGTGGTCGGGGCTGTCACAGGATGCCTTGCAGTCCTATTACAGCACTGCTTCAGCCAGTATTTGGGCTGCAGTGCTCACTGGGGGGTCTTTTCTTGAGGAGCATCCTAAGACTGTTCTGCACATTTCTAAGGGCACTTGAAAGCTTTATTTAAATAAAATGGTGAAACCCACCTGTTATATTTATTTAGTAACTTTTTGCAGCATTTTGCTATAACAATTTTCGGTACTTGTTTCCTAGAACGGTGCCCACGATTTTGATCTTAGGCATCGCAAGGAAAGAAATTGCGTCGGTCACATCGCATTCGGCCAAAAAATCGCATGCGATGCGACCGATTCGATTACCGCGATTTTACAAAGGGAACAATGTTAAATGGCCCAATTGACCCGATTTCACATAGGGAACAATGGTAAATGGCCCACAGACCCCAAATACCCACCCTGAAGTGTGAAATGGCCCCCCCCCAATTGTTAACGCCACCCCACGATCAACGTCAACCCGAAGCGTGGCGAGCGCAGCGAGCCTGCGAGGGACGGTGGTACGCGTCCTCCGACCATTTTATACCCCCACTATCCACGTCGGCGTGGAGTTGAGAATAGAAAGTGTGGCAAGCGCAGCGAGCCACTGAGCCCGAAGCGTGGCGAGCGCAGCGTGCCCCGCGAGGGGACCCGGATTACTTAACATGTATTCCGCGTCCCCTCGCGGGGCTCGCTGCGCTCACCATGCTTCGGGCTCGTATTTCGCGTCCCCGCGAGGGGACACGGATTACTTAACATGTATTCCGCGTCCCCTCGCGGGGCTCGGATTACTTAACATGTATTCCGCGTCCCCTCGCGCCACGCTTCGGGCTCGGTGGCTCGCTGCGCTCGACACACTTTCTATTTTCATCTCCACGCCGACGTGGATAGTGCAGGTATGAAAAGGTCGGAGGACGCGTACCGCCGCCCCTCGCGCTCGCCACGCTTCGGGTTGACGTTGATCGTGGGGTGGCGTTAACAATTGGGGGGGCCATTTCACACTTCAGGGTGGCTATTTGGGGTCTGTGGGCCATTTAACATTGTTCCCTATGTAAAATCGGTAATCGCATGCGATGCGACCGACGCGATATACATTTTACCATGCATTTCTAAGTAAAATCGCGGCCATCGCATCGGTCGCATCGCATGCCATTATAATGGCATGCGATGTACATGCGATGGGCGCCGTTCTAGGAAACAAGTACCCAATTTTCTGCTATTTTCAGAAGTTATTAAAGGTCTGTCCCGGGAGGAGAAAGGAGCCCACAGTGAGATCCTTTTGCCTTCTTGTGCAAATACATGCCCAGATCCCACTGTTAGCTGTGGGGTGGAATCGCAACAGCAGCGATCTGACAGTTTCTTGGCTGCATCTGCTTTTAAGAAATAGTAAGAAGCTTTTTAATAAATAAAATTATATCTATCCAATTCTTAGATTCTCACGATTATATTACCTTCCATTTGTACGGTCTTACGCAGGGGCGCCACAGATGCGACCACCATTATTTTGCCCTAAATAGGGTCGCAGGTGTGGCCGCATCACGAACGGGACTAGCTGCACCCACGTGTGACCCCTTCCCAGGAGCATACACAACCATGCAATCCTGTGGATCACGGTGCAGACGTTACAGGGTACATTTTCTGAACCCAGTTAAAAAGGGGAGCGGTCAGGGGTGCTGTGAGTAAAAAGGTTGTAGGTGAGCTGACAAAGGGGAGGACAAATGTTGGAGGTGGAAGAGGGGAGGGACATATGAAGTGGGAGGTGAGAAACACGAATGGATGGTCCCACAGGAGGGGTCCGCCCACAACTAGCCACACACACACACACACTGTAGGGGCTGGAACTGGGTGGAGGGTCCTGGAGGCAGGCAGTAGGGGGGAGCAGTCCGGAAAGGGTGATATCTTCCTCCTTATACTGCCTGTATTGTACAGTAGTATTGATTATTTTTTGCTTTATGGTTATATTGTGGTTTTACTGTACTTACACTCAGTGGCCTTTAGGTACACCCTCACCTTCCCGTCATATGTGTATCATTAATGGATGCAAGGTGTGTGGTGCACACTCTGCATCCATATAATTATATTTACCCATCCGCAGTCCTGTGGCGGCGGCAAGTGCTGCAGACATAACTCTCTGGGAAAATGGCAGTGCAGCCATTTTCCTAGTAAATTGAGCATGCGCGATAGAGATGTCCCTGGGAACAATGCACACATGCCATGTTCCCATAAATATGCAATTGCTCACTGCCAGAGAGGAGGTGGCCTGCACCCATTTAATTATGCTCAACTGTCTATCCATCCGGTTCCACCAGCGCAGCACCAAAAGTCATTGGAAAATAGGCCACCGTTTGACCTCGGGAATGCTGCACAAGGGCCATGTTCCCGGAGACCTGCACATGCGTTGTAGACTATACTGCAACACCTGAGAGGAGGGGACCCAATCGGAGCATGCACATGGAGCCCCTCCTCTTTTAAAGCACCTCTTCCACTGTAGCCTCAGTTTATTGGGCTTGGTCCCCGCCTTGCTGTTGGAAGTCAGTAACTGCATGGAAAATGTTAATTACAGCCTATTTAGGGTAGGAAGCCCAGTGGCCTTATTACCAAAAGGGACTGGGTACATTCAGCCAGTACGTACACTACAGTACTAATACTGGGTTGCAGTCTTGCCGATTAGCTTGCACTGATTGGGCAGAAGATAGGGTTACCACCCGTCTGGGATTACTCCAGACAGTCCGTTAATTAAGCCGGGTGTCCGGAGTCCGGACGGGTGGCGTTCCTGGACTATACATTGTCCGGGAACAGAGCAGGGAGGGAGGGTTGGGCAGCCAAGCTCCGTCAGGCAGCGATAATAGCCACTGCCGGTGACCCGACTAACATCACAGAGCACTGTAGGTCTGCGTCTATTTTAAACCTCGCGCCGCAGACCTGCGCTGACAGCTATAGGATACAGCCGCTGGGGTGGGCTGCGCTGCTGCTGATAGTTCCTTCAGTTCTCTGCCCGGCTGCCTGCCTCACCACTCCCCCTGCCTGGCCTCACCACTCCCCCTGACTGGCCTCACCACTCCCCCTGCCTGGCCTTACCGCTCACCATGTCTGGCCTCACTGCTCCCCCTGTCTGGGGCCCATTACTACAGTATGTAATGGGTGTGTGACATGTAATCGGCATTATGGTGAATTTTTGGGGCTGCGCGTCTTCAGCACGCACTGTCCAAGTTATCCCTACTTTACAAGCAATTTAAGTCCTGGGCATAATGTGTAATGGGCATCACGGTGTGTGGTATAACATGTAATGGGCATTATGGTTTTTGGTATAACGTGTAATGGGCATTATGGTGTGTGGCATAACATGTAATGGGCATAATGGCCTGTGGTATACTATGTAATGATTGTGTGACGTGTAATCGGCATTATGTTGAAAATGTTTGCTGCGCTCCTTCGGCCGTGTTGTCCTTCCTTTACAAAAAACTTGTTGAGTCCTTGCTTAACGTGTACTAAGCCAGTCACTAGCGGTGTATGGCGTAACATGTAATGGGCATCATGGCGTGTGGCGTAACGTGTAATGGGCATTACTGTGTGTGACGTAACATGTAACTGGCATTATGGTGTGCTCAAGAATGATTTCACAAAGGTAAAAAAAAAACATAAGGTGGGTCAAGGGGCGGGACTGGTGAGGGGTCAGTGGATGGACTGTGGGTGTATCAAGGGGCGGGCCACTGTCCGGGAATCTCTTAACACAAAGGTGGTAACCCTTGCAGAAGGACTACACGTGAGCCATGTGTCCGCAGACAGCAATAATAAAACAATGGGATTCACATTTCATATTTGAAAAAAGTTGAATTTTTTTTAACTTCTTTTGCAAACCATTAAAATAAAAAGAGAAATGTGTCCCGCGGCCTAACAGAGAGTCTGGTAATTCTCCAGTGGCCACCACTGCTTCAAGGCCCCGCCCCTTCCTGTGTTGGGGCAGGAAATAATGAGACGCGATTAGTTGGTGTCACACAGCTGCCGCAACACGCCTCCGTTGTCCGGACTGCACCTATCCAATGCCGTGTCATTGCCCACCAGAAGCAAGCCACTTCGCCACCCTCCCCCCGGTCATCGCACTTTCCGGAATGTAACCACAGTTAAAGCCTTCGAGCAGGTACGCTGCCGCGTGTGTGTAAAATAGCAAAAAATGCCCCTCATATTTCATTTTAAAAAGTCTGAGTGAGTAACAGACAGCATGGAAATTGCTTCTTGAAATGTAATTTATTAAAGTTCAAGAAGCAAAAATTAATTAAAAATGTTAAAATAAACTCAGAAAGAGACAAAATTCTGTCTCTATAGGCAGTCTAAGTAATTAGGATTTTGTTGCATTAAACATAAAAACAACCATAATACTGTCATTCTGTCTGTTTTTGTGGTGGTACTCAGGGGTATGTAGTACGGAGACCTGTTTTGTGGGGGTGTAATTTGTAATTCTCGTAAATAGTTCCATAAAAAGAAAAAAAAATCAGGGAAATCATTTTGGTAATTAACAAAATAAGCGACTGCATGCTGATGAAAAGTGCGGAAGCTGATGTCAATCTTGGATCAAATTATAACTTTAAGTGAGTGCCCGCTGCTTTTCTTCTGGGTGCCGCCCCTCCATTTGGGCGCTGACACAGTTATGCTGTTCTGTCACTTTGACCGGCTGGGAACAAGTAGAGAATAAAACGGGACACTCTATTGTACTGTATGGAAAGGAAGAGCAAATGATCATGTCCAGGAGTGAAATTAAACACCAAGGTAGAGTGAGAGTGCTGGGCAGCCCTGGTTAGGTGGAGAGTATTGAATTACGATTAGCAGCCAATAGAGGTAGGGGAATGGGCTTTGTAAGGGGTGTCAGAAGGTTTGTAAGTGTTGGCCAGGAAAAAAAAATGGGTTTCAGGTGTTCACTTCAGGCACCTTCACCTAATTTTATCCCTTCCATATGCACTGGGGCACATGCCCGTAAGTTCCACCCGGTTCCTAGATAGAGGAGGGCAATAAAGTGGGGCCAAGCTGGGGTGGGTCACTGCATTAGGGGATCATGTTGTAACGGCTGGGTCACACTTTAGAGCCCTTATGACAGCCTAGGGTTGTAGCTGTATCTAAGAGCACCCACGAGGGCTGAGAGGGCCAAATCGAAGTGCAACAGTTGTCAGGAAAGAACGGTATGGAACGGTAGTCCCGTGGTTGTCACACTGCTTACTTGAGAAGCCCTCTCCGGAGCTAGGAGGCTGGGAGCCTGGACAGGTCGTCCACCAGGCAGTTGGCCTACTGGGTAAGCGTTAAAGTCACCAAAGCAACTGACCGTTCTTTTTCTTGCCGGTTGTGCCTGGGGGTAGTTAAGCAGGTTAGGGGGAGTATGGTGGCGGTGCTGGCTGGAGGGCCGGCTGCTGGCGTTAAAGAAAGGTATGGTAGGAACGGTATTCCATTGGCTGTTGCACTGCTTACGTGAGGTGCGCTCTCCCTGAGCCAGCGGGCACGTGGCCCATTGGGTAAGTGTTAAAGCTTGACGTTAAAGTAATCAAGCAGTTGACTGTTCTTTCTTTGGTCACCATACTTCTCCTGATTAAAATGCTTAATAAAAGGTTGACCGATTTTAATGGCAATTACGTTGTCAGTGTTATTATTTAAGGGTCATACCTACTCGAGTGGAGTGGAGGATTTGAATCAGCTATTTGCTGGAGGGCACTCTCACATATGCCGATAGGGGGCTTATTAGCTTCTCTGCAATCCAAGTAAATCCCTTGTGTATGTAATATTTAGGAATTCAACACAAAATAAACCACTAACATGTGCAAAAGAGAGATGGGAGCATGGTGTTATTTAAACTATGTATAGACTGCGCTGTATAATAAATGTTTTGCCATAAAAAGTAGAGGCACTTACTGCATATTGGCCCTTATTCTGGTTGGTGCGGTGATTGCCGCTTGCGGTCGTACCGCCGATGTTTTTCGTCTGCGCATGTGCAGAGGTCACTCTGCGCATGTGCAAGCGGTTTCGCCGTACGTTTTTTTTAGACGCCGCACAGGGGGCGGAGAGGGGCGTGAGGGGCTACTTAGCCTCATTACCCTATGCATACGCCCCGCGTTTCATGGGCGTTCCCATGCAAACGCTGGGCGTATGCATGGTAATAAAGCCGTGACGCATGTGTAGGGGGCGGGCATCTGACATCGCCGGATGTCAGCTGCCCGCCCCCATACATGATTTCATACGGACAAGTGTCCGTGTGGTCTAGGGTGGCGGGAGCTGGTGGAGCGTGCGGCCCTGCATTCGATGGTCGGCGAACATCAAATGCAGGGGCTGCTCCCAAGATGGAGGAGGCGTATCCCCGTCCACTTTCATGCGGACCGCCACATATCCGCGTACGGACGGAGGTGGAGTTCCGTATGGAAGGCGGGGATTCGCCTGCACGGTCCTGGCCGCATATTCTGATCTGGCCGCACAGATCAGAATAAGGGCCCCTGTGTACACACGGTTCGATTCAGTGTCATTTTTTATTCCATTTTAACTATATAGTCCAAATGGAATTGAAAATGACACTGAATCAAACAGTGGGGCAGATGTATTAAACTTTAACAAGAGATAAATCCAAGGTGTGATAAGGAGAGATAAACATCCAGCCAATCACCTGCTAACTGCCATGTTACAGCTTGTGTTTGAAAAAAGTCAGTAAGGAGCTGATTGGCTGGATGTTTATCTCTCCTTATCACCCTTACATTTATCTCTTGTTAAGGTTTAATACATCTGCCCCATTGTTAGCTGCTTTCGATGCAGATTCGGGGCACGCAACATCTGGACTGAAAGCAGAAATAGACTTGGTAGGCGAGTCTATTTCCGCTTTGATCTGTAGGATCAAAATCAGTTCCATGCCGCTCAATGGAGCATCCCACCTCCCCCTGCGTGCCGTCCTACCCTCCCTCCTAGCTGATGCCGGCAACCTCCCAGGGCCCGACGGCTATTGATATCCAATCGGTATCAACAGCCGCCGGGTCGAACCGTGTGCGCATGACATTAGAAGACATTAAAGTTTGCATACAAGCATGAGTGTAAGATCATAGGCACTGAAAGATGGGGGGGGGGGGGGGGGAGCGCAAATTTTTGAGAGTCACAGTACTACAGATGGTGCCGGCCTCCCTCTTGCTTGTCGAATCGCCAGATTGTCTCCGCTGGCGATCCACCAGCGGCGAGGCGCTCCATCTGACTGAGATGCGCGTGCGTCTCACACGCACACGCGTCTCAGTTTCTGGGCGGCGGGGTGACGGGAACCCTGTCCGTCTACGCTTCAGGGAGATGGACAGGGTTAGGGGAGGCAGTGGGGGAGAGCGGGGAGGCGGTGGGGACCCCAGGTGACCGCCGGCAAGCCGGCGGGGACGGGGGAAAGCGCCGTCGGAAGGGGACGCGCGCGCATCTCGTGCGCGCGTGTCCCCTTTCGCAGATCAGATGGAGGCTGGTGGGGGATGGCGGCTGGCGATTCTTCCGCCATCCCCTGCAAAGACCAGGCCGGCTCCATCTGTAGCTGGGTAAAGGATTGCAGTGAGGGGCCACCAGGTAGGATAAACCTTTACTACAACAAGATGCACCCACGCTAAAACCCTACTCAATTAATTAATTGATTTATTACCAGTTTCTTATATAGCGCACACATATTCCGCAGCACTTTACAGAGTATATTTTGAACATTCACATCAGTCCCTGCCCCAGTGGAGCTTACAGTCTATATTCCCTACCCCTAGCACAGACATTCTAGGGTTAATTTTTGTTGGAAGCCAATTGACCTACCAGTATATTTTGGGATTGTGGGAGGAAACCGGAGTACCCAGAGTAAACCCACGCAAACATAGGCTAGTGCATTATACATAGAGTACTGCATATGCTTTTACTACCAGTCACAGTCACTGAACATCTCTTGTTTATGGAGAGGCATATCCACAATCTGTGTACACACAGCACACTGATAGACTACGTGACGCACTCCGCTGTTTACACAATCTGCGAGCGGTATCTCCCACAGTGTGTTCCCTAATGTTCTCTCGCCATCCTGTGTAGTAATGTGTATGCGTATTTGTATTGTGTGGGAGGAGAGAGAGAATTGGTGGGCAATAGGTAATGAAAGATGTGTGGGAGATAAATATTACAGGTTGAAAGTTGTTCCACTCATATCTGTTCCTAAAATGATCATCAATATGCATTGATGCGGCTTACAGCGGGGGGGGGGGGGGGGGTTGGGTGGGTGGGTGGGTGGGTGTGGGGGGGGGGGGGGTCGCGTGACTCCCAGGACAGGAGTACCCAAACGCAGAGAGGATTTATTTCACACAGCTGTTATGTTAACCCTCTCTGAGCCAAATGCCAGTCTTGATAACAGACTGATACATACTATACTGTACACGGTTCCCCTTCCGCTGCGTTACTTATTACTGACGGCATATTGAGTTCGGCATCTCACTTATACTAACCAATAGGCAGCCGATATTTGACAAAGATGTGGGATGACATTCTATGGAGTGAGATTTTTTTTTTTTGAGATTTTTTTCGCAAAAACAGCCGAAATCGCATGTTTTTCCATTTTTGCATATTTAATGAGCTGCGAAAATGTGAAAAAAGTGCGATTTTGGCAAACAAATTGGACATTCTGGAAATGCGATGGCTGTTTCTCGCAGCACATCGCATCCAGATGTTTTCACATTGAAAAGTATACAAATCGCATATTTAATGGTATGCGATTTGTATAAATGTGTCTAAAATTCGCCCAAAAAATCAGACCAGGTTCTGATGGGCGAATTAGCCAGAACCCTGCACAGATCATTGAGATCTGTGCAGGGTTCTGGTGGAAAAAAAGTGTTAAACCCAACCAGCCAGCAGGGTAATGCCACAGCCGGGGGACACTTATTATATAAGGTCCCGCGGCCAAAGCATTATCCCCCTGGCTGGTCAGCATGGGCAGGGGTCCTGGGGAAGTGGGGACCCCCTCAAAGAAGGGGTCCCCCCCCCCTCCAGGACTTACCAGCCCATGCTGAAAGTCCGTGGCTGTCCCCGATGCCCACCGCCCAGAAATCCTACTCACCTGGTCCCCGGCGTCGACCCCGGCATCTTCAGCTCCAGATGCGCTGCTCCCGGCTGGTACCCGCTCACGGACCTTGAGCCTGGTGCTGGTTTCATTAAATCAAGGGGACCCCTATTTGTCGGGGACCGTGATTTTATGTCACCAGCACCGGCTCAATGAGCCCGGGGCTGGTTATGCTCTGGCGGGGTGACCCTGTGCAGTTTTTTTTTTAAATTGCGATTTCCTGCAAATGTGCGATTTTCTGACCTGAAAATCGCACATTTTCAGGACTAAAGAAATCGCATCAAATCGCACCTAGTCGCACTATTTGGGCCGTTTTTCACATCTCATTAAATATGCGAAAAACGGCCCAATCTTGCGATTTTCAAAAGTGCGATTAGGTGCAGTAAAAATCATGCGGTTTTTACCTCTACACATAGAATGTCACCCTACATGTCTGCCCAAATCCTGTGGTACTCCCTCCTCTGCGGTACTGTGTCGCCGTCAGTCTACCGCTGACAACAACGGGTGCGGTATAACTCAAACCAAAAGCTCGACAGTCAGTACAGTAGTTCAACATTGACCAAAGGTTGACACATGCACTAGGTCAGGGATGGGGAACCTTCGGCCCTCCAGCTGTCGTTGAACTTCACATCCCAGAATGCTTTGCTACAGTTTTAGCATGGCCAAATAGCAAAAGAAGAACTGCATGATGGGATGTGTAGTTCAGCAACAGCTGGAGGGCCGAAGGTTCCCCATCCCTGCAATAGGTCTACAGTGGCAAAAGTTCGATAAATGCAAAACGTCAACATGAAGAAATCGACACATCAAAAGGTCTACATGGGCTTATCGGTTGCCTTGCTCCATTATGGCTACTTCGATCTAATATCTTCTAGATGGTGCTAAATGAATAAATAAGATGTAGGTTTTGATTGGTTGCCCATAGCTTAGTAAATTTCCCCCATTGTGTTGGTTTGGCCAGGGATGTACATATCAATTATCTTGCAATCCAACAGCAAGAGACAACATATGCTCATACACTTGTGGATCTCGTCAGACTCTCTTGTTTATATTAAATGCTGCGTGTGACGGACAGGCTACTGAAGCGAAAGGCTGGCACGTAGGAAGTCCCTCTTATGTTCATACAGAGGCAGACAGTGTACTAATCAAATGCAATTACACTTACACTAAAACCCACACATTTAATTAAAATGAACCATGCAAATGATGGTTAGAAATTCTAAATAAATTACAGTTCATTTTCCTTACTAGGCTTATTTATTATGCGGGAATTTACTAAGCATTAGTTTGACTGATAACGTGCTTTGGTCCGAAAATAAATAATTTCTTCTAGATTTGTAATGGGTAACCCAGAAAACAGAGAGCATTGCTGATCATTATTAGGGCCTGGGTCACCTGCTAAGGGGGACATTGCCCCGCCCTGTGCAGCCAATGGCAACTTAAGTACAGTGGTGAGGGGTGTGATGTGACCACTCACCAGAAAGTCTCTCGCCATAGGTGCCTGCTGCTGTAGGCGGGGCTATGTGATCTGCAGGATGCCTGACACCTGATGCAGACCACATAGCTACACCCATAGCAGCCTGGAAAGACTTACTGGTGAGTACACACTCTAATGTCCCCATCTCCCCTTTCTCTGCTGGATGTACTGTGTGGGTGCCCTGTAACTGCTATGAAGGGGGGGTATAAATGTACCCTAATGCATCCACTGGTGCCCCTTTCTACAGTACCCGCCATGAAACGGTGGTATATATGCTGATTATTCCCATTTATGTAGAGGGTTAGTGGTAACACCTCCCATTAGTACAGTGGCCCGTGGCTGCTCTCTGCGGCCCTGTAAATATACGTCACCAGTTTGCCTAATTTGAAGTCTCACTTGACCATAAACAAACCCTGACATATTATTGTTGTAAACTTAAAATAAAGGCCCCATCCACTATTGGGAGGTATGGCATGCGCTTCCCTGCATGCAATACCCCGCCAACTCACCTGGATCGCATATGATACATTGTATGCTGACCTTTTGCATACAATGTATATCATGCAATCCTAGCAAGGGCTACGGGCTGCAATAAACATGCATGGCAGCCCGTAGGATGTACGAATGCGATGTCAGGGCACAGAATCACCTCTTACATTGCAATCGCAGGAAAATTACATGCGATGTGTCACTTGTCGTGCAATCCATCGCAGCAATGCGGCGGAATCACATGGCCATATCGCACGAGTGGTCCCAGTCAGGGCCACTGAAAGCGCCATCTGGCCCGGTAAAAAAAGGGGCATGACCAATGGAGGGGAGTGGCCAACAGAAGGTGGCATGGTCATGCCCCTGTAAAAAAAAAAAATCAATACATTTGTAGGGGTTGCGGGCTGTGTGCACTGAGCAGCTTGTGCTGAGCGGGGAGAGAGGCTGTGCTGCTGCAAACTCTCTACTCCCACTGCCCAGTCTCTGCAGCATGGGGGGCACTCCATCAGACCCTGCCCGGGTAAAAAGTACACTGCCCCCATCCCCCTCGATGGCACTACATAGCGCACCAGTGGTCCCAGCGACTGTTCATATTTTCCAGGTGTCCTCACAGAATCATAAGTGAATTAATAGAAATATAGAAACATAGTAGTGACACAGTACAGTCACACACACCACAGTAGTGACACAGTGCAGTCACACACACCACAATAGTGACACAGTGCAGTCACACACACCACAATAGTGACACAGTGCAGTCACACACACCACAATAGTGACACAGTGCAGTCACACACACCACAGTAGTGACACAGTGCAGTCACACACACCACAGTAGTGACACAGTGCAGTCACACACACCACAATAGTGACACAGTGCAGTCACACACACCACAATAGTGACACAGTGCAGTCACACACACCACAATAGTGACACAGTGCAGTCACACACACTACAGTGGTGACACAGTGCAGTCACACACACCACAGTAGTGACACAGTGCAGTCACACACACCACAGTAGTGACACAGTGCAGTCATACACACCACAGTAGTGACACAGTGCAGTCACACACACCACAGTACTGACACAGTGCAGTCACACACCACAGTAGTGACACAGTGCAGTCACACACACCACAGTAGTGACACAGTGCAGTCACACACACCACAGTAGTGACACAGTGCAGTGTCACACACACCACAGTACTGACACAGTGCAGTCACATACCACAGTAGTGACACAGTGCAGTCACACACACCACAGTAGTGACACAGTGCAGTCACACACACCACAGTAGTGACACAGTGCAGTCACACACACCACAGTAGTGACACAGTGCAGTCACACACACCACAATAGTGACACAGTGCAGTCACACACACCACAATAGTGACACAGTGCAGTCACACACACCACAATAGTGACACAGTGCAGTCACACACACCAAAATAGTGACACAGTGCAGTCACACACACCACAGTGGTGACACAGTGCAGTCACACACACCACAGTAGTGACACAGTGCAGTCACACACACCACAGTAGTGACACAGTGCAGTCACACACACCACAGTAGTGACACAGTGCAGTCACACACACCACAGTACTGACACAGTGCAGTCACACACCACAGTAGTGACACAGTGCAGTCACACACACCACAGTAGTGACACAGTGCAGTCACACACACACCACAGTACTGACACAGTGCAGTCACACACACCACAGTACTGACACAGTGCAGTCACAAACCACAGTAGTGACACAGTGCAGTCATACACACCACAGTAGTGACACAGTGCAGTCACACACACCACAGTAGTGACACAGTGCAGTCACACACACCACAGTAGTGACACAGTGCAGTCACACACACCACAATAGTGACACAGTGCAGTCACACACTCCACAATAGTGACACAGTGCAGTCACACACACCACAATAGTGACACAGTGCAGTCACACACACCACAATAGTGACACAGTGCAGTCACACACACCACAATAGTGACACAGTGCAGTCACACACACCACAGTGGTGACACAGTGCAGTCACACACACCACAGTAGTGACACAGTGCAGTCACACACACCACAGTAGTGACATAGTGCAGTCACACACACCACAGTAGTGACACAGTGCAGTCACACACACCACAGTACTGACACAGTGCAGTCACACACCACAGTAGTGACACAGTGCAGTCATACACACCACAGTAGTGACACAGTGCAGTCACACACCACAGTAGCGACACAGTGCAGTCACACACACCACAGTAGCGACACAGTGCAGTCACACACCACAGTAGTGACACAGTGCAGTCATACACACCACAGTAGTGACACAGTGCAGTCACACACACCACAGTAGTGACACAGTGCAGTCACACACACCACAGTAGCGACACAGTGCAGTCACACACACCACAATAGCGACACATTGCAGTCACACACACCACAGTAGCGACACATTGCAGTCAAACACACCACAGTAGTGACACAGTGCAGTCACACACCACAGTAGTGACACAGTGCAGTCACACACACCACAATAGTGACACAGTGCAGTCACACACACCACAGTAGTGACACAGTGCAGTCACACACACCACAGTAGCGACACAGTGCAGTCACACACACCACAGTAGCGACACAGTGCAGTCACACACACCACAATAGTGACACAGTGCAGTCACACACACCACAGTAGTGACACAGTGCAGTCACACACACCACAATAGTGACACAGTACAGTCACACACACCACAGTAGTGACACAGTGCAGTCACACACACCACAGTAGCGACACAGTGCAGTCACACACACAGCACAGTAGTGACACAGTGCAGTCACACACACCACAGTAGCGACACAGTGCAGTCACACACACCACAGTAGTGACACAGTGCAGTCACACACACCACAGTAGTGACACAGTGCAGTCACACACACCACAATAGTGACACAGTACAGTCACACACACCACAGTAGTGACACAGTGCAGTCACACACACCACAGTAGCGACACAGTGCAGTCACACACACAGCACAGTAGTGACACAGTGCAGTCACACACACCACAGTAGCGACACAGTGCAGTCACACACACCACAATAGTGACACAGTGCAGTCACACACACCACAGTAGCGACACATTGCAGTCACACACACCACAGTAGTGATACAGTGCAGTCACACACACCACAGTAGCGACACAGTGCAGTCACACACACCACAGTAGTGACACAGTGCAGTCACACACACCACAGTAGTGACACAGTGCAGTCACACACACCACAGTAGTGACACAGTGCAGTCACACACACCACAGTAGTGACACAGTTCAGTCACACACCATAGTGGTGACACAGTGCATTCACACACACCACAGTGGTGACACAGTGCAGTCACACACACCACAGTAGTGACACAGTGCAGTCACACACCACAGTAGTGACACAGTGCAGACACACACCACAGTGGTGACACAGTGCATTCACACACACCACAGTAGTGACACAGTGCAGTCACACACACCACAGTAGTGACACAGTGCAGTCACACACCACAGTAGTGAAAGTGCAGTCACACACACCACAGTAGTGACACAGTGCAGTCACACACACCACAGTAGTGACACAGTGCAGACACACACCACAGTGGTGACACAGTGCATTCACACACACCACAGTAGTGACACAGTGCAGTCACACACACCACAGTAGTGACACAGTGCAGTCACACACCACAGTAGTGAAAGTGCAGTCACACACACCACAGTAGTGACACAGTGCAGTCACACACACCACAGTAGTGACACAGTGCAGTCACACACACCACAGTAGCGACACAGTGCAGTCACACACACCACAGTAGTGACACAGTGCAGTCACACACCACAGTAGTGACACAGTGCAGTCACACACACCACAATAGTGACACAGTACAGTCACACACACCACAGTAGTGACACAGTGCAGTCACACACACCACAGTAGCGACACAGTGCAGTCACACACACCACAGTAGTGACACAGTGCAGTCACACACACCACAGTAGTGACACAGTGCAGTCACACACACCACAGTAGTGACACAGTGCAGTCACACACACCACAGTAGCCACACAGTGCAGTCACACACACCACAGTAGTGACACAGTGCAGTCACACACACCACAGTAGTGACACAGTGCAGTCACACACACCACAGTAGTGACACAGTGCAGTCACACACCACAGTGGTGACACAGTGCATTCACACACACCACAGTAGTGACACAGTGCAGTCACACACACCACAGTGGTGACACAGTGCAGTCACACACACAGCACAGTAGTGACACCGTGCAGTCACACACACCACAGTAGTGACACAGTGCAGTCACACACACCACAATAGTGACACAGTGCAGTCACACACACCACAGTAGTGACACATTGCAGTCACACACACCACAGTAGTGACACAGTGCAGTCACACACACCACAGTAGCGACACAGTGCAGTCACACACACCACAGTAGTGACACAGTGCAGTCACACACACCACAGTAGTGACACAGTGCAGTCACACACACCACAGTAGTGACACAGTGCAGTCACACACACCACAGTAGTGACACAGTGCAGTCACACACCACAGTGGTGACACAGTGCATTTACACACACACCACAGTAGTGACACAGTGCAGTCACACACACCACAGTGGTGACACAGTGCAGTCACACACCACAGTATTGACACAGTGCAGTCACACACACCACAGTAGTGACACAGTGCAGTCACACACACCACAGTAGTGACACAGTGCAGTCACACACCACAGTAGTGACACAGTGCAGTCACACACACCACAGTAGTGACACAGTGCAGTCACACACCACAGTAGTGACACAGTGCAGTCACACACCACAGTATTGACACAGTGCAGTCACACACCACAGTATTGACACAGTGCAGTCACACACCACAGTAGTGACACAGTGCAGTCACACACACCACAGTAGTGACACAGTGCAGTCACACACCACAGTAGTGACACAGTGCAGTCACACACACCACAGTAGTGACACAGTGCAGTCACACACACCACAGTGGTGACACAGTGCAGTCACACACATCACAGTAGTGACACAGTGCAGTCACACACACCACAGTAGTGACACAGTGCAGTCACACACATTTTCCATAATGACAACATAACATTAATAACGTATTCATATGGCAGATTGTTATTCCGGCACTAAGGCTCAGACCCAGCATGCGTATCACACTGTGATGAATCCTGCAGGTATCACATGAACAACTCTTTGATATGTAATGGAATATGAAAACCATTCAATACAAGTAAAAAAGTATAAAGAGGTATAACTGGGTCACGATTACTAGTTCTCCATAAATGTAATTAATTTTATCAGGGTTCCTTTGTCGCCATATGCTGCCTTACGGGCGCGTTCACTTTCAATCAAATGGTTTCCACTAAATCTATTAGCAGCAAACACACACATTGTACAGCGGAGCTTGCTGGCTGCCAGCTTCAGTGTGGGAGATACAGCAATGCCCTCCTCCTACCGACCGTCCGCACACTACTACTTCTCCCAATTCTGTACCTTTCCTATAAGACGCATCACCGATTTCCTAATTCCTGTTCCTGTGGGACAGGTGACAATGCTGGGACTGATGATTACAATTAGCATTGTCTCTTCTTTCACTGAGTACATGTTATAGGATTATCGCTAAGTACTGGGAATAAAACTACTGGAAGCGGCCAAACTACATTACTGATTGCACTGATCAGTTTGCTGTGCGGTATTTGTACATCTGAGTGCGACGGAGACCGAATTTGTGCAAAAGGTCTCCCATGCAAGGCGATGGCGAGATGTACTATGCTTGAAAAGTGATCAAGTGGAGAGTGATAAACCACCAACCAACTGTCATTTTTCAAAAACAGCCTGCGGCATGGCAGTTGGGAGCTGATTGGTTGGTGGTTTATCACTCTCCATTTGATCACTCTTTAAGCTTAGTACACCCGACCCCATGTGTGGGGTTAGTGTCGCAGTTCCTGTGAGGTCACTCACAGCCATTTGGGAACTGATTCAGACCTAGTTGTAGTGTACCGATTAATTGCGTAACTGCAACTGCGGGGGTGGGGTGCCCAGCACAGGGAAAGGCTGCGGGTCCTCCACTCAATGGGGGAAATTTACTAAGATGTGTATTCTACTTCACATGCGATGTTGCTATGGGAAACCAATCAGATCCTTTCTACTATCTTCTAGAGGGTGCTAAACAAATACGAAGTAGATTCTGATTGGTTGCCCATAGCAACATCACATGTGAAGTAGAATACGCATCTTAGTAAATTTCCCCAAATGGGCCTTATTCTATTTCATGGGTCTTCAACCTGTGGCCCTCCAGATGTTATGGAACTACATGTCCCAGCATGCCCTGACAGTTTTGGCATTCTCTTATAGGAAAACATGTGATAATGCATGTTGGAACATGTAATTTTACAACATCTGGAGGGCCACAGGTTGAAACCCATGTTCTAGTTCATTCTTAGAGGCAAATTCCTTCTTAGCTGGACAAAACCTGTGCACCGCAGGTGGGGCAGATGTAACGTGCAGAGAGAATTCGATAATAAGGAGAATCTGATTGGTTGCTATGGGCAATGTCCCATTTTTCAATAAAACTCCCATCTTTACCCAAATTTACCCCAATGTGTGTGAGGTAAAAACCAGACCCGGACAAGACACCGGAATGCCGGACCGGACATCAAAGTATGAGTCCGGACATCAAAGAGCTTGTAGTGTCCGGTCCAGGGGGATAAAACCTCCCTGTATGCATGTAGCAAAAAAACGGAACAGTCCGGACCACACAGGGAGGCTGTAATCTCCCCTTCCCCATGTCCCTGGTGAAAGCTATCACAGGTATTCCCCCGGACAAGACATCCCCTGGCAGGGCCGGTGCTAGGGTGTCCGGCGCCCTCCTGCAAACCATACATTTTGCGCAATTTCACATTGCCATTGCAACAAGCTGCAGCTCGATTGTGGGAGCTTATGCAACATGCGATCCTATGGAGGATCTCGGGTGCATGTACATGTATGCATACACCATCTCAGTGCTGTGTCCGCAAAATGTTGCAGGCACTAAAGGTGCCCATACACGCTGCGAGAATCGCATACGTTATGGGCTAGATCGCATCGCACGGCATACATGCAAAGTGTGTGCGATGTGATCCTAAAGAATTACATAAAGTTTGTGCAGCATATACTTTTTGTATTGTGCGATGCCCGCAGGAGCACACATCGCATATTGCCACCTTTAGGCACATAACCCAGCCCATTATTTAAAAAGTGTCTAAATTATTCTTAAAAAATCTACAATTATTAAAAAATTTGTTATATTCATATTCACAGACAGCGCTACATGCCTTAGCGCAAGTGTCCGTGAGGAAGAGGGGGCAGGTCGCAGGAGGAGGACAGTGTGTGCGCGGTGCAGGGAGCTGCTCAGCCTCTCCATACTGTCGCCCGTTGTCAGACAGGCGCTGCGGGCGGTATGCAGGCTGTGTACACTCGCGGTGCAGGGAGCAGCTGGCGGCATGCAGGAGGCAGTGACAGTGAGGGCTGAGGCAGCTTTAGCAGAGCAGGGAGGGAGACAGCGCCTTTTCATCATGGCGCCTCCCTGCTTTGCAGGAGCTGCTGAGTGGGTAGCGCCGGCCCTGTCCCCTGGGCAGGAACCCCCCGGACCCATACCTCCCAACAGTCCCGGTTTTAGCAGGACAGTCCCGATTATCAGGGCTTGTCCCGCTGTCCCACCCGCTGCCGGCAGTGTCCCGCGGTGTGGGGGGGCTGTTGGGAGTCCCCCCTGTCGGCTGCTAAGCAGCAGGGGGGCTGGGGGCATGGCTAGAGGCTCACAAAGCCTCTGGGTCATGCCCTCATAACGGCAAAATGGGGGCGAATTTTTGGCGCGCCTGAGGCGCGCAACCTCTACGTCCCGCTTCCAGCTCCTTCAAAGTTGGGAGGTATGCGGACCGGACACTACAAGCTCCGGAATGCAGAGTTTGTTGCCTGGTCCGGCGGTCCGGGGTCTTGTCCGGATCCGTTTTTTACTTAGTCCCTCTTTATATTGGAGCTTACTTCCGAATTGCCAAAGTGCATAAACTCATGAAAACAACGGTAATACACAGTTACCTGCAAGCGGCTGGCTGGAGATTGAGCAAAGGGGGATGATGATTGGTTGGTACAGATTACGGATATTTAGCCTTCTCTGCCGTGCTAACTGCTTAGCTCAATACTAAAGTAAAGGGAGCTGGAAGGAAGTGCTAGCTATACAAATGTACAGTACATTTAGTAAATAAAGAGTTAAGTTGGAAATAATGTATCCTTTACGTATCATCATTTCTTTTCAGACTTTAAGAGGTTAAAAATGAAGCTCAGCAGCTACAAAACGTTCCGGCTTTACTTGGGGCTTTCTGCATCCTGCCTGCAGGCAGGAAGAGGTTAACCCCGTGAAGCCTGCTGTGCTGGTAACTTGCCTGCAACAATGTGTGGGCAGCACTGTTAGAGCTGTCAGGGCTATTGCCAGCACACACAAACAGATATACAGTATCTGAGCCACCCAGAGGCATCTAGAAGTGGCAGGACTCTGCCTCCCCTGTGATTGGCTGCCTGCTGAGTCCTATATACTACAGTGTGTATGGGAGAGTCCCCCAGCTGCCAGTCTCAGCATCTGCAGCTGTCAGGCAGGAGATCTCTGCGGCTCCCACGCCACGATCATGGACAGCACTATATTTGAAATCATCATAGACGAATTTGATGCCAACTGCAGCCTTTTGGATGCTTTTCAAGACACTTTCCTCAGCAGCAACCACTCTTTCCAGCCTTTCGATGGTAGGCAGCTGGGGGGAGACGTAGCAGATGTCTGTAAATGAATTGAATGTGGCTCTCTGAATTCATTCTCTCCTTTCTCTGTCACCTTAAGGTCCTCACTGCAGTGCCACCATCGATCAGATTGGCACCTGCTGGCCAAGGAGCGTCGCTGGGGAGCTTGTGGAGAGACCCTGCCCGGACTCCTTCAATGGGATCAAGTATAACACTACCAGTAAGTACAAACTTGGCGTGTTGTAGGGGGGCAGCCCTGGGTTTTACATGCTCTGTGAACTAGAGCAAAGTGTATGGGCGCTTCTACTGTGTATACAAGATCTGCATGACAAAAAGTTTGCACTGCAAAAAATATTTGGGGGAAATTCACTGAGAGGGGAGTTGCCATGGGCAACCAATTATCTATTATCTTCTAGAAGGTGTTGAATAAATAAGTAGAATATGATTGGTTGCCCATAGCAATTCCCATGTGAGAATAGAACTCCCATCTGCAAACACACCTCCAATATTACTGCTGTCACTGTCTATGGCAACGCATGGCATGTTTTAGTTCTGGGGAAGATAATACTTACGCCCTCCCCTATTAAAGTAAGTGAAGTTGGCTCTCATGCATGTAAAACATTTCCCCAGAGCTATATATATATATATAGAGCAATGGTGCCCATTACACTAGCAGGAAATCTCACGATCCCCCTGACAGTCGGGATAGGGGATATTAAAAGTGTGCAAAAATCCGGTTCCCCCGATCCTGGTGGCGTTCGTGGAATTGGGAATTTTTAACATGCGAAACGGCAGTGCCTGCGGGTCTGGGGATCGGAGGAGCGCCACCACTGGTGCATGGGCCCCTTTAGCATTATAACAATCCCATGCAACCCATTACTATGTAACTACAGTATGTACAGCACTGGGGAGTATGCTGGTGCTATATACAAATATATATATATATATATATATATATATATATATATATATACACACACAGAGATAATAATGCATGAAATGTGTAATAATGCAATAATTACATAACAAAGACCTAAGTCACCAGAATCCTGCTCAGATAAATCTTACCATCTGCAATGTGCTGCAATGTGTTCTATCCAACCAATCCAAATGTGTCTTTTCAAGCTGCTCTATATAATTATTGTGAGCTTTGTTTGTCCACAACTACAGTACCTCGATATTGCGCAGCGCACATCTGCTGCCCCGCTGTATATAACGCTGTCATCACATTGTATAGTACAGTAGTAGCAATTGCATCTAATGAACTTCTTTATTCCACCTACTGTGCTGCATTCCTGACTCTCCCAGCTGATAGAGCTGTTGGGAGATGTGATGCAGGTGCCCATAGGACTTCTGTGAGAACGCTTCCCTGTATAATGAGTCTTTGATGATGACAATTAGTGATATTTCTTACACGAGAGCCTGCTGGGAGAACGGAGCTTGTCTGGGATGAGGCTGTGCGCTGCCACGGCTGAGAGGGTTTAAAGAGACGCTGCCAGGCATAATCATAATCATTGTAATTTAATAAACAATACACTGATGCCCCAATTCAGCTCCGTAACCCAGACCGTATCTTCATTGGTTTTTGGAACATATCACAGAAGTGATCATTTACTTATATAGTGCCAGCATATTCCGTTGCATTTCATACTGAAATTAATATCGGAGGACTGCCAGCAAAATCTCTTGTAGTTAATAGTCCACAATAGCCTGATAATATTTTTTATATTTTAGAGAATGTCTACAGGGAGATTATAAACAACCCTTGTGCGACTTTGCTTTATTGGCAAAGCCTCCTGTGTCTTTTACTACATACGTTGATTCGTCTTTCACTCTCCAGCTTCTATCGTAGACAAATACTATATTAGATGGAATTGTTTATTACTGTTACTCGGGGTAACAGGGCAGTTCTGGGTAATGGGTGAGGACTGGAACCGGAACAGACCATGGAAGGCCAGATCGGACGGGGTCCATTCATCCAATTCTGCCATTCCAGAGCTTGTAGTGTCCTATCCTGGGGGTGCCTGTCCAGGGGTGTCCTATCTCATTGGGGTGCATGTGATGCCTGTCATCTGGGAGATGTGGTGCAGAGATTACAGCCTTCCTGTATATTCCGGGATGTAGTAAAAAAAAATGGAACGGTCTGGACCATATTCCCTGCATGGCTGTAATCTCTCCTTCCCTATCACCCCGGTTGACAGCTGGCACAGGCACCCCCTGAATTTGACACCCCTCCAGACAGAAATCCCCCAGACAAGATACTACAAGCTGTCTGGGGGACAGAAATCCCCCAGACGAGTTTAATGAACGGAACTTCTCCTGTCCGGCGTTCCGGAGTCTATTCCGTTTCTGGTTTTTATCTAGTCCCGCAGCCCCGTTCCACTCCCGGAATTGGTTAAATAAATAAATCCGGGGAGAAGCTATTGGGTGAAATTTGCTATGGGCAACCAATCAGAATCTACTTATTTATTTAGCACCCTCTAGAAGATAGTAGACAGGATCTGATTGGTTGCCCATAGCAACATCACATGTGAAGTAGAATACACATCTTAGTACATTTCCCCATTCGATCTTATTAGATGAACTGACTACAATTGGAAATAAGCGATTCTGCAATAAGGTTGCAATTGCCGCGCGCTTAGTAAACGTTTCGAGAGGGCACGAACAAGCCACTAAACGAATGACCTCTAAAAGTAAACGTTCAAGTGGATCCAGTATTTTGCTGATGTGCTGACAGCACACGTCACATTGTTTATGCTGGTTTACAGAAAACGCTATTGGAGTCTAATCTTAAATAAATACAGTAGCAGCTTTTATGCCCAGGAGTCAGAAACATTCTGAGCATATGATAAATTATACGTATTTTACAATCGCCATTTGCTTCTGTTCCAATAGGCAATCCTGTAATTCAGTATCTGTCTACGGGCCAGATGCACTAAGCTTCAAAAATGATAAAATGGAGAGTGATAAACAGCCAGCCAATCAGCTCCTACCTGCCATGTCTCGTGTTTGGAAAATGTCAGACAGGAGCTGATTGGCTGGCTGTTTATCACTCTCTATTTTATCACTTTTGAAGCTTAGTGCATCTGGCCCTATGACTGACAGGCAGTTATGTAGTAACCTGTAGAGGCCTTTTCAGCCCATCTGACCTGGGTCCATTGACTGCTGCAAATGACAGTAGCCCTTTCATTGTACATTTTGTTTTCCATCCGTATGTTTGGAATTGTCCTGTCATCATCACTGAAAGAAACCAGCCAATTAACCTCAATTCCTGTCTGCTATTAACTGACAGGGATCATTTGCTAAGCATGGGGGGGGGTTATCAACTTTATTTCTGGAGGGTGATACACTTGGTCCAACAAGTTCGCAAATTTTGAACATCGTCGGAAAAGTAGGGAGTCTCAAAGCAAAATACTCACTGACGGCGGCGATGACTTCTCATCCAATGATAATTTCTTAACACTGAGCAAGTTTACAAATCTGGAACCAGGAATAAATCACTTAACCTTGGGCCAGATGTATCAAGCTTCAAAAAGTGATAAAATGGAGAGTGATAAAAAGCCAGCCAATCAGCTCCTACCTGTCATGTTACAGGCTGGGTTTGAAAAATAACAGGTAGGAGCTGATTGGCTGGTTGTTTATCACTCTCCATTTTATCACTTTTGAAGTTTGATACATCTGGCTGTCAGAGTCAAAAATTGGAGAATGGGGTCAATTGGAAGCCCAATAATGGAAGTCAACAATGGTTCACTTCTGGCGACAGTTTGGCCTCAAGGAAGTGTGTGTGGGGGGGGGGGGATAGAATATTCCAGGAGTTACGTTACCAAAGGATTGTGGCGCTATTTCACAGAAATTTTCCACACTAATTAGTTTACCCTGGTACTATAGACTTGCTGTGTAGTATGGTAGTTTACTACCCTATCGGCATTACTAACCTGTGATGCCCACGTACTAATGCACAGAGCATAATTTCATGTATTCTGTAGAAACTGTCCCGAGAAGACGTGTATGGTTGGGTTCCTCGTGGCTGTGGGATGTAAGAGGATCTAGATCTCTCTATCTCCTGTCATATTATAACATGTATTATACAGTATGCTGCATAGAGATTTATCTAGTGCAGGGGTAGCCAACTCCAGTCCTCCAGAGCTACCAACAGTTAACGTTTTCCAGGTCTCCTCACAGAATCACAAGTGAAATAATTAGCTCCACCTGTGGATCAGTTATAATGTGTCCATGAGTAATGAATGCACTTGTGAGGTGAGCTGGAAAACGTGAACTGTTAGGAGCTCTCGAGGACTGGAGTTGGCTGCCACTGATCTAGGGTAATACAGTCTCCTCTTCTGCCTTACACTGCATGCAATTCCCTTCTTGTAGCATTCACAAGTCAGATGTTTCAGTGTATTGGCCAACTTCACAATTTATGGTAAACGAAATTAATTTGCGTCGGGAAACTTTGCTCTTTTGATTTATAAGTCGTGACAAATTCATTTTTTTCCCACTTCCTGTTGAAAGTTAGAGAAAATTATTAATTACAATAAAAGCTGCTGCTACTGCGTAACAGCATGTACACTTTAGTCGTCTTCCATCGTCAGCCGCTTTTAGCCTTGTACGCCCTCCTGCAGCTTTGGCTATGTGTTACTGTTGACCAGTGTGGATTGCTGAGCTGCCTTGGAGTGTTGTGCAATAACGATGTCACTTTGTGATGTTGGGAAACCAGGGTGTTGCTTAAGCTGGTTTCACATTGCAAAAACCTGTTTCAACCCGTTTTTGTAAAGGTGTCTTAAAACGGGTCAAAAGCCAGTTAAACCTCTTTCATATTGCATGTTGTAAAGGTATATTGCAGTTTCAATACCGTTTTTGTACCTCTCAGATTCAACCCGTTTCACCCATAGAAAGCCATACAATGTCATTTTAAATGTTTTTTTCCTGCTTGTGGGCGGGGATCATGCAGGGAGATAACCTATCACCCTTGTGTGGTTATCATTTGTAGCAAATACCGTTTCTGAGCTGTTCAGACTGCAGGGAAAACGGCTCAGAAACGTGTAGGATCCTGCTTTTAACACGTTTCAAAATACCGGTATTCTGTAACCGGTAAATTGACAATGGAGCTTTCACACTGCAGCTGTACCCGTTTTAAAATGGTAAAAAAACGGCAATATACCGTGTCAAAGCTGCAATGTGAAAGGGGCTTTAGTGACCCCTTTCAGTCTTGATCCAGCTCTGCAGATATGACCTGGGAGCGATCCGGTTTAGAATTTACATATTGTTATTCTTTCCTACTGTAGTTCAGCCATAAAAAACTACGTACCTCTATACAGCTACAAATCCTAGCCAGCACTGCAACAGAGGCATGCTGATACTTGTGGTCCACTACAGCAGGAGAACCACAAGCATCCATCAATGTGTTTTCATCCCTACTGTTCCGTTATAATATTCAGTCAGTGTGTAGAGTAGGACAGCAATTCATTTTAGCAAGCGATGTTTGAACCCAAGGAAACTGACTCTTATATGTCTTTAATATTTAACTGGTATCTCCTCCGATGAAAGGGACGATCATTATGACTGTACAAACCGCAACAGGAACGTTCCAATTGGCTGCTAACTTAATAACAGGTAGAGCGATTCGTCAGTGTTTCATTCACCAAAATGATCTTGTTCCAATTTGTCTCAGTAACTTACTTACTGCGATGTCTGTTGTATATTCGCTGGCATCACTGCTATTACCTGTACAGGATATCATAGATATGACTGCACAACTACAGTTCTATTTGTATTTTGCTTTGGTTACAAGACCACTGATAACTTTCTTAAAACTGCAGTAATATTAACCCAACGTTTACTGTATAAAATATATATATATAAATTATATCTTCATATAAACTGGACAGCAGTAAGATACATTGAGAACCATTTATCATACAGTATCTTTCATGATAATACAATTATAATTTTCACCCAATTTTAGTATTATTCTCTTGCCAGGACGCCCGCCCCAGCAAAGAGGTGCGGGCAGGGTGATAGCCGTAACTGTGGTATCTTCAGAAAGATGGTAAATTAGTGAGAACGCTGGTACTGTATTTCTGAGTTTTTGCTCTCTTCGTTGGATGCGGAAACTTCTATATGAATACATCACCGGAAAGATGGTGCCACTATTATCACCGGAAAGATGGTGTCATTATTATCACCGGAAATATAGTGCCATTAGATTAACCAGAAAGATGGTGCCACTGGTATCACCGGAAAGATGGTGTCATTAGTATCACCAGATAGATGGTGCCACTGGTATCACCGGAAAGATGGTGTCATTTGTATCACCAGATAGATGGTGCCACTGGTATCACCGGAAATATGGTGCAACTGGTATCACCAAAAAGATGGTGTCATTAGTATCACCAGAAAGATGGTGTCATTAGTATCACCAGAAAGATGGTGCCACCAGTATCACCGGAAAGATGGTGCCACTAGTATCACCGGAAAGAAGGTGTCATTAGTATCACCAGAAAGATGGTGCCACTTTTATCACCAGAAAGATGGTGTCATTAGTATCACCAGAAAGATGGTGCCACTAGTATCACCGGAAAGATGGTGCCACTTTTATCACCGGAAAGATGGTGCCACTTTTATCACCGGGAAGATGGTGCCACTAGTATCACCGGAAATATGGTGCCATGAGTATCACCAGAAAGATGGTGCCACTAGTATCACCGGAAAGATGGTGCCACGAGTATCACCAGAAAGATGGTGCCACTAGTATCACCAGAAAGTTAGTGCCACTAGTATTACCAAAAAGATGGTGCCACTAGTATCACTGGAAAGATGGTGTTACTAGAATCACCAGAAAGATGGTGCAACTAGTATAACCGGAAAGATGGTGCCACTAGTATCACCGGAAAGTTGGTGCCACTAGTATTACCAGAAAGATGGTGCCACTAGTATTACCGGAAAGATGGTGTTACTAGAATCACCAGAAAGAAGGTGCCACTAGTATAACCGGAAAGATGGTGCCACTAGTATCACCGGAAAGATGGTGCCACTATTATAACCGGAAAGATGGTGCCACTAGTATCACCAGAAAGATGGTGTCACTAGAATCACCAGAATGATGGTGCCACTAGTATCACTGGAAAGACGGTGCCACTTGTATTACCAGAAAGTTGGTGCCTCTAGCAGGGGACCGTTAACATGTTCAAATGACCTTTGATTGCACACACACCTTAACACTTACTCCTACAGTTTTCATCTGTGAAATAGGACATGTTTCAGTGCTTCCCCCTTTATAGGGAAATCAGAGTTTTTTGGGGACGGTCCAGACCATGCAAGAGTGTCTGAACCATTCGGGGAAAGGGCCTCGGCCACAAACATGGCCGGCCTGTGTGTGTGGCTTTGAAACTGGGCTGCGCTCGCACAATAGCGATATGCCCACAAAATATGGCAGGCACATTGCATGGTGGGACCCGGTGTGCTGTACCCACCGCAGCCGGCCCATTATTATCTAGCATGGGACCCCCAGAGCAGAGACACCTTTCTGTGGCTGGCGTCTTACTATACAGTATGTTTGCAAATGTACGTGGCTAATAACATGGCTATTATCATAGAAAGCATGTTCTCCATGTCGCCCCACAGATTCAAAAGTGAAATAATTAGCTCCATCTGTGGATATCTTAGAATGTGTCAGTGAGTAATGAATGCACCTGTGCGCCTGCCGGGTGACCTGGGAAATGAGGGCTCTGGTGTTCTGAGGGCCGAGTGAGAATCACCGGCCTATATTATAGTAGAATTATTTGCCATCCTGTGCCTAATGCAACCAGGGCCGGTGCAAACCCTGTCTGCGCCCCCAGGCAATCCTCCCCGTGTCCGGGGGGGGGGTTTGTGCGGGCAATACTGCGGCGGAATCTGGGGGGGGAGGGGAATGCTCACTGACTCACCTGCTCCCCGCTTTCTATGGTACCTCTCCTTGGTGGCTCAGTACCGCCCTCCAGTGGCCCTGAATGCAACAAATGAATTCAAGTCATATAAATGTAGCATGTTTAGAAATAACAGCTTTTTCCAATCAATAGGAACGGAGCTTATGGGAAAATGTTCTCTGTGTTTCATTAATTACCCCAGATTTATATGGGACCGTTAGCGCTCTGCACCACAATGTACCAGAGATCGCCGCATGTGGCTTCCCCACACTCTCATTACTTCTCCTAGAACAATCAGTACAGTAATGGCAGATCAAGGCCACGGGATGTAGGGTTCCTGCCTTGCTCTATATGGGAAATGTTCTTCATCGCCTCTCAAATTCCAGCAGGGGACACTCACCCTCCATCCTCCTAATTATCAGGAGTACGTGGCCCTCAAAAATCAAACTACAGCTTAGAAGGGCTTCTCTATCTCTCCACGGCAATTGTGTTTTCTTCCAATATAAATTTTTATTAAGAATTTTGTTCCGTTTTATACGGAAGGGGAGAGGGGTACAGAATAAAGGAGGGGGAGGGGGGAGGGTACAATCCAACATACATCAGTATATGCAATTACTAGTAAAGATGACAATACATACATGCATAATTTACATAAGTTACCTGGGGGAATAGATACAAATAATACAATACAAATAATTAGTTGGCAATAGATTTGAGGAAGCTAACTAGGTTTTGCTAATCATTAGGTCATGTCGAATATCAGTGTTGCCCCCTCTGGGGTGGCAACATAATCCCGCCAACTGGACCAAGACACTTGGGTAGAGGGTGTTTTGGATGGGGAGGTTAGGCCCATAGTCTCCATTTGGAAAGAATGGTGTAGTTTCCTGATAATTTTACTGAGAGGAGGGGGAGCGGGTTTTTTCCATTCTTGGGCTATTGCTGCCCGTGTAGCTATGAACAGATGGCCTAAGACGTAGCATTTGATCTGTGGGAGGGCCGGAGGGTAAAGATGTAACAGCGCCGGGAGGGGGGACACCTCAAGCGAGGCCCCTATGACTCTGGAGGCAAGTTTAAAAACTTCCCCCCATAGTTGTCTTATTTTCGGGCAGGCCCAGAAGATGTGATAGGTATCACCAGTCTTGCCGCAATTTCTCCAGCACATATCTGAAGTTGAGGGCCAGATTCTATGGAGTTTGGCAGGGGTGAAATATAGATCGTGTAGGAGTTTGAAATGCATTTCGAGATGGTTACTGCATTTAGATATTTTATGAGACGTAAGATAAATTCTTTCCCATTGGTGTTGGGTGAAGGAACATTCCAGGGCACCCTCCCATTTGGTTTGGGTAGTGGATTTATTCTCTAAGGTGTTAGCTTGGCTCTCTGAATACCAAAAGCTTATTGATCCTCTTGTGTTCCCAAGGGCCAATTTTGTTAGGATTTTAGGGGAGGGTAGTAGGACTGGTCCTGAGGATCTCACCACACTCTTTAGCCAGTGGACAATTCGGCTATACGTGAATAATTCTTTATCTGGTAGGGAAAAATGATCCTGAAGGGAGCTAAAGGGGGTTATGGAAACACCATCTATCAAAGCTGCGATGGAGTCAATGCCGCGTGTTATCCAGGTAGAGAGGTTCATATTAGGTAATAATTTTGATAAAGCATGAACAGATAGGTTGCGAGAGGGGAGAGAGACCATTTTGGAGGATACAACTAATGTGTCCCATGCACATAGGGAGTCAGATATGGCCCGTGTAGCAGTGTGCGCTTGGGGTCTCTGTTGAGCAGGGGTCCAAAGTAGGTCTACTAGGGGTATTCGGGGAGACAGTTGGTTCTCCAAATCCACCCACTGTTTTTTACCTTTAGGTAAGGACCAGTCGTTTATTTGGGCCACTAGGCATGCAAGTTGGTATTTCTTTAAGTCTGGTACCTCGAGGCCTCCGTGTTTACGTAGTTTCGTCAGTTTCTTATATGCTATGCGTGGGGGTTTTTTCTTCCAAATATATTTCAGGATTATTGAGTGGATTTGGTTAATGATTTTCTGTGGGACTAAGTAAGGGATTGCTCGAAAGAGGTACATCAATCTCGGTAGTATTGACATTTTAAAAGCTGCGATTCGCCCCAGCCAGGATATTTCCAGGCTAAACCAATCCTTCAATAATGCATCTATTTGGGAGATCAGGGGGTTGAAGTTGATTTCAGAGACTGTGGCTAAGGAGTTGGGGATGTTAACTCCAAGGTAAACTATATAGTCTCTCTTCCAGTTGTATTTGTAACGCTGTTTGAACATGGAGATTTTCTCTGCGCTCATGTTAAACGGCAAAGCTTCTGTCTTTGTCGTGTTAAGTTTATAAAAGGATGCTGCGCTAAAACGGTCAAGTATCTCATGAAGGGCTGGAAGGGAGGTGTCAGGCTTTGTTGCTAAGAGAAGAATATCATCGGCAAACATGCTGATCTTATGGAGGGACGTACCAACTCTAATTCCCGGGAAGGCTAGGGATTGTCGTATTGCCATTGCTAGAGGTTCTATAGCCAATACATACATGATAGGAGATAAGGGGCAGCCCTGTCTAGTCCCGTTGGAGATTTTAAAGGGGGTTGATGTGAAGCTGTTACTGAACACTACTGCATTGGGGGAACTATATAGGGCTAAAATGGAAGAGAGGATCGGCCCCCTGAGGCCAAATCTTGTCAAGGTGTCAGTAAGAAAGCCCCAGTGTAGCCTGTCGAAGGCCTTTTCTGCATCTAAAGACAGGAAAATGGCTTCCTCTCCCGTCTGAGAAATATAATCTGCAAGGTCAAATACCCTTCTGGTATTATCAGTTGCTTGGCGCCCTTGTACAAACCCAACTTGATCTGGGTGGACTAGATTGGGGATGAGGGGGGCTAACCTATTAGCGATTAATTTTGAAAAAAGTTTGAGATCAGTGTTAAGGAGGGCTATGGGCCTATAGTTTTGGCAAAGTGAGGGGTCCTTTCCTTGTTTGTGGATCGTGATGATGCGGGCTTGTAGCATCTCATCCGGGAGCGAGCCAGTTTCAGTCGCATAGTTGAACAAGGAGGATAGGGAGGGGGCAAGCTCATTGTTAAATTTTTTGTAAAATGCATTGGTGAAGCCATCTGGTCCAGGAGCTTTTGCTCGGGGAAGGGATTTTATTACCTGTAGGATTTCTTCCTCTGACCACTTTGCATTAAGTGCGTCTAGATCCTCAGTAGGCACTTTGGGGAAAGGTAATGCTTCCAGGAAGGAGGTGATTAAGTCGGGAGTAGGTTGGGGGGTGTTAGGGTCCGAATGGAGGTTGTACAGGTTTTTGTAAAATTTTGCAAAAGCTGCCGCTATATCAGGGGGGTTTAATAGCCTTTTCCCGTCTTGCGTTTTAATAAGTTTGATTCTATTCCTAGCTTGGCGAAGCCTGAGTTTGCGGGCTAGGAATTTGCCTGCTTTGTTACCTAGGGAATAAAATTTCTGTTGGAGTTTTGAATATGCATATTTTTGTCGGTCTAGGAAAAGTTTTTGTAGTTGGTTCCGAATGGATACTATCTCTCGTTTCAGGGCACGGGAGGGGGCGGATCTATTTAGAGACTCTGCTTGGAGTAGTTTCAGTTCCAGATCCTCCTGTATAGCTAAGCGTTGCTTCTTCAGTCTGGCTCCTGTTTGGATAATAACACCCCTTAGAACTGCTTTCAGGGCGCACCAGTGGGTAGGGATTGATGTATCAGTTGGGGAGTTAAATTCTAAATATGAAGAGATCGTATTTGATATAGCCGCTGAGGCTTCGGGGGAGTCTAGGATATGATCTGGGAGTCTCCAAATCTTGGGGAAGTCGTGAGCTTGGGTAGAGCGCCATGTCCAGGTCACTGCTGCATGGTCCGACCATGACATGGGCACAATAGTTGATTTGAAAGTGTGTTGTAACGACCATTTATCCGCTAATATTAAGTCAATACGTGAATATGAGTTGTGTACGTGTGAGAAAAACGTATAATCTCTAACTGAAGGTGAGTGGGTGCGCCATACATCATATAAATCAAATTCTGTTAGTAAACGACTTAGAGGGGGGGATGTGTGGGAGTTCGAGGGTGGCCTGGGCTGGGCATAAGATTTGTCCAGTTTCTCATCTAGAAACAAGTTAAAGTCACCCATAATAACTACTCTTCCTTTCTGGACCTGGTGTATCGTCTCCAGGAGTTTGCGTAGGAATGGCATTTGATTAGTGTTTGGAGCATAGAGGGAGGCTAGGGTGATATCGATGTCGTCTAATTTCCCCACCAAAATCAGATATCTCCCATCTTTATCTGAGTGTTGAGAGATTACCTCGAACTGGACCGAACTATGGAATAGTATCGCTACTCCATTTCTCTTTGCAGGGCCATTCGAAAAGTAGCCTACAGGATATCTGGAATCATGAAACTTAGGGGGGGCAGAGGCTAGAAAATGTGTTTCCTGGAGGGCGACCACTTTGGCGCGTTCCATGTGGAATGTTTCCAGGGCTTGGCGTCTTTTATTAGGGGAATTTAAGCCATTGACGTTCAACGAGAGAAACTTAACCATTGGGAAGTAGAAACCAGGTTGGTTTTGGCTTTATAATACTTAAGTTGATGTTGGACTGTGGGGGGGACAAGAAGTGGGTAGAAAAGGGGGAAACAGAAAAGGCCCTGCAATCAGGGCCACAGTGTTTGTCACACGAAAAGGGTTGTGACAAAACCATAACCATAGGGGGGTGGTCCCCAATGGGTCTCACACATATTTATAACTATAACTTTTTTTTTTTATTATTATTATTTTTTTTTTATTATTTTTTTTTTTTTGGGCTGAGCTATTAGCGTTGACATACAGCAGGGTGTAATGGCTATACTCTGACCATCAACATAGAACATGGTATTATAACAAAACTGTAACCGTAAAATTCTATCTCTACTGGTCCTAAAGAAAAAAAAAAAAAGCCAACAAAAACCAAACAGAGTAAGCTTAGGCACGTTTACAGTAGAGAAAGCAGTTATTCTACAAAAAGGGTAACTACCGTCCCAGGCACAGGGCAAGGTCCGCACCAATGGGAGGGCAGTCTACTGGTATATAACCACCAGAAAGGGAACTAATGCTGAGTAATACTAAGTAATACTGAGGAAGAGTGTCATACAACCTAACCGAGGTCTTGCAGTCATGTTGGCGGTGCTGGAGCTGGAATCGTAGATTTGGGTTGTAGAACCTGAATGTCCCATTCTTCAAGTAGTTTCACTCCCGATTCAAAGGATGAGATTATATACGATGAAGACTCATGTCGGACGATTAACTTGACCGGGAATCCCCATCTGTATTGAATTTCGTTATCTCTTAGGGCAGAGGTGATTGGGCGGAAGGAGCGTCTCTTTTCCAGAGTAAACTGGGAGAGGTCAGGATAAATCTGTAGACCTCCTAGCATATCAGAGGCTTCTGCGTTCCTGGCCGCCTTGAGGATCTCCTCCTTAATATGGAAAAAATGAACTCGAAGAAGGACATCTCTTGGGAATGACGATGTATAGCCGCTACGGGGTTTTGGTAGGCGGTGGACTCGGTCAATGATCAAGTCCTGTGTAGTCGCTGAGGGTAGTAGCTTCCGAAACAGATTGGAGACATAGTCTTTGAGTTCTGGTGGAGCCACTGAATCCGGGATACCTCTTATCTTGAGATTATTTCTCCTCGACCTGTCCTCTATGTCGGCAACCTTTTCCCGGAGGAATGACACTTCAGTTTGTAACTCCGCATGGGCAGAGAGAAGGTCATTGTGGGAGGATACAAACTCCTCCATTTTATCTTCCAGATGTTCCGTGCGGGAGGTGATGCCTACCAAGTCCGTCCGCAGGGACTGGATGGACGTGTCTAGGCCCGTGAGGATATCTGTTCGGAAAGCTGTGAACATTTTTAGCATCATATGGGTCGACAGGGGAGCTTGGGGGTCAATGTCCATTCCCAGGTCAGCCGGAGGTATGGGGGCCGGGGATAGTGAGAGGCTTGTGGGGGTGGCAGGGTTCGCTGGAGTGGACAAATTGGTTTTTCTCCCCTCATTTGAAGCTTTAGGGAAGTGTAGAGGGGTGGGTACTTTAGGAGTCTTGCTTCCTCGTCTTGACGGCATTGCTGCAGTGTATAGTGACCCGACAGGTAATACTGGGTAGATGGGTGCAGGAGCACGATACCCTACAGGTGGCGGTGTTGTAGAGGGAAATAGTGAGGTCCAGGGATACAGCCGAAGTTAGGAGCCCAGAAGAAGGGTGAGGTTGGTTATGGTGTGAGACCCATCAGGTGGGGTTACCGGTGGTCCATTGAGAGGGGTAGGCTTCACATCCTCACATCACCCTGCTTAAATAGTACCCGGCCAGCGGAGCAGTCTATTCAAACCCGATCAGTTATGTGTGGCGTGGGAGTCAGCAGCTGTACGTCTTGAGTGGGGTCTGGCAGGGAGTCCTCTGTTGGGGCACTGTGGGAGTAGTGAAGAGAGCTGGCAGGGTGGCCACTGCTTAGGGGTAGACTGCAGATGTGGGAGCCAAACAGCAGACTGATCCACTATAGGGCACAGGGCAGAGGTAGTAGGCAGCAGGAGTGGCAGTGGTTTGTCAGTTGGTGCCACTGGGGAGAGTTGGGCTGACTTTCACACTTTCTGTGTGTCTGTGCCTGCAGTGCTGTGTGTGCAGGCTGGATCAAAGATGGCCGCCGCCGGGGGTATGGTGCCTCTTGAGGCTCCCCACTGCCTCTCCTGGGGCTTTATGTGGTAGGTGTGGAGGGCAGGCAGGCTGTGGGGGTTGGGGGAGGGTTCCGCTCACCTTTCTGCCGGGTTCTGGCAGCCGCGGCAGTGCGCAAACGGGCGCGATGCGGTGCTGGAGCCCAAATCCCGGGTAGGCCCGGAAATCGAGGCCGCGGCTCCGGGTGGTTGTTAGGCCGCAACCCGCGAAACGGGATCTGGGCCGTCCCCGGCTCCGCCGGACACACCACCGTGGTCCAGGGGGTCCCCGGAGGCTGGGGGGGGCTGTGATGCCGCGCTGCCTGGGTGACAAGTGCCGGTTTTTAGAGGGGACAGCAGGAGCTCTGCTAGGATGCGTCTGGCTCCGTTCCCCGCTAGGCCACGCCCCCCGGCAATTGTGTTTTATTATGTTTCCCGATCGTTTGTTCCCACATTCCATAATGCACTGTTTATTATAGTTCTCCTGTGTTTTCCTTTTGTTTGACAATCACTTGATTTTGTAAGTATCTGTCATAAACATCTGCCTTCCACGTAACATGCAATGTGAACACAAGTAGGCTGTGCCATGGCTGCAAACATTAAATCTGGTGCTCTGATTGCGGGTGGAGGGGATAAATGCAGCCACAGTCTGGGACTGACTGTCCTGACCTAATGATGACATGATTTGACTCAAGATGACATCCCTGCCCAATGGTGTGCAATTTACAGACTGGGAATCGGTGCCGGATTACCAACAGGGCAGACATCCAGGGGCCCACACAAGTTCACCCCCCCCCCCTCTTCATACACACACACACACACACAGAAGGAACAAGAAGACTCAGGCAACACTAGTCATTTAGCATTTTGAAAGACACTGCAGGCAGGTGATAGTTTTTGAGATCACAGGATCGTGGAGGCACTGTGTGGTGTAATGTGACGAGGCAGTAGTGTGTGTTATAGCATTAACTGGGGGAACCATGGTGAGTAATATGAAATGGGGGAACTGGAGGCACTGCGCAGCATAAAGTGATCTGGAGGCACTGCATAGTTTAATTTGAACTGGCTGGGGAGAGGGGAGAAGGGGCGCTGCACAATATGAACTGGAGGCACTGCGCTGCAAAATGTGAACTGGGGCACTGTGCTGCATAATGTGAATTGGTGGCAGAGTGCTGGATAGTGTGAACTGGGGGCACTGTGCTGCATAAAGTCCAATTTTAGCACTGTGCTACATAATGTGAATTGTTGGTACTGTGTTGCTTAATGGGAACTGGAGGCACTGTGCTACATAATGTGAATTGTTGGTACTGTGTTGCTTAATGGAAACTGGAGGCAGTGTGTGATATTCCAAAATCACGTATAGGTGTAGGTGGTCGGTACCTGAGACTCCGGACTTTTCTTCTGACACTGCTCTGCTGGGTCTGGCTGACTTCACTCGCCTGCAGTTCGGAGGGTGGAGGGACAAAACTTCCCGGGGAAAACAATACCTCTAAACAACCCCACAAACCGGTCAATACACGTGGGGTCGGTGATCAGAATAATTTATTTAAGCTGCTACGGAAGACGGGATCACCGTTAGGGCAGAAAAGGTTTTTTTTATATAATAACAGTTCAACCGATAATCAATAACAGGTATACAACCTTTAATCTATCAAGTATTAAGTATCACGGTGGCAATATAAAATATCCTGCAATATAAATATTGTGCGCAATGGGGCCCGCTGTAATACCCGTAGGCCACAGGTCGCACAATATACAATTCTAACAATACCGCTGTTAACCTGTATACAGCAGGGAGTAAGGGTCACACAACGAAAGATTTGCAATTACACTTATAAAACGCTGTATGTTCACACAGTTAGTAGAAACACTAGAAAAGGGTCCATAAATCAAAAGAACATTGAGTCCCTGAGTATTGGCACTAAGCCAATGAATACAACTGTCGCAAAGATAGTCACTGGCTCAATGCGGCAGTAAACTGACAAACATCACCCAGTCCGGGGGTGTTAGGCTGCAAGGTGAAGGCAGGCTGTTCTGAATTGGCCCCAACTGAAAGGGCGCAGGTGATACAATGAGAGGCAGGAATTGCAGTGAGGTTAGGGGCATGCTCCCTTGGTGGCTCCTTGTGTGTCCCCTCTTATACAGTCCCCAATGGGGTTAATACTGATGTCAGCAATCCCTTTTTCAGGCCAAATGCTGGCGGGATGTCTGGCGCCAAAGGGGTAGTGGCGTTGGGGGATATCAGGCTGGCTGAGCGGCTGGCGGTATCTGGGGCACTGTGCTGGGGCTGATAACCTGGCTTAAACAGTACCTGGTGACCTGGTGCAGTTGCAGGCTCCTGCCCGTCACGAGCAGGGACTCGGCACGCTTCTCCGCTGATATCTCCGCAGGGTAGGATCCTCTTCACCGGGGGGCACTAGTGGGGGCGCTGCAGGCGCGGCGTTGCCCCACTCAGTGTCTCCGCCGGCTCTCCGGTCTCTGCTGCGGCGTGGCGTGCTGCCTCCGGGTCCTCTTCTCCTGCCTTCCGCACGGCGTTTCTCCTACCCGGCCGCGACGTCACTCTTCTGTACCCGGGTGTCAGCCGCCTCGCGATCTCTCTCCTCTGCTGCGGCAGCGCGCTTTCCCGGCTCCTGCTCTCACACGCTGTCCGGTCTCTCCTCACACGCCGTCCGTCACGTCCTTTCTCTGGGCGTTTCCGTCTTCTCTTCGCGCCACCAGCCTTCTCCTCCCCCCTTGGTTCCCGTTCCGTTTTCTCTGAGCCCGGATTGGTGGACGGGCAACCCTGTCCTCAAATGGCCGCCCGCCATCTTGGATGAGGGCACCGCTGCCCACCAATGTCAAAATCAACCATAACAAACAAAAACCCTTGGCTGGGTCCACAACGGGGCACCTCCAAGTTCTGGGGTGCCACATGCCTCCCTGCTAGAAAAATGCCAGTCCGCAGGCATTATGTCGGGGTTGGCAGTAGTCCAGTTTCAGTCTTTTGGTATAAAACAAAACATTTAAGGCCTGGGCCTTTCTGCATAACTAATACCCGTACATTCTGGTGAGGAGAGGTTAGGGAACAATTTGCAATATACAATAATACTGAAAGAAAGTGCTTTACATTCTATACCTCAAGGGTAAAATACCCTTGGTTGGGCGTTCCGACCTGCGTGGCTGTACCACCGGTGGACGGACCTCCGGGGAGTCGTGACCGGACACTGACGGGGGTCCCTCCGCCACAGGAGTGAGGGATACCCCCGGAAGGAAGGGTGCCGGGGCACTCATGAAGACTAACATATCAGTGGGGCTGTCCCAAGGCATGCCCCCCCAGGTCTCCTGCCCCTCCACCTCAGGCGAGACTCTCGATTCCGCTGGGACTTCGGCAGTGCAAAGCTTGAGCTGGTCCCTTGCCACCACGCTGATGGCTCCTCCAGGGGTCTTACGGATCTCGTAGGTGTATCGGTCACCCGCGGGCGTTCTGACGACTGTGTACGGTTCATTCTCCCACATGGCGTCGAGTTTACTTGAGCGGTGATTCCGTTTCTTCCATACGGAGTCTCCTACTTTCAGGGGTGCGGGTCGGTTGTTAGCGTTGTAGTCCCTGCCTTGCCGGCGTTGGGCACTTTCCATCCGCTGAGTAACGACTTCTCTAGCAGCGTCAATCCTCTGCCGGTGCTCACGGACCCAGTCGGTCTGGGGTCGGATTGGTGGGCCTTCTATCGGGGCCAGTTCCAGGTCTTGCGGCAGCTTGCCCTTGCGGCCGAACATTAAGTAGTACGGGGTGAAGCCGGTGGAACAGTGTTCGGCGTTATTGTAGAGGTACGCCAGTTCGGGAAGTAGGGTCGGCCACTTATTCCGATCTCCGGCTGACAGACTGCGGAGCATGCCGATGACGGTCTGGTTAGCCCGTTCGCAGAGCCCGTTCCCCTGGGGGTGGTAAGCCGTAGTCCGGATCTTTTGGCAGCCGTAGTAGGAGCATAGCTCGTGGAAGAGTTGGGACTCGAAGGCGGGCCCCTGATCCGTGAGAATGCAGTCGGGATAGCCATAGGGTCGTGCGAAATGCTTGAGGAATTGCTCCGCGGTGGTCTTGGCGGTGAGATCTCGGACCGGAACGACCACCAAGAATTTACTGTAGTGGTCGGTAATGGTCAAGGCATATTGATGGCCACTGGAGCTGGGTTCGAGCTTGACGTGGTCGAGAGCCACGATCTGTAGCGGGCGTTGGGTGGTGATGGAGTGCAAGGGGTCCCTCTGGGAAGCGTCAGGGGATCTCTTTAGGCTGCAGGGGACGCAGTCTCGGCACCATGTCTCCACGTCTTCCCGCATACCCACCCAGAAATATCGGGTGCGCAGTATGGCTTCGGTCTTCTGCACCCCAAAATGGCCAGACTTGTCGTGATACGCGGTCAGAAGCACGGGGGCCTGTCTTCTGGGGACAATTATTTGAACCACGGGGTGGTGCGTGCCGGGATCTACGCTGTCCCGAATCAGGATACCTTCTTCTTCCCGAAATCTGTCGCGGTGCCTCAACAGTTTCACAAGCTCAGGGTCAGCGTCTTTACGTTGGTGCCTGTCTAGCTGACGATGTTGGCGTAGTAGTACCAGGAGTTCTTTCAACACTGGGTCTTGGCGTTGGATCTTCTCCCAGTCGGCAGTGGGGGTGTCTAGCAGTCCACCTCTCTGGAGACGTGGCTCTGTGACGGACAGGGGGTCTGAGGTGACCACGTTCCTCGCTTTGTACGTCCCGAAGGAGGGCATCTCCACCTCTTCGCTCGGGTCCCCTTCTTCTTCTGGAGCGTCGATGACCGGCAACCTGGAGAGAGCATCGGCATTAGCGTTGGCCTTGCCGCTGCGGTAGTGTGTCGTATACCGGTAGTTAGCGAGGCGCGACATCCACCGCTGTTCCAGGGCCCCCAGTTTGGCGTTTTGCAAGTGGACTAGCGGGTTGTTGTCGGTCATGACCACAAACGGGGTGGCAGCGAGGTAGTGCTTAAATTTTTCCGTCACGGCCCACACCAGGGCAAGCATCTCTAACTTGAAAGCGCTATAGTTTTCACAGTTTCTTTCGGTCTTGCGAAGGCCTCTGCTGGCATATGCTATTACCCGTTCGTGCCCATTCTGGGTCTGGGAGAGCACAGCACCGAGCCCGCGGTTGCTGGCATCCGTGTAAAGCTGGAACGGCTTGTCGTAATCGGGGTAGGCCAATAATGGGGCGTCTATCAGGGATCTTTTCAGCTGGTCGAAGGCCTGCTGTTGGTCTTCTCCCCAGGTGACGGAGGCCGACCCCCTTCGTTCCTGGCCCGACTGGCCTCTCAACAGCTCGTGTAGGGGGGACGCTACCTTCGCAAAATTCTCAATGAATCTTCGGTAGTAGCCCACGAACCCCAGATAACTGCGGACCTCTCTGACGGTCTTGGGCGCTGGCCAGTCTCTGACGACAGTGATTTTCTCTGGATCGGGCATCACGCCTTCCGCGCTAACGACATGCCCGAGGTACTGTACTCTGGGCTTCAGCAGGTGACATTTGCTGGGTTTCAGCTTCAAACCGCTCTGTATCAGTCGTTTGAAGACCTCGTCCAGGTGCTGCAGGTGGTCATCATAGCTCCTTGAGAAAATGATCACGTCGTCTAGATAGAGGAGCACCATTTCGAAGTTGTGCTGCCCAAGGCAGTGTTCCATCACACGCTGGAACGTGGCGGGGGCGTTACAGAGTCCGAAGGGCATTCTGTCGAACTCGAACAGGCCCATTGGCGTCGTGAAGGCCGTCTTCTCTCTGTCTTCTGGGGCCATCTGGACCTGCCAGTACCCGCTGGTCAGGTCAAGGGTCGAGAAGTATTCCGCCGTTTTCAGGGCCGTGAGCGACTCCTCGATCCTAGGGAGCGGATAGGCGTCCTTATGGGTTACGGCGTTCAGTTTGCGGTAGTCCACGCAGAAGCGTAGACTACCGTCCTTCTTTTTGACGATCACCAGGGGGGCCGCCCAGGGGCTATGGCTTTCTTTGATGACACCAGCCTCTTTCATTTCGGTGATCATGTTCCGGACGGGCTGGTACATGGCTGGTGGGAGGGGTCGGTGCCTTTCTTTAACCGGGGGAGCCGATCCTGTAGGGATGTGCTTTACCGAAGTCGCTCGGATGTTGACTGAACGCGGCAGCATTCCGTTCCACAACGCGGAGGACCCCCTCTCGCTTCTCGGCCGGAGTGTCCCCATCTCCGATCTGTATGGCTGCGTGCCAGGGAGGTTCGCTGTCGTCTCTCTCTCCCTCCATCACCCCTTGTTGAGCCGCCACGGCGCTTTGCCCCAAGATGTCCTGGAAGTCCACCCAGCTGATCCTGGCCACTTGACAATACTTGTATAGTCTGACTGCGTATGGGTGTGGATTCAGCAGCCTCACTGGTACTCTCCCTTGGACTACCTTCGCCAGGGTCCTGGCAACTGCGAAGGGCTGTCGGCCGTCAGTATCGCAGGGTTCTATCAGGGCTTCGTAGTCCCTGCCTCCTGGGCCTGTCCTGGCCTTGCACCAGACGACTTGCTCTGAGTTTGGGCGCAGGAGGATCGGGCGGCGGTCTGCGATTCGGGCCTTCCCCACTTCTCCTTGCTCGTTGACGAACCTCTGCTGACCCGTGATCAGTCGCACTGTTTGCTGCAAAGCCTTCTTCTCTTGGGGGGGGGCTGTTCTCATTTCCCACTGTAATGCTTCCACTACTTCGCCCGGGCAATTCCTTAGCACATTCATGCCCAGTATTATCGGCGGCAAGTATTCGTTGGAGTTGGTGGTGACCAGGAACCCCTGTTGGCCCAGGGTGGCTTTTCCCACTTGGACATCGGTTTCCCAATATCCTTGGAAGGTGATAGGCTGGCCGTTACTGGCTAGTAGGTGTAACCAGGTTGCGGGGGGAGACACGATGTCCTTCTGTGCCCAATGCTGTAGGAAGTCGGTGATCCTGATGGTGGACACCTGTGACCCTGTGTCCAACAGGGCTGTCATCTGTACCCCGTTCACTCTGATGCTCAGGTGGGGGCATTCCCCGACATATCGGGGCCACCATTCTGCTGGTGGTGTCGGACCGGTTAGTGCATCTCCTCCCGAGGGTCGGTCCCTTGCCTCGGGGTCCCCTCGTTTAAAGCCGTTTCTGGGCAATTTCTCTCGACGTGTCCGCTCAGCCGGCACCTCCGGCAGATCGGTCGCCCTTGCTGATCGAATTGATCAGATGGTCTTCGGCCGGACTCGCGTGTGACTTCCCATCTTGGGCGATTCCTTGGGCCACGGTCTTGCCGACATTCCCCTTGTCGACTTCTGTCTTGGTTTCTGCCTAAGTCTTCTAATTTCTGTGACATGCGCGTCATATTATTAGTTAGCTCGGACATCTGGCGAGTCAGCACGTCGAGCGGGCTTGGTTCTGCGGGGGCTTGTGCCTGTTGTGTAACGGGCCTACTTGGGTATAGGGTGTCCGTGATTTGCCCTTTTGGGGACTGTTGGTAGACCTCTCCTTCTGCCGACTCTTCATCTTCATCCCGGCCATTCTGGTTCATGCCCAGGATCTGTAGGGCGGTCTCTTTGAATTTGGCGAAGGAGCTGTCAGGTTGTTGCCGCCTCCACGTACGTAATTGTGACTTGACTGCCTCTTCCCTCGCTCCTTCGATGAAAAGGTTGGTCAATGTTTCATCTGCTAGTTCTTTCGGTGTCTTTTCTCTCAGTTGTATGGCCTTCATGGCTTCCTGCAAGCTTAGCGCGTATTCCCGCAGAGGCTCGTTCGGCCGCTGCTTTCTTGAATACAGGCGGCTCTTCAAATCGGCTATCGTCTTCGATTCAAAAATCTCCCGCAGTTTTTCAAAGATTTGCTCTGCCGTTTCTTTTTCGTTGGCCTCCCACGTCCTTACTTCCCGTAGCGCTGGGCCTCTCAGTTGCCCCACCAGTATTTCTACGGCTTGTTTGTTGCCGAGCCGGTACAGCTGTGTCATGGAAAGTATCCGGTTTTTGAATTCTTTCAGCGTATGTGTCCCTGGGGTGTTGTTTCCTGAGTACGTCGGTACCCAGGGTGCGCCAAAGTAGTATGGCATGGTGATTGGTGCCGCTGAGTTCCCTTCCCCAGGTGATGCAGGGAGTCGTCTCCTCCTTCTGGTTGATGTGGGCACCTCCGATTGGTCCGAGTCCGACATCATTGAAAATCCTGTTCGCGGACGCCAAATGTGATATTCCAAAATCACGTATAGGTGTAGGTGGTCGGTACCTGAGACTCCGGACTTTTCTTCTGACACTGCTCTGCTGGGTCTGGCTGACTTAACTCGCCTGCAGTTCGGAGGGTGGAGGGACAAAACTTCCCGGGGAAAACAATACCTCTAAACAACCCCACAAACCGGTCAATACACGTGGGGTCGGTGATCAGAATAATTTATTTAAGCTGCTACGGAAGACGGGATCACCGTTAGGGCAGAAAAGGTTTTTTTTTATATAATAACAGTTCAACCGATAATCAATAACAGGTATACAACCTTTAATCTATCAAGTATTAAGTATCACGGTGGCAATATAAAATATCCTGCAATATAAATATTGTGCGCAATGGGGCCCGCTGTAATACCCGTAGGCCACAGGTCGCACAATATACAATTCTAACAATACCGCTGTTAACCTGTATACAGCAGGGAGTAAGGGTCACACAACGAAAGATTTGCAATTACACTTATAAAACGCTGTATGTTCACACAGTTAGTAGAAACACTAGAAAAGGGTCCATAAATCAAAAGAACATTGAGTCCCTGAGTATTGGCACTAAGCCAATGAATACAACTGTCGCAAAGATAGTCACTGGCTCAATGCGGCAGTAAACTGACAAACATCACCCAGTCCGGGGGTGTTAGGCTGCAAGGTGAAGGCAGGCTGTTCTGAATTGGCCCCAACTGAAAGGGCGCAGGTGATACAATGAGAGGCAGGAATTGCAGTGAGGTTAGGGGCATGCTCCCTTGGTGGCTCCTTGTGTGTCCCCTCTTATACAGTCCCCAATGGGGTTAATACTGATGTCAGCAATCCCTTTTTCAGGCCAAATGCTGGCGGGATGTCTGGCGCCAAAGGGGTAGTGGCGTTGGGGGATATCAGGCTGGCTGAGCGGCTGGCGGTATCTGGGGCACTGTGCTGGGGCTGATAACCTGGCTTAAACAGTACCTGGTGACCTGGTGCAGTTGCAGGCTCCTGCCCGTCACGAGCAGGGACTCGGCACGCTTCTCCGCTGATATCTCCGCAGGGTAGGATCCTCTTCACCGGGGGGCACTAGTGGGGGCGCTGCAGGCGCGGCGTTGCCCCACTCAGTGTCTCCGCCGGCTCTCCGGTCTCTGCTGCGGCGTGGCGTGCTGCCTCCGGGTCCTCTTCTCCTGCCTTCCGCACGGCGTTTCTCCTACCCGGCCGCGACGTCACTCTTCTGTACCCGGGTGTCAGCCGCCTCGCGATCTCTCTCCTCTGCTGCGGCAGCGCGCTTTCCCGGCTCCTGCTCTCACACGCTGTCCGGTCTCTCCTCACACGCCGTCCGTCACGTCCTTTCTCTGGGCGTTCCCGTCTTCTCTTCGCGCCACCAGCCTTCTCCTCCCCCCTTGGTTCCCGCTCCGTTTTCTCTGAGCCCGGATTGGTGGACGGGCAACCCTGTCCTCAAATGGCCGCCCGCCATCTTGGATGAGGGCACCGCTGCCCACCAATATCAAAATCAACCATAACAAACAAAAACCCTTGGCTGGGTCCACAACGGGGCACCTCCAAGTTCTGGGGTGCCACAAGTGTGCTGCATCATGTGAACTGGAGGCACTGTGCAGTATCATGTGAACTGGAGGCACTGAAGAATAATGTGAATTGGTGGCACTATGTTGCACAATGTGAACTTGAGGCACTGTGTTGCACAATGCGAACTGGAGGAACTGTGCTGCATAATGTGAACTGGGGGCACTGTGCTGCATAATGTGAACTGTGGTATAATGCGCACTCGGGCTACTGTGTGATGCCTCATTCATGAGTTGTGTAATCAGTCCACAATAGGCAAGCCTTCATATCTCAGCAACCATCAGGCTGTAGATTCAAGTCCAGTGATATAATGTATCCAACACATACCTCCCAACCGTCCCGATTACAGCGGGACAGTCCCGATTATCAGGGCCTGTCCCGCTGTCCCTCCCGCGGCCGGCAGTGTCCCGCGGTGAGGGGGGGCTGTTGGGAGTCCCCCCTGTCGGCTGCTAAGCAGCGGGGAATAAACACTGTGCGCATGTGCACAGCGTCTATTCCTGCAGCCAAGGGGCTGGGGGCATGTCTAGAGGCTCACAGAGCCTCCGGGTCATGCCCCCATAGTGGCAAAATGGGTGCGTGGCCTCGCGGGAGAGCCGCGAGTATAGGCCACGCCCCCAAAATTAGGCCACACCCCCACAGCTATGTCCCGCCTCCAGTTTAGGCAAAGTTGGGAGGTATGCATATATAACAATCGTACATGTGTCCCAGGCTGTAATATTACAGGAAAAGGAGTACATACCCCACTGTAAAGCCTCTATGGAGATTTCCACTCTGTACTCATTATAAATAAAGTAAACAGACAGCAGTACTCCCCTTATGACGGGATGTACATTTATGTCCTGATTACGACCATGTTTTTTAACTTATTGCTGTGTTCATCAGTATACTTCAAGTGTAATAAATGTTAAGAATGCCGTGTTTATGGATAAATCCTACTTGGCACAAGCAATTCCAAGTATAAAGCAAATAAAGGAAGTGTTATGAGTTTAAATCTTCTGAGATACAAACCGAAAGCATGGTGGTTGATCCAACGGTCGTTCTAAGGGACAGTCACAGAACTAATCTTAAGCTGGCCATACATCAGAAAGATCGATCTTAAGATCGATTGCACTCATGATTGTGTACAATTTCCCTTGAAATCCCCGGCAGTCCTTGGTGGTTTTTGGACACACAATCAGTCATACAATCCATCTGCTGCATGATTGTGTATGCAAGATGTGCACACAATCTGCATACAATCCATCATACAATCAGTCATACAATCCATCTGAAGATGGATTGTATGATTTGTGTACACAAGATGTGCGCACAATCTGCATACAATCCATCTTACAATCAATTGAGATTGTATGATTGGGTACAATATCTTTCTGATGTATGGCCACCTTTAACTGTGTTTCAATAACTTCTCATCATTCAAAACCTGACCATTAATTTTTTTGTCTACAGCTATTGGCGAAAGTGGCTGCATAGTAGCCCAGTGCGAAATTGTTATCATCAAAACTAACGAAAGCATTTGTGACCAGCCTTGTGTGAGTGTACATGTATGTATTTCCCATGTTTATTCATGAGCATGTGTATACATGTATACGGCATAAGGCGCCTATTGAATTATTCCGATTGACCCGTAACCTTTACTTAACTCTATAATTCCTAGAAATAACGCACACGGACACCTTATTCTAAAATAACGACACGGACACCAACTGCATCAATTTAAACGGTCATATATATTAATTTAACTGGTATGACCCTTATTTGTAAAAGGGATGGCAAAGAAAGAACGCTTGAGACCAGATCCAGTCAAGGGTGCTAAACATGGTGGTGAGTGAACCGCCCCAATCCATAAACCACCTATCGTGAGGTACAGCCCGCGCTGTGACGGCTTCCCCGCCCCTTCTATGGCATGGTGAGGACACTTCCAGGAAGTGTCCAACGTCCCCCCCGCGGAGGCAGGACTCACCAGCCGTCCTGGCAAAGGGGGAGTGGGCAATACCGCACAGCGACCACCTGACACCTTCTTGCCACAGCCCAGGTTCCAAAACACCCCTCTGGGTAACCGTGCGGAACCATGGCCCGCTACCCTAAACAAATAAAACCTATGCTGCACTAACCTACCCTAAACTAGAAAAAAGGTCCTGCAGAAAAACCACCGTACCAGGGTCCGACAAATGGACCCCGTCAGGCCTGTAAAAACAGGGGGTTTCCCTGACAAGAGCAGGATGCTGAACTGCCCAAAGACGCAACCAGCTTAGAAACCACATGGTTCACCTTCCTCCTGGCCCTTTCTATGGCGGCCACATCATGACAGCCCCACCAGTGAAAACGGGGCACTATGTCAGACCATTTCACCTGCAACCCTGGCCAGCGTGAAACCAAACGGGACAAACCAGCCGCAATCTGTAGAATGAGCCCGATGCCGGTCCTCCAGACCAAATCGTTACCACCAAGGTGTATATCCAAAACGTCTGGGCGGCCCCATTTACGGGCTTTGGCAGACAGCAATTGCAGTTATAACAAAAATTGTGATGCCCAGTTGGGAAATTCAAGTGGCAGGGGACAAAAACTGCTGGGCTGGGCTAATTGCGGCTGGGGGGGCTGCCCGCATCGTGTGGCCTTGGAGCTGGGGAGCGGGCGCCGCTGGATGGGGCTGCCGGCGGGGGACGCCTTAAGCTGGGAGCCGCGGGGACCGCTACATAAGCCACTCTGGCTGACCTCCACCGTCTGCTGTGTGCGGCTACAGTAGAGCCTAACGTGTGGAGAATGAAGCGAGCCGTGCAGGTGGATGCAGTCGCTAATTTGGGGACCATGTTATCAAATTTACAAATTGACATAAAAAAAAAACATGTCGACCTGTGTTGACCATTTCCATGTTGTGCCATTGGCTTGTGTTGACATTTTGTGTAAGTCGACCATGTGCTTGTTGCCCTTTTGTGGTTGACCTAGACCAGGCATGACCAAACTATGGCCCTCCAGCTGTTGTGAAACTACAAGTCCCACCATACCTTGCCACAGCTTTGCTATTAGGGAATGCTAAAATTATGGCAAAGCATGCTGGGATGTGTAGTTTCACAACAGTTGGAGGGCCACCGTTTGGCCATGCCTGACCTAGACACTGTCGCCATAATACTGTATACCACACCTGATATTGGGGCAGATTTATTAAGCTCTGTGAAGTGATAAACTGTCTGGTTTTTATCACCGGCCAATCAGCTCCTAACTGTGAAGTTACAGGCTTGGTTTGAAAAATGACAGGTAGGAGCTGATTGGCCGGTGATAAAAACCAGACACTTTATCACTTCACCGAGCTTAATAAATCTGCCCCATTATTCTGTAAGTAAGGACAAATGCGCAGTATTCAGTAATATTTCGGTCCTCAAATTTTGAGGACGGGGCAGGTGGCAGGCTGACATAAGCTGGCATCAGATGCCCCCCCTCCCCCCCCCTCCTTGGCAGACATTGATTGTCCCAACCGCGTACTGATGGGAACGACCAGCATTTCATGGTGACACCCATAAACCGCTTTGAGATCCGTCCACCGCCGGCCCTCCCTCCCCACAATGGACGGCCCGGCGAGCGTGTAACTCGTGGAAGCCGTTTGAAGTCGGGGTCTCCACATGTGCAAATACATGCTGACACGTGTGCAGACTCTCCACCATCGGAACGGGCCCGAATTCTCCCCGTTCCGAATGGTGTTGAATTGGGCCCTTAGAGGCCAGATGTACTAAGCTTGAAAAGTGCTAAAAAGGAGAGTGATAGATCACCAGCCAATCAGCTCCTATTTGCCATGTCACAGGCTGTGTTTGTAAAATGAAAGGTAGAAGCTGATTGGTTGTTTGTTTATCTCTCTCCATTTTATCACTTTTCAGACTTAGTACATCTCGCCTGTAGTGAGCCCCTGCTGATAGTTACAATAATATCTATAGCGTTAACATCTATGACATCCACGTAACGTACTCTACTCACACCGCACCATTCAATTAGATTCAGATGGAGACAGAGAAATTGGATATATTCCGGCTGCCTGCACCCACCTCGGAACATGTTCTTACGTGCTAATCTATAAATATGTATGTCATCTTTAAAAAAAGCCATTCATTTAAAAGTTATGGACCTTGCGTTACCTAATGCGATATGACAAGTCAGCGCTCCCTGGAGTCATTGCGTCACTGTTATTTCCTTTTAAAACTGCTTTTCAGTTAGAGAGACTATGGTTCATCCCCTCGCCTGCCGGGAAGGAGAACAGGGAGATCTTCAGCAGAACGTCACAGACATAGAGATATAAGCGTTACACAGTCAGATGCATGCACGCGTCATTCATACCCACTTATCTAAAAATAAAGACTCGGACAACTGCATTTGGCATGAAAGGGGTCGGCTTTTTATTTATTTGAAGAGGAAGGCCTATTTATAACTAACTCTTAATAAAAGGTCCCTTCCTCTAAACTAAGGTGGCGGTGAGAAGAATGGTTAAAATATGGACAAAAATTTATGCAAAAGATTATATAATTCAAATAAGAAAAAGGGGGGCCAACTGCCCTGATGGCCAAGGATTGACCATCTGCCACTATCCTTGGCCACCCTAAAATTAAGGATCGGCCTTCTGCCACTATCCTTTTCAAACGAGAAAATAACACCAACATTAAATTCAATCTACTAATGGGCCAACTGCCCCACAATGGTCAGGGATCGACCATCTGCCACTATCCCTGACCATGACCCAATCGGTAATGGCAGAGCTGATTACTCCACCCCAATAATTGGGCCAACTACCCGTCAATGGTCAGGGATCGACCATCTGCCACTATCCCTGACCACGGCACAAATGGCAAAGCTGATTACTCTGCCGCCTACGGGAATAATAATTGGGCCAACTGCCCTATTCATATAATTACGACAGTCAATCATAAAGTGGTGCGTGGACCCACCTGGACCGGTGATGCCCACCTTCGTGAGCTGATATACATGCCTAGCCACTTATATGACTAAACTGTCCTTCAACCAATATTTTAAATATAAGCAAAACATATAACCATTCTGAACCGGCCACCAATAAAGCCGACACAATGATTCCAATGTAAAAAACCCAACCACTTAGGGCGGGAGGGTGGGCAACGAATCTGACTGAAAAGAGATGGAACCTTCTAGATCATAGGCATATATCAGATGTAGAGCCACTCCCCTGATATTCCATCAACCAATCAAATCAGTACTCCCTTCACACAACGTTCCTCCCCTTAAAAGCTCAACCCCCACATGCCAGTGTATATGATTCCTTGTTACATGCCCATGCTGGTAAGCTTATGTTGCTTCAGATAAACTAGTTATCCTCTGCAATCTTAAGCGTTACACAGTCAGATGCATGCACGCGTCATTCATACCCACTTATCTAAAAATAAAGACTCGGACAACTGCATTTGGCATGAAAGGGGTCGGCTTTTTATTTATTTGAAGAGGAAGGCCTATTTATAACTAACTCTTAATAAAAGGTCCCTTCCTCTAAACTAAGGTGGCGGTGAGAAGAATGGTTAAAATATGGACAAAAATTTATGCAAAAGATTATATAATTCAAATAAGAAAAAGGGGGGCCAACTGCCCTGATGGCCAAGGATTGACCATCTGCCACTATCCTTGGCCACCCTAAAATTAAGGATCGGCCTTCTGCCACTATCCTTTTCAAACGAGAAAATAACACCAACATTAAATTCAATCTACTAATGGGCCAACTGCCCCACAATGGTCAGGGATCGACCATCTGCCACTATCCCTGACCATGACCCAATCGGTAATGGCAGAGCTGATTACTCCACCCCAATAATTGGGCCAACTACCTGTCAATGGTCAGGGATCGACCATCTGCCACTATCCCTGACCACGGCACAAATGGCAAAGCTGATTACTCTGCCGCCTACGGGAATAATAATTGGGCCAACTGCCCTATTCATATAATTACGACAGTCAATCATAAAGTGGTGCGTGGACCCACCTGGACCGGTGATGCCCACCTTCGTGAGCTGATATACATGCCTAGCCACTTATATGACTAAACTGTCCTTCAACCAATATTTTAAATATAAGCAAAACATATAACCATTCTGAACCGGCCAACTGCCAGGTTCCTCAAAACCTGCACCGCCACCACAACCAAACCTTAACTTAAAAAGAACAGCAACTCCTAAACGTAGCTATTGAAAATACAATCAAAAAGCAAGATAGGCCATCAAACGTATTGTCCTCACCTATCACTGCTCCTAAACCAATATTTGAACAATAGTATCGTTGCCCAGTAATTGAAAATTCAAAAATACGGGAACTCAAATTTCCCATAAAGCATACATAATGTTCCGCAGTTCATTGCAAACGAAGGGTCTACCAACCCATCCACGTAAAAGCCATAATTCTGTTAAGGATGTTACATTGAGCATACCAGGGCCATAAACAACCAATGTATAGATGGTCTATGAGCCCAAAAATGTTAGCGGCCATAACCGCGCTCATGCTAGAATTTTGTATTGACGATAACATTTATAAAAAGGGGATTGTAAAAATTATAACCTGCATGATGAATGAGGGGGGGGGGGGGGGTCACCCAGCTTGACTTGAGGCAAAAAAGGCTCCGCCAGCCAAACTTAAAACTGACGGTAACCCAAAAATTCCTCAAGGCCCCCGCAAAGGCAAAAGGCGTTTGCGACGAGCGGATAACTCCTCAAGGGGGTACACTGACAGACGGAGGTCCGCTGAAACGTAGAAACGCACCAGACCTCCGGCTACTCAGTGACCGGATTACGACTTAAGGCCAACCCGTGCCACGGTCACCTAAACAGCAACAATACAAACGGGTGTGCCCAGCAGTCATCCGGTATAAGACCCAGATGCCGGATGCCGCGCTCCGAAACCAACCTGATTGAACTAGTAACCAAAACGTGAACCATTTAAAGAAATGAGTTCACCATGGCAAACAAGGACACCAAATCCAAATGAGCCCCAGCCATCACCACCAGACAAACTCGGCGCCCATGACAGGGACCCCTCCAGACCCAATGCCCCCCCGCCAACTATGCCAGTCCCGGGACGCTGCATCCAACATCATAACAATTCGACGGGGCAAACGACGACAAAGCACGCCCACATGGGCAACGCTGCTGTACTAGAATTAGACAGCAGCTCACCCATCCTGAGTGTACCATATAAAGCCAAAACGGAGTTCACTCAAAAAGACGAACTACGCCTGGCTAAAAAGTAAATGCTCCTTGGAATATATATTTTAGCAACAAGGCTGACATCAGGTAGTCCTACTCCAGGCAAGATGGAGCTATCTTGGAGAGCCCTGTAGATATCCTGAAAAAGAAAGACATGGTAATGCTCTTTGTCATGTGAATACTGATAATCAGGATAAGCGCACCCACAGCTGTCAGAAGCAGGAGTGCTATTTCCCAGCAGCATTAAGGGTATCACCCAAGAGCAGAATTAAGTAAGTCTCACCACTATCTCTGCTTGCTTTTTCCAAATGGGAAACTGAGCCTAAAATTCCTGCAAGACCGAATGCTACCCCACTAGCAGGCTCTATGTACCTATGCGCCCACATATATACACGGATGATAAACCCGCCACGTGTATTGCTCCTTTGGAGAGGGTGCATCTATTTAACAATTTCCAAAGATACTATTAAGGGCAATTGCTGCAGTACGCCAGCGGTGAACATGCAGAGTCTCGCAATATGCAATCCAGAGATAACTGCGTAGCTAGGGTATGCCTCTTGACCATGCATGCAAAGAACATCGGCAGACTATCGCGCAAACATCATATGCGCTAAAATGAAAATGCCACACACTCGGCTCACAAGGTGATAGTGATAATCGAGCCTATTAGACAACTTGTCTTAGCTTATTAATTAAACTTAGGATCGGAAATACATATATATAGTATGGCGTGCACTTCATATGGACATCATGAGGTGTTATGGCACTAATGTACATGCTTTTGGCTGTCTAAAAGTCTTAATAAAGGCTCTGATACTAGCCGAAATGTTGACCTATGATGTGGCAGCGTGATTGAATAAAGCCCAGATTTATTATCTTCAGGCTGGAGGCCTCTTACGGTACTCATGTATATAATAGTTTCCATCAATGAATTTCTGAGTGTACACCCCAGCAAAAGTGGATTGGATTAGCGAGTGCCTCCTAACCCGCAGATATATATATATATATAGGCCAGATATAACTACATAGTTTCAAATTAGGACCAAGAAGGAGTTATGTCTCCCAACCATGCATGCCAAGAAAACATCTGCCAGGACTATATGGCAACTATAATGAAGCCGCTTAAGACTCGCTGCCATTCTATTGACTATGGGCTACGTACTCTGTGCCCGCAGAAGTAACTGAGCCTGTTCATTAAACAAATTATAATTAGTTGACATGCTTATACGTAACTAGCCGCCTTGAGTGCCAAAACCGAAATATAAATCAAAACAGCGTACAAATTCTCAGTGTAAATTTCCCCCTCACTGGGTACCAGGATCGGTAACAAATGGGAATCTACAATTCGTGGACTCTGCCTTCATCCTAGCAGTAAGAGAAGAACCATCGAGATCATAAGCTGATACATCCATCCGGACCGCGACCATCACCTCGACCACCAATGTCTGTTATTCTTCATCTGAAAAAAAAAAAAAAAAAAAAAAACAGGGGACACAAAAACACGCACTTCCTTCCAAAAAATGAACAGTCCTGGCAACAACCCTTTCTATGAAATGCTGACGTGCGGCGAAGCTATGCCCACGAATTGCATACAGCGTGGCCCCACCTATACATCGAAAAACCCAAGAGCACGGTTGTAAAATGCCTGTGATTAACTAAATATCCTGTCTGATAACAATAATTTATAAATAATTATATAATTTATAAATAAAACTAAATAGCTGAAAAGGCCATAACAATAATTAAAGGATTAAGTGCCTTGCAAATATATGCAGCTTTAAAATACACTGATAGGTTAATTGGCTTCCAACAAATCTAAACCCCAAATGAAATACGTGTGCGTAGACATACGGCAGAGAACACAGCCTACAGGCCCCACTGGGGCAGGGCCCAACAAGAATGCCCAAACATATCTATGCAAAGTGCGCGGACCATGTGTGCGCTATAAAATTAACTGACAACAAATACTAATAATAAAAATCAGTTAATTCGAATGGGTATACCTGTGTATACTTGGAAAAAGGTTTGGATTGTTGTGCTTAGAAAACTAGGGACTGGGCCGATCTAAAGAGGGAAATGCGCTGCGAGGCCTTTGAACCAGACAGATGTCATTACATATGATTACATATGACGAAACCCACGGTACAAAATATGTTCAATCTCAAAAATATTAACCCTAGATCTAATATATGTGTGTAGAGTGCCAGCTACCTTTGCACAGGGACTGCGTGAATGTTACAAGCATCCTTGCAAAGTAAAGTTGTGAGTAAAGTGCGCTCTAAGATTTGCTAAGAAATTAACTAATAGAAATTGGTCACCCAACACTAACTGTACTAATAGTGGGCAAAATAGGCACTGTTGTTCTATTGAAACATAACTGTACAGTAAATATAAATGAATACCAATAAGAATCAGCTACAAATTGTCAGGTATAATTGCGTACCCTAGTAAATAAATATGGATTACTGTTCCCAGAACAAAGGAATGGCAGATATAGAGAGGGAACCGAGCTCTGAGATCACACTGATTGCACTGAGATCACGGGCCCGACCACAAACAATGCTCCAACGTACGAAGCCTGTACCACCTCCTTGCAATCAGGTACTCCACCCACACTGCAAAACTACACATTAGGCAAAATCGATGCCAACAATATTAACCCTAGAATGAATGTGTGTGTGTAGATTGCAAGCTACACTGGCTCAGGGCTGGTGTGAATGCTACACCACTCCCCGCAAAGCGCCGTGGGTTAAGTGCGCTACATAATAGCTGTTAATAAATTAATAAATAAAAATAATCACTGTCACATATTTTCCTTTAACATAATACACTAAGGGTGAGCAAAACCGGTACTGTTGGTGAACTGACAGCTATCTGTTCGGTGTATATAAATAATATTGCTTTATATTGCCAGGTATACTTGAGTATAATAGGAATTAGATTTGGAGTGCTGTGCTTAGAAATTTAAAGAGGGAACTGCGCTGCCGGGCCTTTGATCACATATGCGTACCCTATGGCAGCCTATGAACTAACCAAGAATGCATTAACAGAACCTATTACTATTAATAATATAATAGTGATAATAATATTGCTTGCGAATGGAGGCTATTTGCATAATCAAGGAAATTTGCGGTTTAATAGCATCAACACATCACCAAAGTGACCCCACTGATTCATAAAGAATTGATGGACAAACTAGTAGTCCACACGCAAAATTGCTGCCACCACTATACATAGGCAACAGAGAGGGTATGTGTGTCCTTAAAGTGTGTCCTGCAAAATCCATCTCTACACATGCTCCCAGCAGGGGACATATAAGAATCACTTTATACTCTGAAATCCCTGAACAGCCAAAGCAGCCAGGGAGCTATAAGGATGCCTCCTATACTGTATGCCCATAACAGCCCATCCCCTGCAGCTCTACCTGAGCTGGCTGAGCCCTGACACTGTATTGGCCACTATAATCCTGACTGTAGTAAGGTGAGGCAGTGGCAGCAGCCTATAAGGAAACAACAGGGGGGTGAAATCCTGACTGGGATGGAGGCCTGTACCATTATAGCCCACTGTTAGAGGGGGGAGGTAAAATGGTGCTGACCTCTCCTACACTCTGTACCCATAACAGCCCATCCCCTGCAGCTCTACCTGAGCTGGCTGAGCTCTTACACTGTACTGCCACTATAATCCTGACTGTAGTAAGCTGAGGCAATGGCAGCAGGGCTTCTGGCACAATAGCCTAATAAGGAAACAACAGGTGGATGTAATCCTGACTGGGATGGAGGCCTGTACCATTATAGCCCACTGTTAGAGGGGGGGAGGGAAGTAAATATCTCCTGCTATAACCAAATATTCATAAGCCCCCTGAAATTACCAGAACAAAAGGGGCAGCATAAAGGGGGAAACGAAGGACAGCAAATAAAGATAAAGGCCAGAAATGAAAGAAGGAAGATAGACATAGGAAAAGTAATATGACTCAGGAATATCATCCAGCTCATCTGACTAACTATCACTATGAGAGAAAAACAGAGAGAAAAAGAAGCTAGACAGAAGGGAAATATGGAGAGAGAAAAGAAGGATAAGGTACAGATAAAGCTGATGAATATGAGTCTGAGAGACTGCACTTATCTCCTCCAACGAATCTGACTGAAAAGAGATGGAACCTTCTAGATCATAGGCATATATCAGATGTAGAGCCACTCCCCTGATATTCCATCAACCAATCAAATCAGTACTCCCTTCACACAACGTTCCTCCCCTTAAAAGCTCAACCCCCACATGCCAGTGTATATGATTCCTTGTTACATGCCCATGCTGGTAAGCTTATGTTGCTTCAGATAAACTAGTTATCCTCTGCAATCTGGAGATACAGAACCAGATGTCGACACAAGCCCTCCCAATATGGTGATTCAAATCTGATAATACATTTCCTCCAACTGTACCTTTTTGGCAGGTACATTACCATTTTTTATGGCCTGTACCTTTTTTGGGGTTTACAACTGCCCATTGTCAGTATAGGAAAGGGGACAAGGCCCCCTTTACCCGTGGCTACGCCCCGTTTCCACATTTTAACTGGGTTTTCCTATTCAGATGTTGGAGGGTATGATAATGTATGGGCCGCCCCACTGACAGTGGTGGTACGTAGGTGGAGGTTTATCAAACCATCAACAGAGACCAAAGCAACCAAACATTGATAAATCTCTCACCTTAATGATCTTTAAATTACAGCCACAGTCCTCTCTCTTTGGCACAGACACTCCTATACTTCCACCCTGGTCCCATGCCTCCATTCAGGAGCAAATATATCATGAAACATCTACAATAGTGGCACTGATGATTGCAGGGGTGACTCATGATCCCACAAAGTGTGCAAGACACCAGAAAGTGTCTGTTCATTGGGGCCACCCTATAACCACAGACTCCTTATAGGGCCTACACACATCCCGATTTTGGCCAGAGATATAGCATGCCAGATTTAGCATAGCAGATTTCCTTTGAGCACAAAATCATCTATATTGCTTAGAACGTGCAAAATGTGTCAACGATATGCCTCAGCGATTCTGCTTAGCGATTTAAGCATGCCAGATTCTTCTCAAGCATGGGAAAACGAAAAAAAAACTCATTTAAATAAAAATGGGCAGTTCAAAGGGCTGGGGGAGTTCTTGGGGAGTTTTAAGGGGAGAGAAGTCAGGAGAAGTGTTGCAAAGAGTACCTGTACATAATAGCACCTTACCAGAGTGTTTGCAGTACTTTCTCTTCACTCCTCACCCCTTGAAAAAGATTATTTTTCAAGGGGAGAGAAGTCAGGAGAAGTGTTGCAAACAGGAACCATACCTGTACATAATTGAACTTAAAATTAACAATAAATAACATTTTGAAATGAAATGACACCATACCGTGTTTTTTATAATTTTTTATAAATACTATAAAAGTATAAAATTGAACACCACTGGGTTCATCAACAATATCAGGCCGAGAAATGCCTCTGGCCCAAAGACTTTTCAAACAAACAAAGGGATCAGGCCAACAAACTCACAACAGTATACTAGAGCCAACAGAAGTGATGACTCACAAAATGTGCAAAGAAGAGATAGCAAAGGTAAGGACAGTCTTCAGTGAAGGACACACAACAGTGACTGATAACGCATCATTCTGGAGTCAGGGCCAAATGACGTATACAAGCAGACATTATAGTCTACACGGAATCGAAAACGCATGGAAGAGCAATTTTTTCAACTTTTAAAATTTGGAATGTTTTTGGTTTTGAAAATTATAATGGATAATAAACAGCATCGTCCTGTCCTTGTGTACTCGAGAACGCTGAGTACATTCCACTGGACAGACTGCTGGTGGTGGCTGATGTGGGCGGGTTGGGTGAAGGGGCTCCCGTCGTGGTAGCTGGGGCAAGCTGCGGAGGATTTGCCGCCGGATTAATATAGGGTTGGTGGTAGGGATACTGTGGTGTGGGTCCGCCAGATGCGTAATGCATCGGGTCGCGCATTAATTTGAGGTCATCAGGAATGTTTTTATCCTGTGCCCGAATTATTGCGTCGTACACGATGCATTTGAATTTCCGACGGGTGTCGTCATCCATAGAACGCATCTCCGAGTCTACCGTGTTTGAAAATTGCCGAATTGAATCAATAGGCTTATTAAGCCTTGCCTCCGCAAATTGAAAAAATTGCTCTGAGCTGCCGGCTACAGATCTTTTGGCTGCCTTCTTCCTCTGCCTGGGTGGTGGCGTTGGCGTTGGCAGGGGGGTAGAGGTCGAGGGTTCCACTTCCTCGCACTCTAGATCTGTAGCCGCTGTAGTCTCAGACGTCTCCGCAAACAGCTCCGGAGTAGCATCCTGTAAAATAAAATACTTTAGGACCATGAATAATGATGACATGTAGCATATCTATATGTGTTCACACTTACCAGATCCTGGCTCTCCTCCTCTTGCCTAATTGGAGGCACAGGATCCATGCTATTCTGTCCATGCGTCTTCGATTCTTTCTCCAGCAGGAAGTGCATCTGGTCGTAGTACCATAACGTTGGCTTGTATACGTCATCGGCACCGGCTCCAGAACTCTGCGACTCAGTCACTTTTGCGTGCTCCTTCACAAAGACGGTCCTCAAATTCGCTATCTTCTTCTTCACACATTCCATGGTGGCATCACTTCTGTTGGCTTTAGCATAGGCCAGCAAAGCATTGTAGGCCTGATCCCTTTTCTGTTTGTTTGAAAAGTCTTTGCTTGTAATTTGCCACAGGCATTCATGGGCCCGATATATGTCGATGAACCCAGTGGTGAATTTCTTGGAACTATTCTGTTTTGCCATTTCTGTGTGAATAATATGGTATAAAATGTAAATACATAATTAACCAATATGCATCCACCATTATGTACATAAACAGTCCAAACTAGGTCAGCTTACAATCTATTGTCCCTACCACATGTACATGCGCACACATTCACTGTTTTTGTAGGGGGTCTGGTAAGACAATTTACCCCATCATAGACATGCAAGTAAACAACACATGACTAGCTTTTGCAATGTGCCATCCCCCCAGACCATGCAAGTAAACAACACATGACTAGCTTTTGCAATGTGCCATCCCCCCAGACCATGCAAGTAAACAACACATGACTAGCTTTTACAATGTGCCATCACCCCAGAGCATGCAAGCAAACACCACATGACTAGCTTTTACAATGTGCCATCACCCCAGAGCATGCAAGCAAACACCACATGACTAGCTTTTACAATGTGCCATCCCCCCAGAGCATACAAGCAAACACCACATGACTAGCTTTTACAATGTGCCAACACCCCAGAGCATGCAAGCAAACACCACATGGCTAGCTTTTACAATGTGCCAACACCCCAGAGCATGCAAGCAAACACCACATGGCTAGCTTTTACAATGTGCCAACACCCCAGAGCATGCAAGCAAACACCACATGGCTAGCTTTTACAATGTGCCAACACCCCAGAGCATGCAAGCAAACACCACATGGCTAGCTTTTACAATGTGCCAACACCCCAGAGCATGCAAGCAAACACCACATGGCTAGCTTAGCAATGTGCCATCACCCCTCTCCAAACTTGCGCTGGGGGCAGCGGGCTTCACATGACACCCTCACCCTCACCCATGCTTTATTTTATAACATTGGTGGCACAGTGGGCGCCTCACATCCCCCCAAACATCATTGTGCCCATATTCTTGCGCTGGGGGGGCAGCGCGCGGCGGGTGCAGCGCGCATCACGTGACACCCTCACCCATGCTTTAATTTATAACATTGGTGGCACAGTGGGCGCCTCTCATCCCCCCAAACATCATTGTGCCCATATTCTTGCGCTGGGGGGGCAGCGCGCAGTGGGTGCAGCGCGCATCACGTGACACCCTCACCCATGAAGTTTACATTGGTGGCACAGTGGACCCCTCTCATTACCAACCCACCCCACCTGTGATCAGTGCGTTTGTGGTGCATAGTGGAGAGCAAAGTACTTACCAGCTCCAGAGGGTTCACAGCGCGTGGTGTCTGACAGCAGCAGCATGTGCAGAATGGAGAGGAGGGCTTCAGGGAGTGTCCAGATGAGCAAAATCGGTGGTCAGTTGAGCACAAAAAAAAGACACCACACAGAAGGCGCCCGATATGCAGGGTCTTGCTAAACGATTTTGCTAGATTGATGGGACATGCTCATTCTTCATCTTAATGCGATTTAGACGCGCGGGGCCGCGCATCTATATCGGTTTAGCCCCCACACACACACCGATGTATGCTTAGTTTCTAAGCGACCTTGCTAAATCGCTTAGAAAATGGCACAAAATCGGCATGTGTGTAGGCCCCATAAGATAAAAGAGGATCCCTGGACGGACGGAGTATTCCCCAAATCTGGGGTTCAGCAATAGTCTTCCCCAAAATCCACACCATATACCATCAAGTGATTATGACAGTTCACTTCACCCACGGACATTTATCAAGACATCTTAATACAGGTGAGCGCACCTTAAAATATATATTTTATTATCAATATTTTTCCTGCGAGGCTGGGGATGCCCAGCGGACCAGTAAATATAAACTACAACCGAAACATCAAATTGTAAATTGGGACTATCATTTTTTATTCAGTCTAATTATGGAAGCGGTCATCTATTAGAATGAACTTAGGTCTACAGTCATTAGGTCGACCCCACTAGGTCGACTGGCAGGAAGGTCGACCTGACTTAAGGTCGACATGGGCCAAGGTCGACATGACTTAAGGTCAAATTTGCATAAAGGTCGACATGAGGAAGGTCGACTGGTCATAAGGTCGACATGGGGTTTTTCACTGTTTTTTGAGCCGACATGTGCCGACAGGCGGTATTTCATGCCCTACCATCCACTAGGGCGTAGAGGAGGTTATTAAAGCTGTGGCGAGCGAAGCGAGCCACCGTGCCCGATGCATTGCGAGCGATGCGAGGGTCCGATTCTCATTGCCAACTGTGTCCATGTCGACTGTGTCGACATTCGGATAAAAAAAACAGTGAAAAACCCATGTCGACCTTATGACCAGTCGACCTTCCTCATGTCGACCTTTATGCAAATTCGACCTTAAGTCATGTCGACATTGGCCCATGTCGATCTTAAATCAGGTCGACCTTCCAGCCAGTCGACCTAATGGGGTCGACCTAATGACTGTAGACCTAAGTTCATTCTGACAGATGTACCAATTCCCTAATTATAATTAAGAATGGCTTATTGTATCTAAATGTTTAAAGGTGTAGATACGCCCAGTGTTTTTATATTATTCATCCTTTATTAATAACTCCTCACAGTATTCTCATCCACTACAGTTTAGTGAAGACTAAATAGATACACCATTTCACCCCCTGCCTCATGTGCTCCCAAGCGCATTCTTATTCTCTTTCCTTAGTGTTTTTATTGAAGACTAGTCTTAAGGTTTCTCCGGTGGATGGGGGAAAGTTTATGCTTTTTAACCTCTTTGGTGGTATGCCCGGAAATCTCTCTGGCTGAGCTGCACTGTAAGAGCGGGTTCTACAGAGAAATTTCCGGGCATGCTACTGTAAAGAAAGGGTATACCAGTGGTGCCTCCAGCGGTGAACCACTGTCGCACCACCATCCCCCCTGTCGCTGATCCTCCCTGTTGCCACTTGGGGAGGATCCGGGCTGCTTGGGGAGCTTTGTATGCGCCGACACATAGTCCGCACCCCCCGCAAATTTTTATTTTATTTTACAGGTGTGGCCCCCTGCATTGGCCACACCGCTCCCATTGACCAATGCCCATTTTACCAGGGCCCAGCGGCGCTTTCAGCAAATCTGGTTGTCTTCAGAAAGTCATAAGCTTTCCAACGACTTATTACAATGCATGAAAACAACAGAAATAGCATGGTCCCTTATGACGTCACTCTTAAGGGGTCGTCCGATAAAACCCACCTTCAAACTTAGATTACGCACTACCTTATTATCTTAAGGGACAAAGTGTGAAGACGATTAGTTAAAGCGTCCAAGCGTTATCGTGGAAAATACACACACACACAAACATAATTCAGTTATAATTATGTAGACACAGTTGTACTCACTTTTATACACACTGATAGATGGGGCGGAGCTTGAGCAGGGTGTCATCAGCTGATAAATGTATGTAGGATGCTGCACCAGCGATTATAGCTCAGGTAAATCGATGTTGAAGCTAGCTGGAAGACTACTGGCATTTGGGAGCCCATAGAAGACAGATCTAAAGTGACTTGCTTTACCCCCCATAATACGCTTACCTGTCTCCACTCCATACACACTGGGGTATAAAATGAGCGATATTGCTCGTTATATCACCCAATTTGTATGCCCTGCTCCCTCCTTGCGTCGATAAGGAGTGCTGTTATGTCCTATGTCCACGGCTCTCCTCATCGGCGCCCCCAGCAACACTTTGTATGCGCATTTAAAAAATATATATCTCCCTCAGCTGGCTGTAATTAGGGAAGCCAATCCCGGGGCATTTTTTCAATCCCGGGATTCTGGATTGAAAAATGCTCAATCCCGGGATTCCCGGGATCCCGGGATTGGCTTTCCTAATAAAAAAACGCCCTGGCCGCCCCGCATTTACTTACATTTGCAGGGGCGGCCGGGTTGATGGGTGGGAGCCGGGATGCCGGGTGGGCAGCTTCATCCGGCCGGCGGCAGGGTGGGAGCCGGGATACCGGGTGGGCAGCTTCCTACTTCGGGAGCCGGGTTGCTGGGTCGGCTGGCTAGGTGGGCGGGCGGGCGACTTCATAATGCGGAGTTGCTTGCTTGCTGGGTGGGCTGGCTAGGTGGACGGGCGGCTTCATCTCCGCCTGCCTGCGCAGCATGACCTCTCGTCACGCTGAGAGGTCATGCTGCGCAGGGTTGCTCTGCCGGGTATGGGAGTATCTGGGCAGCGGCTGAGCGAGTGCTCAGACGCTGCCCGGCATTAGACTGCGCATGCGCGGTCTAATCCCGAAAATCCCAGGATTGGAAACTCCAATCCCGGGATTGAAATCCCGGCGTTTTGGGGGCCAAATCCCGGGATCCCGCCGATCCCGATCCCGGGATTGGCCACCCTAGCTGTAATGGCCATGCGCGAGATCTCTCTATTATCTCGAGATCTTGAGCGCAGCCCAGAGCCAGCAGCAGGGCTAGCGTTGTCCCTGCAGTGGGAATAGGAAACCTCTACCACCTGGGCTGGCGAAGCTGCCGGGGTAGCTTAACAGGCAAAGTATGCCTAAAAGGCTGTTAATACATCCCCCCGTGCCGCTAGTTACTGGCCGGAAATGAAGGGGACAGCTGCGGCAAGCAATTCATTTAAAAAACAATTAGTGTAGCATATGCAATTAACGCTAGTTCATACATCTGCCCCAATGCACGCTCCCGCAGGTCGTTAAGGCCCCCTCCGTCATCTGTGCATGTACAGACGAGGGGGTGATCGTTAATAAGGGCCATGCCCCCACTCCCTCCCCCTGCCATTTCTCGCCTGCATCAGCAAAGGTTGTATGCCAGGGGTTTCCAATCTTTTTTGAATCACGGCACCCTAGAGTATCAGAATTTTTCCATGGCACCCCTTGGTGGAGAAAAATATTAAATTAAGTAGATTGTGTTTATATGTGATTCTTTGGTTCAATTATGTGGTAAAGGGCAGGATTTGCTTCTGTTTGTACACATATTTTATGATTGGCAGCCACCAGCACTGGGTTTGTCAGTAAATAATTTGAATTGGTCATGGACCACCAATCCGTGGCACCCCTGCAAGAGTCCTGAGGCACCCCAGGGAGCCACGGCACACAGTTTGGGAACCACTGTTGTATGCACTTGCCGATGCCAGCACCCGCCAGGTAGCCTCTACTGCAGATATTGGTGGCTGCGGGGATCGCTAGGTGTTTATGCTCCTTAAAAGACCCAATTTCTATGTCCTATTTTAGTACGCTTTATAAGCAATAATCAAAATACTTCTAGTTTTCCCTTCATCTCTTGCATAGAGTGTGGCGCCCAGTGTGCCAGTATTATATAAATCATATGATGGCTCACGAATTATAAAGGAATCTGTTCTGTAACACGGGGACCCTTTCTCCAGGCTAGGATTTAAAAATCTGAGTTGTAGCCATGCAATCTCCACACATAGAAATACACATAATAATTAAATGATGAACTGACTGTTCTGAGCATACTGGACGTAGTGGAGATGCATAGGAGAATATAAACGTTTTTTTTTTTTTTATTGCAGATATTATCATTTAAATACCTCCTTCCAAAATGTGATTGTTTTGGCCCTCCCCCTAGCCAATGCCCGCAGCTGCATGCAAATTAATGTGTTAGTCTGATCTGACTATTATCTGAGCCGGAGATGGCCGAACAGGGGGCGGGCACTCACGTCATGTGACATCAACCGTCCACAACGTGCAGGCTTTGACTCACTTGGGTTTGCATGGGGACACCCAGCGTTTTTTTCCGGTGCGCCAACTGTTTTTGTGGGCACACCCAGAAAACGCTGGGTATCCCCATGTGCTCGCCCCCTGTCCACCCACTGCCCCCTCTGTACGAACACCTCCGCAACTGTGATAGTCGCCAAAGGCATTAGTACAGCGGTCCTGCACATGCGTATGGGAGTGCCCAGCATTTTAATGAGTCCCCATGAAAATTCTGGGTGTTCCCATGGGTACACGGTTGGGCAGCTAACGTCATAGGACATCAGCCGCCTGCCCCGTCTTCGTCCTTGTGCTCCTAAATAATAGTCAGTTGAGATTGACATATTTGTGACGGCAGGAGAAATCATTGGTCGTCGGCCATCGAATGATTTCTACTGCTAGCGGAGGCATGCGAGGGGATGTGTTCTCGTACACATCCTCTCGCATGGTACCGAGGAGATCGAAGGTGGGGGGGCAGGCCAACCTGAATTAGGGCCATTCACAGTGCACTTTGCAATAGGTTTTCTTTTCCATTGGGGTGACCACAACTGGATTGGATTGGAACCCACCAGTGGCACCTAAATGTATTCAATGGAAGGAGGTGGTGAACCACTACTGACCCCTCTTCAAATTCTAGGGAGTTTGATACATCTCCCCCAAAGAGTTGAGTACTTGTCCATACCAACCAATCACCTTCTAGATATCCATGCATCAGTTACACTCTATAAAATAGGTAGAAGCTGATTGGTTGCTCTGGTTAACTTCTTCACTTGTGTACTCCTTCACCATTCAGAAGGCTCGATACATGTCCTCTTGCGTTTCATACGTAGAAGATACCCCCAAAATTTGATAATACATGGAAAATGTCACTGTAATGCCCTGTTACGGTAGGCTGAGCGGTAGATGTAGGATTGTGTGTTATGGGTAATGTTATGTGCACTGATACTTCTTCTCCACCATGTATGATTGTGGTGATGCTTGATCCATGACCGTGGAGCTATGCGTCCCACTCATTTTTGGTGCTGCTATCTACAAGATAGCGCTAGGCAATGTATGAACAGTCAGTGGGCTTTAGTAGGGATCACTGAAGGGGGACCCCACTCCTGCATCTGAGATGTTAATGCCTCTCATCACTAGTGCTTCCTGCTTTGCTTTGGTAAAGAGACGCTACAGGAAGAGCTACTGTAGAGCCGCAGTGGCGAGATCCATGTCGTTATGATAGAGCTACCACCGACTTCCTTTTTGGGGTTTCTTGATTTCTATTGTACGAATCTCTGGGGTTACTGTCTGTAGATGTATTTATACACTGTGATTATCATATTATACATGTCAGACTGGATATTCCTATAGGTACTTTGTAATCTATGTGCAACTACTGGTGAGAACTTACTGTGTAACTTCCATCAGTCTCAGAATGGGGCATGAAGGGTCCAATGGAGTGTTAGAGGTCCATGTCTAGGGGTGTGGTCTCCAGAGAGGGTGTGGCCAGCCACCACATCAGTTTGCCAAGACATGAGAGAATTTATGGGCTGGACCCCTTGATATAAGTTTAAGGTAACATGTATAATGTATAATTCAAGTGCACAGTTGAACCTGATCCCTAGATGAAATGGTAGGGTCCCACGAAGTGGGGCCTGCTGGGAGATTCCCCTGTACCCCTGTTGGCCAGTTCGCCAGTCTTGCTAACAAAAGCAACCCCAGGTTTCTATGGGGGGTTGCTTTTTTTGCCAAATTTACTGTACCAAATCCTAGAATATAATGCATTCCACAGCTTGGCCCCAGCAATACATATTGTAAGAGTTACTGGGAGAGGGATCAGTAGAATCCCTTTCCACTTGTGTATATAGGGACAGCGGTCGCACTGAAGAAGTTCCTTATACTACTACAACACCAGAGATGAGCTCCAGTCGTTGGATGTGTTTTATTAATGAATAAATACTGTATGCACCACAGTTACTAGTGATTCCCTGCATCACAAGATTCCAAGAAAACTAAAATTCTCAAGTCACGATTATCAGGAGACTGTCGCATCAAAATGATTACTCCGCCATAATACAAATTGCCAAGAAAGAACTATTAAAATACCATTTTGTCCTTGTGAAAGTTGCATTCCTTTTTTTTTTTAAACTTCTCTGTAACTTAAATGAACAAGGTCAACGGAAAGTTTATTCCACATTTTCTGGAATCTTCAGTCCGTCCCTGTGCAGAAGGTAACTCAATTCCTCAGGGTTCCCCAGCAATATATTAACCTTTACAAGTACTTGAATATGAAATATTGATCTGTTTTTATTCTGCGATGACTGCAGACACCAGAGATTCCAACTTTATTCTGTCTCTTCTCTTCTGAAGTTACCCATATGTTAATCTAATATACTCTGTTTTATTGTATTTCTATGTCCTTTCCTTTAACCTTCTAAAACTATGATCATCCAGTCCCCCAATTGCCCTTTGGATAATTAGCAAAAAAATGTTTTCCTCCTATTTTGGCTTAAAATAGTGAAAACAACAAAGAAACTTGCAATGACTAATGATGGGAAATGCAAAAGCACTAGTCAAAGGCTAACCTACATCCAGTATTTTAGCCTTCATTTTTCTGCTAAAATACTGGTTGCCCCAGATTTATGCTATATTAACTATTTGCTATTCCTCAAAATACCATTGATGGTTCATTTTCTAGGTGACCTAGGCAATGCTTTACCCTACTGCAAATGCCCTACATCAATACCCCCTTCTAAACCCTGACTGGCCATCCGTATTGAACACATGCCACTAACATGCCATCAAACCTCCCCATGTACCCCTTTCATGACATCATCATCTTCCTATCATATTAACAGACATGTCCACATATCCCTAAAATGCCATCAAACCTCCTCATATGTCCCTGTGGTTACTTCAAGCATTAAGTGGAATAAAGATGTTTCATTTTGGAACTAGGTGGCATCAGCACCCAAACTTAAGGTTCTGGCCCCACAAGCTCTGCCTAAAGCAACATAATCAGGGGCAGAACTCTGGGAGGCAATGGAGTCATCTGCCGCCGGGCTCCTGCTGCCAAGGGGGCACCTCTCCTCCCCTATTAGTTTAAATCAGTTAATGAAAGCCATTGATATCCCTTCTATAGCTGAGTTCTGAAATATATATGTGTCCTCTCTCTCTGTCTGTCTGTGTGTGTGTGTGTGTGTGTGTGTGTGTGTGTGTCCAATATATATCTTGCCTCCGGGCAACTGTGTCGAACTTACGCCACTGGACATAATGATTTGTATACTTTGTTCGCTTAAAATTCTTTATTGAAGTTTACTTCTGTCTTCAAATTGATATAAATAACAAAGAAGAATCGGTTATTCCTTGTTGTTGTTGGCACTCACCTGGGAGAGAAGAACAATCGAGTTTACAGCAGGTCCATTCTGGTCTAGATCAAAACTCCTAAGTGGATGTATATGGGAAAACTTGGCATAACACCATCTGCCTGTGCCAACAATTTATAGAAAACAACAAAGAAAACATTGCAGAAATTATATTTTATTGTCTGGGGTCCAGCTGAATATACGGAGCTTCAGACTACTGAGGCCTTCTAAATCAGAGGTGGGCAATAAGCATCCCTCCAGATGTTGATGAACTACACATCACAGCATGCCCTGCATCAGTTTCAGCATGGCCAAATAGCAAAACTAAGGGAAGGCATGCTGTGATGTGTAGTTCATCTACATCTGGAGAGCTGCTTATTGCCCTGTTCTAAATGTAGGACAGTACGATTTTATGTTGGTCACTAGTTAGCCCTACTGAGTCTCCTGCCATGTTCTAGGATTTGGAATACTGATAGATTGCCCGAGCTGTTCTGGCCTGCACAGATAGAAGTCTGGGTAATACTGGACTTAAACTAGACCAGGGATGGGGAACCTTTGGCTCCCAGCTGTTGTTGAACTACATATTCCAGTACGCCCTGCTATACAGTTTTGCTACTTGGCCACGCTAAAAGTGTTGCAGGGCATGCTGGGATGTGTATTGCAACAACAGCTGGGTGCAAAGGTTCCCTATCTTTTATCCAACCATACAAGTAGTTGTTAGTTGGATGGAAGTTGGTCTAGTGTATGGCCAGCATAAGATGTGAGATTGTGATTGTAGTGGATATTTGTGTGCTAGAGGTGGCATACGTTACTTTCCAAAGCTGTTCTGTGACATTTTTACTGTAGATTGAATATTGTTTTGGGCTTGCTGTGTTAAAGACTGGCTAATAGCTAGTGTTCATCTATGGTCAGAGGACAGAGAGTTGGTGAAGACTCCAGTAATAGATGTAATGAGAATTTACTGTAAGTGCGTACACACGTACAGATTTATCTGTCCAATCTATCTGGTGGTAACAAAAACCTGGAAACGTATGGGAGCTTGAAAACAGACAGTGATCAGTCAGACAAATTGTTTAAATCATTCTGATATTAGAAATTTATCAAAGCATATCTTTTTTTCTGTTTTCCTGCATTTGGGTGGAAATTTTTGATTGTCATATGCTCCCATACATTTCTAGCTTTTTGTTCCCACTAGATAGATTGGACAGATAAATCTTTAAGTGTGTGCGCACCTTTAGAATGATAAAAAATATCTGGTTACGTGTACCTGTACAGTATTTTCTGGTAAGAGGCGGGCTGTGGTTGCAAGCCAGTGTGTTACTCCAATCTAATGCTAGGTACACACCAGGACGACTAGGGCCCGATCAGCACAATCTAGATCCAATTCCGATCAATCGGATGTAGATTGTGTGCTGATTGGGCCCTTTTCTGACCTGGTGTGGAGCGATTCCGATCCGATGCGCGGTCCCGCGGGTCGGTCGGTCGTTATTGAGATCCTACCTGCTGCAGGTAGGATCTCAATGACGACCATAGAACCGGGTGCGGGTCGCCATCGGATCGGACCCGCTCACGGTGCACATCGTGAGCGGGTCGTGCCCTCCCGCGTCATCGTGAGCGGGTCGGACGAGACACTGACGACCCGCTCACGATGTGCATCGTGAGCGGGTCGTCCTGGTGTGTACCCCGCATAATGCTTCAAAATATGAAAATACATTTCTTGAATTTGAAAACTGCAGCTCACGGATTAAAGTAATTATTCAATTATTGAGTAAAACTATAAAAGTTACTTTTTTGCCTACGCAACTAAACTTTTTCATTTCACAATTTTTACAGTTACTCTAAGTTCAAGGTGAACGTTTGAGTTTGCGTGGCAAAATTTCAATAACTCTCTGCAATCCGTATACTGTATTTTTCCAACAAACCAGAAATATCCAACGCGTTCACTTAATTCAAGTTTAACTTAAACGATTTATTCTATCAAAAAAGGTGAAAATTTATTGCAAATTCTTACAAATTTTTGTCGGAATCAGTTTCCAAACTGCGGGTGACAAAGAAAGTGTCTCTTTGCCTAATAAATTTATACGGAGTGGTCACTCGCATTTAAAAATATAGGTTACTGCAAAACACTTTTGTGTTTTGCGCTTTCGAAAGTTGACACAACTAATTCAATCTTGAAAATGCTAAGTGTCCCGTTCCCGCTCTTTCCTGCGCAGCTTACAAATTGGCTGTTATCTGAAAGTGGTTTGTAAATCAAGCCAAGGCAAAGAAGGTCATTTCACGCCGGTCGTCACATCCAGCACAAAATTGATAACATGAAATTCTCTTTCCTGTATTAACGGTTTTAGGCAGAGTGTCATCTCATTTGTGATCATTGAAAGCAGACGGCTTTTATAATTTGGCAGTGAAAATATGCAGTTTAGAGACTGATTTTTATTAGCATTTATAATTATTAACTTTCCCTCTCCCGTCCGGCATCATGACCTCTGTGAAAAACTTAAAAGGGTATTTGGGGGGGAATTCTAATATGGGCACAGGACAGGGGTGTAACTAGATATTTGTGGGCCCCATAGCATATTAAATATTTGTAAGGGCCCCTATATACCAACCAATGGTGATAAATGTAAATAACACATATGTACCTTATACAAAGAAGGTGGGCCCCCCTCAGCTCTGAGCCCAACAGCAGATGCACCCACTGCACCTATGGTAGCTATGCCCTTGGCGGAGGTGGGTGGGATTGCTGTTGATGTGGCATTCAAATGCCGGCAATGGAAGTCCGACTCATCCCCCCCTTCGCCGGGCTGGCAAGTGCCTGAGATCCCTGCCACCGTAAAGTAATTGAATACCCCCCCCCCCCTTAATATCATAATCTGAGAATTTCTTATAATTATCATCATTATTATTTTACTATTAGCATACATGTGCGAAATGTATATAAATTGAGCTGTTTATGTTCTTTTGCATCAATCCTTTTTATTTATTAAACATTATGGGGGTTATTCTGATTCACTCAGAAAGGCACAGTCCCTCTCTAATAGACAAAACCATATGCACTGCAGGTGGGGCTGATGTAACGTGCAGAGAGTTAGATTTGGGTGTTTTATTGTTTCCGTGCAGGGTAAATACTGGCTGCTTTATTTTTACACTGCAATATACAGTAGATATCAGTTGGAAGTACACCCCCCACCCAAATCTAACTCTCTCTGCACATGTTACATCAGCCACACCTGCAGTGCATATGGTTTTGTCCATTAGAGAGCGATTGTGCCTTTCCGAGCGAATCAGAATAACCCCCTATGTCTGCCATCAAAATGTAATAATGTATTGGATGTCCAACAAATTTAAGAATGCCCACCAGTTGTATCCTCCTATGACCACTTGGTGGCGCACCAGGTGTATAACAGTAAATGACAAGATGTAAGAAATCTGCATTCAAATATAGAATTCTGTAAGTGAGCAGACATTACATCATAAATGATCCTGAGCTTGGAGCATAAAACGTAGCCATTAAAAGAGATGACAGACAGATAACTCCTCTTTTAACCCCTTCCTGACAGAGCTAGTTTTTGCGTTCCTGACAGAGCCATTTTTTTCAAATCTGACATGTCTCACTTAAGTGGGGATAACTTTTTTTTGCTTTTACTTATCCCAGTGATTTTGAGATTGTTTTTTCGTGACACATTGTACTTCAAATTAGTGGTATATTTGGGTCGATACAGTCTGTGTTTTTTTGTGAAAAATACCAAAATGTCGTGAAAAAATGGAAAATTTAGCGATTTGCAAAATGTTAAATTTTCTGCTTGTGAGACAAATAATCATACCACTCAAAATAGTTAATAACTAACATAGACCATATGTCTACTTTATGTTGCCATCATTATTTCAACTTCCTTTTCATTTTTTTGGACACTAGGAGGCGTAAAATATGAATAGCAAATTCTCAAATTTTCAAGAAAATTTCAAACACTGATTTTTTTAGGGACCAGTTCAGTTCTGATGTGACTTTGAGGGACTTGTATGTGAGACACCCCCATAAATGATGCCATTTCAAAAACTGCACCCCTCACAGTATTCAAAACAGCATTTTGGAAGTTTGTTAACCCTTTAGGTGTTTCACAGGAATTAAAACAAAGTGTAGGTGAAATTTCAAAATTTCATTTTTTTTGCAGAGTTTCAATTTTAATACATTTTTCTAACGAATACAGTAGATTTTACTAGAGAAATGTGACTAAAAATTGATTCCCCCAATTCTTTTGTTTTCATAAATATCCTATATGTGGCCCTAGTGTGCACGGTGACCAAACCACAGGCTTCATAATAGAAGGAGCACCTACTTGATTTTGGAGCCTCCTTTTTATGAGATTATTTTTTAGGCACCATGTAGGTTTCTAGGCACCATAAGATGCTAAAAGTTAGGAACCCCCCCACAAGTGACCCCATTTTGCAAACTACACCCTTCAGGGAATTCATCTAGGGGTATAGTGTACATTTCAAACCCCCAGGGGTTTCACCAATTGTGGTACAACTGGGCAGTGAAAATAAAAAAAAATAATTTTTCATTTTCACAGCTCAGTTGTATCAAAATTGGTGAAACCCCTGGGGGTTTGAAATGTACACTATACCCCTTGATGAATTCCCTGAAGGGTGTAGTTTGCAAAATGGGGTGACTTGTGGGGGGGTTCCACTGTATTGGTGCAACATAGCACCCACCATTCATTCCACCAAAATCTGTGCTGCAAAATCCAAAAATCACTCCTTCCCTTCTGAGTCCTGCCATGCACCCAACTGGTATTTTTTGGTCACATGTGAGGCATTGCCGTACTCGGGAGAAATTGGGGCACAGATTTTGGGGTGCTTTGTATCCTTCATTCCTTGTGAACATGAAAAATTTTGAGCCAGAACTGCATTTTTCTGTAAAAAATTACATTTTTTTACACAAAAATGCAGATCTGGCTCAAAATTTTTCATTTTCACAAGGAATGAAGGATACAAAGCACCCCAAAATCTGTGCCCCAATTTCTCCCGAGTACGGCAATGCCTCACATGTGACCAAAAAATACCAGTTGGGTGCATGGCAGGACTCAGAAGGGAAGGAGTGATTTTTGGTGGTGGAATGAATGGTGGGTGCTATGTCGCATTAGCAAGACCCCCGAAGCACCAATACAGTGGAACCCCCCCACAAGTGACCCCATTTTGGTCACCAGCTTTGGGAGGGGGGCTGGCGCTGCGGCTGGCGGGGGGGTGGGAGGGGTGCTGGCGCTGCGGCAGCCGGGTGGGTGGGAGTGAGGGGGGCTGCCGGGTGGGAGGGGGGGGGGGCTGGCGATCGGTGGTGATCGGTGCTGTTCTTAACAGCACCGATCACCACCGATCACTGTGTTACCGAGCGGCTTAGCCGCCGGTAACACAGAAAACGCTTCAATTGGCTGTTCACATTTGAACAGCCAATCGCAGCGATCGCCGACCGGGGCTCAGGGACAGCAGACATCTCCAAACTGTCACCGCGTCTATGGACGCGGTGACAGTTTAAAACCATGACGTATATATACGTCTTCGGTCGGGAAGTACCTCCCGACCATGACGTATATATACGTCTTCGGTCGGGAATATCTATCTGTATATATATATATATATATAAATATATATATATGTATATACACACATCTATATATATATATATGTGTGTATATACACACATATATATATATATATATGTGTATATACACACATATATATATATATATATATATATATATATGTGTGTGTGTGTGTGTGTATATACACACATACACACACACATATATATATATATATATATATATAATCATTTCATTTTATTTTTTTTCATTTTTATGTCCCTAGTGCTGCTGCTGCTGGCGGGGGGAGGGAGGGAGGGGGGAGGCAGCGCTGCGGCGCATAACAGCACCGATCACCACACGGCTGCCGGGTGCCGGGTAAGATATAGTGCTGCCGGGTGGGAGGGAGGGGGTGTCCGCGGATCGGTGGTGATCGGTGCTGTACTTAACAGCACCGATCACCACCGTTTTCTGTGTTACCGAGCGGCATAGCCGCCGGTAACACAGAAATAGCTGTGATTGGCTGTTCACATTTGAACAGCCAATCACAGCGATCGCCGACCGGGGGGGGCATTCCTGCCCCCCCCGGGCGGCGAGGGGGGATGTCTGCTGTCAGGGACAGCAGACATCTCCAAACTGTCACCGCGTCTATAGACGCGGTGACAGTTTAAATCCATGACGTACATTTATGCCATGTGTCGGGAAGTACTTCCCGACCATGACGTAAATGTACGTCCAATGTCGGGAAGGGGTTAACAGTTTATGCATTTGGTATTTAATTTATTTATTATTTTTCATCAATGTTGGGTTTTATTCTTGGCATTTTAATAAAAATAATAAAGGTACTATTTTATTGGTTACATTGTTTGAAAAGTGTTTGTTCCAGTACAGAACACTTGTCTTCACTGATACTGTGCCTATGTTGTATTGGATTCTTGGGGACACCTATTGGGTGTGGTATATCATACTGACATTCAGAATGTTGACACTGGCATAAATGTTGACATTGCCATATACTGAGCTTGTGAATTGCATTAATTAGAATGTGGACAACGGGTCTGTTATGCTGCTTTCCCACTGCAGACCCGTTTAAGTTTACAGGTAATCTTAAATGGTATTTAGCATTCCCACTGCAGCAGATTACAGTTTCAAATGCCATTTAAGTACCATTCCCATTGCAGGTAAAACGTTTTAGCTCTTCAAAACGTTTTTACAGCACAAATGACACTACACAGGCAACAACCAATCAGTGGAATTGTTGCCTGTTAACAGTAAGGATGCATTCCCATAGCATCATTGGTGCCCAGTGGTGCCTGTAATAAATAGATTGCTGGCATGTGCCAGCAATCTATATATTACTGGCTTATGATTCTCATTGGTGCCCAGTGGTTCCAGAAATATATAGATTGCTGGCATGTGCCAGCAATCTATATATTACTGGCTTACGATTCTCATTGGTGCCCAGTGGATCCAGAAATATATAGATTGCTGGCATGTGCCAGCAATCTATATATTACTGGCTTATGATTCTCATTGGTGCCCAGTGGTTCCAGAAATATATAGATTGCTGGCATGTGCCAGCAATCTATATATTACTGGCTTACGATTTTCATTGGTGCCCAGTGGATCCAGAAATATATAGATTGCTGGCATGTGCCAGCAATCTATATATTACTGGCTTACAACATCAAACATTGGTGGCCAGTGCTGCTCCGTGTGGAGCAGGACGGTGGGAGGCGGGGCATGTGGGCGGAGCCGGCCAGCGTCGGGATTATACACAGCGGGGCAGCGCGCCGGTGGGAGGCGGGGCATGTGGGCGGAGCTGGCCAGCGTCGGGATTATACACAGCGGGGCAGCGCGCCGTGGACAAGTGAGTATGACAGGAGAGGGGAGGGGGGGGGGGCGGGGGGTGGCAGCGGGGCGTACCGCCAGGCTGAAAGTGGTTAATCTTTCAGCCCGGCAGCGTACACACACGGAGATGATTGCTGAAAAAAATCAGCAATCATCTCTACCGTTTAAAGATGCATTCCCATTGCATCTTAAACGGTAGATTACCGTGCAAAACCCTGCTCTGAAAACGGGTTGAAATACCGTTTAACTTTAAACGGTATTTCAACTCTGGCGCTTTCCCACTGCAGCCTTAAACGGTATTTTGCCCTCAAAAATCGGCAAAATACCGTTTTAAGGCTGCAGTGGGAAAGGGGCATAAGTGTCAACATAACCCTAAACCTTCCCTAACTGCAGTGCAGACTAGCCCTAAAACAAATCTAACATTAACCCTAAACTTGTAGCTGCCAATATTTACGACACTGTGAAGTCCAACATGTATGTCGGCATTCTGAACATGTACCCAACAAGGGCAGACAAAGGTGCACTCATAGACTGATGTTAGATGGTCTGAACACAGACATTCTGGACGTGTCAACATTCAGCACATGTCAACACAATTCTGTCGACATTCTGATTATGACTGCATACCCACCTCCCTGTGGATGCACATAGCATCTATTCCCCACAGGCGGAGGGGCAGCAGCGCCAAAATGGGGGAGTGGCCTCGCACAAGTGACACCATTTGAAGGCCACGCCCCCTCACCATGAGTCCATGCACCCAGAATTTCAGGCGTGCGGCTGCACCGTGCACAAAGGTCCCGCTAGGCCACCAATGAAAGTTGGGAGGTATGGCTAAACAAGTATAAAATTAGTATAAAATTGAAAAAGACTTTTAATAAAGAGAAAACCATCTATACGGACTCTTAGGTCAATTATTTGTGACACTAACACAATTGTCTAAAGGACTTTCTGATACTCAGGGTGCCACCCAAATAAACTTTTTGAGGTGAAGTACCACAAGTGACCGCTAGGGGTCACTCGGCGGCACAAATTACTCCTTAACAGAAAGTGAAACCAAAATAATGATCTGTTTCAAACTTGCTGGATATATAGAGAAAGGGAGCTGTGAGACAGAGATAGGAGGGTAGGAGCAGATAGGGACTAAGCCGTCATTTTAACTGCCTATTAACTAGTGTATCTATCTATCTATCTATCTATCTATCTATCCATCCACTACCAATAATATGGAATGGTAGGACTGTTATACAACTTTTTTTGTGAACTCTCTTCTGTGCGAACACCTGTTGTGTTTCTCAATAACTTTTGAATATTCCAAAAATGCCATTTTCAGCACCTTGGACAGTTAAATGCTTTATTGCCGTTGACTGTACTTTTATGCTTTATTTATATAAATTACTGTATATATTGTACTATATGAAAGGAATCAGATTTGCATAACCGTATGCCTCATAATGTGTATTTGCAATCATGAAATTGATAAATATAACAATAATGCAGATTCTATGATGATACTATGGGTGACATTCTATGCTCTGCGAGTATCGTTTTTTTGCGGTAATTAGACCACAAAATGGCGATATTGCATTTTCCCATTAAATCGTTAATTTAATGGGATGCGCTAAGGGACTGAAATCGCATATTATGTGCGTTAAGGTATGCTGAATAAAAATGCGAGATAAATTCACATTTTTATCGCATCCAGATGTTTTCGTATAGAAAACTATACAAGTCGCTTATTTAATGCAATGCGCATTTGCACATCGCATTTTTTAGGTGCCTAATTATCGCACTTATTTCAGACCAGGGTCTGTTAGGCGAATTAGCCAGAACCCTGCACAGATCGCAATGTTCTGTGCAGGGTTCTGCTGTAAAAAATAAAATAATGGGTTAAAAAAAAAAAAGAATGAGCGCGGGGTCCCCCGCCCGAGTATAACCAGCCCCCGGGCTCACTGAGCCGGTGCTGGTGACATAAAATCAGGGTCCCCGACAAATAGGGGTCCCCTTGATTTTATGAAACCAGCACCAGGCTCAAGGTCCGGCGCTGGTTCCCAAAATACGGGGGACAAAGTGACTAGGGGTCCCCCGTATTTTAAGAACCAGCACCGGACACAACCAGCCAGCAGGGTAATGCCACAGCCGGGGGAAACTTATTATATAAGCTCCCGCGGCCAAAGCATTAACCCCCTGGCTGGTCAGCATGGGCAGGGGTCCTGGGGAAGTGGGGACCCCCCCAATGAAGGGGTCCCCCCCCTCCAGGACTTTAAAACTTTAATACACACAAAACACACACACTGATACTTACCTACCTTGAGCCCGTAGGTCGGTCCCTGGATCCTGGGTCCGTCCTCCGGGGCTCCAGGGCAGAAGAGTCTGGTTCCGGGGCCTTGGTCCTGGTTCCGGGGCTGGTCCTGGGGTTCCGGGGCTCCTGGGCTGCAGAATCCGGGGTCCGGGATCCGAGGTAGTCCCCAGGGGTACCTAAGGAAGCAAATCCAACTCACCTGGTCCCCGGTGGCGACCTCGGACTCCTCTCCGGTGACAGCGCTGCTCCCATCTGGTACCCGGCTCGCAGGACTTTGACCGGCGCTGAGATGTTTCCTCCTCGGCGTCTCTGCACAGAATGATTTCTTGGCCAATCAGGAGCCGAGAAAGTCGGCTCCTGATTGGCCACAAATCATTCTGAATACAGACGCAGAGGAAGTAACATCTCAGCGCATCTAGAGCAGAGATGTTTCCTTCTCGGCGTCTGTATTCAGAATGATTTCTGGCCAATCAGGAGCCGACTTTCTCGGCTCCTGATTGGCCAAGAAATCATTCTGTGCAGAGACGCAGAGGAGGAAACATCTCAGCGCCGGTCAAAGTCCTGCGAGCCGGGTACCAGATGGGAGCAGCGCTGTCACCGGAGAGGAGTCCGAGGTCGCCGCCAGGGACCAGGTGAGTTGGATTTGCTTCCTTAGGTACCCCTGGGGACTACCTCAGATCCCGGACCCCGGATTCTGCAGCCCAGGAGCCCCGGAACCCCAGGACCAGCCCCGGAACCAGGACCAAGGCCCCGGAACCGGACTCTTCTGCCCTGGAGCCCCGGAGGACGGACCCAGGATCCAGGGACCGACCTACGGGCTCAAGGTAGGTAAGTATCAGTGTGTGTGTGTTTTGTGTGTATTAAAGTTTTATTTTACAGTGTGTCAGTGTGATTTTGTTAACTATTTTTTGCACTGCAGAACTACAAGTGCCAGCGGGCCCTTTAATGCCCCGCATGCTGGGACTTGTGGTTCCCCAAGTCCCAGCATGCGGGGTAGGCTTGCTGGGACTGATAGTTCGCCAGTATAAAACAATAGTTTTAATTATTTTTTTTACACAAGTCATCAGCCCGATGCCCACCGGCCAGGGGCATCGGGGACAGCCCCGGACTATCAGCATGGGCTTGAAAGTCCTGGAGGGGGGGGACCCCTTCATTGGGGGGTCCCCACTTCCCCAGGACCCCTGCCCATGCTGACCAGCCAGGGGGTTAATGCTTTGGCCGCGAGAGCTTATATAATAAGTTTCCCCCGGCTGTGGCATTACCCCGCTGGCTGGTTGTGTCCGGTGCTGGTTCTTAAAATACGGGGGACCCCTAGTCATTTTGTCCCCCGTATTTTGGGAACCAGCGCCGGACCTTGAGCCTGGTGCTGGTTTCATAAAATCAAGGGGACCCCTATTTGTCGGGGACCCTGATTTTATGTCACCAGCACCGGCTCAGTGAGCCCGGGGCTGGTTATACTCGGGCGGGGGACCCCGCGCTCGTTTTTTTTTTTTACACTTTGCGCTGTCCTGCAAACGTGCGATTTTCAGACATGAAAATCGCACATTTTCAGGACTAAATACAGCGCACCACTTCGCTGCAAATCGCCCCTCTTCGCACTTTTCAGCCTCCAATTCGCATCACATTAAATAATCGAATTTTGGCTGAAAAGTGCGATTTTGAAAAAGGCGATTTGCAGCGATGTGGTGCGCGATTAAAACATGCGCTTTTAGCGCAAAGCATAGAATGTCACCCTATGAATGGTAAATCTCCATTTGAAATTATTTGGTAACTGTTAATTATACAGTAAACTCACCTTCCCCAGGTAACATACTGTACCACAGGGTTAAGCTTCCAGACCCACCCTTGTCATGCCTGGTTAGTGGCCAGTTCTCCAGGGATGGACAGTCAGGAGAAGTTTGAATGGACACAACAAATACTGCAAGTGCATCTGTTTTATCATCCAGAGCTGCTCTGGGGAGCTGACCTGTCACTGACCAAGACAAGCTTCAGTTGTGGTAACTGCAGGGGTCCCAGACATAGTACAATATCCTAATGCTAGAAAATAGTTTCTGATTCAGTTGTTCCATATTTATCTCTGCAAATCACGCAGTGATATATACGTTGGTTTAGAGTTAAAGGATTGACCGCATAAATTTTTGTATTTAAGAAATCATGCTACCCCTTCTGGGTTATATAGGTGACAGATGCAGCCAGTGTTATGCCAAAGTGACCAATTGCTGAACTACATTTCTACGTAAAAATACAGTATCCTGGCTCAATACAGAATACTTTTTTTTTTATTATTATTATTATATTGGCTGCAAGTAATGGGAGTCATGACAAAATAATCCCCATGTGGAATATATTTGGACTTTTTAATGTTACTAGAATTATCAACCTCCTAATTACGTACTGCTATGACCTCACCGTGCCTCATGCCTCAACCACCTCGTACCTCAATGTTGGAACTGATTGGTAACCGCTGCAGGAACTGTTCTGTGTAGACTATAAGTACACTTTGATTCTAGCCCAGATTAACTGTATATTATGTGTTACAAGTGAATTTGAATCCACTGTCTGGAGAATTATTCTCCCGTCCCCATCAAAAGTACATATTCCGAGGTTCAACTCTGCTTCAGTAAATCTCAAACCGTTCCCAGAGGATGTAGAACCTGCCCCAGCAGATGTAATTAGCACACTACCGGTCTCTGCATATTTGTGTTACAAACAGCTGTTACTTAATTACTGTCACTTCAAAGCATTAAGTGACTCTCCTCATATTCAGGTTATGTGGGTTTTTAAAATCAGGAATAGAACTAAACAGTCTAGTTGTAGTTTTAGGGGAAGATTTAGCAAACCTTTGAGAAACGTAATTCAGAAAAATTGCCTATAGCAACCAGTCAGCTACTATATTGTATATTGTTCTAGATTAATGATAGCTACAGTAGCATAGGCAAATGCACGGGGGGGTGGGGTAGGCGAGTTCTGGTGGCCCGGAAACCCCACCTCCTCTTGGCAAGTGGCTCAACAATGACAACAATAGCAATGGTATATAATATGGTTACTAGAGTTTCCACAGATTATACATTTTAAGGCAGTGGTTCCCAATCTGTGTGCTGTGGCACCCTGGGGAGCCTTGGGACACTTGCAGGGGTACCACCAAGGTCAAGAATCAATCCGTATCAATTATAATTATAATTGATTCAATTAAAATATTATTTATTTATTAACAGTTTCTTATATAGCGCAGCATATTCTGTTGCGCTTTACAAAAGGAGACAGTGATACATCAAACTGGGTATTTACAGAGGGTCAAAGGTATGAGGGCCCTGCTCGCAAGCTTACAATCTATAGGGAACTAGGCATTGATACATAAGGATAGATATTCTTTATTGCATTAATTCCACCAGAATGCAATGGTTTTTGGTGTGCTGTAAGATATGGTGACCCAGCAGTTTGGCCATGGGTCAGGAGGATGGAAAAGAAGACAAAGAAATATGTGTGAACTGTACAGTGGGGATGTGATTAGATAGGAACGGTATATGAAGGTTTAGTGGCTGGTTCTGGAATTTGATAAGCTTGCCTGAAGAGGTGAGTTTTCAGGGAACGCTTATAGGTTTGGAGACTGGAGGAGAGTCTTATTGTGTGTGGGAGGGCATTCCACAGAGTGGGTGCAGCCCAAAGAAAGTCCTGCAATCGGGAATGTGATAATAGGCAAACAAGTGCTTGTGGCTGCCATTTATAAAATATGTGGACAAACAGAATCTAATTTTGCCACTCAGGACATAATTAAACTTAAATATGACATATAAACACAATTTACTTAATTTTATATATTTGTTTTAAATGCGTCATTAAAAAAAAAAAAAAAAAAACACATTTAACTAGGGGTGCCATGACACTAATTCTGATCATCTACAGTAGGGTGCCATGATCCAAAAAAGATTGGGAACCGCTGGTTTAAGGGAGAGTGCTGTGTATCCTCAATCACCTGTATGTGAGATTGGATGAATAAGCAACAGTAGCTCTAAACATATTCACAATAACTATAGCCTCATGTCCTAATCCTTGTCCACTTTCAGGGGACTCTACTCTAGAACATAGTTGCCTACATTAAGGGGCTTGTAGCAATCCAAATTGAGCCCCAGCTGGAGCTGGACCATGGGAACGCAGATGGGTCAGTGCCAGTGCCTGCCCTGTCTCTGGTGTTTTGTGGATGAAATAAAAGTCTGTTCAGACTAACTTTTATTTCCGAAGGTAGGAAAAATCACTTGATGTTCAGCCACTCATCCCATCGCATAGTACTTAGGGGATACGGTAGGGGGGCTTTTGGTCAGGCGGCATCTCAGTGCTCGGTAAGCAGTGATTTTTGAACCAGAATTAGGCCCTAAGTCTCCTCTCTGTGATAAGTCACTGTGGGGAGCGGGACTGGGCTGCACATCACTAGGCTGTACCCCAAAAATACTTAAATTCCAGGGTCTGTGGGTAGGGTGCGGGGCAACAGGACAGGAGATCTTGGGGGAGATTCTCTAAGAATCTCCGCCCCCCTTCGCCGCCCATCGCATATTTAATTATCGCATATGTTGTAACATATGCGGATAATTAAGGCAAAGGACAGCTCTTGCGTTAAGAGCTGTCCTTTGCGGTGAGAGTCGCCGGGTCCCAGCAGGTCCCGGCGGCTCCCCCCTCCCTCACACACCCGGCGCTGCTGCGCCGTGCTCTCCTCCTCCCTGCACCCAGAAGAGGATCAGTGCAGGGAGGAGGTCACAGGTCCGGGCAGCACAGCTCTGTGCTGCCCAGACACAGGTGAGGGGGGAGGGGGCGATGCGGGTCGGCGGGGGGTCGGCGCAGGGCGGCGGAGGGTTGCGGTAGAAGCCCATTGGTAACCCAGCGGGGTATGCTTACAGCATCCCAAAATGCGGTAAAAACCCTGATAACGGGGTTTTTACCGCATTTTTCACTTAGAGAATCTCCCCCCTTGTCATTTATTTCAGCACCACAGTTACCTGTATGATCTCATCATCCTGCCTGTGGATGCTGGAGATTTGGCCACTCCTCCATGAGTGTGAGGAACTGTCCGAAAAATCGCGAGCCTCCCACAACTTGCGGTAAATTAGGCAAGTGTGCTCCAGAAACCTTCAAGATAAACGGATGCATTTCATTATTTTCTACAAAGAAAGGAAGGAAAATACCTACAGTAAATGCTCAGCTCTTTTCTGCAGTCTGCTATTACTTAGGTTTATTTTATTTCATGTCTTTTTTTAAATCTGCAAATGTAATGCACTTTGTGTCCAATTGGGAGAAAAGTGCTGTAGAAATAACTATTATTACTTCTGCGCATTAGGATAGAGGCGAGAATGTCACTGAATAGTCTATAACATATAAATAATATACTGATGTAGTCCCTGTTCCAGTGGTAGAACATTATACTGTACTTGAGCACAGGAATAGCACTGACCCTGTGAAGAGACAATTTATTGATAATAAAATGTGCTAAGTGCTTTATATACAGTAGGGGGATGCTATCACAGCCCTTCTGCCTCATTGGAGGTTCCTGTCATCCCTAACCTCCCCTTAGGACAACTGCCTTATGGTTTGACAAGTGTAGCACCCAATCAAACTTCCAAATTATCTGGAAACTAGTCTTAAGGTCTGTCTGACAGGCAAAAGTTTGTGCTTATGCAATTCTTGTTCCACCTTCCCTTCCCAACCACGGCAGGACTGCAGCAGCCAGAGCAGGTCTTTAACTATCCACCTTCCCTTCCCAACCACCACAGAGCAGCAGAAGCTGCTGCAGCAGCCAAAGCCGGTCTCCAACTATCCACCTACCCTTTTCACCAGAGCAGGGCAAAAGCTGCTGCAGCAACCAGAGCAGGTCTCCAACTGTCCACCTTCCCTTTCCAACCACAGCAGGGCAGAAGCTGCTGCAGCAGTCAGAACAGGTCTCTAACTATCCACCTACCCAACCACAGCAGAGCAGGAGCTGCTGCAGCAGCCAGAGCAGGTCTCCAACTATCCACCTTCCCTTTCCAACCACAGCAGGACAGGAGCTGCTGCAGCAGTCAGAGCAAGTCTCCAACTATTCACCTTCCCTTCCCAACAACTGCAGGGCAGAAGCTGCTACGGCAGGTACAGAAGATCCCGAAAACCCTCAAAGAATAAGCAAACGAACAAATGAAGAGTAAAAAGAACTGACTGTGGATCGATCTCACATGGATTTCACTACGATATCTACAGTGTTTGATTCACAGACCACTCTGCCGATGAATCGCTTATTAATTTCTATTTGTCAAAAGTTCTGTAAAGTGAAAATGTTTTTCATCTAATGGCCCCTTATAGGCCTTTAAGGGAGTCTGCTTATTGTGTTGTATTCAGAAAGTCATAAGCTTTCCAACGACATATCACAATGCATGAAAACAACCGAAATAGCATGGACCCTTATGACAGCACCATTAAGGGCTCGTCCGATTATACCCATCTTCAGACTTAGATCCTTAAGATGATAAGGTAGTGTGCAAAGTTTGAAGACGATGAATTTGAGAGTTATTGTGGAACATCCACACACACACACAAACATTGTTCAGTTATACTTATGTTGATGTATACAGCTGAACAACTGAGCACTAATATGATATAGTCACCCAGTGGGTGATCGGTGGGATCGTGGTCGACAGGAGATTTATACGTTTTTTTTAGTGGCGTCTACTTGGATCATACTTTACTAACCAAGTGGACATAAAGTTAGAACATAAAAGTGTGCCGAGCGTAGCAAGGGGAGTGCAGTGAGCCATGCGCAGGGACAATGTGCACATAAACAGTGTGTCACCAGGGACCTGTGTAACATTCGGCACTAAAAACTCCTGAAAAACTCCTGTCTATCATGTGACAATTGACCATGGTCCCACCGATCACCAGCTGGCATCTAACTAGCATTACTACTGCCTTCGCGGCCGCCGACTATCTTCAGCCAACCACAGTATGGTTGGTCTACACCTGGTTGACCCGCTATACAGTACCATAATCCTATAATTAATGTTTGTATGCCCAGATGTCTTTCTCCGCTACAAACAGATGGGGCCTTTTTCCGCTAACCTTCTCTGGATAGTCATGGTGAGCCAATGCCTATTGTTCTCAGCTGCAATACAATACATAGAACAATACAGTAGGGGATTAGCATAAGTCTAAGTCTGACAGCTCTGGCTCACTTAATCCTATTAAAGGGCTAGATGAGGATGGCTCTATATGTATGTATATACATAATATATTTTAGTGATTTGATAATTTTCTATGTCAGCAAGTTTGGTAATAATTGTGATCATATTTGTTTTATCAGCTGATAAATTGTTGGCTTTTAAATGCAATTTTTTCCATTTACAAATATTTTACGTGTTCTCACATTACACGTCCAATCTCAGGTACTTAATTGCCTATAATAATGCATTGCCATTTAGATTGATGATTCCGGACATGCCCTTGACACCCAGAATAACCTGTACTGACCCCCTTTAATGTAAAATTTGCCAGTTGTGATATGCTGTCTAATGTGCAGACCTGGGAGGGTGATTGGGTCACTGCAGGACTGACAGGTACTGTAGGTAGCACTGAGTCATTGGGTATGTTGTATTTACCCAAAGAGATGATCGACGCTTCCCAGGATCCTTCACTCCTTGCCCTGTAATTCAGCGACAGTTCAGATGTGTTTGCAGGGTGGCAGTCATGCTGTCTGATGTTATATTACATGGTGGTTGTACGTGATTTGTAACAAAATAATACCGTAATCTACTAATCAGCAGACAATGTTTACGACAGATTGCAACAATTAATAGGAATTAAGTACCGTAGAAACGAAACATCATTATTGTAACATATTATAATTCCGTAGACGGAAACAAAGACAACGGCAGTGTTGTATTTCTGCCTTTAAATGTCACAATCTGCATTTAAATTAATTACATGTCATACATGGGAACTTTGAGGCGCTCGGTTTCAAAGTAAGTCGCTCAATAAAGTGATAATGTTCAAACAGTTCTCAGAAATGCCAAAGTATTTTTGGTCCTATAGTTTATTTCACAGAGAAGAGTTCAATATTATATTGTTTATTACAAACAAAATAAACATGCACAGTGGCGTGACTATCATATCTGTGCTCCCCCACCAAAAGTTTTGGCTGCGCCCCCCCCCCCTCAGTAAAGTTAACACCCCCTCCCCCGACCGCCCATGCCCCCTCTCCTATGCCTTACTTCTCCGCTCAGCACTTCCATAGTAGGGACCTGCATATCTTGTCTGTGGTGCAGTCCCGGCTCCCCTCCTGCCTTCTGCTGCTATGAAAAAGGACCATCACATAATGTCCGCCCCCATACAGCAGACAGTTTCAGAAAACTGTCTGCTGTATGGGGGCGGACATTTTATGATGGTCCGTTTTCATAGCAGCAGAAGCCAGGAGGGAGCCTGGACCGCAGCTCAGACAAGTAATCTGCGAGTCCCAGCCACAGCACAGATGCCGCAGCGTTACAATAGCCCCGCAGACCACCGGCGCTCGCACATACACAGCACCTCTCTGGTACTGTGGAGTCTGCGGGGCTATTGTTATGCCACTACATGTAAAGAAAATGATAAGAACACTACAAACTTAGGGGCCTATTTATCAGATATGATATACCCACATATATCAATTCCCCCAAAATGTGCAATTGAGGGACCTCAGCAAATACAGTATCTCTATATCTGCCACAGACCCTCCATTTCCAACAGCAGCCACATCCCCCATGAGTTTCAAAGAGGGGTGCAAAGCAGTCAGATTCGCCAAGTTCCAGAACCGAAATTTGGCTCCTGCAGATAATGCCATCTGAAGATGATGTTAGCCTGTGGCAGCCTATAGGCTAGGTTTTGCAACAGTAAAAAAAGGATATAGACGGTGCTATATATTAAAGCTGTTCAATATAAATGGGTTGTATTAAAGGATAAGATGAACGCTAAATTGTAGGAATATATATGTTAAAACATGACAATAATGTATTAAAAGAACAAAAAGAAAGGAAAGAAAAGAATAAAAGTGCACCTAAAAAAAACAACTTAATTATTTCAGCAATGTTTACAACTCTTCTAGAGTTGATTTTGATAGTCCGTGCAGGGCCGGCAACAGAAATCTTGGGGCCCCTGAACACTGATATCTCTGGGGCCCCCACTTAACTCTTTAGTACGGGTAGCCAGACAGGTGACTAGGCAGCCATGCTTACAGACCCTGAGTCCCACAACTGGATGGGGCCCAGTACAAGTGTCCCCTTTGACCCCCTCTTGTCACCTGCGCTGAGTCTGTGACCCTGGTCTCTTTCTCTACCTCTAAAAAGAAATCGTTGGTGTTGTGGGGTGCTGGCGGCAGCAGGTTGCAAAACCCACTTATTCCCCACTCCATCCGAAGATCTTTGGCGCTCCATCCGATTATTTGGCGCTTGCAGGTGCCTGGTGGTGACGTCACTTCGGCGGCTCCTGCGTCAGGTGAGACAGGAGTCGGAGGCTGATCACTGACTGCGGCGGGTCAACATGTTGCGTGCGTCTTGCATACTTTGTAGGAAAAAGAGGAAAAAGAAAATTTGGTGTTATTTATTTAAAAAAAAAAGAGATAAAAATTAGGTTTTCTACAAATGCATTCAACTCCAAGTCGATTTTCATCCCCTTTGGATATAGGAGACAGGATTTGTAACTCAAAAATCCATTTGAACTCGGGCTGCTTCCGTTGTTTAATAAAATTTCCACCTTTCAATGTGGGGTAACTTTTTTTATTCCAATGAAATGTAGGCCTATTGGGGTTTTTTCATGGGCTTGTGCAAAATGGTTGGACAGACTATGTGTGGTCAAACCTTTTTTGATGTTATAAATGTTTTATCTTTGAAAGTCTTATCTTTAGATGATTTTTTTTCTGGCCACAAGGACAGCAGAGTAAATAAATTATGCCTTCAGATTCACAAGAGAGATGTTCTTTGATCTGACATTCTATTTTAGTCGTTTTAGAAGAGAATGTTTTTATGGGCTTGGTTGGTATCCTTTTTTCGTTCTTGCATGCTTTACGTTTCAGACAGGAATAGAAACATTGGCCCTATCCCTCTCACTAGTCTCCTTTTGGTTTGATAAAACTTAATACCAGATCTTGTTTAAAGTTTTTCGTCTTTTTATAAATTATTCGTGGTTTGTCCGTTAATAAAGGCTTCAAATCTTCATCTAATTGCAAGATGTAACAATTTATTTCCCAAATTCTTTAAAATGTTCTGTGGTTACTTTTGTACTGCGTTATAAAGGTGAGCTCTTGTTTCTGGCTTTGAGAATTGTTTGTCTTATACAGACGGAGCCACTGTCATCTATCCCTAAAACAGGATTAAGTGAGTAATTGGATTACTCTGCTAATCCCCTACTGTATTGTTCTATGTATTATATTGCATCTGAGAACAATAGGATAGCCATGGCTAGCCATCCTGAGCCATGGCCTAAGGAAGGTTGATGAGATGGGCTCCTACTGAGGGGCGTAGGGAGGGTGGAGCAAGTAGACAAGTAGACTACTCTCTTGGCGGTCTAGATTGTAACTGACTGTAATTGGTTCCGCAAAATTTCTTCTTTATATCTCTTTTGTATAAAACAATTTGTCGTGGTGTTTCTCTGTTCTAGGAAGTTGATTTGTTTTCTACAGTTTCGACAAAGCATTTTGTACTGTATGAGTGGGATATTCTTTACCTAATTTCTGTGGCGATTGCTGTGGGTAGGAAGGATGTTATTTACGTCAACCGGTTTTGTATATGTCTTCATGATGATGTTCCCTTCTAGGTCTAGAAAGACAAAATCTTTCTTGCTTGTGGTGGTGGTAAAGTGGAGGTTTAATGGGTTCATGTTCTGATGACCTGTCAATTAATTTAGTTCTTCTTCCATACAAAGAAAATGTAGTTGATGTATCGTTTATAAAATATTATGCTTCATCCAAAATGGCAGACAATTTTTTGGGAACTTCTCCATGGGCTAATTTTGTAAAACTTCATAGGTAGTTGTGTCTAATAGTAGCCGAGCCACCTCTTTTTCGTACATGATTTTGTCCAACACAACTACCCCTCCCCCTTTATTCGCCGACTTGATTATTATTGACTGATCTTTCTTAAGTATTTTTTAGACTTGACGTTCTCCTTTTGACTGATTGATTGGTTTTCTTCACTCTTTCTGGAAGATTGTCTACGTCCTTTTCCACTGATTTTTAAAAAAAGATGATTTTGGAGTCAAAGGATGATTTTGCGAGTTTGTAGGAATTATTTGAATACTGAAAGTCCGTTTTGTCATAGGGTGGGTATTTTCTTTGTCCAGATACTGGAGTATTTTTGAATAGTGGTTCTTGTCTTACACTGTATGTTTTCTGTTCGTTGTATATTTTTAAAGGTACCATTCCAGCGTGTCTGGTTGTTACCTTGTGTATTTTTTACTGTTTGTCTATTTTCATCATTGGAATATAATGGTAGTTCTTTTAGGTCCCTTTGAAATGTTCTTTGTTTTATTTATATACAGTAATGTCCTCTTCTATTTTCGTGTCTTTCTAATTTGTCATTTGTATCAATGTTCTAAAGTCTTCCATTGTTGTTCATTTTTCAAAGCGTTTTTCGTATATTCCAATATTTTCATTATTTTGAGTGAGACTGGTTGTTCTGTCTTTTATTTTGAGTTTAATAAGATCATCGATAAAAGATGGAATGACATATTAGATCAAAGGTCACTTGTTTTGGGTCTAAGGTCACATTTTTAGTTATTCATTAACCTCTTGGGATAAGTCCGTTCTCGGACACCAAATTTAATTTTTCATATTTTTCCTACTATTCTGCTTTCTAAACTTCTTGCAATGCACCTATGTTTACATCTTATTTATATTTTTATTATATATTCCACCATATGTGAAGTATATACATGTTTGGCCCACAGAGGCTTTTTAACATGTGGTTCGCACATGACCACTTCCGTTTTTGTAATAAAGTTTTTCCTATAAAATAAAAAAATAGACGCAGCAAACATCTTGAAAAAGTGTGCTAGCCACAAGAAACTCGAGATCAGCCTCCCTGCATCCTGTCTCACCCGGTACCAGAGCCAAAGCCGCAGCCACCGGAGGAAGAGTAATGTCACCAAGTGCCGAAAAACACCGGACAGAGTGGGAAATTATCGGCTTTTACAGTACAAGCTGCTGCCGCCAGAACCCCACACTGCCAATGTCTTTCTCTTTAGAGGTAGGGAAAGAGACCAGGCTCATGGACTATCAAAATAAACTCTAGAAGAGTTGTAAACATTTCTCAAATAATAAAAACATTTATTTGCAGGTGGACTTTTTATCTTTCCTTTCTTTTCTTTTTCTTCTTTAATACATTATTGTCATGTTTTAACATATATCTTCCTACAATTTAGCGCTCATCTTATCCTTTAATAGGTTTTTCAACAAACTTCCAGGACAAAGTTCCTCCGGGGCAGTGGCTGCCACACATGCATGGTCAGTAGACCACGCATACACTGTAGCGCACAGGTGTCCGGATAAAGGAGTGAAGAGACGGCTGAAGCGGTTATAGGATAATTCTAGAGCCCCCTGCGTTTGAGTTTTGATAGTTTCAGGCATTATATAATTTATTATTTCCATGAATAGTGGTTATAAGAAACTACAATTATTAAGCCTACAACAGTGGATTATCTCAGGTGTTGATTCAGGGGGGAAAAAAGAATATGCTAATTGGATGAGCATGGGGCTACTATGACGGGGGGGAGGGGGTTTGCTTTCCTCCTTATCTGAACCCTGGCACACTTGCTCCGTATAGTTTTTCCATGGACAAAATATGAAACTAATAAAGCAGGGGATTTTCTGTACTCGCAGATAGCATTTTCCTATAAACTCTGCAGCTAAGGTTTTAATATCAATATTGTCATCACTGATATATTTTATTTATGCAGCGGAAGGTCTTAATATTACTGGGCTTTTCCTATATGACTGCTACCAGCTATTGCTCTTGTCAATGACTTACATCCTGGCTGCTTGGCATCTCTTCCTCGCACTCACTGACAATATAAAATGAGACTAACATCTGTTTTATGGGTGATATTGTGTCATTAGTGGATACAGGAGCCCTTCTTCCAGATGACTTTGCTAATTTAATGTACCAAGTTTGGGCTAAATTTACGAAGCAGCGGATCTGGGGTATTTTAGAAACCACCGACAATTGACAGTGGTTTCTACAGTATGTCTGGATGCCTGAAGTATGCCTTTACTAAGCAGTGTTTTTGGCGGTAACAGGACTACGGCTAGACACGGTACAGAAAGACTTGGTCAACTCTACATGGTTGACAGGCGTCAGGTTAACAGGGTCAAAAGGTCGAAAGGTAAAAGGTACACAGGTCAAAGGGTTGACAAGGCAAAAACCAAAACAAATATGGTTGACACAAGTTTTAGGGGGGTTTCATTTTCTTTATTCAAGTGTTGCTTTGGTATACCATCAATGGTTGACTATGACTGGGAATAGTATCATGTGGGCCGAACGCATCAGCAGTGCGATGGTCTACATTACCACTAATAGGGGTCAAAGGTAGTGCAATATATATGGAAAAAAAACTTTTGCCATCTTTTTTCGTGTTACCATTTCCATGTTTACCTTCTCACCCTATCGACTCTTTGTAACTGTTGACCTTTTGTACCGTTTACCTTTTACCTCTGGTCTTTTTGATCATGTTGACCTTTTGACCCTGAAGGTTTCATGCCTGTTGATCATGTGGTTTTGACCTATTGAGTGTCTATCTACTGTATCTGTAGATCTTCTATACCACGACCGTTTTGGGCGCGTGCAAAACTGATGTACATTACCACAGATTGATAATGAGTGCTTGGTCCAGTGGTTTTGACATTCTAAGCTTAACCCACTGTCAGTGTACATCGATTCTAAAACCACGGGGGGAAAAAAACTGTGTAGTGCCACCACAAAACACAGCGGCTTAGTGGTTGTACAACTTTCCTGCAGAGTATCTTTACTAAACTAATAACTTGTACGTCATACTGTTCCACTCATCCAGAGACTAATGATAGTAGGTGATCTCCTGGTTTCCAGGGGCAGGCTTTACGGTAAACTGGGGTGTGGAGAGAAGTGGTGGTGCGGGTTCTGATAATCCAGACCTGAGCTTGTCTAGGGGGCCCTGGCCAGCCACAGAGCTGGATAAACTTCCTACATAGGGTGGTATCAGGTGGGATTGGTATCAGCAGGATACTGGGATTTGGCCCTAAATTGCTAGTATTTAAAACCTGGGATTGGAGTTTCCTATCCCGGGATTTCGGAATTAGACTGCACATGCACAGTCTAATGCCGTCCGGCGCCTGAGCACCTGCTCAGACACTGCCCAGCTTCTCCTGTCTCCAGCTCTGACCATGTCAAGGCAGCACCACTGCACCTGCAAGCACAACCGCCCTGCTCCCGGCCGCACTGCTCCACCACCGCTACTTGAAGCACTGCTGCCCCACTTCCAGATGCAGCGTCCCTCCCTGTGTTTTTTTTTACTAGGGAGACCAATCCCCCAAAACCGAGATTGAGCATGTTTTAGTCTCGATTCCCAGGATAGAAAAAAATGCCCTGGGATTGGCATCCCTAATCCTACTCTTCAGCGTGTGCTTCTGCTCAGCGGTGGCATGTATAATATTAAGAGTGCAGCTTTTTCCAAGCAGGTACGGCCATGGCACTTGGCTAGCCCAACTTCCCTCTAATCAGATGTGTCTGTGATGTGGATGACTGAATGGCTAGCCACACAACACTGTAGGTTCCACATTGTCATTGTGGACAGGCATCTGGGTAGCAATAAATACCCTTATGGGTGGACCTGGGCAATGGGCATCTGCTTGTGCAGTCTCTCCGAAGTGGTTATTCAAAACTCTTCTTGTGTAATGTGCAATAATGTATATGTTATGTAGAGAATACAAGCTGGAATACAATGTGCAGCTCTGATTACAGTTCCGAATAACAGAATGACATCTCTTTATATTGTTGCAAGTAAATAATTAGCACTGATTGTTTTCTTTATCTTCCTCCTTTATCAGCTAATTGTAATTGCCAGATTTACACTCGCAGATGACTCTATAATACACACCGGGAAGCTAGATATTGAGCAAGTTGTACATTGATTGGTTTTATCCGATTGTACATGAGTGTTAATTTTCTGCAGATGGAATAATTATGCATGATGTGTTATGAAGAATGCTGTATATAGAATCATCTTGGTATAAATATGCAAATGTCAGGCTTTCTCTGGGGTATTACAGTGCGTCAGTACTCGGTGAGCAGGCAGGTGGAAATGTGAATCTAATGTGAGCAACTAAATACACTACTTAGACATTATATATATATATATATATCCATTTAAATTTAATGAATCACATCAACGGGAAGAAATATGTGTATTACCGGCAAAATTATTCTTTATTTATATATATATATATATATATATATATATATATATATATATATATATATATATATATACTGTATATATATATATATCCAGAAAAAAGGGGGGTTGTGACCTTGTCCTGCGCTCTTTAGGAAGCAGCACTATTTTGGGGCCTCGCTGTTAATAAAGGTCCAATAGAAAGAGATAGAATGAAAGGTGTAGAGGTGCGCTTTCACCAACAACACATTAAAATTGAAAATATTTATTCCAAACAATAAAACGTATAAAATACAACAAACAGAAGTTTTCCGATGATTGTCTTCACAAAGGTGTATTAATTCCTGGTTTGACCGTAGATGTAGTTGGTCTGAGATACCCTACGCGTTTCGTCCCTAGGGGACTGTGGACACCCCACTGCACATTGATATTGTGTATATCACAGAATTGAAAAGGACACAGCCGGAAAGTTGTTCTATTATTGTATCACCCTTGATAATGCCAATATTCATGACGTCATGATATTTAAATATCAGCTGTTTCATGACTCACGAGTACCAGCTCCGGCCATTATTTAAACGTGAACACCAGAGAAGTTTCCCTCTTATACGAGTGAAAACTGTCTTAACGGATTGATCACGTGTATTACCCCTGAAGAAGTCTCTTAGGGACGAAACGCGTAGGGTATCTCAGACCAACTACATCTACGGTCAAACCAGGAATTAATACACCTTTGTGAAGACAATCATCGGAAAACTTCTGTTTGTTGTATTTTATACGTTTTATTGTTTGGAATAAATATTTTCAATTTTAATGTGTTGTTGGTGAAACACATCGAAGTGCACCTCTACACCTTTCATTCTATATATATATATACAGATAGGAAGAAAACCCCTACCGCGCCAGGAAGGGTTAAGAGCAGCAACTCTGGGAGATCCCCTGTTAGGCGGGATCCGAGGGATTTTAGAAATGAAAGAAAAGGGTTTCAAAGTGCGCTAATAACAATTGCAGTAACACAATAGGGATTAAAAAATGATGACATTTTTAATAAAAACATTCAGTATAATGTCTGATATTTCATAATCTGTGATTGAACTTCCATAGAATGTTGTTGGCCCAACGCGTTTCGTCACTGTATATGGTACGGCCTCATAAGAATTGTAATTCTGAGGTGGTGGTCCCAATCCTAAGTATGGGTGATCGTCAAGAACAGTTGACGGAAAAAGCGCTGAATGTAGTAAATCCTTTTTTAGGCAATAACAATAGATTTTGACAAGTAGCAAAAAGTGTCCATACCGGGGATCCAATGCTGATTTTTTTCAGAAAGATTGGCCCCCAATATGGTGACAATTGTGAACAAAAGTTCAAACCAGTATAGGGTGGTCAAACTGGATGTGCTCTCCAGGGATCCAAAATCAGAGCGTCCTAGGCTAGAGAGCACTGCTGTAGGTTACAGCAAACCTCCCAACTTTTGTGACTCTAAAATCGGGACCTGCCATGCCTAAAAAGGGGACGGGGCGACTGAGCAGATAAGTGTGGCCTATGGAAGTGGAATGTGGTCTATTGCTGCGACTCCCCATTTCCGTCATTTTTGGGGGCATTCTCAGTGCCCCGGCTCCCTCCCTGCACTAAATAGATGCCGTGTGCATGCATATGGCATCTCTACAGTGATCAATGTCGTCTCTGGTGCCTCCCAACTGCCTCCCCCCACCCGCAGTACACTGCCACCCATGGGAACAACGTCAGGACAGTCTCCAAATAGCAGGACTGTCCTGTTGTAATCGGGATAGTTGGGAGGTATGATACAGTATTTAAAGTGGTAGATGCCAAGGACATGGGTGATAATTGGACAGTACCACCAGTGACCACTAGAGGCCAGGCAAGGGACCAAATTACTCATTAACAGAAAGTGAAAGCAAAATGATATGTTTCAAACTTGTTGGATATGGAGAGAGGGAGCCGTGGTAGATTGGAGGTAGGAGCAGATAGGGAGTAAGGGCCAGATGTATCCAATTTCAAAAAGTGATAAAGTGGAGAGTGACAAACAACCAACCAATCAGCTCCTACCTTTAATTTTTCAAACCCAGCATGTAACATGACAGTTAGGAGCTGATTGGCTGGCTGTTTATCACTCTCTATGTTATCACTTTTTGAAGCTTGATACGTCCGGCCCTAAGCCGTCATTTTGACAGGCTTTTAACTAGTATTAAATGAAATGCCCCCAGCTCGTCAGTATCGCTCAGCTTGATCCATTGTGTAATTTAGCCCCGTACAACATTGCTCAGTTCCAAAAAAGCTCTGCAGTACTTTACAATAACATTGTGGGCAGTATTCAATGTCTTATTTCGGCATGTGCACCGATTCCCGTTTAGGATTTGCTGCACATTCACCGCGTTCTGGAGGGCTGGAGCATTCGCTGCCAGCCCCTCCTGTCACCCTATTCAACGCCGCAGGGGCTCGCTGGCCCTGACTGCAATTTTCACATTTGCCGCAGGGAACCGGTGGACGGCAGCAGGTAGGGAGATGGAAGCCTCCCTGCTTCCCGCCAGAATGTGTGTGTGTGTGGGGGGGCTCACGGGGACACAGGCAGCACAAGCTGCCCCCCGGGAGAGCTAGCAGGGGCGCGTTGGAGGGAGCCGCTGCACTGGTCCCGCTCGTGCATATGTAATGAGCGGGAACAGTGTGAAGTGAATATCTAATGAGCGGCTCCCCGCCCCCTGTTGGCGAATGTGTAAAAAAATGTTTTAATTAAATATATATTCATGTGCTGAAGGCACATAAATAAAAATAGCATGCCCCGTCACAGAATAAAATTACACACACACAAAAAAAACCCCTTTATTTTAAAAGATCACTATTCAGTTCACCTTAAAGAGATGCCGAGTGCAAAACCTTGAATCATGGCGAAAATCATGCTGAAAGTTCTCCATCCTAGCATTGAATACACTCTCAGCGAATCACAATGAAAACCCTATTGAAATACACCAGCGAATTGCAGTGAGCATGAAACGGAGAACTGGCCGAAAGCGAACAGTGGACATTGAATAGGGTGAATCCGATTTTCAGTGAAAAGATTCACTGCAAGGAGTGAAAGCAGCCCGATTCGCCGAAAAAAATGGTGTATCGGGAGCATTAAATACTGCCCTATATATGGTGACTAATGGCCCCCATACACTAGCCGATTTTGGTCAGATTTCAGCCAGATCAGTCGGATCTGGCCGAAATCGGACCAAAATCGGCTAGTTTTGATGTCCCCTCAGATCCGATGCGCGGTCCCGTGCGCATCGGATCTGCGTCGGGTGGTCGGACCTGCTGCACGTCCGACCACCCGACTTGGGACCTAGTGGGGCAGTGCGGCGGTGGAGGGAGCAGGGGGGGCTGGGGACGCTGCGGGGGACACAGGCGGCATAGAGCCGGGCAGGGGGAGCCGGCCGGGAGCTGTCAGTAATGAATAAAAAAAAAAGCCCATACAATGAATGGGCGGCCTGTGATTGGCTGAGCGCTCTCTCAGCCAGTCAGCAATTGGCTGAGAGAGCGCTCAGCAGCCAATTACAGGCTGCCCATTCATTGTATGGGCTTTTTTTTTTTATTCATTACTGACAGCTCCCGGCCGGCTCCCCCTGCCCGGCTTTATGCCGCCTGTGTCCCCCGCAGCGTCCCCAGCCCCCCCTGCTCCCTCTACCGCCTCGCAGCACAGACGCTGTCCCCAGCAGCGGGGGACACAGACGTGTCCCCCGCAGCGTCCCCAGCCCCCCCTGCTCCCTCTACCGCCTCGCAGCACAGACGCTGTCCCCAGCAGCGGGGGACACAGACGTGTCCCCCGCAGCGTCCCCCGCCCCCCCTGCTCCCTCTACCGCCTCGCAGCACAGATGCTGTCCCCCGCAGCGTCCCCAGCAGCGGGGGACACAGACGTGTCCCCCGCAGCATCCCCAGCCCCCCTGCTCCCACCTCTGTAGCCCACCCCCCCTGCTCCCCGGGTTTTTTACATGTGATAAATCGAGACGATTTATCACATGTAAAAAATGGCACATCAAGTGCCAATCTAATCAAGCTCCCCCGGGGAGCAGCCGGGGAAGCTCAGGGGGAAGTCGGGGGCGACTTGTCCTAAGGACAAGTCGCCCTAGTGTATGGGGGCCTTAAGAGTGGCGGCTCCTACACCATGTCGGAGGGGGGCTGCCACTGGATGCAATGCCACACCCCATTCCGCTGTCCCTGCCATCCCATGCGCAGTATTGGACTCGGATTCTATGGGCTGCAGCCAAAGCAGCCCATATAGGCATCCCGGAGGGAGGGAACACCTATCAATGGGACTGTCTTGGGTGACTGGCAGGTTGGACTTCCAATAGGAAGTCACTGCCAGTCACAGTGACGCCAGTACAGTTTTACAGACTGCAGGGGCCGGGCTGTATTGCTGCAGCCCATAGGTAAAATCCGCCACTGGTGACTAAAATCTTATACATTCCTATTTTGTATGTGGGCACAATACGCTGTGGGACGTCCTCACGTGCTGCCCTCGGACAGAGCAGCAGTCACCCCCATACTGACCAGCAAAGCCCTGAACTTCCCAGCAGCTTTGTAAATGACCTTTGTTACTGCGTATTGGATCAGCTGGATTAGTGGCATGGCTGTTTGTTTATATACATTATGATTAGGGTAAATGTCAGATGTTCTGTAGTCATGTAGAACTGTGCTGAACACCAGGTAAGCTGGTAGTGACTGCTGCAATCTCACTGCATCTCCCAGAGAAACTTTGTTTAAATAAATGTCACGCTGAGCTGTGTATGACAACACTACATGTGGCGCAGACTGGTGTTTTCACACCCTGGGGGCAGATGTATTAAGCCTGATAAAGTGGAGGAAGGTGATAACGCATCAGCCAATCAGCTGTGTTTGACAAATGACAGTTGATTGGCTGGTGCGTTATCACCTCCCACTTTATCACCACTTAATCAATCTTAAAACATCTGCTCCCTTATGACTAAACAAACCTATAGTGATCTCACACTTGTCTACATTTGGGGACAAACCGCTTCATTGCTAAATACTAGTCTGCCCTATGTGGTGCTATTTATGCAGTAGATCACTACTATAGATCACTACTACTAGATTGTAAGCTCCTCCGAGCAGGGCCCTCTTCCCTCCTGTTGTAAAAGCCCTCTTCTCTTCACATGTCACTCACAGCTCTCCTATACTCCAACACTCAGTGACCATCTTTGTCCGCATACTCATCTCCATCATTGGCCTCAAGCCTCTAGTTGTATGTTAATTGAGTGCTCACTACTTATATTTAAGCTGTAATGTGTATTGAACTGTGGCGCTCTTTATTTGTACTGTATTTTTGTTGTTTATTCAATGTAATACTGTTTTGTCTCCCTGTACTGTCCCTTTGTACGGCGCTGCGAAACACTTGTGGTGCCTTATTAATAAAATAATAATAATAATAACTAATATTCCCAGGATATCACTTATTCATAATTGCCTACCCTACCGGAATGGCCAGGAGGCTCCCGAAAATGGCCCCCAGAAAGGTGGGCAAGTCCCCTGCTTTCCCCAGAGGCTCCCTGCACCCCTTTCCTCTGCCGCCCAGAACAGAGTAAAAGTGGGCGGTCTGAGGGGTACCCAATGACTTGATCCGTGCTGAATCGCATCATTGTAGCCTCTCCCCAGCTATACAGTGCCTGTTTTTTGTCACTGCCTGGCAGGGGCAGAGCCATGGTGATGCAGTCATGGAGCCACACCCCTGGCCAGTCCACCTTCCCACTTGACAACGCACTCCCTGCCACATGGCCTCTTTTTAGAGTGGGGGGCAACCCAGCTGCACAGGGAGTGCTGGTCACACCCCCGATATTCAGGATCCTCCCAGCCATAAACTCCACACAGACATAGGCATTCATCCACACTCACACCACTTATCTAAGAAATAAAGACGCGTACAACTGAATGGGCTTAAAGGGGACGGCTTATTTATTTTGAGCAGGGGCGGCCTATTTGAATCTAACTAAAATTTATGTCCCTGCTCTAACTAAGGTGGCGGGCAAAGAACGGCATGCAAGAATAAATAACATTGCTGGAAAATAACAAAGTAATAAAAATAACAAACTCCGGATCTAAGGGCCACCTGCCCTTAATTGCCAAGGACCGGCCAACTGCCAGCGTCCAAGACAACGGCTCAATTATGAAGCGGACTTTTCAAAAGGGGGCCAATTGCCCTTAGGGTCAGGGGGTTGACCTTCTGCTTCTGCCCCTGCCCTCGCAAATATATCTAAGGCAGAGCTCACCACTCTGCCCGAGTCATCAAAAATTTGGGCCACCTGCCCTAAACTACAAATGTCCGCAAGAATTTTCGCTATCCGAAGTAGATGATCGTTAGGGTCCAGCTGCGGGCCCACCTGGATCGGTGATGCCCACATCTCGACATCAACCACCAGCTAAGTGTAAATACAGCTCTAATTTAACTACCGTTCTTTCCGCCAAGACAAAAATAAGCCGACAACAACTAAACGACTAAATGCAAATGACTTCTCAAAAAACTAATTCTAACTAATAAATGGGGCGGGCGGGAGGGCAACGTTTCCTGAAGCAAGAGACAGAATCTTCTGGAAGCAAGAACATCACCCCATCAATCTCCACCTCTGACCTCAACCAGCCTATCCTGAACCATCATTCAAATCAGCCAACCCGTCATTCAAGATAAGCCGAACCCCCCGGGCCCAGATCAAGTGTGTGAGCTAAGGATTCCTGCCAATAGCCAGGTGAGTTTATGCTGTTTTCAGCCAGACAAGCTGGCTTCTACAGTCTTTCCGGGAGGGTAGGCAAGTATGGTTTTAACACACCCCACCTAAATCTAACGCTCTGAACCGCAAATTCATTCCTGGAAGTCAGCACCTTGGTCCCACACACATTTGAGCAGCCCATTTCTAACTGGACAAGGATTCAGTCGTTCGTAATACCACTCGGTTAGGATCTGTTTGACCCTTTGAATCGCTGTAGTGCAGTGAGTATAGACGTAAAGGAAACACACGCAGGCTTCCTACCTAATGTATTATCCGTTCAATAAGGAATTCCAAAAGGTTTTCCCTAATAAGGGAATACTGTACTTTTATACAGTTTGTGTTATTGCTTTTCTTTTTATTACATTTATTTCATGTTTAGTTGTTTAGTCTATAGGTCGGCACCAATAGGTTGACAGGCACAAGGTTGACGTGTAAAAAAAAAGGGTCGACATGGAAAAGGTCAAGGGTCGACAAAAGCAAAAAAGTCGTCAGGAAAAAGATTGACACACAAAAAATGGTGTCCTACCCCTTCCATTAATATCAGGTTCCAGACTATGCAAATAGTAAAATTATACATTGTTACTCTATCACTCAACCAGTTGCATTGGGCCTGGTTCACACCTGATCGTACGGCTGCAAATGTTGGGAGCCCAGTAATCAGGTGTACGTCGCCCGGCCAGAGTGAAGTCCCGCCCCTTGCACATTGCTTAGCGCTGCTTGTGAAAATATTGCAGGTCTGCGATTCGCTGCAAATCCACAGGCAAGCTGCTCACCATCGACTGATTTTTCCAGTGTGTGCAATCCGTGCATAGCTATGGGCCATACCCATGCGCATTCTATCGACAGGCATTTACCCGACGGTAATCGGGATCCCGACTGTCAATACACCGACAGCCGGGTTCTCGACGGCTGATGCCGATGGCAGGCTATTTCTACTGCTGCGACTGCCTGCACGGATCTACACGGCGGCAGCAATAGGGAAGAGCTCGCACAGCGCTGCATCATGACATCTTGACGCCTGGTGGGAGGGGGGCGCATGGAAGGGGAGATCGCTCTGCATATATTTGATGTCTGCTCCAAGCCAGCGGTGGAGCAGACAGCATAATAAAAAAATGGAGTGCATTTATTGTGCCCCGTGATTATGGGGGCCCTCCGACCCTTGAGGCCCGGGTCAGACATCCCCCTTGACCCCCCGTGTTGTCGGGCCTCGGCTTATGCATGGACCCTTACCACTAAATTTCCCTGGTATCCCATTCATGCCCAGTCTGACCGACACTACAGCCAGACCTAATGACCTCTCACGCAAGGCTTTATACTCCATGTTGGTGCATCTCTAAATTTTCACTTCGCACCTGCTGAGAAATTTACAAATCTGGCATATAGTAAATATAGCCCCTGGTTCTCAACTCAACTCGGGGCCAGAACAACATACTGTACGTTACAATGATCCCTGTTTACTTCCTAGATCCCATTCTCTCATTCAACCCAGTACTTCTGCTCATTCCTCTAATACACGGGTGTCAAACACAAGGCCCGCTGGCCAAATCCGGCCCGCCAGACCTCGTCATGTGGCCCGCGCAGCCGCCGCCACCCACCCCTGCCTGGTACCGATTTCATTACTGCGGGAAGCCATCACAGTGTGAGTGTCACATCACATGATTCAGTGACACTCACATGACGACTCGAGACTGAGAGACATACATAACAACGTGAGGAAGCCGGGTGACACAGTCACTCCGCCGTGGCGCTCGCTGGGAGGAGGAGGGAGGCAGGACAGTGGACACAGACTTGTTAGTGTCACTGTGTGACGTGCCCGACTCCTCCCCGGCTCCTCCTGCGGGCAGCGGCTACGGCGCTGCCATATGTGACACACGCCCGCCTGACAGCAGTGACACCGTGACGTGCATGCTGCTGCGGCTGCCTGTCGGACTTGGACGCCGGCCCGGCGGTGAGCTGCCTCCTGCCTGTGGTGCTGCGCTTCGCAGCAGTGGCATCAGTTGGTTCAGTATATTTACTGTAAGTTCGGCAGTGGGGTGGGCACAGTTGTGTTGTCTCTTGTTGTCCAGACCAGTCTGTCCAGTCTAGAGTCCGTGGTCGGGCAGGCAGAGAGCCAGGCCAGCAGCACACATCCGCAGCCTAAGCCCACAAATCTGCAGTGCGGCTGCCTGTGTCCAGGGTCATTATCATTATCTGTCCCACTGTCACCACCAGTCCAGAACTCTAGCGAGAGTCCTGCGAACCCAGAGGCCCAGGTCACCTGCTGGGCGATCTGACGTCACGTCACTGTGCCCTGTCCCAGGCCCCCAGCCAATCTCCCTGCTAGTTATTACTTACATTATTACAAAAAACAGTAATAATTGAATGCAGTGACAATAATTTATGATAATAAAGAGTGGACACATAGTCCTACAGATACAACCGGCTCTTTGAGGGTGACCAAACTGCTGATGCGGCCCCCGATGAATTTGAGTTTGACACCCCTGCTCTAGAGAAGAAAGAAGCAGGTGCGCTGTTAGTAATGGATAGGTGAGGGCACTGTTGCTTTTCCTCTTTAAATTTAGTGCAGGAAATCCCAAAGCATTTCAGAACTGATATCTTTCCTTTAATGTGAATATATAGCACAGCTGTGAGGCACGGACGGAATTCTTTAAGCGTCTCCGCAATGAACACACGGGAGAGATAGTTTGTTCATCTTTCTTTCTATGTATCTGTTAGGCTGTTATTAAACCTGACGGGAGGAAATATGTTATCTGCCAGAAGACTAAAAAAAAACGTATTATCCATTTGTGTCTCAGGGAGCGCCACGGGGAATTGTATTTTTAGCAAATAGATGCTGTTTGGGGTTTTTTATAGCGTGTATTTGGTTTACATGGAACATTATGTTCCGCAATGTGAGGTTGTATGAGATGAAAAAGAGCTATACACAGCGCCGTTGGTGATCGATATAGTGCATACACACTGACCGATAACGATATTGGTCAGTTATGTCAACGGAACCTTACATGCAGTGTTGACTATATAGTCAACGTTGACCTGCATGTACAGATGGGGGGGAGGGGGCAGGGGCTTTGACAGGTCAGTTGGGTCCCGGTAAAATAAAGGGGCATGACTACCGGGAAGGGGGTGAGGCTATGTCACTGTGGTGGGGGGGAAACATTTCAGTTTTTGCAGTCTGGAGGCCGCCAGTGTGGGTGTGATCTCGCACCAGCTCAGGGGAGAGGGTACAGGCTGCCAGTAGTAGTAGTAGTTCATTTATTTATAACGCGCCACAAAGTGTCCGCAGCGCTGTACATAGCAAACATAAAAACAAAGCCAGTGTAAATGCTTCTCTCCCCAGCTCATATGGCCCTGAGCAGCGTGTGCTGAGCTGGGGAGAGAGGCTGTGGGGCAGCCTCTCTCCCACTACTGGGCTCTGCAATGGAGGAGGGGGAAGCAGGACCTGGGCCCCTCTATCAGACCCAGGCCATGGTAAAAAGTACCCCCGCAGGGGGTGGGGGGGGTCTAGGGGTCATTACTGATGCACAGGAGCATACACACTAGACGAGGGGTAGCAGTTACCAAACCGGTCATCAAGATCTACCTAACCGTCCATGTTTGCCAGATCACCTAGCCATTACTAACTGTCACATTTCCCAGACTCCCTAGCTGGTGTGCAGCTGTAGTCATTACTAACTGTCACATATCCCAGACTCCCTAGCTGGTGCACAGGTGTAGTCATTACTAACTGTCACATATCCCAGACTCCCTAGCTGGTGCACAGGTGTAGTCATTACTAACGGTCATATTTCCCAGACTCCCTAGCTGGTGTGCAGCTGTAGTCATTACTAAATGTCACATTTCCCAGGCCACCTATCTGGTGCACGGCTGTAGTCATTACTAACTGTCACATTTACCAGACTCCCTATCTGGGGCACAGCTGTAGTCATTACTAACTGTCACATGTCCCATATTACCTAGCTGGTGCACAGCTGTCGTCATTGCTAACTGTCACATTTCCCAGGTCACCTAGCTGGTGCACAGCTGTAGTTATTACTAACTGTCACATTTCCCAGGTCACCTAGCTGGTGCACAGCTGTAGTCATTACTAACTGTCACATGTTTAAACCTGCTGCATTCATTCCTACTATAGATCCACAGGTTGCCTGAGACACATGAACAGTTGGTAGATCTTGAGGACAGGTTTGGCCGCCCCTGCACTAGATGATATGCACAATATATTGTTAACCATATTGGTACAATAATATTACAAGTTACTGTATGTTTCTATAGGTTGTTCATTGTCAGAGATCATTTGTCCTTTATTTTTCTTTAAACTACAAATCACCTTTTATCAACAGAACTCAATAGCTGATCATTATGAATCCAGAGAGAATTAAACAGCGCCCATCATCATTATCCATTCCCTAACCCAATGCATCTCTATACGAAATCTGTTCCATTGCTGTAAAATAGACGGAACGACCTTTTGTCCTGAAATCTTAATATTTTATTTCAGGTGTAAATGCAGGATGACAGCTCCCTATAATTAAGCCATCTCTTCCTTTTTATTCTCTCAGGGTGTCATTATCGTAACGTCCTTGTCACTTAACAGTTACTTTACACTCAATAATTCATGCCTCCATTCATCTACATACGCGGCTATCGCAATTTTTTTTTAAATATCCCTGTATTGTTCTGCCACAATGCAGCTGCTTGGAACATACAATGAATATACGTAATAGTTGCAATTAGTACATTAATGGTTAAAAGGGATTTCTACTTTAGAAAGACTTTGAATAATTTTTCTAACGTTCGTTGATTTTTTTTCTTTCTTTTTCAGTCAGTTCCTTATATCATTTTTGTCATCATGCAATGTATTAACATAGTAATGAACAGTAACTGGTACTTGTTTCCTAGCACGGCCACAATCGTATGGATCGTGTACCTTTAAGTTAAGGTACACGATCCATACGATGGACCTGATTTCCTTTGAAATCAGGTCCATTTGGCCGGCTAGGACAAAATATCGGGGGCATCGCGTCGGTCGGGACCGTTAACAATGGTCCCGACGCGACCGACGCGATGCCCGCGATTTCCCCATAGGCTTCAATGTTAAAAAATATTTTAGCGGCTTCCGGTTCCGGCTCCGGCATGTGAGCACGCTCTGAGGGAGAGCTCCGCCGTCACGAACCCCAGCATCGCATAACACGGCCCTAAAAAGCCTCCAAACTGCTCCAAACTGCTCCGCTATACTCCCCCACTCACCCGGCCGCAAAATCGCCGCATGGACGGATCCCTGACGGCGTCCATGGCCCGCAATAAACAGAAGAAAGCGCGCCAGGACGAATCCAACATGGCGCCCGACACCGGAGCTCCGCAACCTCCAGCCAGTCTGCTCGCACACCCAGACTCCCCAGACAAAACCAAGCAGCATCTGCAACAGGTGAGCGCTGACAACTTACCTAAGCTCACCCCCCAGGCTGAGCAACAAGCCGTGGTACGCTCAAAGCAGCCCCAGCATGCAGACACGATAAGGGAACAACCTTTCCCTGCAGAGAAGCCTGTCACTCATGGGGAGCTGGTACAGGCGATCAGAGAAGCAATTGGCCCGATTCTGGCCACCCACACAGCAAACATCACAGCCCAGATTGCCACTCTCTCACAAAGGCTGCAAGAATCCGAACGCCAAACAGGCTCACTATTTGGCACGGTATCACAGCTGCAGACAACCCAGCTCAAGCAAGAAAAGGAGCAATACCATATTTGGAATAAACTAGATGATCTAGAAAATAGATCCAGGAGGAACAACCTCAGAATAGTAGGTCTCCCTGAATCCCTTAAAGGTACAGACCTCCTTGCATTCCTCAAGAATACATTACCAGCACTACTTCAAGTCATGGCTGCCTGCACAGACATGGTCATAGAACGGGCCCATAGAATAGGCCCCACACGACCATCTCCCAATCCACGCCCAAGGGTCACTATCCTGAGAGTGCTAAATTATCTGCACAAAGAAGCATTATGGATGGCATCCAGACGGCACCGGAACATAACCTGGGAGGGGCATAAGCTATTCATATTCCAAGACTATTCCGCAGAACTCACCAAGGCGAGAAAGGCCTTCTCCCCACTATGCTCGCAACTGGTGCAGAGGGGACAAAAATTCGCTCTCTTATACCCCGCCAGGCTACGTCTCTACGAAGGAGACACATTCAAAGATTTCAACACCCCTGAAGATGCCATGGGCTACCTCAACGAAACAGCTGGAGATCAAACCAAAGGCCTTTCCAGCACTCGTGGATCGTCATCACCGAATCGCCTTTCAACCACATGATTGTTAAAGTGAAGTGGCAAATACCTGACACCCTCACACCAAACCCCCCCCCCCCTTTTTCTTTCTTTTTTCCTCCCTCCTCACAAATAACTATACGACTGGATTCTACCTGTAATCTGAACAGTCCCAGGGAATGGCTTCAAATCTACTATGACTTATCTTCTGGATACTACCCACCTTTTCTGGACACCTCCCCCCCCCCCTCACTACCGTATATAACCATGTCACTTACCGTCAACCTGCCGCATAAGGATATACTCCTCTAAAGCTAACTGGAGCAACACATTCCTTCATCCCAAAGCTGGGATCATCGTGTGGACGGTAACCTTTCCAACATCTATTACCTAGAGTCCTAACTTATGGACACGTTCCCACGCCCGAAGCCTCGACATCGGCTAAGATGGACAAATCTCTCCCGGTTGGTGAGATTGCCCGTCATACTTGTAATTTATGTTATTTTCTTTTATCTTACCTGCTTTAATTGTTTAGATTGTAAGTTGTCTTTCGTCTTCTGTCCCTCCCCCCCTTTCCTATCCCCCTCCCATTCCCCTGAGATTAATGAGTATCAAAATATATCATATATTAGCAATAATCAGGATACCTGTATAAGTCTATGTTTAGTCAAAACTGCATATACCAATGTCAATAACTATCTATGAGTGAGTTGTGTTTTGGATCGTGGAATGTGGGAGGCATAAACTCGCCTCAGAAAAGAAAGAAAATTTTAATGTATTTAAAAAAAATGAAAGTAGATATTGCCTTTATTCAAGAGACACACCTAACACAAGCCGAAACCTTGAAGCTCAATGCCCTCCAATGGAAGGTGCTAGCTTCATCCCCATACTCCTCAAAAAAAAGAGGTGTGGCAATCTTGGCCAAAAATTCGGCAGTGATAGAGGTGATCTCATCAATAACGGACCCAGAAGGCAGATATGTTTTAGCTGAAGTAAAGTTAGCCTCTCGTCATTATATTTTATGCAATGTTTATGCTCCTAACGTTTATGCTAAATCCTTTTTCCAGTCTTTAATAGCCTTACTACAACCATACACACATCTTCCCTTGGTACTGGGAGGGGATTTCAACCTGATTACTTCTAATGTACTAGATAGACAGACTAGTACCAAAACAAGGAAAGCTCTCCCATCGCTGGGTATCCCAGCATTACTTAGGAGACTACAGATAATAGACTTATGGCGCAGTCTACACCCCACAGACAGATCCTACACATGCTACCCAAAATCACCAGCACTAACATCGAACCGATAGCACTATCTGACCATGCCCTGGTATGGTTTAAAATGAGAACGGACCTAGACATGGGCCCCTTCATCACATGGAAATACCCACAAGCTCTAGTAAACTCTCTACCCTTTCGCACCAAGGTAACACAAATGTGGAAGGACTACGAAACTGACAATCAACCCACACTAGAAGACAACCCAGTACTATACTGGCAAGCCTCCAAATCAGTTATCAGAGGTCAAATCATCTCTTACGTAGCTAATCATAAAAAGACCCTCACTAAAGATTACACCCATGCCCAAGCCGATCTCAATGACAAATTCCACACATACACAACCCATCCTTCCCCCTGAACTAAACGGGAATACATGCAAGCCAAACAGTATACGAAGAGGTATTCACAAAAATGGAAGCTAACTACTCTTTTAAAAAAGACTACAGGTTTTTCAGGTTTGGAAACAAATCTGGAAAACTTCTCACTAACCTTCTAAAAGGCCAGTCCCCACCAATGATTGTCCGCCCTCTAAGACTCCCTGATGGGACAATTACAAAAAACAGTAAACAGATTGCAGAGGTAATGAGGTCCTTCTATAGCAATTTATACCAACACTCCCCAGAGGATGTAGAAGCATCCTCCAATTTCTGGGAAAACTTAGAGATACCCTCAGTCAACACAGAATTCCACGACAATCTACAAGCTAAAATCACAGAAGACGAAGTTAGACTAGCCATCTCTCACCTAAAAAGCGGTAAAGCACCAGGCCCAGACGGCTTCTCAGCCGAATATTATAAACTCCTCAGTACGCAAGTCACACCAGTTCTAACATCAGTATTTAACCACATCTTAGAACACCAGGACACCCCCAAATATTTTAACACAGCCATTATTAAAGTCTTACCGAAAAAAGGCCGAGATCTCAGCAACCCAAGCTCTTACAGGCCTATCTCACTACTCAACGTAGACTATAAGCTCCTTACAAAGATATTGGCAAATAGACTCAAACATGTTCTCCCACACATAATACATGAAGATCAGACAGGTTTCATCATGGGAAGAAACTCGGTCATAAATATTAGAAGAGTCCTCTCAACCCTACACCATTCCAACACGCATGCACCAAACACCCCCTCAGCTATTTTATCCCTCGACGCCGAAAAGGCATTTGACATGGTGTCATGGACACATTTGTTTGACACCATGTCAAAAGTCCAATTTCCCCCTAAATTCATCACATTTATACACACTCTATACAAATTGTCCTCCTCACAAATCTCATGCAACGGCTACCTCTCAGAATCATTCGATATCCAAAGGGGAACACGCCAAGGCTGCCCCCTGTCCCCACTCCTCTTCGCCATCGCCCTAGAACCCCTGGCCATCTCCCTAAGGCAAAGCACAGCGCTCCAAGGAATAAAAATAGGACCCTTAGAACTACGCCTCGCACTCTTTGCAGACGACATGTTACTATTCATGTCTGACTTAGAACGCTCCCTACCAGCAACCCTAGCCCTTATAACACAATTCAGTGCCTTCTCGGGTTATAAAATTAACATCGAAAAATCTGAACTTCTGCCCATTCGAGGAGGAGAGACTCATCCAACCCACAATCTCGCTGAATACCCGATCAAAGTAGTCCAGACTAACTTCAAATACCTGGGAATACACATCCCAGCAGAGCTGTGTGCGCTCTACAAAATTAACTACACCCCTTTGATCTCAGCAGTGACTAAATTGATGGAAGGCTGGATGTTGCTACCCTTGTCTCTTCTTGGCAGAATAGCAGTCATCAAAACTATAATCTTCCCCAAATTATTTTATACAATGCAAATGCTCCCACTCTGCATCACACAGAAAGACATCAAGACACTCAATACAGCCATATCCAAATTCCTATGGAAAGCGGGCAAACCAAGGATTGCACGTCACAAACTACAATGCCCAAAAGGGGAAGGAGGCCTAAATCTGCCCAATTTCCAACTTTACTCTCATGCAACTTTATTCAGATACATTCTAGACTAGCAAAAAAACACGAACACTTACACTATTACAACACTAGACGACGCACTCAACTACCCCTACTCCACCAAAGCACTGCTCCATACTCCAAAGTCCCAAATTCCACAAAAAATCATGCTTAACCCACTATTTCATGACACTTATTTAACTTGGCTAAGCATCAACAAAATACTCCAACGCCACCCAGGCCATTCTAAAGATATTCCACTCTGGGGAAACCCAACCTTCATCCCAGGCATCGAAAGTCAGGCATATCTACATCTCAGACATAAAGGCATAAAAGATACATCATGTCACGGCCTGGACTGTCTGTGTTCCCGGCACTGACCTGGGTGCGCCAGTGGAGGGCGCAGGGAACTGGAAGCGAGGAGGCTTGAGGTAGCTGGAGCTCATGCACGTATACAGGAGGGAGATGAACTGCCGGGGACACAGAGGATTGGCTGAGACCTAAAGCAGAGGCGCGGGGTCTAAGCCGACAGTGGTATTCACCAGGGACCCCCGCAAGGGGATATGGACTTCGCTGCAACTGCCGACCAGGTCGCGGCCCTCTGCCCAGGTTCCCCTGTGGCTTTGGCAGAGTTGAGGCACAAGAGTCTTTAAACGGGGTACTTAAACCATCGATGGTGGTCGATGGCACTGAATGCTATACAGCAACACAGAGGGTACTTGAGAGATGAGAGATGCGGCCTGGAAGCCGAGGATGACACGAGGGTAACACAGGAGGGCGCTGGAGACACTGGAGACACTGGGGACACTGGGGCGGCTAGGGAGCCGATACTTGAGATCACTGGGGATCGCTGGAGCGGCTAGGGAGTCGGTACTTGAGATCACTGCGGATCGCTGGAGCGGCTAGGGAGCCGGTACTTGAGATCACTGGGGATCGCTGGAGCGGCTAGGGAGCCGGTACTGGGGATCACTGGGGATCACTGAAGCGGCCTGAGAGCCGAGGGGAGACGGGCACGGAACCCACGGATAACCGGACACTGAGTAAGTAACCTGGGCTGCACGAGAAGACAGGATCACACGGCAGATGGAAACACGTGGAGACTTCTGGCAGGAGTGGAATGACCAGGACGCTGAGAGTAACACAGGTGACAGCGGACTCAGGAAACCGGATCTCTGGAGCACGTGGGGAGTCTTGACAGGAGCTTAACGCTGGAGAACTCACATGTAAACTGACGAGTTGTTCAAGACAAGGAGGAGACTGTGAGCTGGGTTTTTATCCCTCCAGGTGATTAGGGAATCAGACGCAGGTGATGGAATCAGCCGCAGCAGCAGCACACAGACCAGGAAGTAAGTTGGAGCTTACCTGGATCATGTGACCCGCAGCTTGATCAGGGAATACACCTGGAGCTCACAGTGATGCAGGGGCGACTTGGAAACAACAGACATCACGCCAGGGATTGCCGACTGTGCCGGCAGCCGACCTACGGAGGACACTACCCCAGCGTGCCGGTAAGGGGCGCATGCGAGCAGTGCGAGAACCGGGGTTCATGACAGTACCCCCCCCTTTTAGGGTGGGCACCGAACACCCTTTGGGCTTACTCGGATTGTCTTTATGAAAGGCTGCAATCAAACGAGGAGCATGCACATCTGCAGCATTGATCCAGCTTCTTTCTTCCGGGCCATACTTTGTCACCAAGTTTTAACTGAGGAACTGCTCTTCTTTTACGGTCAGCAAAGAATTTGTATCTTTTTGAGGCTTTCTTGAGAGAAACATGCACATTTTTCCAAACTTGTGAAAAATGCTTGAGTGTGGAAGATGCGGCAGGCACTTCCAAGGCTGGTAAAGGCTCAAAGATGGGTGGTCGAGGGTGTTGACCGTAAACTACGTAGAAAGGAGAGTAGCCAGTAGCTGTGTGGTATCTGAAGTTGTGAGCAAATTCAGCCCAAGGCAGCAGACTGACCCAGTTGTCTTGTGACGAGGAGACATACAGGCGGAGGAATGCTTCCAGATCTTGGTTAACTCTCTCTATTTGCCCATTAGACTGCGGGTGGTACGCTGTGGAAAAGTTCAATTTTACCTTCAGGGCAGAACAGAGAGCTCTCCAGAAGCGGGCTACAAATTGCACTCCACGATCGGAGACAATATCTGCAGGGAGTCCATGAATTCGAAAGATATGTTGAATGAAGATCTGGGCGAGCTTGGGAGCAGAGGGCAGGCCAGTCAATGGGATGAAGTGTGCCATTTTGGAGAACCGGTCTACCACCACCCAGATGGTATTACATTCTTGAGACTTAGGGAGTTCAGAAATAAAATCCATGGAAATGTGCGTCCAGGGACGCATGGGAGTGGGCAACGGAAGGAGAGCACCTGCAGGAGACTGACGATGGACTTTATGCTGGGCACAGGTAGGACATGAGGCCACGAAATCCTGGACATCCTTTTTCATGTGAGGCCACCAATATGATCGGCGAAGAATTTCCAGGGTTTTGTGAACGCCTGGGTGACCGGAGAAAGGCGAGGCATGAGCCCAAGATAAGACTTTGGGCTGGAGCTCTGGTAGAACCAGCATCTTTCCTCGAGGTGGCACGGGTGACACATGGGTGGCGGCAAAGGCCGTAGGACTGATGATAGGACGCTGTTCTTGCAGCACTGTGTCATCTTCCATAGAGCGGGACAGTGCATCGGCTTTTGCATTCTGGGACCCAGGACGATAGAAAATTTTAAAACTGAATCGTGAGAAGAATAAGGACCAACGAGCTTGGCGGGAATTAAGACACTGGGCTGTCTGGACGTACAGTAAGTTCTTGTGATCTGTGAAGATGGACACGGGAAACTTGGCCCCTTCTAACAGATAACGCCATTCTTCCAGTGCAAGTTTAATTGCCAACAACTCTTGATCGCCAATGGAGTAATTTTTCTCGGCAGGGAGGAATTTCCGGGAGAAAAACCCACAGGGGTGCTGTTTGCCATCGTCTGTAACTTGAGAGAGCACAGCACCAACACCCACGTTCGAGGCGTCGACTTCCAATAGAAAGGGTTTGTCTGTATCTGGCTGCCGGAGGATGGGGGCAGATATGAAGGCTTGTTTTAGCAGGTGGAATGCGGACAAGGCTTCTTCGGACCAGATAGCTGGATTGGCACCTTTTTGGGTGAGAGCTGTGATGGGAGCGATGAGGGTGGAGAATCCTTTGACAAATTTTCTGTAGTAATTGGCAAAGCCAATAAAACGCTGGACTGCTTTGAGAGTGGTTGGTTGGGACCAACTGTTGATGGCTTCGAGTTTTGCGGGATCCATTCGCAACTCTGAGCCAGACACGATATACCCTAGGAAGGGTATCTGGGGAACTTCGAATGTGCACTTGGAGAGTTTACCGTACAATTTATTAGCACGTAAACGGGACAGCACTTCTTTGACTTGAGAACGATGAGACTGGAGATCTGAAGAAAAAATTAATATATCGTCGAGGTAAACAACAAGATATTTATATAGGACATCTCTAAAAATTTCATTGACGAATTCTTGAAAGACGGCAGGTGCATTACTGAGACCGAAGGGCATCACTAGATATTCGTAATGCCCATCTCTAGTGTTGAAGGCAGTCTTCCATTCGTCGCCTTGGCGAATTCTGATCAGATTGTACGCCCCTCTGAGGTCAAGCTTGGTAAAAAATTTTGCACCTTTGATACGATCAAATAACTCAGTGATCAAGGGAAGAGGATAACTGTTCTTGATGGTTATCTCATTGAGACCTCTATAATCTATGCATGGGCGTAACCCTCCATCTTTTTTTTTCACGAAAAAGAATCCTGCACCAGCAGGGGAGGTAGAGGGTCGGATGAAACCTTTCTGGAGATTTTCTTGGATATACTCAGACATCGCTTTGGTCTCAGGGTTTGACAGAGGATAAGTACGCCCCTTAGGAGGGGACTTCCCAGGGAGGAGATCGATGGGACAATCCCACCGGCGGTGTGGAGGCAGAACATCAGCGGCTTGTTCACTGAATACATCACTGAATGCATGATACACTGAGGGAAGACCCGGAAGGCTTTGGACTGTGGAAGATCGGACCGGAGTTACTTCAGTCAAGCAATGTTTCTGGCAATATTCGCTCCATTCCACAATTTGGAGAGATCTCCAATCGATACGGGGGTTGTGGAGTTGTAGCCATGGTAGCCCTAACACAAGGTCATAAGAGGATTTAGGAATGACCAGGAAGTCCATACATTCTTGATGAAGTACACCTACATGGAATGAGACAGGAACTGTCCGATACACAATATTGCTTCCGGGGATCCTGCTTCCATCCACCGCTGTTAGGAAGTGAGGCTGGGAAAGAGGCAGAATTGGAATTTTACACTTCTTTACCAGCTCGGCTGAGATAAAGTTCCCTGCAGCCCCGGAGTCTGCCAGGGCTGAGACTTGCAGGGTACCCACAGGGGACACAAGGGCAACAGGTAGAATCAAGTCAGTGGTGGGAGGAGTTTTACTGAGACAACCTAACCTGACTCCCCCACTGCAGGTTAGGACTTGGCGTTTCCCGGACGCTTGGGGCAGGACCCAATGAAGTGACCGGGGGCGGCACAGTAAATACATAATTTTTCTTTCTGCCTCCTGGACCGTTCTTCTGTAGATAACCTAGATCTACCTATTTGCATAGGTTCTTCTGTAATGGTTGTCGCAGGACGGTGCTGAGGCGGAGGCGGAACTCGGGGAACTACTTTCTTTAATTTTTCTAGACCTCGCTCCCTTAGGCGCAGGTCTATTTTGACACATAAGGAAATTAATTCTTCAAGCTGCTCAGGGAGATCTCGGGTGGCAAGCTCATCTTTGATGCGTTCTGAGACGCCCAACCAGAAGGCGGCTGTTAACGCCTCATTGTTCCATTTGAGCTCGGAGGCAAGAGTCTGGAATTGAACCACGAATTGGCCCATGGAGCGAGAGCCCTGTTTGAGGCGGAGAATTTCTGTAGAGGCTGATGCAGGCCTTCCTGGCTCATCGAATATCCGTCGGAAGAGAGAGACGAATCTGTCATAATCGGTGAGAATTGGATCAGATCTTTCCCAGAGGGGTGATATCCAATCTAGGGCAGAACCAGTCAGCAAGGAGACAATATATGCTATCTTGGTCCTGGCAGTCGGAAAGTTCTGTGGTAGAAGCTCAAATTGGATGTCACATTGGTTTAGAAAGCCTCTACAGCCTTTGGGATTGCCATCATATTTATTAGGAGTAGGCAGCTGAAGACGAGGAATATATGCTGGGGCATGAGTGGCAGGCTGATTAGATACCGGTGGCGGAGGTGGCCGGAGAGACTGCTGGAGGGAATCCAGACGAGTGGACACATCCTGGAGGTATGTAATCACCTGCTGCTGCGTCGCTTCTTGCGTTTCTATACGCGAGGTGACATCTTGGAGAGCCGCTGGCCCCACACTATGGTCGCGTGCCGAGTCCATCGGTCTTGAACAATCTGTCACGGCCTGGACTGTCTGTGTTCCCGGCACTGACCTGGGTGCGCCAGTGGAGGGCGCAGGGAACTGGAAGCGAGGAGGCTTGAGGTAGCTGGAGCTCATGCACGTATACAGGAGGGAGATGAACTGCCGGGGACACAGAGGATTGGCTGAGACCTAAAGCAGAGGCGCGGGGTCTAAGCCGACAGTGGTATTCACCAGGGACCCCCGCAAGGGGATATGGACTTCGCTGCAACTGCCGACCAGGTCGCGGCCCTCTGCCCAGGTTCCCCTGTGGCTTTGGCAGAGTTGAGGCACAAGAGTCTTTAAACGGGGTACTTAAACCATCGATGGTGGTCGATGGCACTGAATGCTATACAGCAACACAGAGGGTACTTGAGAGATGAGAGATGCGGCCTGGAAGCCGAGGATGACACAAGGGTAACACAGGAGGGCGCTGGAGACACTGGAGACACTGGGGACACTGGGGCGGCTAGGGAGCCGATACTTGAGATCACTGGGGATCGCTGGAGCGGCTAGGGAGCCGGTACTTGAGATCACTGCGGATCGCTGGAGCGGCTAGGGAGCCGGTACTTGAGATCACTGGGGATCGCTGGAGCGGCTAGGGAGCCGGTACTGGGGATCACTGGGGATCACTGAAGCAGCCTGAGAGCCGAGGGGAGACGGGCACGGAACCCACGGATAATCGGACACTGAGTAAGTAACCTGGGCTGCACGAGAAGACAGGATCACACGGCAGATGGAAACACGTGGAGACTTCTGGCAGGAGTGGAATGACCAGGACGCTGAGAGTAACACAGGTGACAGCGGACTCAGGAAACCGGACCTCTGGAGCACGTGGGGAGTCTTGACAGGAGCTTAACGCTGGAGAACTCACAGGTAAACTGACGAGTTGTTCAAGACAAGGAGGAGACTGTGAGCTGGGTTTTTATCCCTCCAGGTGATTAGGGAATCAGACGCAGGTGATGGAATCAGCCGCAGCAGCAGCACACAGACCAGGAAGTAAGTTGGAGCTTACCTGGATCATGTGACCCGCAGCTTGATCAGGGAATACACCTGGAGCTCACAGTGATGCAGGGGCGACTTGGAAACAACAGACATCTCGCCAGGGATTGCCGACTGTGCCGGCAGCCGACCTACGGAGGACACTACCCCAGCGTGCCGGTAAGGGGCGCATGCGAGCAGTGCGAGAACCGGGGTTCATGACACATCAGATGTATTTGATCCAGGAGGCAACCTCCTCACTTTCACCGATCTTAAAGATAAATTCGATCTTTCTAACAGATACTTATTTGCATACTTCCAAATTAGGCATTATATCAACTCGATCCCACCAACAGGCATAAACCCCCCCAAACAGACACAATCCTTAAAATTCTGAATAAGACAGAAAAATCACCCTACAAAATCAGAACTTTGTATTACCCTCTCCTGAGCACAGAATCCAAGAATGTATGGTCTAAAACACTGACAGCATGGAAAAAAGACTTACCTCTCCTCCAACCTCAAGAGGTACCTCTAAACTACCTTATATAATGAAAACCCTAGGTTCGTCTTACCTTCAAGAAGTGCACTTCAAATTTACACACCGAGCATATCTATCCCAAGCCCAACGCAAGCACTTCATCCCAGAGGAAGTTGGGTTATGCCCCAAATGTAACACAATTATATCTCCATATATTCATCAATGGTGGGAATGCAGGAAAATTAAAAAATTCTGGTTCAAAATCGTACACTTTATAAACTCCACATTCAAAACTAACTACACCCTTGATCCATTAGCACTTCTTTTTGCAAACTTTGAGGGCTGGATAGACTCAGACCTAAACAAAGACCTAATCCCGATACTTACGCTGATAGTTACAATAGCAAAGAAGATAATACTGAAACACTGGACGACTTCCTCTACCCCGTTGATAGGAGAAGTACAGAACATGCTATTGAAATTCTTGTTTTATGACAGACACTCCACCCCACCCGACAAGGAATTTGGCATAGTAAAATTCTACAGGAAATGGGGACGATACATCGACACACTAACTCCAAAAACTAGAGATCAGATAAGACAAATATTTGGGGAAAAAAGGAGACAAATAAATTAATACCCATTGCAAATCTGAAATGACTACCCCCCCCCCTCCCCTCCTCCTAACCTCCTGACTCCTATAATGCCTGAAGATACACAGCTATGAAGATAGACTAAGACCCAATCAGGCGATACCTGGTTTGCAGCGACGAAGAAGAAAATACTCGAATATCTCCCACCCCCCCCTTACACCCCCCTCCCCCCCCTTCCCTCCCCCCCACATGTCTCGTCTTTATGTCAATTGTTGTAGTTGTTTATTTTTTATTAGTAATGATTGAACGGTTGTATTATTGTCTGCACGAATACATGGAAATGCACATGCAGGTCTCCAAACTAAAAGAAGTCATAGATGCTGGACATCTAGAATCACCCAATGACACTACCATCAGAAGGAGATATGTATGTTAATGCAATGTAATACAAATGTCGACACCTTTATTAGACGCAAACTGTTAATTTATTTGTATGAGTACACATTGAAATTTCTATGTATTGTATTGATAGGCCTTGAAAAACCAATAAACAAATGTTACAAAAAAAAAAAATATTTTAACATTGAAATCGTGTCGGGAAAGGTAAAATATCGGGGGCATCGCGTCGGTCGGGACCATTAACATAGGTCCCGACGCGATGCCCCCGATTTTTCCATAGGCTTCAATGTTAAAAGATTTTTTAACATTGAAATCCTGAAAAAATGTGAAAAATGTGAAATGGGCCAATATGACCCATTTCACATTATAGATGTCCCCGTCGTCACCCCACGATAGACGCCAACCCGAAGCGTGGCGAGCGCAGCGAGCCCGCGAGGGTCGGCGGTGCGCGTCCCCTGACCTTTTCATTCCCCTACTATCCACGTCGGCGTGGAGTTGAGAATAGAATAGTGTGGCGAGCGCAGCGTGCCACCGAGCCCGAAGCGTGGCGAGCGCAGCGAGCCCCGCGTGGGGACGCGTATAACTTCACAGGTATACGCGTTGGCTCGCTGCGCTCGCCACACTATTCTATTCTCAACTCCACGCCGACGTGGATAGTAGGGGAATGAAAAGGTCGGAGGACGCGCACTGCCGCCCTTCGCGGGCTCGATGCGCTCGCCACGCTTCGGGTTGGCGTCTATCGTGGGGTGGGGTGTACGCCGTGACATTTGGGGGGGTTGGGAATATTTTACATTGAATCCAATGTAAAATCGGGTCCCAGGGACCCGATTTACATTTCATTAAAAAAAAAAATTGGGTCCAAAATCGGTCGGTCGCGTCGATCGCATCGCATGCGACCAAATCGCATGCGATGCGATCGACCCGATTTTTCCGACACGACCACCCCGATGTAAATCGGGGTGGCCGTGCTAGGAAACAAGTACCCAGTAACTCATACTTGCCTTCTTTTGAAAACTAGTTTCAGGGAGATTATAATTGACAATAGAAAATTTGTACAGTGCCCCATTGAGGGGGCGTGTCATGCTCCACCCAAAGGGCGTGTCTAGTTCCATATATGGAGAGATTGTGAAAAGAGATTGTGAATGTGGCACCTAGAAACGTAGGTGTGTAATTTAAAATGACTTATATCCAAATGTAGATGAGCCCCAAAGCAGTTAGTAAGAGCTACTATACTTGGTAAAGTGCTGGGAAATGGTGCTGAGGATTAATGTAAATGTATCTGTCTCTCATTCCTTTTTTTCCCCAAAAATGTAACAGTGTAATGTGGGCTAGGTGAAATGAGGGAGATTGCTGCTATGTCAGGGAGTCTCCTGCAGAATGCAGGAGGGGAGGTAACTATGATGCAAAAGTGTAATGTGGGCTAGGTGAAATGAGGGAGATTGCTAGACTAATGAGGGAGAGAGGGAGATTGCTGCTATTTCAGGGAGTCTCCTGCAGAATGCAGGAGGGTAGGCAACTATGCAGTAGTTCAACATTATTTTCAGTAGAAAGAGCATAACACAGCTGTGCCATATTCCACGGTAACCAATGACCAGCTCTGAATTTGGTAATTCATAGAAAACTATCAATCTATCCGTCTGTCTGTTTGTCTGCGGACCAAACTACTCAATTGTGTGCGAAAAGATGTCATAATAGAAAGTGAAAGCAATTTTTGCAGGGACACTGATCTGTTTCAAACTTTCTGGAGAGAGGTAGCTGTGAAGACAGATATTGGAGGTAGGAGTAGATAGGGAGTGGGGTGGAGAGTTTTGTGGGCTAAAAACTCTGTCACAGCTCAAAGTGAAAGTAAAAACTGTCACAGCTCAAAGTGAAAGTACATTGCAGAGGCCGTCATTTTGTCAGGCTCGAATAAAGACGAAAATTCTAGATATGATCTCCCCCCAAGGATTGTTCATTTTGAGTATATCATCGTCATAACTAGTTTGTTTGGAAATAGGTAATAATGTAATTGACGAGCTGGTTCTAAAGGCCCATACACACTAGAAGTCCTGGGCCACGGCCAACATTGTTAGTGATATCGGCCGCAGCTAGCCGATATGAGCAAGCACAACAAAAGGATGGTAAATATCACTCTACTGGGTGGATATACACTGTGACAAGCTTACATATATTATTAGATGTTCCAGGGTATTTTCCCCTATGTTCTCCCAATAACGTTCATCAGTCAAAAAAAAAAAAAAACGTTCATCAGTCGATATACAGGGTTTGTATACAAAATAATGAGACCAAATTCGGGAAAAAATATTTATTGAAGATATCGCTACAAACAATTAAAAGTCTTAAAAATAAGACCTTTGTGCGTTGACACACTTCTGCCAAAGAGTTGTCCACTCTTGGAAGGCGCCCTGGAAGTCCTTTTCCGGAACGTCCTTCAAACTGCGCGTCAAAGCCGCTTTGACCTCTGCTACGGTCCCATGGCGAAAAAGTCACTCAGGGGAACAGGAAAAAGTCAGCTGGGGCCAGATCGTGACTGTAGGGGGGCTGGGGAAGCGTTGTAATGCTGTTCCGGGCCAGGTAGTCCTTGATTACGAAGCTGGTGTGGCTTGGTGCATTGTCATGAAACAGCAGCTTTGGATAGGCTTTCACTCCCGAACACTTTCTGGATCATGGCTATCGTCTCCATAGCCGATTTTCCGCTGCTCGATATTACTAAACTATATCGATCAGTGATCTCACCGGAACCACTTAACTTGCAGGTCATTGGCTATATAGCCAAATTGACCAGCATGTTCTTCGGATGGCAGGGGTCATTATCGATGCAAGGGAGCGCTCATCGGTAACAATAATGAGTGTACACCAGTGGTTCCCAAACCGTGTGCTGTGGCTCCCTAGGGTGCCACGGGACACTTGCAGGGGTGCCATGGATTGGTGGTCCAGGACCAATTCAAATTATTTATGATCAGTTATTTATGGACAAAACCAGTGCTGATGGCTGCCAATCATAAAATGTGTACAATCAGAAGCAAATCATGCCCTATAACACATAACTGAACCTAAGAAGCACACATATAATCAATGTAATTCATTTTATATATATTTTTTGGGGCCTGGGGTGCCGTGGAAAAATTATGATACTCTAGGGTGCCGTGATTTGAAAAAGATTGGGAACCCCTGGTGTACACACTAGAGCAGGGGTAGCCAACTCGTCTTTGAGAACTACCAACAGTTAATGTTTTCCAGGTCACCTCACAGAACCACAAGTGAAGTATTTAGTTCCACCTGTGGATCATTTATAATGTGTCAGTCAGTAATGAGTGCAACCGTGTACCTGCCAGGTGATTTAGAAAACGTGAATTGTTGGTAGCTCTCGAGGACTGGAGTTAGCGACCACTGCACTAGAGCAATGGTTCCCAAGCTGTTTCGAATCACAGCGCCCCAGAGTGTCAGAATTTTCTTTCTGGCACCCTTTGGTGAAAAGCTTCTTATCGAGCACTTTAGAAAAAATAAAAAATAAATAAATTGTTTTTATATGACATCCTTCGGGTCAGTTATGTGGTGAGTGACAGGATCCGCTTCCGTTTGTGCACATAGTTTATGATTGGAAGCCACAAGCAAAAGATATGCCCCCCCCCCCCCCCACAACCACCATCATATTTGCCTACATTCCCGGAATAGCCAGGAGGCTCCCGTAAATCCAGCCCCCTGGAAAAGTATACAAGTCCCACGGAATGGCAGCAGCCTCCTGCAGCCCCCTCGCTGGGGACCAGTTGACGCCAATTGTGTCATTGTGGTTCCACCCCCGCTGTGTATTGGCTCTGATACCGGCATTACAAATCCGAGATTATGGCCACAATAATGAAATGGCCACACCCACTTTTACACTTATTTGAATAGACCCTGATTCCCCAGCCTTTTGCGGCCCAGCCGCCTGCCCATCCCCTATCTCCTGGAGCTGGCTGCCCTCTTCCTCAAAGTCAGAAATCCTGATGCAATGGCCAATGATCATGCAACAGAGCGATTATCGGTAGACCACATGTGCTGTGATCGCAATGCGATGCAGTCCCGCTTGCAATGAGGATTACATCGCAAAGTGATTGACAGGAAGTGACCGTTTACGGGAAGTGGTTGGCTAAACGCATGGGTGTAATGGTGCCAGGGCTTCTGCATCGCATCACTATTGCTGTATGCAGTATGCAAAGCCATAGGCCTGCTCTTAGGGGTACATTTACTGAAGTTTCCAAAAATGAAAAGAGGTGATGTTGCCAATAGCAACCAATCAGATGCATCCTAGAAATTGATAGAGATAATCTTGCTTTTATCCTGGATGGAGATGGCAGAAATTGGGGCGTGCGCTGGTGTCGTGTGAAGTCAGCCACCCGCTCCAAGCAGAAATGGACACGCCCATAAAACCCTTGGCGGTATCCTGTGTCCACTCCCTGCCTGCCCATCAATGAGGGAGTGCCCCAGCAAGTGTGAAACTCGCTGAAGGCTTTCACTTCGGGGGTTTGCACATGCAGTCCCAGAAATTGGGTTACCCTCCCGCCCCCCTGGAATGTGGGCAGTCTCCTGAGACCCCCCCTCCTCAGCAGGGGTGTCTGTGGGAGCGAATCACATCTATGTAGCCCCCCCCCCCCCCCCGCTGTGCAATGCCTGAAATACCGGAGTGGATCCAGATGATCTGCCAGCTGCCCCGCCCCCTACCCACCCCTTTCCCACCCCATCAACGGCCCCACCCCCCTGCCTCACTCAACTGGCTGCCCTCTCCCGGAGGGGGCAGCCAGAAAGTAGCCAGTAACCCTGTTTCAGATACACACACAAGGTGAGAGCAGAGATATCAGGGTAAGAAGTTTGGTATAAATGTTCTATGAAAATATTCTAACAAATTGCTCCAATTCATTTGCAAAGTAAAATGCAGGAAATTAATTCCTGGCTACTGTATTTGGGAGTGTAACAGCACAGCTTCCCCGCACAGGAAGATTCAATTACTGGCAGTATTAGGCCAAATGACATCTGTGTGTCACTTATTGTACTGTATCTTCCAACAGTGTCTTCACTGGAAACTCCATTTATTTCTTAGGTTTTACTGTTTTACCAATAAGAAATACAGGGCCAGATGTATCAAGCTTCAAAAGTGATAAAATGAAGAGTGATAAACAGCCAGCCAATCAGATCCTACCTGTCATGTCACAGGCTGGGTTTGAAAAATAACAGGTAGGAGCTGATTGGTTGGCTGTTTATCACTCTCCATTTTATCACTTTTGAAGCTTGATACATCTGGCCCATGGTGTGGACTGAGGATGTAGCAGAGCTCTGTACACACCACTAGATACCACTAGAAGTTACTTAACCAGTGCAGAAGTTTCATACCTCCCAACTTTCGCTCTGGTAAAATCAGGGCCGTTAGGCACAGCCATCAGAGAAAGGGGGTGGAGCTACACACCAGGTGAGTGTGATCTTATTCAACAATCCCCATCAATTTGGGGATATGCCCAGCGCTCTCCTAGCAGCTGGGCAGCCCCCTCCTTGCACTCCAGCTCCCTGGATCCCTGATCTGCGTTTCCCAGACACCCAGCCTTTTTTCTGGGACTCCCACTAAGCGTGCGGTTGCCACCACCAGTTGGCTACTTTTTGTCGATCACCTTGCAAATGACGTGCATATAGCAATAGAAGCACAATTGAATCGCTGCTCGGCGTTGCGCATGCGTACTGGAAACCGTACACATTCACAGTGTATCGATAATCAGCCACCATGTGAATTCACAGCCGTGTCATCAGGTCTGAATTACCTCATATGCAGGGTGCTCCGTGCCCAACACAGGGGCTTCACCAGGATTTGGGGGGGGGGGGAGCAATCAGTGTGTATGCATTTAAGGCCAGATGTATCAAGCTTCAAAAAGTGATAAAGTGGAGAGTGATATACAAGCAGCCAATCAGCTCCTACCTGTTATTTTTCAAACCCAGCCTGTGACATGGCAGGTAGGAGCTGATTGGCTGGCTGTTTATCACTCTCTATTTTATCACTTTTGAAGCTTCATACATCTGGCCCATAGGGAGAAACCAGAGAGGAAAATGCTGCAGCCTCCCCGGGCCCTCCACTGCCCAGCACTCACCCCTCCAATAAAACAGTCTCTGCTTCCCCCCCCCCCCCCCCCCCCCCCCCCCATCCTCCTTTCACACCACTGAACCATTTAAATACCCCAGGAGATTTCAAGTGCAAAGTTACTGTTTCTGTGCTCACTGCAAGAGATTGTGGAAGCCGGGCCGAGACTTTTTAAAATTCTCTCCTCTGCTCTGTCACCTTTAAATCTTATTGCAATGCCAGAGGCTTTACACAGATAAGATGATGCTAAAATGTGTTTCTAAAGTTAATTGTCCCAGAACAGTCCCTGAAGTACCATAACAAGACAGACAATTATGTCCTATCAGTGAGACACAAAGGACAATTATGGCACGTACAGCGCTATTTTCTTCTCCTTGAAAGCAGCTGTAGTCTTTATCAATATCATGATTATTGTTTGCATTGATTTATAAGACGCCATGGTGCTTTGAGAGGAGAAAACAGGGCCATACCAAGCAGATAAAACACAGTAAGTGCATAATAGGGCTAAGAACAGTGGCGTAATTAGTAATGTTGTGCTCCTCTGTCAATAAAAGTTTCTGCATCTCCCCCCCCCCTATACATTAATTACAATTGACTTTTTACCTACATGTTCATTGCCAGGTGTTGCTTGGTCATTGCCAGCGGTTACATGTCATTGCCAGGGCTTGCTTGGTCATTGCCAGAGGTTACATGCTCATTGCAAGGGATTACATAGTCGTTGATAAGGGTTACATGCTCGTTGCCAGGGGTTTCTTGCTTGTTGCCAAGGGTTACATGCTTATTGCCAGGGGTTATCTGCTTATTGCCAGGGTTTACATTCTCATTGCCAGGGGTTTAATGCTCGTTGCCAAGGGTTACATGCTTGTTGCCAGGGGTCACATTCTCGTTACCAGGGGTTACATGCTCATTGCCAGGGGTTTCTTGTTTTTTTGCCAGGGGTTACATGCTCATTGTAAGGGATTACATAGTTGTTGATAAGGGTTACATGCTCGTTGCCAGGGGTTACATGCTCATTGTAAGGGGTTTCTTGCTCGTTGCCAAGGGTTACATGCTTATTGCCAGGGGTTATCTGCTTATTGCCAGGGTTTACATTCTCATTGCCAGGGGTTTAATGCTCGTTGCCAAGGGTTAAATGCTTGTTGCCAGGGGTCACATTCTCTTTGCCAGGGGTTACATGCTCATTGCCAGGTATTTCTTTTTTTTTTTTTTTTGCCAGGGGTTACATGCTCATTGCCAGAGGGAGCCACCTCTTAGGCTGCAGTGCCATAGCTACACCACTGGCAATAAACATAATTTATTGTGGCTAATTGTGTATAACTCTTCATGCAGGAAGAATTGTGAGTTGTCAGTGAGACAGCAGCAAGATTTAATGTATGAATTTTTTTTTAGAGGCAGCACCAGCCTGATTTTACATTTAATTTTGTTAAACTTAAAAAAATAGCATTTTACGTTTAACAAAATTGCAGATTCCAATCTTTCTGCTAAATTCTGAATGGGGGGGGGGGGACTTTTTTATTAATTAGTATCATAGATTGTTTTAATATACATGGACCATAAGTAAATAATAATGGAATCGTTATCTTTATATTTTTACATAATTATAGTTACAGAATTAAGTAAATATGTTTTACATAATCCTATACAGTACATTATTCATACTGTTCCTGTTAATCTAACACAATTCCAGGGGAATATCTCGTATTTGACACTGATTTTGCCAGTTTGTTCCGGACCCATGAGACCGTCATCTGACACATTTGCTGAATGTTTTTTTTATTCTAAAGCACTGGAACACGGGAACATTGATGGTTTCCAAAGAAATATATTGTAATATTTCATTCCAAGCAAAAAAGTTAAAAATAAGGTACTCTTTACCTAGCATGGCGCCCACGATTTTGATCGCAGGTAAAAAAATTGCGGGCATCGCGGGCATTGAATGCACTAAAAATCGGGTGCGACGCGACCGACGCGATGCCCCGCGAGGGGACGCGGATACCTTCACAGGTAAACCCGTCCCTTCGCGAGCTTCACAGGTATCCGCGTCCCCTCGCGGGGCTCGCCACGCTTCGGGCTCGGTGGCTCGCTGCGCTCGCCACACTATTCTATTCTCAACTCCACGCCGACGTGGATAGTGGCGGTATGAAAAGGTCGTAGGACGCGTACCGCCGGCCCTCGCGGGCTCGCTGCGCTCGCCACGCTTCGGGTTCACGTTGATCGTGGGGTGGCGTTAACAATTGTGGGGGCCATTTCACACTTCAGGGTGCCTATTTGGCCTCTGTGGGCCATTTAACATTGTTTCCTATAGAAAAATCGGGTCAATTGAGGCATTGAACAGGAAAACCGGGTCAATTGAGACATTTAACATTGTTCCCTATGGGAAATCGCGGGCATCGCGTCGGTCGCGTCGCACCCGATTTTTTAGTGCATTCAATGCCCGCGATGGCCGCGATAGGCGCCGTGATAAGTAAAGAATACCAAAAATAATTTTAAAAAATCATGAAAAAAGTTGACTATATTCTTTTTTGACATTATCATGTCAACCTAATAACCATGCTGAACCCTATGGGGTAGTGAAGAATTTCACTACCCCCAATTTTGTTCTGCTGCCTCAAAAATGTGTTGGATGCTTCATACTGTATATTCAGCTTGGAGAAAGGATTAACCAAAAGGGAGGGGTAATTCTGTCTAGGAAAAAAACATGTTGTATCCCAATTGTACACTGAGGGGGAGATTCTCTAAGCGAAAAATGCGGTAAAAACCCCGTTATCAGGGTTTTTACTGCATTTTGGGATGCTGTAAGCATCCCCCGCCGGGTTACCGCGGCGGGGGGCATCGCCAGAAAAATCTGGCGATGCCCCATAGAAGCCAATGGGCTTCTACCGCAACCCTCCGCCGCCCCGCGCCGACCCCCCGCCGCCCCGCATCGCCCCCTCACCTGTGTCCGGGCAGCACAGAGCTGTGCTGCCCGGACCTGTGACCTCCTCCCTGCACTGATCCTCTTCCGGGTGCAGGGAGGAGGAGAGCCCGGCGCAGCAGCAGCAGCGCCGGGTGTGTGAGGGAGGGGGGAGCCGCCGGGACCTGCTGGGACCCGGCAACTCTCACCGCAAAGGACAGCTCTTAACGCAAGAGCTGTCCTTTGCCTTAATTATCGCATATGTTACAACATATGCGATAATTAAATATGCGATGGACGGCGAAGGGGGGCGGAGATTCTTAGAAAATCTCCCCCTGAGTGAGAAAATAACTACATAATAATCAGATAATACAGAGATCTTGGTTGCATATATCTGCAGATAATATAGGGCTAAGCCCCAAGGCCGTACGTCAAGGCATCTCTGTCACTGGGGGTCCCTAATACTGGGTATGGGTCTGGGGTGTGGGCCCCCAACATGCCGACACAGGCTGAGTACTCCAGGGCAGCACACAAATGAAAATTAGTAAGGGTTAATAAGAAGCACACAAGTGCTATGTAGGGAAGTGAAGGTGTGATCAAAATACAAAATATAAACAATGTGATAGGAAAAATAGGAGTTAATAAAGTGTTAGGGTGTGCTAACCTGGAGCAGACCAGCCCTACCAACACAGGGGGCACCACACTCCCAAACCCATCCCATTAGCAGTAACATATATGTCTGGGCTTAATAGCCCAGTGTAAGGCCACATGATAATGGCATATAACATCTGAGAGCCAGCTTACCTGGAGATACCCCTGGCTTTTCCAATGTCACTCAGGTGTCAGCAATCCCTCCTAATGCTGACCCATCTATGCCTCTCTCAACTGCACAACACTTTTGTTGGTAAGCTGCTCAATCAGAGGTGTGTCACTCAGGTGACAAAAGGGAGGGGTCATTTCTCATTCATCTGGAAATGTCAGCGCTTTGAACCTTTGAAAGCATAAATGGCTATTGAGATCCATAAACAGCAAATGAAAATACACACTGGGCATAGTCGCCCAGTGTGTATGGACCTTAAGTCATCCCGGCATGTCGGTGATTGGGATGCCAGCGGTCAAAATTCTGACATCACTGGAGATGCTGGAATCCCATCAGCCAGCTTCCTGATGATCATAAGTGTGCCAGGGCAGGTTAGTATTAGGGCGTTGGAGGGTGAGGGGTGTTAAGTTTAGGCACTGGGCAGAGTTGGGGGGGGGGATCAGGCTGTAAGGAGGGTGGGATTGGGAAAGGGGGGGGGGGGGTAGGATTAGGCATTATGAGGGGAAGGCTGTGGTTAGGCTACAGCAGGGGTTCCCAATCTTTTTTGAATCATGGCACCCTAGAGTATCAGAATTTTTTTACTGCACCCTTAGGTACCAAAAGAATGTAGAAAAATATTAAAATAATTTGATTGTGCTTATATGTGATCCTGATGTTCAGTTATGTGGTAAAGGGCAGGATTTGCTTCTGCTTGTACACACATTTTATGATTGGCAGCCACCAGCACTGATTTGGGCCCTTATCCAGATCTGATCACAGTACAAATTTGTTCTCAAAATGGGCAAAACCATGTGCACTGCAGGTGGGGCAGATGTAACATGTATAGAGAGTTAGATTTGTGTGAGTTATTTTGTTTCTGTGCAGGGTAAATACTGGCTGCATTATTTTTACACGGCAATTTAGATTTCAGTTTCAAAACACCCCACCCAAATTTAACTCTCCCTGCACATGTTACATCTGCCCCACCTGCAGTGCACATGGTTTTGCCCATTTTGAGAACAAATTTGTACTGCGATCAGATCTGAATAAGGGCCTTTGTCCATTAATAATTGACCATGAATAATTTGAACTGGCCCAGGACCACCAACCCGTAGCACCCCTGCAAGTGTCCTGAGGCACCCCAGGGAGCCGAGGCACACAGTTTGGGAACCTCTGGGCTACGGGATGGGAGGTTTAGGCTGCATTTGGAGGGAGTGTTAGGGTTAGGCACTAATAGGGATGGTAAGGCTATGGGGGAGAAGTCTAGAGGTAAGCATTAGGTAGGAGGGGTTAGAAGTAGATGGGAGGAAAGGGTACAGTAAGTACAGTATTTTTATTATTATCGGGATGCTGCTATTGGTCTTCTGACTGCCAGCATCCTCTCCACCAGTCTTGAATATGTTTTCCATGGTAAGAGCTTGATAGTTACATTTTCTTTCACAATGGCATGTGTTTCACCTTTACTATACCTAATACAGTTCTCTCTGAGTTTTACACTCTGGCGGTCAGTACAATGATCCTCAATCAGAGCCGGCCCTAGCAAATTAGATGCCCTAGGCAAGATTTTAGTTGGCACTGTTGTTAGTTCCGCCCCTGACCCATTGCTCGTTATTCATATTACACCACACCGAATGTGAATAAAGAGCACATATTGCTCTTTATTCACACTGCACCACACAGTAGTGTCCTTTCTACCTGTTACACCACACAATAGTGCACCTTATGCACAGAATGCCACACAGTAAAAGTGACCCTTATACACATAATGCAACACAAAAATACCCCTTACACATTATACCACACATTAGTAATGCCTTTATACATATAATGCCACACAGTAATTCCCCTTACACATCTTATCATACTTGCTGTTCTCAAGCATCTTTGTCCGTCAGAATAATTGATTGGATGAGGCTGGAGTACCCCCGTCAGGGCTGTGTTTGATTATTATTTGTAGGGATTTTATTATTCATGCTCCCAACATCTTTTTGTCTTCTTGTATTTCAGGAACTGTTTTCAGAGAATGTTTTGAGAATGGCACTTGGGCATCATGGATGAATTACACCCAGTGCATTGCCATTCTGGATAAAAAGGTACAAAGCTCAACATCATCTCTTCTCACAGATACCACAGTGTTAGGACTCTGGAGGGTACCACCAACCCTGACCCCTAAACTCTGTTGCCTCTCCCCATGGTCGGTGGACACGTGTGGTGCTAAGCTTCACCTCTAACAGCCTTGTTAGAGCACGTGTGGTGCTATGTTTCACCTCTAACAGGAGCTGGTTATGCCGGTTCCGACCCCGATGCCGCCAAGACAATGTGTCCACTGAGGTGGAGAGGGCGCAAGAGGAAATCTAACTAAAGAGACAAACAGGATGGGGTACCCCCAGAGTCTACCAAAATGCGGGGAATATTCCCCATGGGTGCAACAATGCCCTAAGGTGGTAAATAAACAATACAACTCCAGACTACTGTACAGGGAAGGAATGGCCCCTAGAAGGCAAACCTGACCCCCAGTGCGAGCTGCTGCAACAATGCAGAGATGGTACCATACAATATAATAATAAACGAAGCAGCTGCAGGGAGAAGCCCCTGACTTATCTGGAATGATGGTAATACTGAAGGCAGATCTCAGGAACCTGCAGCGTAGGCAGACAGGACTGCTGACTGGGACCAGGAACACGGACACTGTAGCACAAGCCAGGTTTGGGTCTCAGGACGCTCGGCAGGTGTGCTTGCTGGAGTACACAGGACTGTAGCAGGACTAGGGAAGATGGGGGCACCATAACACTTGTGAGGATCTGTTATTGACACATCAAATGTCCCTTTGGTCTTTAAACCCTCACAAAGAACTACCTAGGTTTGACCATTGACAATCAATGGTTCCAACCATCAATGGTTTGATACTGAGGTCCAGTGTTCTGCTTCCATCTGTGAAATGCATGGAGATCAATCATCTGTGGTTTTCTTTTTTTTTAACATTTATATTTTTATTGGATTTTTTCTCATCTGTGGTTTTCGACCAGTGCTGTAGGTATAAGCCATCAACCATTAATAGTGGGATATGGTCATTAGGTCTACAACAACTAGGTCGAGAAGCATTGGGTCGACATGGGTCAAGGTCGACATGGGTCAAGGTCGACATGCCATTAGGTCGACACAAGCATTAGGTCGACATGGGCTAGGTCGACAGTCAATAGGTCGTCATGGGGTTTTTCACTGTTTTTTGAGCCGACATGTGCCGACAGGTGGTATTTCATGCCCTACCATCCACTAGGGTGCGGTGGGAGAATAAAATAGCCCTAAGCATTGCGAGGGAAGCAGTGCACTCCAAACTATGTCCATGTCGACTGTGTCGACATTCGGGTAAAAAAAAAAACAGTTAAAAACCCCATGTCGACCATTTGACTGTCGACCTTGCCGATGTCAACCTAATGTCATGTCGACCTAGACCCATGTCGACCTTTCTGCATGTCGACCTAGTAGTGTCGATGCTGCTTGTCGACCTAGTTGTTGTAGACCAAACGATCCACACCCTTAATAGCTACCCTGCCAATGGACAACCCATCTACCAGTGGCATTGAACGAAGGGGTCATAACAAGCAGTGATTTTATACGGTATAGCCAGGATTCTACCATGACTGGAGATACCAACTGTCGCTTACACACCAGGGAGGCTGCCAGTAGTAATACAGCCTCATATTAGATGAGTCCCAATGTGCTAACCTGCTGTACGTGTGAGTTTTAAACCAATTTAGCATAGAATAAAAAAATCCCCATTTCTAATATCCGTTATTCATTTTGCAGCATATCTTCTCTTGTCCACAGTTTTCACTCATCCCAAAATAACTTGTGCGGACCTATTATTACTGTATGAGATTATTCCCCAGCCAGGGACGATAATTAGTGCTTCCTAAACAGATTAAATGTCCTGTAACATTATTGCGGGGAGTCATGCTAATGTAATCACATTATATTCCTGTCTCCAGCGGAAGGATGATCTACATTACAAGATCGCTCTTATAATACACTACCTGGGGCACTGCATATCCGTGTTGGCGCTCGTCATTGCCTTTCTACTTTTTTTGTGCTTAAGGTAAGTCCTTTGGTTACTTTTTCCTACAGTTCCTGCGATGCTATGAATAACAGGGAAATTAGACATTTAATTGGTGAAATTGGGTTTATATGATCGTTTAATTACAGGTACAGTATATCGCTTTCATATAAAATATTTGTCGCTCACATCGGTCCCTTCCCCACATCTGTCAGCTTGACCAGGGAGACATAGCCACACCCCAAGATAGCTTGGCCACACCCCTTCACAATGAGGTCACCTTCACCTACTCTTCTAGAGTATCTGGGGCACTCCATAATTGCAGTGGAGAGATGAGAGGGCCAGGCACCCTGTTCCTGCGACTTGATGACATAGGGCCTTGTTCAGGTCCGTTCGTTCGCAAGGGGTCCGTGGTGGCCGCATGCGCAAGGTCATTTCTGTGCATGTACATACGCCGTGTGCGTGCGGCCACGATGAACAGGGTGTTCGCTGGGCACACGCACCCAAGTGTGTGGGTGGGGGACGTGGAGGGGCGTGGGGCAGAGGACAGGGCCATTTGCATATGTAAACGCCCAGCGTTTTATGGGCGTTCTCGTGCAAAACCCCAGATGTTGTGGGTGCTGGGGGCGGCCAGCTGACATTACTGGATGTCAGCTGCCCACCCACTTAATCCCGAGCGTCCACGCATACTGTATGTAAGTGACTTCAGAGTCACTTTTATAGGCCTGCACCTTCACCATCATTCGATGGTGGCCGACCATCGAATGATGATATGTGACATCCATTTGCAGGCCCTGCAAAGGAATCGCCCTTGCGAATGGGTGGCGAAGGCCACCATTCGCAAGGTGGGGTTTGGTGGACTCGCAAGGCAAACAAGGTAATGACTGCCATAGGAAGGTAGTGAATTAAACATCCAAGGCTGTGTGTACCTAAGAAAGCATGTGACTCGGCATCCATTAAGGAAGCAGGGGAGGGCAGAGAGCTGGGATAATAGGGACAAGGAAGGAGGAGCCTTCCTCTTTTCCTTATGGAATTTCCGGTACTTGTTTCCTATCTGGGCGCCCACGATCATAATCGCGGTCATCGGGGGTAAAAATCGCGGTCATCGCGGTAATCGCGGGCATCGCGGGTAAATCGGGATGACCGCGATGCCCGCGATGACCGCGATTTTCCCATAGGGAACAATGTTAAAACGGCAGATTGACCGCGATTTGACTGTTAAATGCCTCAATGGACCCGATTTGGGGCCAAAAAGGCCAAATTAACCCTTAAATGTCCCCCCAAATTTTTTACGCCACCCCACGATCCACGCCAACCCGAAGCGTGGCGAGCGCAGCGAGCCCGCGAGGGGCGGCGGTACGCGTCCTCCGACCTTTTCATGCCCTACTATCCACTAGGGCGTGGTGTGAGAATATAATAGTGTGGCGAGCGCAGCGAGCCACCGAGCCCGAAGCGTGGCGAGCGCAGCGAGCCCCGCGAGGGGACGCGGATACCTTCACAGGTAGACGCGTCCCCTCGCGGGCTTCACAGGTGTCCGCCTCGCCACGGACACCTGTGAAGCCCGCGAGGGGACGCGCATAACTGTGAAGGTATCTGCGTCCCCTCGCGGGGCTCGCCACGCTTCGGGCTCGGTGGCTCGCTGCGCTCGCCACACTATTATATTCTCACACCACGCCCTAGTGGATAGTAGGGCATGAAAAGGTCGGAGGACACGTACCGCCGCCCCTCGCGGGCTCGCTGCGCTCGCCACGCTTCGGGTTGGCGTGGATCGTGGGGTGGCGTTAAAAATTTGGGGGGACATTTAAGGGTTAATGGGCTCTGTGGCCCATTTAACATTGATTCCTATGGCCAAATCGGGTGGATTGAGGCATTTAACAGTAAAATCGTGGCCATCGCGCCTTTTAACATTGATTTCTATGGGAAATCGGGAGCATCGCGTCGCGGGCATCGCGGGTACATTTATGGCCGGCCGCGACGCGACCGACACGATTTTCATGTTTAACATTGGTTTCAATGGGAAATCGCGGGCATCGCGTCGGTCGCGTCGCGGCCATACATAAATGTACCCGCGATGCCCGCGACGGGCGCCCAGATAGGAAACAAGTACCGAATTTCCCACCCTCCCACCCAATTCTGGATTAGCTAGGGGGGGCGGTGGCTTTAAATGCGTTGGCTGAAAGGCGGGAAAGAACGGCAGATTAATTGATTTAGGTCTTCATTAAGCGATGATTATGCATTACATCGGTTGTTTTCGGTGCGCTCACCTTTCATTGACTATAGGCCTGCGCTGGATCACCTGCTAGGGGACAGCGACACCACCCTGTCAAGTGGGCAGGGCCGGCGCCACCACTAGGCAAATCTAGGCATTTGCCTAGGGCGCCGGCCACTGGAGGGCGGCATTTCGCGCCCCCCCCCCCCCCCCCGTGCCGCGGGGGTACCTGTCCTGCGGCTGTGTATATAAAGCTTACGGCGGCGGCAGCATGGGGGTCCCTGCAGTCAAGAAATAACAAGCGCTATCCGCCTGGCTACGCGGAAGCGCTTCTGTTGTGGAAACACTGGCCGCACGCTGATTGGCTGAGATTCAGCCAATCAGCGTGCGCCGTGCGGCCAGTGTTTCCACAACAGAAGCGCTTCCGCGTAGCCAGGCGGATAGCGCTCGTTATTTCTTGACTGCAGGGACCCCCCGCTGCCGCCGCCGCAAGCTTTATATACACAGCTGCAGGACAGGTACACTCCCCCCCCCCCCCCCCCCGGGCACCGGGGCGCTCCCACCCCGACTCGCCTGGGGCGCTCCGGTGCCTTGCACCGGCCCTGCGGGTGGGCAGTCAATGCAGTAGGTAGAGCCATACCGCTTGTTGTTTAGAGAAAATGTCATTACCTACGTAAGTCGTGGGGTGGAGCTTAGATCACTAGCCGTTCTTTCTGGGCCACCATTAATTAAGGGACTATAATACAATCAATTAGCTTAAAGTACATTAAATAAATTCCGCTAACAATTTCTGCCAAACCCAAGTCTGTGAATCGTTATTTCAGGTTTCTATAAGTTGTGAAATGTGAAAATGTATACATGCATAAGGTCACACATCAGATGCTAGGATGTTTATGCGAATCAGAAGATCCTCCCTAAATTGCTAGAATGTTATACCATATAGCATGGGTCTTCAAACTGTGGCCCTCCAGATGTTGTGAAACTACATGTCCCAGCATACATTGCCACATTTTCCCCTATAAGAGCATGCCAAAACTGTCAAGGCATGCTGGGACATGTAGTTCCACAACATCTGGAGGGCCACAGTTTGAAGACCCATGCTATATAGCATCAAACTTACCATCTCACCTCGATTGTTAGGGAGACTCCCTAAAAATTTAGCAATCTCCCTGACTCCCTGAGAAGCCTGTAAATCTCCCCGATTTCACCCACATTATGTAAATGATACATTCTTGTAGAAAAAGGCACAAACATCCATTCCCACGCGTGTCGGGGAACTCGGCATGCGAGGGGGGTGGGGCAGCCTAGCGCATGGACGTGAATAAGGTCCTCTATGTATAAATGAAGAGATGAGGACTCGCTATGCTGTTTATTTTACTCTCCTGTTTTATTACAGAAATTTGTATTTAATATTGTATATATATATATCTCCATTTTTCACTCTTAACATTATTGCGGTGTTATAGCAGCTAGTGACAGGTATAGCAGTTTTCTTTATGGTGTTGTGGAAATCAGTAATAAAAATAGAATGTTAAAAGAAGAAACTGCAGATAAAGTATAAAACTTGATGCAGGAGTATTTTAGTTACAACAGTTCTACAATCGAGGAATGTCCATCGATGTGGCTGGTTATTGGCTATGGACAGTATACTGAGAGCATTACAGTAAGAGAAATACTGACGTCCGATTGGATGCTGCACAGTTCCTGGACAATTTGGTCTTCAACAATCAAATTGGGAAATACTTGACTATGAGATTGATGCACATTTGCCTGTTGGAGGAGCATATCGTGTGTGATGTCAGAGTGTGGGTCAAAGGGCCAACATTGTCTATGTCGAAATTGGCAGCTGGTCAGCATTTACAAAAGATCGACATACATAAGGACATTGACACGTGAACACGTCAACCCCCAATTAGTGTAGCTCCTTTCCCGCTGTACTTGGCACACTTTGCTGTTCCCAGTCAGAGCCGGCGTGGATGTTTTAGTGTCGATATTTTGTCAATGTTGACCTTTTGCTGTCAACATATTCACTTTTGACCTGGAAGGTGTCGACCTATTATTCAGATACCGTGATTTCGCGCTGCACTCTCTTCTGTAGGTATTTGGTTATTAGGGTGACATGCATTGGGTCGACCACTAAAGGCCGACAGGGCTAGGTCGACTCATGATATAGGTTGACATGGCTAAAGTTGAAAGGGTTGGAAGGTCAACACAAACAATTTTTCACAGTCATTTCTTTTGCCGACATGTGCCGAGCCTAGCCAGGCACCGTGACCGAAGCATGGCAAGTGCAGCGAGATATGCGAGGGGACGCGGAACACTTTGACGGTGTCCGTGTCGACCATGTTGACATTCGGGCCAAATTTTTTGAAAAACTCATGTCGACCTTTTGACTGTCAACCTAGCCATTGCTGACCTAATGCATGTGTCGACCTTCCAACCCTGTCGACACATGTCGACATTCTGGGGTCGACCTAATGTATGACGACCTCTTATGCGTTGACCCTATGACCCCCTACCCTATGTCCGACTCTGCATAAGGCTGTATATATGGAGAGACGTTGAGGAAGTTTTTATACTATAGTTGAGTAATTGAATAATTCCAGAGCAGACGTCACGCATTTCACCTGTACCCGCTGCATTTCGCCTACGCAGATGTGTAATATGTGATCTGATTTGTCCTATTTCTCTTTTGTTCCCTTCCTAGGAGCATACGATGCCTACGAAATATTATTCACTGGAACTTAATCACAACCTTTATCCTGCGTAATATCATGTGGTTCCTCCTACAGTTGATTGACCACCAAATTCATGAAAAGAATGAGGTACGGTAATAACAGATGTGGTCCGTTGCTGAATGATTGCGCTCACTTGTATCCCACTAACAACGCAGGAAGCACAAAATCAGTGATGTTTTGTCAAACACATGGATCTAAGCTGCCATGTCATGAGAGTCCTGTGGGCGTGTCTTGAGAGTGCCGTGGGCGTGTCATGAGAGTGCCGTGGGCGTGTCATGAGAGTTCTGTGGGCGTGTCATGAGAGTGCTGTGGAGTTGCAGGGCGAGCATCTGGCACCACATGATATCAGCGCCCAGTGGCATAACAAAAACTTCCCCCTCCCCCTTCTGGGACAATTTCTCCGCCACCCCCTCTCCCTAGTTAAAAGACAAGACACACACACACACACCCCCCGGGGGGCTGGCGGGGGGGGGGGGGGGGGGTCAGTGCTTGCGCGGGGGTACCTGTGTTCAGGGAGAGCCTGGAGGTATGATGTTGCCGGGGTCCCTGCAGTGAAGTGGAAATAACGCGCTATCTCCGCCGCCCGGCGGCACGGGAAGCGCTTCTAACTTTGAAAACACTGGCCGCACACTGATTGGCTGAGATTCAGCCAATCAGCATGCGCCCAGTGTTTTCAAAGTCAGAAGAGCTTCCCGTGCCGCCGGGCGGCGGAGATAGCGCGTTATTTCCACTTCACTGCAGGGACCCGGGCAACATCATACTCTCAGAGCCGCAGGGATCTCCAGAGTCCAGCCTCTTCCTGACCGCAGGTAGTGGTACCCCCGCACCGCACGGACCCCCCTGCCAGCTCCCCACTGCACCCACAAGGAGGGCGGAGCTAGGGGAGAAACAATAGCTCCCGCAGACCCCCGGTGCCTCCCCGCCACCGCAAGGGCTGCGGCCCTATAGTTACGCCACTGTCAGCGCCCGACCCCTTTACGGCCATCTCCGTGTGAAATAAAGGTCCGTTTTCACCGACTTTTATTTCCTAAGGGGAGAGAAATCATTCAGCGACCATCAAATGATTTCTGTCCCCTTAGGCCACATGCGAGGGGAAGGGTTCTCGTACACATGCCCTTGCATGCTAGCAAGGGGATCTGGGTGGCGCTGGCATTGGAGAAGAGGCCTGGTGTTTGTCAGCATGGTGGGTGGCGCTGACCTGTTTGCTAGTCTGCGAGTGTACGCAGCCTTACAAACAGGTATGAAATGAATCAGGCCCAAAGTAACAAATCAGGCTTCCATGGCTTCCCACAATTACTATACCGCCACATTGCTTTTGCAGGAACATTCGGCAAACAATTCAGTTGCATGAACTACTGGGGCGCATCAGGATAGCAACAGACTTCAGGGTTTTCCGATACTGTGTGACACTGTGAGCCTCATCCAGAGATGGGCAGCATTGAGTAAGCGAGGGCTGCCTAAGCCAGAGCGTAGTTAGCAGGATTACATTTTGTGTTTGCAATAGACGTTGATGACTGCTAGTTGTCTCAAGTTTGGTTGCAATTGCAGTTTTTTGTGGTAGCCTATGAAGGAAAAGTGGGGCGTGGACTTAGGAGAGGGGTATATCAGCAGGATCCTGCAGGGGCTACTTCCTCTTTCAGAAGTAGCCTTTCAGGCACCCAAATTAACTTCTCTTAAATTAGGCGGTACAGCATCACAGGCCAGCGGTCACTTGTCGCATAAGTGGGCGTTGGGAGGCACTGCCCCTTGAAAGATGGCGGGTGTGTCCTGCCTTTGCGGGGGAGGGGCAATTTGGCACTCCTCTATGAGAGTGCCCACACTGGCCAGATAAGTGGTGGTGAGACTGTCCCAGCGTTGGTTATGCCGGTCAGATGGGGCGGTTTTGTCGCCGCCGTATTTAGTAGTTGGTGTGTTTATGCCGCACACAGGCATCCATTCACCATTCTCCCAGCCTCCGCTGCTGTCTGCAGAGGGCAACAACTGTCATTATTAGTGTGGACGCTTGCAGAATCACACTGAGCTTTTACTACACGCCCACAGCACTCTCATGACAAGCCCACAGCATTCTCATGACATGCGGTGTGCATACGCACTTGCTGATGCGTGCCAGGAGGAGCGGGGGCCCTGGTGCATTCTGCGGCATGACCCTCGCTAATGATCCGCCCCTTTGTCTGTGCATGCACAGACGGCAGTGGGGGTCATTAACGACGCGCGGGAGTGCGCATCGGCCGTCGTGCAGAGCATACACACTGGAAGATATAATGAACTATATCACTCAGAAGGGCTAAATGAGCGGTATTGCTCATTATATCGCCTTGTGAGTACAGGGCTGTAGACTGCAGCCGAAGTCACGTATTGTTGTTAAATACATTGCTGTTGGTAACGCTGAAATTATACTATGTTATTTTTATACAGGATTTCTACGAGAAATGAATGCTAATTATTTCAAATAATTCTAAAAGATGCTCTTTTGTACTGATCAGGAAATGCACATTTGCATGCCATGTATAATTAATTCCAAAAACACTTAGCAGAAATGACTTTCAGATTACATCTGCATCTGTATTCCAGGAATGGTTTATTGCCCTCATTTTCTATAGCTCAGGAACAAGTTCTCCGTTCACTGCCTGAGGATGTCACACAGTTATCGGTGGTAATAAAGTCTGCCGTCCTGTTTCTACAGCCGGGGAACGATATCCAACTAGAATAAATAAATCTGTCCTTAGTTTACGGAAGCCGATTGACATATTCATTATCAATAGAATATGACCTGGAAGGAGCATTCAGTTTATATTTTTCCACTATTAAAAACATACCGTAATTAATTTACAAAGCGGTCCACATTGCTCCTAGCGGTCAGCCCAGCACATAAGAAGGACCCGCTCCTGCTGTTGGCTCTTGTAGCCTGCCTCCGAAATCTAGCGAAGTGTCTATGTAGAAAAAAATTCTTAGTAGTACTGTGCCACGAGGGGGAGTGGCTACATGACAAAACTTTAAAACACAATGACATTTCTGTTTGGTCTTGTGCACATACTGTATATGCCCCCACAGTGCCAAGTATGCCCCCACAGTGCTAGGTATGCCCACAGTGCCCCCACAGCACTAAGTATGCCCCCAGCACCAGATATGCCCCCACAGTGCCACACATGCCCCCACAGTGCTAAGTATGCCCCCACTGTGCCAGAATAAGCAAGAAGCACAACTCACTGTCCTGCAGTGCTGCTGGCTCAGGATGTCTCCGGGTCTTGTCTTGGTTGACCCCCGCCACCGCCGCTGCCGCTGCTTCCCTTCAGAGAGGAGGGGAGGGGAGCGCATCTCGAGTCTCTCCTTCCCCTTCACTGTGTCCCTGACTGGGCCGTGAGCCAATCATACCTCGCGGGCTGGCTCCAGATTGGCTGCCAGCTGGCGAGCTCTTATTGGTTGACAGCACAGTGACACAGGCAGTGGAAGGAGAGACGCGCGATGCGCTCCCCTCCCATCCGAAGGGAATCAGTTGTGGCGGGGGCGGCGGACCTGGGAGAGGCCACACCCCCGCCACTCACACATGGTCGCATGTGTAGTAAAAACTTGAGGGGGTATTTGTTATGGCGGTACGGGGTACCGGCACCATATGTTTTAGCAGTACGCCGTACCACCCCGTACCGCCATACTTACACCCCTGGGGAGGATGGGGGGTACATCTAGGAGATGAATACATGTTACTTCGAAGGCCGACGTCTTACCCATTTTTATTTAATTGCTCTTCATTTTTTCCTAAGTCTCTTCCCTTGAATGTATCATCAAGACAATCCTAGTTATATGGCATTTTGGTTTATATCCCTCAATATACGGCTTATCTATCCTCACATATATATGATTGTACTTGATTGTAAATATACTAGCATTACTATAACTAAAATGTATCAAATGAGTTAAATATTTCAGTTACTTAATTATATTCAGAAACATACATTTTTTGCACCGATTGCGCAGAGAAAAGAGCATTTTAAAGTGGTGAGAGTCAAATATGGCATGGTACCAGGCGCTTTCAAGTTCTACGCCAATTTGTTTGCTGGGTTTTTATATATGGCATGAGTTATGTCAATGTAATCAGTCACCTGCAGCTGATTCACAGCATGCAGCATCGCTGGCGGGGGCTGAATGGTGCTGTTATGATGAAGGGTTTCGGCACTAGCAGCATGGTGTCTTGATCATAGATCTTCGTTGACCGACGTGTCTAAATGTTTTGCCTTTAACCTCTTCGTGGACATTTTTTTTTTTAACTATATAATTTAAAAATATTTTTCTGTATTTTATTGAAAAGATAATCATTTTTTTAAAATATATTGATTAATTTAGTTTTAAATATACATTCAAACTTCAAAAAGTACAAATAACCATTATAACCATTGAGTAGACATACACATTTGTGCCAATATCCTTGAATAAGTTAATAATACATTCTGCTGGCAAGGGCAGTGAAGGGACTCATCCTGTGCTCATTTGAATGCCATACTTAAACTAGGCGGGGCGGAGCAGCGGTGTGTCTTGCAGGCCGGGGGTGGAGGACGAGGAGGAGGCAGCACTGATGCTGTTGCCTCCTCCATAGCAGGGATCCCATTCAGACTGCCAGCAACCCTGTTCTGACCTTTAAAAAACACTGCTTTTTCCCTGGTCAGATTGCTGGGTTGCTGGACCCAGGGTATTTAAAATGGCCCTTTCACACCGCACGCTCACCCGGGTGGACTGGGCAAAAGCCTGGGGTCCACTCGGGATATTTGTGCGGTGTGAAATGGGTATAAGCTGCCTTTAGAGAATCTAGGCGCATATTTATTAAGCCTGGGGAAGTTATAAAGTGGGCTGTGATAATGCAGTTCCAAATTCAAATAGGGGAGGCACAGCAACTGCCACCAACTTCCATTCCAAACTGACTTACTGGCAGATGGTGTTTCTCTCCTATTTGATTTTTGGACTGTGCTGCAGCCCAAGCCATGGAGCCGCCACTGGTCACATTTCTTCTTATTGTCCCTAATCTACTGTATGTTCGCTAGTGTTTTCCTTGCCTTATCCCCCCTCCATTCCACCCCGCCATGTCTTTTCCCACTAAGTCTTTTGTTTGTTTCATAATCCTCTGTACATTCTAATTAGCATGAGCAGAACAAATGTTTATTTGTAGTTGATCTTCTTTTATTTAGTTGACAGTTTCAAATATTAAAATGAATAATGTTTACTCTTTATTCTTCCCTCGTTTAGGAGTTAGGTTGGGTGCATTGAAGTTGGTAATTATTGGCTATTCATCTGTTTTCTGGGTTGCTAAGTGTTTGGCTCGCAGTGGGACTCATATTCCCGGCTGTGTGATGGATAGGTGGCTTTGTTGGTGTGAGGAATATGTCATGGGTTTCTGTACGGTGATACATTTACATATGCATATGGTTGATACATTTGGTCTTCCAGAATTGTCGGTCATCAATTTGGAAGGCAATGATTTAGGTAAAAGAACAGCACTGGACTCAAGGCGCTACATTGGTGATGACTTTGCTAGAACATTAATGTTCTGTCCTTTCTGTAGGCATGTTCTGTCTTTTGTTTCCCCAAGGCTGGTTTGCCAGTGTACAAAGAGCTGTATGGCCATTGATGAGGCAAGAAACAGATTAATGCTGCTCTAGTAGAACTCTGGCAATGGCTGGTTTTGCGATTTCACATTCTGTTGTTTTGGACACCAAATTTTGTACATGACCAATGATGAGGCCTTGATGTCTCTAATAGTTGTTTACTCACTGCAGAATTAATGTGTGGGGCTGGTGGTGCTGTGGTTATTCTTCCATAACCTTGATGTTGTGGGAAAAAAATGGAAGCTTATCAATCTGGGTGCAATACTACAAGTTCTCAGTGTGCTTACCTTCATTGACTGTTTTTTTTTGGCTTATCCGCCATAACAAGGGAAGCTGGGTGGGTAGTTAGGTCCAGTTAATATCTTTGCATGTATTTGTGCACTTTAGGTGGATGTAGATTGTCAGATTGCTCTGATTCTGGACATCCTTCTCTGCCACGATAAACATTTCGTTTTTAGAAGTTAAGAATATTTTTTAATTAAATACTAACAGTTTTTCTGCCAAACTTCAAGTCTCGGTGTCTTTAGACTTCTTCTTCTCATTATTATTAGTATTAGCAGGGTGTAAGTTCACGCCAAACAGAGACAAAACAGAGGCTGGTGCTACCTCCTCCAGTGCCGACCACTTGCACATGTGCTGATGATCATTGGCAAATGGGAAATAGCACGGTTGAGGGGGCAAAGTAATTTGAGCACCATGTGGTGGGGGCAGTGTATATAGTTTTATTGTAATGACCCCAACATATATTCACATATATACATCATTGTTTCCCATTACCCCATCCACATCCCACACTACTGTATGCTCTTCTACCTTTCGCAAACCACACGTAGCTCCTCTTCCCCATCCCACACTATGATCTTCTGCTCCTTTCCATACCACACACTGTGCTCCCCTGTTACTCTATCCCACATGACCCCCAGACGTTTGGCGTCCTGATTCGCCTACATGAGTTATGCAGCAGGTGGTAGTAATAGTATTAGAAGTAGTCTTATTGTTATGTTCTGGTATTTGTGTGTTATGCACATGACGCCTCTCAGCCATTGTAAGGTTTATAGGTTCATGGCACCATCAGAAGAAACACTGTATTTGTGTTTTCTATCCCAACGTCTTTCTATTTTTTCTTTGGAGCTTGTCATTAACTGAATGTGTTCCTTCCTGAGAACCCCCTGAGTAGTGCTGCCACCCTACAGGAATGTACAAGCCCCAACAATGTCACATTATTGTAAAAGAATAAGCTGTATAGTCATCAGAAGTATGCTGCGATGTTACCAATGTCTTTTGTAGTGCTTAAACAATATCTTTGAGTGTCTTCTTTTCCAGGTGTGGTGCAGATGCATCATAACTATTTACAATTATTTTGTGGTGACCAACTTTTTCTGGATGTTCGTAGAAGGCTGTTACCTCCATACGGCCATAGTGATGACCTACTCCACCGACAAGCTGCGGAAATGGGTCTTCCTCTTCATAGGATGGTGTAAGTCTTCTCTTTGCTACTTTAAAGTGGAAGTATCGGGAACCAGTTTATGTTGACTGTGATTTTCTGGCCAGAAGGCATTTCGGTACTTGTGTATTATAGCGGCGCCCCCGATTTCCATCGCGCGATGTTTTAATCGAATCGCATCGCATGCCATGCACCTGATGGCATGCGATGCGACGCGATTTTTGGCCCCTATACGATGAAAGATTGTATAAGCACCCTAAAGGGTGCTTTTAAGCACCCTAATGGGTGCTTACAATGTTAAATGCACCCCCACGCCACCCCCCCACTATAAACGTGAACCCGAAGCGTGGCGAGTGCAGCGAGCCCGCGAGGGGCAGCGATACGCGTCCTCGAACCTTTTCATACCCCCACTATCCACGTCGGCGTGGAGTTGAGAATAGAAAGTGTGGCGAGCGCAGCGAGCCACGGAGCCCGAAGCGTGGCGAGCGCACGCGGATACCTTCACAGGTATCGGAGTCCCCTCGCGGGCTTCACAGGTATCCGCGTGCGCTCGCCACGCTTCGGGCTCGGTGGCTCGCTGCGCTCGCCACACTTTTTATTCTCAACTCCACGCCGACGTGGATAGTGGGGGTATGAAAAGGTCGGAGGACGCGTACCGCCGCCCCTCGCAGGATCGCTGCGCTCGCCACGCTTCGGGTTCACGTTTATAGTGGGGGGCATTTAACATTGTAAGCACCCATTAGGGTGCTTATACAATGTTTAATTGCATTGCATCGCATCGTATGGCATTGTATGCCATATACAATGCCATACAATTTTAAAATTGTATGGCATTGTACAATATCGCGCGATATCGCGTCGCATCGCATACCATCGTATGCCTTATGGTATGCGATGCGATGGGCGCCGCCAAAATACACAAGTACCGGCATTTCATATGCCTGAAGAACACTTTTGGTAGGGGTGCAGGCTTTTGTATCCCCTAATAAGAGCAGCAGGAATAAGGGTTTGGGTTGTTGTTTTTTTATTGATGGGTAGAACACCCATCCGGTAGCTTAGGGCTTTCGGAGACAGTTCTTAGTAGGTCGGGGTTTGTGTAGGCAGTCAGTAAGCTTCTTTCTTCTGGAAGACCCTTAGCCCCTGTTATTTTGTGTTGGCATAGTAGCATGAAAGAACAGCTGTCAGTAGTATGGCCACCATTTGTCTATTAGATCTAGTAGAGGGCACTCTCTTCTAGTGCTCTGTATAGGCTAACTGGTAGCCTACTGGGGTCAGTGGAACATCTGAACAAACAGGCCTCTCATATTGGTCATTAGAAGGAAGCATAGATAGTTAAGATATCTGATATCTAAATGGGTTAGCAGAAGGCCATCATCTGATTGGTAAGGCAGAGGACCCCATCTGATTTGTAGGGAAGAAGGCCCACAGATTGGGCTGATTGGATGGCAAAGGACCCCCATGTGATTGAAAGGACCTATTCTGATTGATCATCGTTGCCCCACATTTTTGTTACACATACAGTCAGGTAGAGTTTTTAGTATGGTAATTGCCCATTCTTTCGTCGCCACCAAACATTTTAGTTTAACAGCAAAGTCTAATTATATGAGATCTAAACTGATCTTTTTGCCCCACCAACACTTATTTGGTCTCATTGTATCTAGATAAGTTATCGTTATGTGTAAGTTATGGCTGTTGGTTGGGAGGGATTGATGGAGGGGAAGTTTATGAAGTCTTTATCATGGAACCAAATGACAAAGTCAGGTTTTCTGGTTCTAAATGTAGGAGCAATTTATAAAAAAAAATGACGGATGAAGAAAAACCACTGCAAAACATTGCTTTCTCCAATTTCTCTGCCCTGCTACTATGTTTCTTGGCATTTTGAAGAAATGTTTATTAATATTGCATCTCCTTTCAGTAGATTGTTATTTTACTTGTGCTAAAACGGAACCATGAGTGATCCATCTAATCTGTTTAGTTAGTGTCATGGTTTTTCTTTTTTTAGTTTGGCTCGGAATCTGTTAGTGCTGTTAAGTGCATAAGAATTTACGTACTGGTTTGTTTTGCACTTGTGACTAATTTGGTCATGGTTATAGTTTGGGCTATGGCACCAGACTTGTGCCAGGAGGACACTGATCAGGATTGCCATCTATTGGGATGCCAGGGTTGTTGTGCCTGGTACTGAAAGGACCCAGTGAGTGGAGGACCAAAGAAGTCTTACTATCATATCAGTATCAACAACGCTGCAGCAAATGTGGCTGTTGCCCTTGCGAGGGGGCAATGGAGGTGGAAGTACAAAGTAGAGAGGCGTCTCTAAATACTGCAAGAAGCATGCACGAAAGGTCCTTTTGGGTGTTGTAGCAGACACCCTTCTAAACATATGCAGGGGTTGTGGAGCAGCCAGGGACCCTTCCCTTTGGGTATTAGCACTGCTCATACACCCCACCCTTCAGCTCTGAGTATGGAAGGCAACTGTCTGTATATCATAAATCTGACGGTTCCCAAATGCGGTCAAGTCAATTAAGTCACCTGTGGCCAATCATGCGTTTATTTAAAACCTGGACTATTGGGGGCCTGAGGACCATCTTTGAGAACCTCTGTCTTGAGGTTGGGAACCTCTGTCTTATAGATCCTTCCTATTTATCCAGAATTTTCTTAGGATCAGATATAACTTCTGTCATCCAACCACAGTCCATAATCACATTTCTAGGCAAAAAAGGAATTAATCACTTAGGGCGACCCCGTCCCCAATTTTGGAGCACCGCAGACATATAGTAATCCAATTGATACTTACTTGCCCGGTGGTCTCCGCAGCCCTAGTGGTCTTCTCTCATGTGATTACAGCAATGCGAGTTCAGGCAAATTTTTTACGTGAAAACAATCACATTTATACAGTAACATTTACAACTTTGCAAAATTTTATTTGGGAGCTGAGAGTTCATCAAAAGTGCAATATGTATCCGAGCGGATCCATCATATCAGAATCATTCTCCGCTTCCAGATATGGACAGAATCCAGAGTAGCCTTTCCTCTGTTGAGCTCAGCTGACACCTTCGGGACTGAACACATTTCCTAAATACTTCCTCCTGACACCAGTTGTCAGATTATGACATTTGTTATATTGAGTGCGGAACCTGCAATTACACTGCAGATGCAGGAAGTTTGGGACTCTATGTATTTTCACCTTTCGTCAGACTCATGATATTTTTATTTTTTGAAGTGACAATGCGGTTTTGGCAATGCGCAAATTGCATCTACTATTGCTCTTGAATTTTGAGCTGCAGGATTAAACAAAATCGAGCCACTGGGTAAAAAAAACCTGAAAACTGAATAGCAAAAATGTTGCCCCTGTGGACAAAACCAGTTTCGCAAGGTTTTTTGAAAATCCTGTATCCATTTGAATATGCTGGATATTGGGAAGGGACGGAGCTAAATCTTGCCGCGCAATGTCAGTGAAGTGGAACTGGCCACCAGAACCAGACCAATGATAGGGTAACTGGTGGTATAGGGATGTTAGTGCGACCTGCTAATATTTTTTTACTTAATTTGGGGGTCCCTGATCTTTGAGGCCCCTCTGAACCTCAGGGCCTGGTACCTCTTGTCTTCTCATGCCGCCGGGCCTGCACGTACTGGGTCTGTACATGAGTCAGTAGCGGCAGACAGATCAATCAAATTTCTCTATGAAATAAATATGCAAGGGCTGCTATTGGCTAATGTGGCCAAGCTGCAGAATGCTTCACCATCCGGAGCTCAGTGAGTCCGACTGCACAGCTGCTTTTGCTGGTTTACATACTGTAGATAGACTGTTGCTGATATTGGAGATACATACAGGGAATCCTTAATATATGTGGGTAAGCCCTGAAAATGGGTGTTTTTGGTGGAATATTCTTTAATAATTATGCCCCACTAATGGATACATTTGCTACGATATGAGTTCTATTGAAAATGGGATGTTGCCCATAGCAACCAAACATATTCTACTTAATTATTTAGCACCTTCTAGAAGATAATAGATTGAATCTGATTGGTTGCCCATAGCAACATCCCATCTATAATAATACTCTTATCTTAGTAAATAAACCCCTAAGATACACTATTAAACATAACACCACGTTTTGGATGTATGTATTCGCCGCAAATTACAGTGGCAGATACAAATTGGCTGGAGCAATATTGAACATACTGAAAGCGGCTCAAAAGTTTATCCTGCTGGCCAATGTATGTGTGCAATGTAATGGGGCTCACACACAGCGATTTTTAGCCATTTCCGAAGAGATCTGACATGCATTAGGTAGACATTGGCAAAAGTTAGACATGCATTAGGTAGACATTGGCAAAAGTTAGACATGCATTAGGTAGACAATGACAAAAGTTAGACAAGCGTTAGGTAGACATTGGCAAAAGTTAGACATGCATTAGGTAGACATTGGCAAAAGTTAGACATGCATTAGGTAGACATTGGCAAAAGTTAGACATGCATTAGGTAGACATTGGCAAAAGTTAGACATGCATTAGATAGACATTGGCAAAAGTTAGACATGCATTAGGTAGACATTGGCAAAAGTTAGACATGCATTAGGTAGACATTGAGAAAAGTTAGACATGCATTAGGTAGACATTGGCAAAAGTTAGACAAGCGTTAGGTAGACATTGAGAAAAGTTAGACATGCATTAGGTAGACATTGGCAAAAGTTAGACATGCATTAGGTAGACATTGGCAAAAGTTAGACATGCATTAGGTAGACATTGGCAAAAGTTAGACATGAATTAGGTAAACCTTGACAAAAGTCAGACATGCATTAGGTAGAAATGACAAAAGTTAGACAAGCGTTAGGTAGACATTGAGAAAAGTTAGACATGCATTAGGTAGACCTTGACAAAAGTTAGACATGCATTAGGTAAACCTTGACAAAAGTCAGACATGCATTAGGTAGACAATGACAAAAGTTAGACAAGCGTTAGGTAGACATTGAGAAAAGTTAGACATGCATTAGGTAGACCACAGGTTCTCAAACTCGGTTCTCAGGACCCCACACAGTGCATGTTTTGTAGGTCTCCGCACAGAATCACAAGTGAAATAATTAGCTCCACCTGTGTATTTTTAAAAATGTGTCGCTCCCATTCCCGATTGCAGGACTTTCTTCGGGCTGCACCCATTCTGTGGAATGCTCTCCCTCCAGTCTCCAAACCTACAAGCGTTCCCTGAAAACTCACCTCTTCAGGCAAGCTTAATACAGTATACAGTTAATATCTATCACTGTACAGTCCCAGGGCCAGTGCAAGGCACCAGAGCGCCCCAGGCGAGTCGGGGTGGGGCCGCCCCGGTGCCGGGGGGAAGGTTGGTACCTGTGTAAAAAAACTTCCGTCCCCGGCGTCCCTGCTGAGTGCTGGTGCGTGCAGGGGTGTCCGTGCCGCCGGGGGAGCCTGCGGCGCTGTTATTGTGTATAAGCTTGTCGCGGCCGGTGGGGTCCCTACAGTGAATAGAAAATAACTATCACTTCCCGCGCCGCCGCGCGCATAGCGCTAGTTATTTTCTATTCAATGTAGGGACCCCGCCGGCCGCGACAAGCGTATACACAATAACAGCGCCGCAGACTCCCCCGGCGGCACGGACACCCCTGCACGCACCAGCACTCAGCAGGGATGCTGGGGACGGAAGTTTTTTTTACACAGGTACCACAGTGCTGGGGGTGAGGGGCGAACTGCCGCCCTCCAGGTGCCGGCACCCTAGGCAAATGCCTAGAGCTGCCTAGTGGTGGCGCCGGTCCTGTACAGTCCACACATATCCACTTTCTTTCTCTATCACTTTTTCCATCCCCCTGACCCCTGGCCAAACTGGTAGCACATTGTATCATACAGCACACCGGGAACCTTTTCATTCTGGTGGAATTAATGCTTATTTCCCTATAGATTGTAAGCTTGCGAGCAGGGCCCTCCTACCTTTTGACTGTCTGTAAATACCCAGTTTGTTGTATCACGGTCTCCTATTGTAAAGTGTAACGGAATATGCTGCGCTATATAAGAAACTGTTAATAAATAAATAAAAATAAATAATGAAACAAATTGACCAAGAAAAACCACAATATCCAACATCGGAGCATTGTGCCAAGTGATAAATGCTCATCTTGAGATTTTATGCTACATGGCAGAATAAAAATAATGGAAATTGATTTGGCACTATACACGCTGTACGTAGTACTAAACTATTTCATCTGAAAAATCTAAATTCTAAATTGCAGAGCGCTAGCCAAGATCTATCGTATAGAAATTAATTATGGCGGAAATGGGACGTGTCCTCTATAGAGATCACTAATCCAGTGAAATTACTGAACCAAAATGTCACGTTTTCCCATAGTTTTAAAGAGGAATGATATATACATCAAGGCATAGGATATTAAGAAAACCTGGTAAATCCATAAAATGGGTATGGTGTAATCAACCTGGGGTGTGGAGATTGGTGCAGAGGTGAGAAGCGACCAGAGGGGAGGACGAGGGGACGGATGAAATTACAGGAACTATTCAGCTGGGGGTGTGGCTGGGATGATGTCATTCAGTGAGGATCTCATCTCTTTGAGAGAGATTTATTTAAGCGTGGAGAGAGATAAAGTACCAACCAATGAGCTTCTGACATTTTTAGAACATGCCAGCTAGGGGCTGATTGGTTGGTACTTTAACTCTCTTTACTTTATTTCTCTCTCAGCTTTGATAAATCTCCCCCTAAATCCTTAACTTTTCATTCTTGAATAGTGCTAGAGCTTCCTGGCCTGGCTAACCTGGTGCCCGTGGTATCATGGCATCACAGAACAGCAGGTTATCTCCAGGACATCCTAAGAATGTGTCCTGTGCCTTTCTAAGTGGCAGTACGTCTCTCGGCCACCTCTGAGTGGCACAAGGTACCATCGTGCAGAGACTGTGCCGACCCCTTGGCCTTGTGTACTGGGTGGTAATACCAGTCGCACACCATCAATGCAGACCCCATTCACATACGTGGCTAAGGAAAGTGTTTGGGGAACATTAGCAATTCTTGCTGTCCCAGTAAGGATCATAACGCAGGACATATGTTGCTGATGACCCAGGCTAGACAGTAGTCAAGATCTAAGATCTGTTCTTCAAGCCTACACCTAGGGCTATGGGGAGGGATGTAGCGGCTGCGTGATGTTGCATGCATGACGTGCGCAGGGCAGGTGACAGGGAAGGTCATGGGGGACAAGTGTGACGGGCCCCAGCAATCTCAAGGGCCCTAGAGCTTCCATGCCTCATCACGGCCGCTGGCCTGTCAGTGACCCTCGCGGCCAGGCCGTCTACTGTGCACCATCTGTGTGTGGCTGAGTCTGACTGACACTGTGTGCCACTGCTGTCTATTATGTGTGCGCCCTGCCGTTCGGTGCTCAGAGCCATCTACTCTGTGTGTGCACATGGCCTGTGGCCGGAGGTGCACAGCCATACCCGCCGCTGGCACTTTAGCCTCAGTCTCTGGCTCCTGTACTTTATAGCACATGCTCGGGTCGTCTGTTCCGTGCCTGCTCGTGATGTTCGGCATTTTGTGAAAGTGACAGGCCAGCAGAAGGCAGCAGCCAGGAGCCAGGCCATCAGGACTGAGAACGAGAGAAGTCCGCACCTGAAAGCAGGATCTGGAGCAGCGAAAGGTTAAATGAGGCTCGTACAGAAGAGGGTTGTGTGGATTTGGGATTAGGTGGGGGCCCCAGAAATATAATTGTACAGGGTCCTAAGATTTCTGTTGCCAGCCCTGTCACATGCGTAGCCAGGGAGCGGCCATCTTGGGGCAGGAGTTGTAGTTTAGTGAATCCTCTGAATGAGGCCCAGAGTGTACTGCTGGGTAACTATTTTGGTCACAACGACATTAGTATAAAGTCACAGACATGTTGCCTGGTGCAGGTTACTCCTATCAGACCAGCGTTTTGACTTTTTACACAGACTGCACTATTTTTCCTCAGTTTTGGCCTTTTTACAATGTCTGCATACACATCCATTGGCATGCCGGGGCAAACATTTACATGGTGAAGGGGGCGGGATTCGCTCGCCAGGTGGGCGGCATTTCGGTGCTCAGTAAGTAACAATTTTCACTGCTTATCGAGTCAACCTGAATCAGGCCCTGTGTTTCTACCACTGGGCTGGCCAAACCGGTTCTGGCGATCTACCAACTGGTCACATTTCTCCCAGGTCACCTAGCTGGTGCACAGGTGTAGTCATTACTAACTGTCACACTTCTCCCAGACCACCTAGCTGGTGCACAGGTGTAGTCATTACTAACTGTCACACTTCTCCCAGACCACTAAGCTGGTGCACAGGTGTAGTCATTACTAACTGTCACACTTCTCCCAGACCACCTAGCTGGTGCACAGGTGTAGTCATTACTAACTGTCACACTTCTCCCAGATCATCTAGCTGGTGCATAGGTGCAGTCATTACTAACTGTCACATTTCTCCCAGACCACCTAGCTGGTGCACATGTGCAGTCATTACTAACTGTCACATTTCTACCAGACCACCTAATTGGTGCACAGGTGCAGTCATTACTAACTGTCACATTTCTCCCAGACCACCTAGCTTGTCCACAGGTGCAGTCATTACTAACTGGCACATTTCTCCTAGACTACCTAGCTGGTGCACAGGTGCAGTTATTACTAACTGTCACATTCCCCACAGACTATCTAGCTGGTGCACAGGTGCAGTCATTACTAACTCACATTTCTCCCAAACCACCTATCTGGTGCACAGTTGCAGTCATTACTAACTGTCACATTTCTCCTAGACTACCTAGCTGGTGCACAGGTGCAGTTATTACTAACTGTCACATTCCCCACAGACTATCTAGCTGGTGCACAGGTGCAGTCATTACTAACTCACATTTCTCCCAAACCACCTATCTGGTGCACAGTTGCAGTCATTACTAACTGTCACATTTCTCCCAGACTACCTACACAGCTGCAGTCATTACTAACTGTCACATTTATTAAACATGTGCCTACAGTCTACAAATCCACAGGGGGTCTGGAAACCATGGACGGCTGGTAGCTCAATAGGACCGGTTTGGCCACCCCTGTTCTACAGCATGTATAATAAAATGTAGTTACACTTGAACAGTAAAAGTGTGTCTATAAAGAAGACATAAGAGTAGCAGAAGGGCAGGCAGTAGTTAGCGATTCCTACCCATCACACATCCTGATCTCTGTCAACTTCTATTAAGTTTTCTTAGTATGTGATTCAAATCATAAATCAGCATAATTGTCTTTAAAGTGCTGGATAATTGCATCTAATTAGCAGCTCTGAGCCGAGCAGGAAAGAAATCAATGTGTGTAGCAGACCGTGGCTCAGAAAGAAATTGTAAATTAATATTAACTTGCTAAACCTTTGAGAAACCGGAAGGCATAACTCGGAAACCCAGCCGGCTGCCTAAATATCACAGCGAAATCATTTGTAAGTATTTGCATTTATATTGCACATTAACGCGCTTTCGTGTGCTTGTGTATTTTGTAGGTATTCCGTGTCCAATAATTATTGCTTGGGCTATCGGGAAACTGTGCAATGACAACGAAGAGTAAGTGTTTTAAACAAACAATGTTCAACGTTTATTTAACTTAAGACATACTTGCCGACTTTGGCATACTCCTTTCCGGGAGAAGCCCGGAGAGGAGTGTAAGGGGGCAGGTAGAGGCTTCGTTTTGGGGGCGGGGCACGTGTGATGTCATCAAGCCCCGCCCCCATGACGGGCTGAAGCCTCAATTTGCGGGTCCGTGGGTGGGGGGAGGGGCTAAAAATGCTGTGAAATGCAGCGAGTTGCGTCATTTAGCCCCGCCCCCTCCCCGCAGACCCGCGAAAGTCATAGTTTTTAGACTGCGGGGAGAGGGGGAGCCGGGGCTGTAGGGAAATGTGGGAGACTTGCCCCCCTTCCCGGGGGACCGGGAGGGGGACCCGATTTGCGGGACCCTCCCGGCCATTCCGGGAGGGTAGGCAAGTATGACTTAAGAGCCTGCATGTATCACCCGAAAGTGTTATACTCCTACTGTCCTATACACTAGCGCAGGCATGTGCAAACTGCGGCCCTCCAGCTGTTGTGAAACTACACATCCCAGCATGCCTTGCCATAGTTTTAGCATTCCCTGATAGCAAAACGTTGTCAAGGCATGATGGGACTTGTAGTTTCTCAACAGCTGGAGGGCCATAGTTTGGACATGCCTGCACTAGCGGCTCACATGAAAACAAATGCATTATGCTTATTGCTGGGCACGTAGGGCCTAATTCAATAGTGATCTGAATGGGGTGAATTCAGCCACTTTCCAATCAGTGGTGTAACTATAGCACCGCAGCCCCCGCGGTCGCGGGGGGGGGGGGCGCTGTGCATATGGGAGCGCCGGGGGGGGGCTGCGGTGCTATAGTAATCCCCCCGCCCCCCATCCCCCGCATACTTACCTGTCCACGCGTCCCGGCTCCCCTCCTGGCTTCAATCAATGCTATGGAGATGGACCACGATAAAATGGCCGCCCCATAAAGCAGACTGTTCTCTGAAACTGTCTGCGGTATGGGGGCGGCCATTTTATCATGGTCCGTCTGCATAGACATTATTGATATCAGGAGGGGAGCCGGGACGCACGGACAGGTAAGCATGCGGCAATGGGGGGAGGGGGCACAGGAGGCCGGCCGGACGGGCGGGGAGGGGGGGCGCCCCCCCATTAACGGCGGGGGGGCGCCCCAAACAAAGCTACGCCCCTGGTTCCAATGGTGGGGTCTGTACATGGGCATGCTAGTATTTGTGCATTTGCAGACCCCAGGAGCGAACAGCTTAGACAGGTTTTACACTCGCCGAGCCGTTTGCTTCAGAGAGGGTGGGTGAGGGCGGACATCGAGCCGGAGCAGGGGAACACCCAGCATTTTATGTGCATCCTCATGAAAACGCTGGGCGTTCACCTTGCGGGCCGATTTCAGACGTCGGTGTCCGTCCCGTCTTTGGTGGACAGGGACGGAAATAAAAGTCAGTTCAGGCTGACTTTTATTTCTGAAGGGGAGAGAAATCATTCGATGATCGGCAACCATCGGATGATCTTTCTCCCCTTTGGCCGCATGCAAGGGGATGTCCTCGCACACATCGAGGGGATTCGGTGGGGGGGGGGGGGGTTGGACCGAGGTTGAGAACCACTGCTCTAGGTGATTGATAGGAAGCAGGCGTCTGGGGGTGGTAACTGCCCGTTTCCTGGGAGTGCCAAGAAAAACTATAGTCGAAGAAAATGCTGGGAGTGACAGGGTCTAGCACTGCAGCCACAGCACTTTATCTCCCTGATCTCTGGAGTGACAAAAATGGGGGTCGGGATGTGGAAGCCACATACCCCTAAGCATCAGCAGGAGTCTACGGCAGCACACTGGGCTTATTCTGACTGGGCATGTGCAGTAGGTGATCTCGTAGGCTTAATCCAGCATTGCCAATAGTAGGACAGATGCAGATCAGGGTTGCCTACCCTCCCGAAAATCGAGACCCCCTCCCGCCCCCCCCCCCAGTGAGAGGTGGGCAAACCTCCCGGTTTCTGGGGGACCCCCCTACCCCCCACCACGCACCATTTAAATAACCTGATATGCTTATCTCCGATGAGGGGGCGTGGGCTAAAGTGTCATAATCACGTCATTTTAGCCCCGCCTCCTCCACGGAGATGTGCAAATCGGGTCCCGAACTCCTGCTGAATGTCTCCCAGATTCTCCCAGAGAGGAGATTTAAAAAGTCGGCAACCCTGATGCAGATACAATGTTTAGATCTGTAGTACAGGGAACTACCACAAGTATAATCCTAATCTTATTAGATAAATGAATTATCTTTAATACTTCACTGTTGGGAGGAGTCAAAGTATGGGGTCAGGTAGCCCTCCCCACCTGAGGCCACCATCCCCCGCCTCATGCCTCCTGATTGGCTGGTTTGATGGATTCTTTTGTGTGATAGCGTAGGCCACCATGAGTGCCATTAGAGTTGGGTGGCCCTGGAGAATACAGCAAGACACCAGAACACCGGACCGGACACCAAACTCTGTATTCCGGAGCTTTTCCAGGGGGTGTCCTGTCCGGGGGGCTGTCACCAGGGAGAGGAGGGGGAGAATAAAGCCTCCCTGTATGGTCCAGGCATGTGGCAAAATGGAATGGTCCAGACCACACATTGGAGGCTATAATCTCCCCTTCCCCATGTCCCTGGTGAAAGGTATCACAGCCCCCCCCCTCCCCAGACAAGAGACTCCCCAGATGGAACACCCCCGGCGGGACACTTTAAGCTCCGGAATACAGAATTTGATGTCTGGTCCGGCGGTCTGGGGTCTTGTCCTGGTCCGGTATTTACTTAGTCCCTTCTCAGCTGTGCTAATTGGTGGAGGGGGCAGGTGCTTCAAATTCTAATTTCATTCATGTATGACATCATTATTACCAGATGCTGGATTGGAAAAGGACCAGGAAAATACATTGATTATATCTATCAGGGACCGGTCATCCTGGTGCTTCTCGTAAGTATCACTGTTTACCTCTTACTGTGACTACAGATGTTTTTGCAGAAAGTAGGGGTAGTGGGTGCGAATGTGTACCCAGCTACTGTTCAAAACTCTGCGAATGACATACCCATCTGGTCTAGTATTGAGATACCCACCTGCGTAGTTGCAAGTCCAAGGGATTGGTCGCAGATCAGTTGATTTTCAAAGTTCTTAGACCTTCTATAATTCTATTGACTGTACAACAGACAGACTTGGAGGTAGGAGGGCCCTGCTGCAAGCTTACAATATATAGGGCCATAGGAGAGAAACACAAAGACAGGCACCAGTAATAGCATAGCTTGTAGGTCCAAAAGGGAAGCTATATAATACATAAGTGCCTCAGAGGGTTATGCGTGTAGAACTTAAATATGATAGGCTTGCCTGAAGAGGTGAGTTTTCAGGGAACACTTGAAAGCTTGGAGGCTGGTGGAGAGTCTAATTGTGCATGGAAGGGCATTCCATAGGGTGGGAGCAGCCCGATAAAAGTCCTGTAATAATGAATGGGAGCTAGTGATCCGTGCAGAAGAGAGACGCAGATCTTGTGCAGAGCGGAGTGGTCGAGATGGGAGATATTTTGTGATAAGTAGAGAGATATATGCTGGTGCAGTATGGTTAATAGCTTTATATGCGAGTAGAAGTATTTCATATTGAATACAGTAAGATACAGGCAACCAATGGAGGGACTGGCAGAGCGGATCAGCAGACGATGAGCGTCTTGCCAGGAAGATCAGCCTAGCAGCAGCATTTACAATGGATTTCAGTAGTGAGAGTCTGTTCTTGGGAAGACCAGTTAGGAGACTATTGCAATAATCAATGTGGGATATAATGAGTATTATCAGTGCTGACTATATTAAGAATATAATATTGTAGCTCAATCTATTGTTGGATAACCACCTTCTTTTGTGAAGATTAATTTCACAAAGTAATAATTTGTATAACATGTATGCACCGCTAATTGATATTTGCAGTGACATGAAATACAGGGCCTGATTTAGATTTGTATAGTAAGTAAAGCAAAAGAGCATACAATTGGGAAAAACTATGCTGCACTGCAGGTGGGGCAGATGTAACAGGTGCAGAGAGGGTTAAGCTGTCATACATCAGGACGACCAGCATCAGATCTGAGTCATCTAAAGATTTCCCCGGCAGCTTCCCAGACACACAATAGATCTTAAGGTGCCCAAACTCCCATTTGGGCCGATTTCACCCGATTCCGACGGATCGGGAAGAGAAATCAGCCTAATCGGATGTGTTTGACATCGCCTCCGACCGATCCGCCGTCCCGTGCGCATCAAGTCGGAGTGAGGAGGTCGGACAGGCTGCACATTAAATTTATCGGATCGGACCCATCACTGGCATATCGCCAGTTTGGGTCCAATCATTAGTGTGTGCCAGCTTGCGGTGAGGGGGCCGGCAGCTGGGTCCTTCCGGCGGCTGGGAACTAATTAGCGCTATTTGCTGCCACGGGGCGGGAAGCAGCTGCCGAATATGAACATACAGTATTTTTAAATGACTGACTGATGCTGATTGGCTTAGAGATTCTTTCAGCCAATCAGATGGGAGACCGCTAATTCTCTCAGCCAATAAACGGCCGGCCAGTCTTTTCAAAAAATGTTTTCACATTCAGCAGCCGCTTCCCACCTCGCCGCCTGGCAAATAGCACTACTTAGTTCCCAGTCCCCACAGCAACTCCGCTGGCTGCCCCGCCCCACACAGACCTCCCTGCCCACCCCACACCACACAGACCCCACTGCCCGCCCCTCGCCATTGCCATCTCCCCGGAATATACATACCCGGGGAGCTGCCGGGGGGCTCTCAATGGCAAACTGGTTTGACTTTATGCCTTATGTGTGTAATTACACATAAGATCTAACATAAAATCTGCAACTCCCAGCATACTGGTCATTAGCAGCATCTTCAGATCTTACATGCAGCACATAAGATCTGCAACTCCCAGCATACTGGTCATTAGCAGCATCTTCAGATCTTACATGCAGCACATAAGATCTGCAACTCCCAGCATACTGGTCATTAGCAGCATCTTCAGATCTTACATGCAGCACATAAGATCTGCAACTCCCAGCATACTGGTCATTAGCAGCATCTTCAGATCTTACATGCAGCACATAAGATCTGCAACTCCCAGCATACTGGTCATTAGCAGCATCTTCAGATCTTACATGCAGCACATAAGATCTGCAACTCCCAGCATACTGGTCATTAGCAGCATCTTCAGATCTTACACGCAGCACATAAGATCTGCAACTCCCAGCATACAGGTCATTAGCAGCATCTTCAGATCTTACACGCAGCACATAAGATCTGCAACTCCCAGCATACAGGTCATTAGCAGCATCTTCAGATCTTACACGCAGCACATAAGAACTGCAACTCCCAGCATACAGGTCATTAGCAGCATCTTCAGATCTTACATGCAGCACATAAGATCTGCAACTCCCAGCATACTTGTCATTAGCAGCATCTTCAGATCTTACATGCAGCACATAAGATCTGCAACTCCCAGCATACTGGTCATTAGCAGCATCTTCAGATCTTACATGCAGCACATAAGATCTGCAACTCCCAGCATACTGGTCATTAGCAGCATCTTCAGATCTTACATGCAGCACATAAGATCTGCAACTCCCAGCATACTGGTCATTAGCAGCATCTTCAGATCTTACATGCAGCCAGGGCTATTTTTGTGCAGGCTCCAGCAGGAACTGTGGCCCCTATTCTAGTTCACTCTTTCTGACAAAATATTCCTCAGATGGACAAACCCATGTGCACTGCAGGTGAGGCAGGTGTTACTTGTGCAGAGATAATTAGATTTGGGTGGGGTTTTACACCTGCCACACCTGCAGTGCACATGGGTTTGTCCATCTGAGGAATATTTTGTCAGAAAGAGTGAACTAGAATAAGGGCCACAGTTCCTGCTGGAGCCTGCACAAAAATAGCCCTGCATGCAGCACATAAGATCTGCAACTCCCAGCATACTGGTCATTAGCAGCATCTTCAGATCTTACATGCAGCACATAAGATCTGCAACTCCCAGCATACAGGTCATTAGCAGCATCTTCAGATCTTACATGCAGCACATAAGATCTGCAACTCCCAGCATACAGGTCATTAGCAGCATCTTCAGATCTTACACGCAGCACATAAGAACTGCAACTCCCAACATACAGGTCATTAGCAGCATCTTCAGATCTTACACGCAGCACATAAGAACTGCAACTCCCAACATACAGGTCATTAGCAGCATCTTCAGATCTTACACGCAGCACATAAGATCTGCAACTCCCAGCATACAGGTCATTAGCAGCATCTTCAGATCTTACACGCAGCACATAAGATCTGCAACTCCCAGAATACTGGTCATTAGCAGCATCTTCAGATCTTACATGCAGCACATAAGATCTGCAACTCCCAGCATACTGGTCATTAGCAGCATCTTCAGATCTTACATGCAGCACATAAGATCTGCAACTCCCAGCATACTGGTCATTAGCAGCATCTTCAGATCTTACACGCAGCACATAAGATCTGCAACTCCCAGCATACAGGTCATTAGCAGCATCTTCAGATCTTACATGCAGCACATAAGATCTGAGGATCGCCCTCACGGCCCGTGGGACCGCGCATCTTACCAAAACACCTCACAATGTGCACTCAAAACACACGGTGCATCGCACGACCCATTAAAATCATGCATTCAGGCCTGAAATCATTTTGCTGTATGGTCAGCTCTAGGTTTGGGTGGGAGAGTGTCCAAACTGAAATATAAATTTCAGTGTAGAAATAAAGCTAAAGTCTAACATCTGTGGGCTACATGCTAAAGCAAAATCTATAGCAATTTCCAGGCGCTAGAGTGGGCGGTGACCCAAATTCTCTGTACATCCGCAGTCACCAAGGAGGAGGTATGCCAGCCTCCACACACAATACAATGAACCGCTATGTCCGCCTGCAGAAATAGCAGTCGAGTTACAGTCGAGCTGAGTGAAAACGGCCGGGATTCCGACTGTGGGGACATTCCGAGAGCTGGAATACCAGATTGAATACCCCCATTAGTTGTGTTTAATAAAACAATCTACTATACAAATGGCAAATTAATAACCACCGGTGGTATCAGGTTTGCAGCCGTGTTTTGTGACGTTATTTTGTCACCAGTAAAACAGGGGCAGGAATAATAATGGAGGTAAAACGGGCAGGAAAAGGGATGCCAAACCCGGGTCATTTTTCCAATCCCAGGATCTGGGATTAAAACTACTCAATCCTGGGATTCATGGGATTGGCATCCCTAAAAAAACGCCCACACACACACACACACCAGCCATCCCACAGATTTACTTACATGGGCGGGTGGCTGTGAGCGAAGCGGACAGCAGCGGTGTGGGGATGCCGGATGCCCCTGGGCAGCAGCAGAGCGGGATGTCAGGCCGTGAGTGGGGATGCGAAGGTGCGGCCTGCATAGCGGGACATTCAGAGGTCACGCTGAGCGGGCCGCACGGGATCAGGAACAGCTAGAGATGGCCATCGTTGCAATTGCCATCGATGGTTGCCATCGATGGCAATTCTGCAACTGCCCATCGATAGTGCTTAACTATGCAATGGATGACCATAGATATTTTTACATTTCGATGGTCATCCATTGTGCTTGATTGATTGGCCTTTGGGCCAATCAAAACATGGGGTGGGGCTTCGCGGGGCGGGGCGGAGCTATGCTCCGTGTCCCGGCACTTAAAAAAAAAAACGCAAAACATCGTTTTGCTGTTCCATCGATGGAGCGAAACCATCGATGGCAAAAGTATTCGACATGGGCCATGAACCATCAATGATTTCGAATCCATCCCTAGGAACAGCCAGTCAAGAAGCAATCAGGACATTTCATGAGATTTGCTGTGTTTATCACCCAGGAACAGGTGACCTTGTATGTTTTACGTAAGATTAATACATTCCCAAAAATTGCATTTATTTCAGTAAATAGGAGAATGTTTTCTCCAGTCAGTTTTATTGATGGAGCTTATTTTGTCAGCATTAAATTAAATGAAATGTCTTGTGCGTCCTTGAGGGTAAACATTATACAACACATATACGGCGGCTCTCTGCCTATCAGACGCATCTGGAAAATATATCCCCCGACTATGATTTTCCGGGCACTGCTGTCCCGATGAATAAAACAGAATGATATAGTTTATTACTCAGACATGAATTCATTTTATCAGTTAGTCAGGACTTTGGGATAGATTACTTGGGTCTGAGGAAATTAATTGCAATTAATTAATTTCCAGCAAAATAGAAAGAGCACTTTTTTATTTTCAAAAGGTAATTTACATCGTTTGGGAAATTGCGTCATGAAACACATCCGCCATTTCCCCACAGCATGACGCTATTTCTGAGCTACTCTTCTCATTGCTACAAGCGGCTTAAACCGTGTTCTCACCGCGAGTGGGAACTACACGGCTTTTACATTAAAATGCCGGGGACTGCAGCGACGGACCCCCATTCTCACTGCTAGGCGAATTCCCGGGTGAAGAAGTTCTCAGGGCCGGCACCACCACTAGGCAGGTTTAGGCACTGGAGGGCGGCACCACAATCTGTTACCTTATTGAGTTTCTTTGGAAGAGGTGAGGTCAGGGCCGTCTTTCCCATTGGGCTTAATGGGCAGTTGCCCAGGGGCCCAAGGATAGTAGGGGCCCACCACAATGGAGAAGATGGCACTGTCCTAGGGAAAGGCGGCAGGCGGTGTGTAGCGGGGATCCTGGCAGCGGCGGGTGGAGGGGACCCAGGCAGCGGGCGAAGTGTGCAGGGGACCCGGGCAGCGGGCGGGGTGTGCAGGGGACCCGGGCAGCAGGAGGCGTGTGCAGGGGACCCAGGCAGCGGGCGAAGTGTGCCGGGGACCCGGGCAGCAGGCGGCGTGTGCAGGGGACCCGAGCAGCGGGCGGCGTGTGCAGGGGACCCGGGCAGCAGCGTGTGGCAGGGTCCGGCCAGGAAGCGCTGCTGTGCTGATTTTGAAAAGACTGGCCACATGCTGATTGGCCGGACGCTCAGCCAATCAGCGCCCAGCCATTCTTTCCAAAATCTGCAGCGCTTCCCGCACGGCGGCAAAAAGCACTACATCAAGGTCTGAGTTGCCACTTCCTGGATTGACCTTTCCACCCACCGCTGCCCGGATCCCCGCCACCCGCTGCTGCTGCACATAGGTGAGGGGAGGGGGGTTGTGAGGGGAGGGGGGTTATGAAAGGAGGGGGGTTATGAGGGGAGGGGGGCCCTCAAATTATTTTGCCCAGGGGCCCATTATATTCTTAAGACGGCCCTGGGTGAGGTGCAGGTAAAGAAGGTAGTGTCTAGATTCCTTACAGCCGCCCAGCCGGGAGACAAATGCCTGTTAAAAGTAAGTAAGAACTTGCTCTGCTCTCCCTAGCAGCAGCACCTATGCTGGTGGGTGAGTGCTTTATACAGGGGCCAGCTGAGACAGTAAGCTTAATTTAAGGCCACTGCCTTATGCTGACACAGGCAGCTGCCGCTGCCCGCCCGTACACCTGCCAGCCCATACACCCGCTAGCCAGTCCCGCCTGTC